>NC_045790.1:30180870-30807058 GCF_009873245.2 Balaenoptera musculus | reverse complement strand
GAATTTCCCACATTTTGCTTATTCTGCTGACTAGTGGCCTGGTGGCCTTGTGCATCTTGCAGGCCATGACACAGGCCATAGCACAGCTGGCCAACGGCTGGGCAGGGGTAGCAAGCAGCTTTGAGACTTCTCCCACCAACCACCCAATAGTTGGGAAGTTAGTTGCCTGAGCACACTTTGTTTTATCAGCAAGCTCCCTGCATTTATATTTGAAATGGAGGTTTTAAGTAGGTTGCTTCTGGAAAGAGTCAGAGAAAGAGAGTCATCCCTGGAGGTCTCTCAGATCTAACTATACGTTGCAGTGAGAACTCTGTTCACTGCACGTGAGCCTCACAGGTCACCAGACAGACCAGCTCACGGCAAAAGCTGGAAGGTCAAAGGGGAGGCCAATCAGACATATCCTAGGTAAGTTTTTGTTTCTATAACTAAATATATTTTATTAAAAAATAAAAAATCTGCAACAAATGCCAAATCAAATAGGATGCCAGGGCAAAAAGCATAAATGGGGACCGTCCCAGGGCTGAGTGGCACTATGAGTAGCCCAGCCCGGTGGTAGGACTTTCTGAGGCGGAGACTGGTGAACAGAGACCTGAGGGGAAGGTGTCAGTGCCCCAGTGACCTCAGGGAGAAGGGTTGCAGGTTGAGGGAACATGAAGGGCAAATGACCTCAGTAAGAAGACCAGTGTGGCTGCACAGAGAGAATGGGAGGGGGGTAAGGGTAGAAGATGAGGAAAGAGAGGCAGGCATGGCCAGATAATACAGGGTCTAGGAGACCACTGAAAGGAGATTTGATTTTATTCTAAGTAAGTGGAAAGCCACCGGAAAGGGAGTAAGTGATACAATGGTTTACATTTCAGAACGATGATTCTAGTTATTTTATGGTGAATGGTCACCAGGTGGTGGCAAGAGTGAAAATAAAAAAGAGAAGTCATTGCAGTATTTGAGGCAACATTCATTGTGGCTACCAGTGTAGTAGCAACGGAGAGAGGGAGAGATGCTCAGATTTGGGATTTGTTTTAAAGGTAAGATCCAGAGAATTTGCTTATGGATTGGATGCAGGTAGGGAAGGGTAGAGAGGAGGTGAAGACTCCAAGCTGAGATTCTAGAATGGATGGTGGTGTCATTTACTGGAAGGGGAAAGCCAGAGGTGGGAGCAGGGTTTGTATGTTGCTTGTATGTTGTTTTGTTTTGTGGGAGGAAAAAATCAAGGAACTGGTCTAAGAATCTGGACAGTAATAGTGGACTCAGGCAAATGGGTGTGTTTGATAAAGAATTGACAAGACTTACCTATGAGTGTGATATTGAGAAAAAATGGAGGGAATCAAGAAAAATGTCCAGTGTCTGCTTAGGCAAGTGAGTGAATAGTCATAGTAGGACAGCATATGGGTTGAACATCCAAATTTTCAAGCACACCTGAGATATCCAGGTAGCAAGTCTCTAGATGGTTTTGCAATGAAAAGATCTGAAGCTCAAGGGAGATATCTTTATTGACTGGAGAAATTTAGAGAGACCTCAGCATTAGATGGGGGTGGGGGGGAGAGGATTGTCTGAGAATTTGTATGCTGAAATGGGAAGAAGGGATGAAACACTGGGGGAAAAGAGGATAGATTCCTGATGGGACATGAGCATCCAAACCCTTGTGAGATAATGTAAGGTTACTTCAAACCTTAGAAAGAGACAGATGGAGAGAGAGAGAGAGTTAATTGCAAACAATCATGCTTACTTTAGCATTTTGCCTAAAGCTGGTCTTCAAGCAGGGATGATGGATGACATTAATTCATCAGTCCTTCTCAAACTATTCTTTGCCCTCCCCCAGAACTACTGATTTAGAATCTTCTGGAGCAGGACAGGAAATTGGCAGCTTATTTCAATGTTGAACACTAAAGCTTGTGAATGATGGTGCTAAGGTTCATGACATTGAGGAAGGTATCACATGAATCACTTGAGCTGTTCATGCTTTACAGACACTGGGGGTTCCATACCACTGACTCATGGATAGACTTGCTTTTAGATCATGTCACAAAAGTCCATGTCTTAGTCCAGTGAGCCCTGAACTCATCTGATCACAAGGGTCATCTGGGACTTTGGTAAAAACACACATTTCCAAACCAATTCCCTAGAAATTCTGATTCAATGATGCCTGGGTCTGTGCATTTAACAAGTAGTCCCCAGGCGATGCTCATGATCCGGCAAGGTTGAGAAACATTGCTTTAGTCAAAGTATTTTTTGTCTCATAAGTGAAAATCTAGGAGCAGATCAGAAGCAAAGGGCAAACAAACCCCCAGCTGAAGAAGCAAAATAATATCCAAAGTCTTCCAGATGTTTCCATGTTTATGAAGCGAATTCTGGTTTCATTAGCTTCCTTGATTTCATTTATGCTGCTGGTTGAGTCAAGAATTCAGATAATATAATACATTACGCAGAGACAATGATGAGAATAGTCACTTAGATTATCAAAAAAAAAATAAATAAACAAGCCAACAAACAAAAAGAGGATGCAAAAAAGAAGGGGGAAGGAAGGAAAGTAGGAAATTCTAAATTCATTTCATTACAGAGAAGAGATATTTTTTTAAAAAATGTATTTATTTATTTTTGGCTGCATTGGGTTTTCGTTGTTGCATGCGGGCTTTCTCTAGTTCTGGTGAGTGGGGGCTATTCTTTGTTGTGGTGCGCAGGCTTCTCATTGGGGTGACTTCTCTTGTTGCGGAGCACAGGCTCTAGGCGCACGGGCTTCAGTAGTTGTGGCACGTGGGCTCAGCAGTTGTGGCTCATGGGCTCTAGAGTGCAGGCTCAGTAGTTGTGGCACACGGGCTTAGTTGCTCCGTGGCATGTGGGATCTTCCCAGGCCAGGGCTTGAACCCATGTCCCCTGCATTGGCAGGTGGATTCTTAACCACTGCGCCACCAGGGAAGCCAAGAGAAGAGATTTTTTGAATTGACCATAATATCAAAGGTTCTCTGCTCTATATAATTCCTTCCTCATTGCCACTTCCCAAGTCATTTCTCAACTCTCTTACAGAGTGATAGGTCTTTTCACTAATTTATAATTCATTGCCTAGTCACAGTTAAACAAAAAGATCTACTGAGCTTTCTCACATCTCCACTGTTTTGTTCCAACCTTCTTCCTCCCCCATGAAATATGCATTTGGGAGTTGATTAATGTATCCATCTTGAACCAATATACCAAATTCCTGGTTCCAATATCGAATATTCAACTATCAAGTTTAGACAGCAAGGGATGAAGCATTATCTGAATTGATTTGTTTTCTAAATTTCGGAAAGCAAGCAACAAGTCTTTGACTGGCAAGAAATTTTTCTGAAACTGCCTTCTAATCTTTTCGGCTTTTGAGTGCAGAGGGTAAAATTTGGAGAGTAAGAGTTGAAGGAGCAAGGGGTTACCGTGATTTATCATCAGTGACACTACAACAACGTGGTGTCAAGCATTGTTCATAAGGTAAATATTCGAGACCTGAGTCAAATTTGTTACTTGTCAAATATTTGAGAAAACACCAAAATATTGTCACCTCTAAAACATCCTGTTTCTTTTTTCCTGGTTGGAGCTAAAAACCACACATTGGATTGTTTTAAACATGGATGAGCATGGAAGGAAAACACAGATGTTTGGCAAATTATGGCTCGACACCTTCCCCATGGCACCAGCCACAACACAGAGACCTCATGACCTTGAACTTCAACCATATTTGAAGATTGCATCATTGGGGCTTCCACGCAAACTAATCTTAGACTTGGAATTCTGTGATGTTTCTCCTTAATCTTCTCCTTTGAAATATCCTTATAACTACCCTTTCTCTCCTTCACATACAATATTTGTTACACATGCCCAGCTCTGATGTAAAATATCTTTTATTTTAAAAAGTAGACGACTGATAAATAAATTACATAACATATACAGTGGGAAAATATTCATTTAGTGAGAGTGATAACGTAGATATGTATTTATTGACATGAAAAGTCACATGCATATTATTTAGAAAAAGATACTTTATAACAATAATGAATCTATCATTGTTAACACACACACACTCATATTAAAGATTTTCAAATACATTTGCCTATTGTCTAGGTAGTGAGATTGTGGGCATTATAAATTTTCTCTTTCCTTTTTAAAATTTATGATTTTTACCTTTTATGTAATTGCTTATAAGGAAAAATAACTATTTGTATTCAAATATTAAAATGAAGATTTTCCTGGATTAAATTTGCATATTGACATCTACAAAACTAAGAAAAAGCTAATGATGTTGAGGTAACGAACTCTTTCTGTCCCATCTCTGAGTTACAGTATGTACAGAAAAAATTTAAGAAACTCACATGTTCACTGTTGATTATATTACCTACACATTGTGCTGGTCTTGAAATACAGTATTGCGAGAGAACCAATGATGTGTAACATAATTTTTTCCTACACAGTTGAGTCTGTATAGGAATGAATAAAAGTATAAGTGTTTCCTCAACTACAGAATGAAGATGATAAAAAAGAAAGAAATCTAGCTCCTGGAGTTGCTATAATGATTAAATAGAAGAATATTTTATAATGTGCTCTATAAAAATTGTTAGATCAGACTTCTTCTGTTGCTTATACCCTGATTGAGAGGGAAGTAACACATTAAATCAGACCCCCCCACTTATCTCAGGAAAAAAAGTGTAAATTAGTGTGTTAATTAGTCTTAAGAGAAAAGTTAGTGCATTAATTAAACATAAAAAAGATCAGGGCTTCCCTGGTGGTGCAGTGGTTGAGAGTCTGCCTACCAGTGCAGGGGACACGGGTTCGAGCCCTGGTCTGGGAGGATCCCACATGCCGCGGAGCAACTGGGCCCGTGAGCCACAACTACTGAGCCTGCACGTCTGGAGCCTGTGCTCCCAACAAGAGAGGCCGCGATAGTGAGAGGCCCGCACACCGCGATGAAGAGTGGCCCCCGCTTGCCACAACTAGAGAAAGCCCTTGCACAAAAACGAAGACCCAACACAGCCAAAAAAAAAAAAAAAAAAAAGATCAGACAAGTATACATAAGAATTAGCAGTGTAGAAGAGAAAGCCTTGGGTCAGAGGGAATCAGACTTAAGGATCTAACACCTCATGTCTCCAAATTCTTATGGTTCTTTCTTTTTTTCGTAATTCTTTTTCCCCTTTTAAGGTGACAAGATATTGAAGTGTTTAAAGGGAATCACAGTAAAAAATTAAAGGCAAAAACAAAGCAAATAGAAAAAAGAAATCCATAGGAGTATGTATACAGTTTACACCCATATTTTTCTACCTATAAGAAGATAGATACAGAGATTGAGATGGGAAATGGATAGAGATACATACAGAGATGAATTGAGATTATGAATTGATTTGGCTTCATCTACTTTGTGACCTCTATTTTTTTTCTTTTTTCTTTTTTTTTTTGTTTACTTTGTGACCTCTAGATTGTTGATAAATTTCCCAAATTTTATAGAACATCACACTGAGCTACTACAATGAGGATATTTTAATGAGATTTTAAAAATCATTATTTTTATTTTATTTCTTCATTCAAAAGTTTATTTCTCTCTTGAAATTTTTACCCATATTAGATAATATGGTTTGACACAAACCACTCGATGTCTATTTTCAGCTTCCAGGGGTCTCATACATGCCACTGTTCAGACCATAAACTATGAGAAAACATAACTAAATACGGTAAGTGTAGAATGATTAGTTGATAAGATAATTGAAGAAGTTTCTCAAGGTATTCTAAAGACTTAAATGGATTTAGAGCCAATTCTATTGATTTAGCATTTGGAATAATAGAAAATTATAAAATTTGCTTTCATTTTTAATCCAGGTTATACATTACTAAGTATATAAAACTAATTGTTATGGTACAGTTATTTCCTGCCACTACTTCAAAATTCTCTCTTCCTCCTTTTTCCACTTTTTTTATGTTCCTGTTATTTTTGATGCCAGAATGTAGCCAAGAGTTACGAGAATAATATGTTATGTAAGGGTTATGTATGTAACATAATAATATGTTATAATAATATGTTATGTAAGGGTATGATTCTGAAGCATCAGCTGATAAGTTCAAAGAAGAGAATAAGGTTAACCCCTTAGTGTTCCCATTGGTAACATTTTTATTATTCCACATGCTACTGACAACTTTTTCCTAATTTTTTCTTAATTTTTGAAACTCTGGACGTCTCTGGTGTTTATTTCCAGGTTCTTCGTGTAACTGGGATTTGAGATAATGTCTCTTACTGTAGTTAATTTATATACATTTTTAAGCATTTCTAAAAGCAGTTGTCAAATGTACTCAGGGACTAGTAATGGAGTCATAAATGCAGGATTTAATAAAGGAACTATTTCTCAGACGCATTATTCCATGCCATGAAAGGTAAGCGATATGTTCAGTGCTTAGAAAAAAATGAATCAAATGATGTCATGGGTTGAATTGTGTCCCTAAAAAGAGAAGTTGAAGCTCTAAACCCCAGTAAATCAGGTTGTGACCAGATTTTGAAATAGGGTCATTGTAGATACAATTAGCTAAGTTCAAATGAGATCACAAAAGCAGTAGGTCATAAAAAGTAGGCCCTAATACAATATGACTGGTGTCCTTATAAGAAGACAGAGACACAGGGAGAATGCCAGGTGATGACCTAGGCAGCGATTGGCTTGATGCAGCTGCAAACCAGGAAACACTAAAGACTGACAGCAAAATACCAGAAGCTAGGTGAGGCCAGGAAGGATTTCCATACGTCTTTTAGAGAGAGCAAGGCCCTGCTGATGCCTTGATTTCTGAGCTCTGGCTCCCAGATCTGTAAAACAATAAATTTCAGTTATATTAAGCCAAATAAACAAAGGGCAAAAGCAAAGACTAATCATTTGCTGTTTTAAACCTTCCAATTCTTTGTCCATATCTATCTGGTATTTTAGTCTTACATTCTCGGTCTGGTCTCTAAGACTCCTACAGTCCTTCTCGGTATTCTGTTTGTAGTGCATTAAAATACAGCACAGAACAATGTGTTAAGCCCACCTTATTTGATGGTGCTCACACACCACCAAGATTGGGTAGCTGTCTCTTTGGTGTGCAGAGAATGGAAACTTGAGACAAAAGGGGCACAGAAATTATGTTTTTAGGGAACTATACTCAATATTTTATAATAACCTATAAGAGAAAAGAATGTGAATCACTATGCTGTAAACCTGAAACTAACACAACATTGTAAATCAACTATACTTCAATAAAAAATTTTGAATTAAATTTAAAAAAAAAAGAAATGATTCAGTTTTATTATCCAGAGAAGAGCTCTGTAGACTGGGAACTACTTTATAATTTTCTCCTGGTATCAAATCCATCTTTTAATTAATAATCATTTTTAAGACTTAGCTCTAAGTTCACAGAATCAGGCAAGAGGTGGTTAAGAGCATGAGGTTTGGAAATTAGTTGTGAGTTCTGCATTATGCCTGGCAAGGTGACATTGATCAAGTTACCGCACTTCTCTTAGTCCCAGTTCTATCATGGGTAAAATAGGGATAGAAATTCCTCTGACATAGGATCACTGCAATGATTAAATATGATAATATCTATAAAATATTTAGCAAAGCGCCTGGACTGTGGAAAGCACTAAATAAATAGAACCTATCATTGTCACCATTCTTATTCTGTAACCACTGCAACACCCTTTACCTTTTTGCTAATTTAAGAGAATCCAATCTCTAACGGGTCAAATACAGTGTATTTTCCTGCAAGGTTTGGCTCCTGTAATGTGAAGAAGGCCACAAACAAATGGTAAACAGGGAAGTGCTACCAGTGTAACAGGAAATTCATGTTAACTCACACACGAATTTTCCTGGACAATGGGAGGCAAAGAAGGAAGAGTAGAATTATAACCTTCCACAGGGAAGGAAGATCTCTCAACCTGGCTGCTGTACTTGTGGAACAAACCCTTTCATCTACGTTTTAGGAAAATTTGACACAAATTCCTGCATTCCATCTTTCCTGCCCCTCCCCCACTCTCCCCCAAGATGCCGGCTCCCTGCTGTGAGGATGCTGTTGGCTATGGGCAGGTTGCACTCGCTCTCATCTTAGCAGCTGCCCCTTCCACCAGCCTGGTCTCAGTTCCTGCAGCTGTGACCTAATCTAACGGATTGCTGCCAGGTTCACCCTACTGGTTTTATTCATTTTTAATATCTGCAGCCAAGAAAATTCATGATGCCTTCCCCAGGTTCAAGTCATTGCTTTTGTTAAGGCTCTAGATACGCAGGGCATCAGCACTGAGGGCTTTGCCACCCTCCTCTTACTCATAAGCCCGCTTATTTTGAGCGCATGATTTTACAGAATGTAAAGTTTTTCAGGAATGCTTTATTTAAAAAACACCTCAAGTGTGGTAGGCACTAGCAGGGGATCCATTGAGGAATTACTTCCCAAACTCTCATACAAAGTAACTCGATAGTGAAACTACACACTCCAGTTGAAGATCTTCCCTCCAGATCATTCGGCTGATATCAATGACGGTGGGGAGAAGTCAGGAGGAGTGGACAAGGATTTCAGAGAGACAGCAGCAAGAAACATGGGAAAAAAAGGAAAAGTACATGATAGACTGTCTTTCTAAAAAGTAGTCATAAATCCTGAAAACAATTCATTCTATTTTGCAACAGCACACCCACAGACATTCTTTCCAGTTGACTTTTTGATTTGAGAGTTTGTGGGTCATTCACTCTGTGTGTGTGTGTGTGTGTGTGAGTGTGTGTGTGTCTGTTATAACCTTGGTTCAACTAAAAATAAAGTGGGGTCAGAGTCAGCAATCTCACCAGGCAGCCTGAGAGGCTGGGATCAGAGCTTGTGATTAGTGGTCAGAGCTGCTGTCAAAGGAAACCGACCAGGTCATCATCCTCGGGATTACAGATGCCTCAGTGAGGATAAAATGTAGGGCTTTCTGTGGTCCTTGATATTACTACTGTGTTAGGTTTTTCCTTTAATCCAAAAGATATTTAATACAGTTGATCCTTGAACAACACAGGGCATGAGGAGGGGGTGGTGTTGGCAGGGTGTAAGGGCACCAACCCTCCACTTAGTTGAAAATCCTTGTGTAACTTATAGTCGGCCTTCCATATCCACAGTTCCACATCCATGGATTCAATCAACCTTGTAATATTGTACTATTTACTATTGAAAAAAAGCCACATATAAGTGGTGGATCCACACAGTTCAAACCCATGTTGTTCAAGGTCAACAGTGTTTACAGTTACTATTGTCAGAAACTTCCAAAAGATTACCTTTTAAAGAATCAGCAAAGTGGATTATAAAGAAATACATCAGTGTGTTTCTGCCTCAGGGATTTGGTCCTCGAAGGGAATCTGCTGGGAATCTGCTTTGCACAGACATCTGCGTGGCTTATTGCAGGGACGCTCACTGACTGCCTTTCCCCAGGTGTTTCCCATCCTCTTTCTTGATTTATTATTCTTCAGAGCATTATCACCACTTTATACACTCTATGGAAAATGTGTTTGTTGACTGCCAGCAGATGATCCAGAAAAAAAATGTTTACAAATTCTGAGGCAATCCAAATTAAAAACCACCAGTTTCCTACTTGATTTGCTCCAGGTGGGAAGATACTTTTTACCAGGAGAAAGAGAAAAACAGAGAGAAAAAAATTGAGAGATGGAGAGAAAGGAAGGAAGGGAGGAAGGAAAGAAGGAAGGAAGGAAGGGGGGAAGGAGGGAGGGAGGGAGGAAGGAAGGAAAGAGAGAAGAAATATAATTGGAGAAAATACTTTCATGTGTAGCCTTGTTCAAGTCCTTCTAAATCACATCCCAGAGGACACCTTGGACCCAAGATAACATCATGAATATTTTTAGAAGAGGGCAGAAAACATCTTCTTAAAAGCCTTTGTGGACTTCCCTGGTGGCGCAGTGGTTGAGAGTCTGCCTGCCAATGCAGGGGACACGGGTTCGAGCCCTGGTCTGGGGGGATCCCACACGCCACGGAGCGACTGGGCCCGTGAGCCACAATTGCTGAGCCTGCGCGTCTGGAGCCTGTGCTCCGCAACAGGAGAGGCCGCGACCGTGGGAGGCCCGCACGCCGCGATGAGGAGTGGCCCCCGCTTGCCACAACTGGAGAGGGCCCTCGCACAGAGACGAAGACCCAACACAGCCATAAATAAATAAATAAATAAATAAAAATTTAAAAATGGTACCCATTCTCACAATTAAAAAAAAAAAAAAAAAAGCCTTTGCTTCTCAGGTATTCAAAGGTATCACTTTTCCTGCTCTGGGGTCACTTTATAATTAAACTATAGAGCTTAGCATGGTGGATGAGCGGTGGTCACTGCAGTGAAAAGTACAGGCCGTGTGACTTTGGAGAAGCATGGGGGACAGAAAAAAGAATACAATTTTTACAGATCAGCTAGACACAATTCAGGTTAAGAGATGATCTAGAGTTGTACTTGAAAGCATACTTACTTATAAAAAGGAATGAACTTCCGATATATGCAACAACATGCATAAAGCTCACATGCATTATGCTAGGCAAACATAAAGCCTTTGAAGCCAAAGACTGTGTACTGTAGGATCTCATTCGTCTAGCACTTGGACCAGGCAAAACTATAAAGACAGCGAACAGGTCAGTGTTTACCAAGGTCAAGAGAAGGTGGGTGCTGGTATTGCCCCGATTGGTTGGAAGCCATCACGTGATGTGGCTATGGCCGTGGGACTCAAAAT
The DNA here is from genome assembly GCF_009873245.2 of Balaenoptera musculus. Taxonomy (NCBI): domain Eukaryota; kingdom Metazoa; phylum Chordata; class Mammalia; order Artiodactyla; family Balaenopteridae; genus Balaenoptera; species Balaenoptera musculus. Next base: position 30,796,358 of record NC_045790.1, on the reverse strand, counting down.
TAAGCAAACTTTGGAATCACTGGCACAAATTCTCACTACCAGAACCCTAAGAAATCAATGGTAGGTATGCTAGGGCCTGGAGAACAAGAATGAATATGGGGCACGCGTCCCGGAGTTGGTACAAGGATGGCAAGGCTTGGCAACAGACAGATGCTGCCATTTATGTGAGTTTGTGGGGCCTCACCTCAACGTTGCTTATGGGCTTAATATTGTGGACTTCAATTTGTGAAAGACCAATCAGAGAGGATGAAACACTGTGGATTCTTGATTACCTGAGGCTGAGTTAATCGGTATGTGGATTATTTGGTGAGGTTCCTCTAATCAAAGCTGTTCTGCCTCGTCAGCATGTCCTTAACTGCAGTCCATCTGCTTCTGGATTATGGGCAGCGGCTGTATTTTTCTGTCTGAACCAGAATGCAGGGTATCTGTGGCCACCACCCGGTACACGCAGTACCCTGGTAAGCAGAAAGCCTATGAGCAGGGGAGTAGAGAATCTGAAGCAACTTCACCCAGACTTGGGGAGATCAAGAAGGTCTTGCAAGCTGTGACTTTTGAGCTGAAACTTGAAAAATAAAGTTCTGAGATGGGGAGAATATGGAGAGAAGTGTTTCAGGAGGAGGAAACTGCATACTCTAAATATGAATGCATAATTATGATGTTAAATGTGGAGTACTTTGAGACATCGTTGCGTGCGTGTGTGTGTGTTCATAATGTAATTTTTTTAGAACATAAAAGTGGTGGAAAGATAGGCAGTGCTTGGGGAGACCATGGAGGAACTTAATTACCATCCAAAGATGGTAGCTTTTTTTCCTCCCTCCTCTGACACTTCTCTCCTGGAAGGCAAGTAGCATAATCAACATTTTGCTGATGTTGCATGAGACGTAGCACCATCTGGCCATTTGTTCAAGGGTGAGTGAACTGGTCATCTAACGCTGAACAGTAGAAACTTGCTTATATCTATGACTGTAATGGCCAAGAATCGGATGCACAGGGTAAAAAATACGTTAAGACAATGTCATTTTTTTTTTTTTTTTTTTTTTTTACAAATTTTCTTGTCATTTCTTGTCATTTGAGTCAGGTCTTTTTTTTAAAAAAATTATTTATTTATTTATTTATTTATTTATTTATGGCTGTGTTGGGTCTTAGTTTCTGTGCGAGGGCTTTCTCCAGTTGCGGCAAGTGGGGGCCACTCTTCATCGCCGTGCATGGGCCGCTCACTATCGCGGCCTCTCCTGCTGCGGAGCACAGGCTCCAGACGCACAGGCTCAGTAGTTGTGGCTCACGGGCCCCAGTTGCTCCGTGGCATGTGGGATCCTCCCAGACCAGGGCTCGAACCCATGTCCCCTGCATTGGCAGGCAGATTCTCAACCACCGCGCCACCAGGGAGGCCCAAGACAATGTCATTTTTTACGTGGGCCAATTCTTAACCATAGCCACATTCTAAACTCCTATGTATCTCTCCCCTGAGTTAATTAAAATTAGCAGGGACTCACCAATCATCAAAGGGATTCACAAGCTTTAAAAGATGAACCATTCATTAAGGCTTCTCTGTGTCAGCTTCAAATTGATTTTTCAAATCTTGGTTGACTCCTACACGTGCAAGTATGAAGCAAAGAGAATCACCATTTTCCTTAGAAAAGAAATCTGCAAATCAGAACTGGTTTAATTCCAACATAATTTGGCAAATTACGGAGAGTTAGAAATAAAGAAGGAATATCAGTTTTAGTGAATGTGAGGATAAAAAGTTAACAGCTTGATTTTATTTGGGACAATTCCAAATTGGCTTATCTTAACCTCATATTCCAACCAAGGCAACAAGTCCATGTGGAACCGGTTCTTAGTATGAAATTCTTCCATTTGATGTTGCTTCCAATTCCCAGGGGCTGTCCTGTGAAGTTTGGATGGGGACTTTTCTGTTGAAGTGCTCTGTGTATTGCTTGATACAAAATAGTAACTTAATAAAGACTCGTATTATCCAAATTTGAAAACCAAACTTAATGCTCACTATCTGAGCCTCACCATAAACCTGTAAGTAGAATCACTCCCATTTTACTGATGAAGAAACTGAGTCTTAGATTTAATTCCCAGTTATCATGGTAGGACAATGCACATTCCTCCTTCATAAGAAGATTAAGGTGCTGCTGTTTTGTTTGCTTGTTTTGGCATATATGTCCCTAAAATGTGTTTCCTAAAAGATCTGTTTACTGTCTGTCTTCCCCATTAACCTGTGTATCCTAAAAGGAAGGGACTATGTCTGTCTTGTTCAGAGCTCCATGCCCAAAGCCTAGGACACTGTATAGAAAACAGAAGTTTCTCAGTATCTGTTGAATAAGTACACCACAAAATATCCTTTAAATTACTTTGTCCTCTCTCCAGCTACTGCAGTTTTTCCTACTATTTGGAGGTTTAGCATTAATCAAATGGGTCCTTATATCTAGATACCCATTAATAGGTTTTATCTCTAAAGAAGAGCAATGTGAACAAAGGTTTGGATAGTTTTGTTAGCTCTCCACACAGCAGAAATGAGCGAATTGGTGTGTACATTCTAAAGTCTCCGTGAGATCTGTTTACATGGAAATGCAATTATTATGGGGATACTAGGCTCACACTTACAGCTACAGCTGGGCTTGTAGGAGGAGAGGATCTGAAAGTGTTGGTTGGATTCCACTTGTCTAAAGATTGCTGGCCTGGCCCCACCATCCCCTTTCATCCTCCCTTTCAGCTGATTTATCTTGAAGGAGGAAAACTAAGAAAGGAGTAATAGATTTCTGTGGTAGAGTATGAGAAATAGGATCACAAGGCAATTGTACATTTCAAAGCTGTAGAAAGAGACTCTATCTCATGCATACATTTAAGGAAACATAAGCCTGGAATAATTAGTTTTCCACTAGAAATGATCTTGAGAACTTTCATTTTCAATGAAATTCCCAATCACAGTTGGGGATGAATTTAGCAACAATAAGGTTTTTTTTTTCTATCTCAGCTTTACTTTCTGAAACTGTCTTTCAAAAGGCCAGAAAGCAAGTTTGATTTTTTTCACATGCAGAAAGAAAAAAAAAAAAAAAAAACACAGAAGGACTTGTGTCTTGAGATCTAGGGGCAATCTTAGTGCCTATGTCTGAGTCCTGTAAAACACAAAGAAGCCACTAACAGTGGGCTGAAAATACAGAACTTTGCACCTTTTTTTCAGCTGAGTTGATGTACTTTATTTATTTAGCCATCTGGACAAGGGAATTTAATATTTTCATGCTCTCACACACAGATGTGCCAAGACCTATATGCAAGGGGAATATTTCATCAATTAATCCATGTCCGAAGGCAATGTTCCCCTTCCTTCCTGCAGTCATCTGCCTTCACTAGTGTAGATAACACACATGATACTCTTAACCACATGCCAGGGACCTGCTAAGCGCTTTACCAGTAATGTCTCACAACCACCTTCCAAGTTTTCTACTTTTATGACCTCAATTTTACATATGAGAAACTAAGGCCAAGAGAGATTAATTTCCCCCAAGGTCACCCACTTAATAAGTAGCAGAGCAGGAATTCGGCATGTTTAGTTCCAGAACTTGGGTCTATAATCGTGATTCTGCCCTCCCCTATCTCTGTAAGCATGTGTTGCTCAGAAATGGGGGCTTCTCTAGTAGCTGTATCAAAAGGGCACTGGAGAGACAATTCCATAGCTAATTATGTCCTTCAAAAACGCTTTTTTGATGATAATAATGACAATGATCCCCTTAAAGCATTTACTTTAGTCAGCTCACCGTCATCTCTAGCTAATGAAACATGATTCCCCCCCAAAATGTGTTTTGTCTCTCTGGCTCACCAAAGGGGTAACTTATAAGACAAAACTTATAGATACAACTTAAAAGATAACAGTAAATGTGCCTTGCTAAGAAAAGTAGGGCTGTCTGCACAGCCAACATACATTCAAGTTGACAGCAGGATTTCGCTATGTTTACTGTAGAAGCCAAAAGCCTTACATTGGGGTTCAGGAAACCTATATTCTAATTCCAGCCCAATAACTTTGGGCACTTAACCCTCCTGAGCCTCAATTTCCTCACATGTGCATGGGGGAATAATACTTGTTTTGCTTACTTTGCCTTAGTTACTGTGAGGGGAAGGAAACTGCGGCAACAGTGAACACCAAAGCTTAGATCAGTGTATCATTCACTCAGCCATTCACGTAACAAACATTTTTACTGGGCGTGTACCCTGTGCAGGCACCATGCTAGGTGTTGGGGCTACAAAGTCTTCACTCTGGGGGAGGAAGATTCTGGACTGAAATTCAGTTTGGCTTTTTGGGTGGTTAATAGCATGAACTTTGTTGGATTTCTTTTTAGGACTCAGTATGTATAAACAGAATTGAAAAATTTGGAATGTTCTGGATCTCTCATCTTATATTTGGCCACAGAATGCATGGAAACTAAAACAGAAAACAAAGCAACCAAAAATGCATCAATGGAGCCCAGCCTGGGTGGGTCATATCAAGGGAAATCCTGGCTGTCAAGAGGGTGATGGTTCCCATGACAGCAACACTGTTCCTCTGTGCATGACAAAAGGAAAACACACCCCACTTGAGCTATGTCCGATACGGCCCAGCCAGTTCTGCCCTCCACACACGCCTACTCAGATCTGAGATTAGCCCGTTGGTCGTAGTGCCTGATGTTTACGGGGTGGTGGAGGGGCAGGGGCGGGGGCAGGCGTGCTGTGGAAGGAGTTAGCTTCTGCCACCCATGGCCCTTCTGGAACCCTTCTATTTCCTCCCATTCGGATGCATGTCTTTTCACGTGTGAAGTGAATTTTCTGATTTCTGTGAAGTCCTTAGGAAAATAACCACGGCAGTAAGCATGCCTACTGGCCACCTTAATTGGCAACAGGGCCCTGCTCTAAGAAGGGTCGCACTTAGGGTTCAGTACTCTGCAGTTGCCATCTTGCAATTCCTAATAATCTAATCTTCCACTTTGTTTTGTAAACGAAGCCTGATGCGACAACGGAGTATGGGATCTTGAAAGCTTGTTCATACAAGGTCCAGCTTCCCACTGCCTCTGGGTCCTCCCCAGCCTCCTTCAGCTCCCACCCAACAAGTGCCCCTGGCGGGGAACTGGGCACAAGAATGGGGACAGCTGAGGTGTCGCACGGTGGCCACAGCAGAAGGCCCAGGGGATGGGCAGGGGGAACGCAGCAGCCAGTACGCTGCGCATGCGCACACGCACACAGTGCTCTGACGGCGAGCCCCGGAGGGTTCATGAGGGTCTGCGCTCACCTCGGGGCATCCTGGTGCCCAAGGGGGCGTGCCATTAACTAGGAAATAAACACCATGGCAGATAGAAGCCAAGAAAAAAAGGAAATGGTTTCTATTTTAATACCTTCCATAGCACTGTCTGCTGCTTTGGAACAGAGCCCTGCACTTTCGTGTTGCGCTGGGCCCCCTAAGATTATGCAGGGGCCCTGCTGGGAAGCTCAAGTTTCCCGGGGTAAAGACCTGACTCACTTTTTAACGCTCACAGGTTAAAACAAAAAACAAAACAAACAGCTGACAAAAAGGACCCATCTCCCCAGTGAAGAGGAAAGGGAAAACACAGGGAAAGTTACATCTACTAATGCCCTTTCCCAGCTGGAAGGAGGCTGGTGCTTTACTGACATCATCTTTTAAAAACCCCCAGAGAATCTGTTCGGGTGGGGTGGGGTGGGGGAGAGATTAGCTTTGTTTTCAAGATGAGGGAACAAAGGCTCAGGAAAGTAAACTGACTTGCCCAAGACACTGAGCTGGTGTCTGATGCAGGGTCAGGATGCAAACTTGGGTTGCTGGGTGCTAAAGCCCACAGGCTCTGTGTTCCCAGACCTGGATATGAAATTTTTGTAAAAGGAGAAAAATGCCATGGACCCCAACTCAAATCATCTTTATTATAATGTCACTTAAATGTATAAGAACATAAACCTAGGTATTACCTCTTTAGGCTTGATATAAGTTCTCAGGTTAAATACAAAGGAAACTACAAAATCAATTAAAATCACATTAAAATCAATAATGTAATAGATGATGTTTTGCTCAATGTTAATTTAAATTCAAATTAAATTTGAATTTAATTAATATTGAATTTAATTGTGGAAAGATGTATTTCATGGCTTGTTCTGTATTTAATTTCTGAATTTGACTTTATGCATACATAGGGAATTCTTGAACACATGAACATACAGTATAAAATCATGTTAATAATTTGAAGGTGTTTTTATTATTTTGTTTTATTTTATTTCATTATTATTACTGTATTTCCAGGTGAGGGTTATCAGACCTTATGCTTAACAAAAATCACCACTCTTGATGGTGAGTTGCTTGGTCACTTATAAAACTGTACTGTTCATTTAAAGATAAATTTAGCATGACAACATTAGCAAATCTGTTCCAATTATTTCTGGACTAGGGATTATAACACTTTATTGCACATTTACTACTACACTTTCTGCTAATGAAATGTTGTAAATAGTTGACTAGAAAAGACAGCGGCTACTAACCAATTGGTATGGAGGTATTTCAGTATTTTAACACATGGTTATGTCTGCACCATAACAGCTCAATACAGTACAATACAATACGTGCCTATTACAGAAACTTACTCTGCCCTTGGCTATGGCCTTCCCAATCATTGCTCATCAAAGAAAGCATGTAAATATGTGTATGCTCGTGTTCCTGTAGTGTGTAGGATTGTGTGTGTTGAGTGTGAATGTACAGATCTATAAATACATATGTATATATTTGTGAATATGTGTATATGTATATGTCAGGAAATTTCTGGGCCTGGAGGGAAAATACGAGGGCTCATCTTTTATCCTTGCTGTTGAAAATATTTGTTCTGTACATAATAGATACACAAAAAATGGTACTGAATCTTATGTTACCAGATGCTCTCTTTCTTAGGCGTTATTTTTCCCTCGGTCTTGGGTTCCCTGCCAACTCCAACCCAGTAAAACATGTTATCCTATTGTTGGATTATCTCAGGCTGGCAAAATAACTTACATATAGTTACTTTATTATTATTTTCTTGGTTTAACCAATAATTACGTAGTGCTTACTTTGAGTAAGGAAGAGATCTAAGCATTTTATAATATGAATTACTTCATAGTTGTCTTAGGTTGCGTTTCCCTGTGACTAGAATTTAGAGGAAGTAGTTTGTTTGGGAGGTGACTCCAAGGTGTTTTTGTCAGGTTGGAGAGTGAGATTGGGAAGGAAAAGAAGCCATTGTGGGTCCATTCATGAGTAGTTACCGCTGTGGGGAGCTGGGCTTGATTCTGTTGGGGGCCTCTAAGAGAGGATGGTGAACAAACCCCTCAGAGACTCCCCACAGGGACAAGAAAGCTGAAGTATTTCCTACCCATCTCTTCCTTCATTGGTTAGAGGAGCTGCTCCCAAGGGCCATTAGCTCCATGGCACTCCTGGCCTGCCTCACACGTGGCTGAGTGGTACAAGAGCCCCTTCCGGAGAGGCTCGGGAGGCTGCAGTAAGAAGACATTGGTGTTCAAGAGGAGGGTGCCCAGGGGGCTTAAGGGGGCCACCAGCACCTGCTGCCATACTAAGAGCAACACCATCATCACACACATTTGACAGGCGACGAAATGAAGGCCCAGGGAGGTTAAGTGCATTGCCTCAGGTCCTAGAGACAATGAGTGCAGGAGCTGGCGTGCTTACCCCATGGTTTGCTTACAGTCTGTCCTCTTAATAACTACAAAGGGAATCAAAAGGAATTTTATCCCTCTGGGTATTTTTTCCCCAAAATATTCCACTTCAAATCATAAAGAGGTCTTAATGATACATACTTTCTAATTCTCTGCAGAAGAAATCCGTTGGTAATAATATATTCTTTCCTTTTCTGTTGACTCTGAACAAATATTTCTGAATGTCCTTCTCCTTTTTCTTGGATGGGTCTTGGATGACTCTCTAGGATAAAGTCTGCAACTTTTCTATCGAATGCAAATTACCTAAAAGGAAACAAAGAACAGTAACTGTTTGAAAGAGATGGGAATGATGTTACAGTCAGGGGTGGAATTATGTGTCCCAAGGATCAGGGGATGGGACTGGGTATATCACAAAATACGAGTCGTACTATTTACTTACAACACTTGCATAAAAGTAAAAGGGAGAAAGGCTCAGAGTCCAGGCGATGGGCCGTTGTTGGGAGACGAAGTGTGTCTCCCTCTCCAGGAACAAGGTCCAAGGCTGACATGCCTTTTACGGGATGCCATCTGGAGTGATGTGAGGTGGAGACTCCGTGGGCCTGTGACTCACAGATCAAAGGCCTGGAACTAAGTCACATCCATTTCAATCTGACTCAGACATGCACAGAATGGGCCTAGCTCACGCATTCTACATCTGTTCCCTATGTTCAGTGTTTTTTGTCAGGTGACATGACAAAAAAGACACGAGACACAGCCCCAACTGCAAAGAACAACCCGATGTTGCAGGAGATGTATTGAGATATTCATTTGAGTCTGTTCTCACTACAGTCCCCTTTCCAGACCCCTCCCTGCTTCCAGAGGGGCTCCTTTGCCTCAGGGGAGTTTTGTGGCAGAGCAGGAAACTGAAGCTTCTGGAAGCAAGTAGTCTATCTCTTCTTGCTTTTGTAAAAGCCCGAATTGATGAAGACATTTTTCTGGGTGTCCTTGATACAAAGGACTGAAAGGGGTGTATCTGCAAGGACAAAAAGAGAGAAGCAGAGATTTCCCCCCCACCAAGAAGTAGGTTGAAGTGTTGAGTTTGGGGAAACAGGGACCTATAAGGGTCCCAGGAACTGGGATCTCAGCCTTAGCAAAGATTCTGAGCCTTATGCATGGTCCCAAAGCTGAAAGCCACCATACTGTAGGGCAACAGTATCATGGTGATTGTGACCAATGGGACATGAGAGACCCTTCCCTCCCCCCAAATTCCAAACAGAAGCCTCTCAAATTCTTAAGAAATCTAGAGAGAGAGGAAGAAGTCACAGCAGTGACTAAAAATGACTTTCTATTCTGCCCAGTGTGATGAAGATGAGGGCAGTTTTAAAGATATTTCTTGAATACTTGAATTTGTAGAGTGTTTCATACTCAACACCGAATAATAGCTAACATTTTAATGTGTGTTTCAGGGACTTACCTGGTGGCGCAGTGGTTAAGAATCTGCCTGCCAATGCAGGGAACACGGGTTCGATCCCTGGTCCAGGAAGATCCCACATGCCACAGAGCAGCTAAGCCCACGTGCCACAACTACTGAAGCCCACGTGCCTAGAGCCTGTGCTCCACAACAAGAGAAGCCACTGCAATGAGAAGCCCGTGCACCACAATGAAGAGTAGCCCCTGCTCGACGCAACTAGAGAAAGCTGGTGAGCAGCAACAGAGACCCAACGCAACCAAAAATAAATACATAAATAAAAATGAAATGAAAAAAAAATGTGTTTCAGTGTGCTACACGCAGGGCTAAGTACTTTGCATGAATATCTCATACAATCCTCATAGCAATTCTGTGGGTTTGATGGTTTTGTTTTCCCCATTGCACAGATGAGGAAAATGAGGCTGAGTTTGTGACTTAGCTCAAGCTAAGGCCCCATCAGGTGAGATGTGACCAAGTCCGGCTGACCAAAAGGTCTGTGCATTTAACTCAATGCTGTAAGTCTAGCTCATGAAATAATTAGGGCACCACACATAAGAGTACATGGGTAAGGATTAAATTCAGTGTTTCAGCTATAAATGTTGCAACTTCAGAGGAAAGAGAGACCAGTGAAGGCTGCAGAGAGGGACGTCAGCACCATGAGGGCTGAAAGTTTGGTTGATTTTGTTCAGCGGTGCATCCCAAGTTCCTAGAACAGCACCTGGCCCATATTAGGAACTTAATCAATATTTTACAAGTGAATGAATGAATGAATGAATGACAGGGACCCGGAATCCTGCCTTTTATGATGAGAAGGCTTTCAAGAATCCAAAGGAAAGCCATTCCAAGTGAGGTAAACACCACTTTGACAAATCACCTTGTAAATGTTTAGGGATTTGTATGACCAAACACTACTTGATGCATTTCCAAAATGGGCTCATTATCCTTGCTTGTCTCCTCTTCCAAGCACTTAAGTGAAGGAGAGGAATTCTTTCTGATTCTAGAATACAGATAGACTCCGTTAGCACAAAGTAGTATTTTGGGCAAAGATGAGATAAGCCGAGGTAAATACCTAGATTAATAACAACAGATCCATATGTTTAGCATAGAATAATGTTTTGATTGTCCATAAGCATATAACTGCTCATTATGTCTTCATTAAAGAGTTTCGAGGGATCCCCGGATGAATTATAATGATTAAAAGTAATGCAAAGCAAAGAGCTTTTGGATCTACCTCTCGGAACACAAAGACACTTCTTAGAAGGGGATGGTGGCTCGACTCTAGAATTTTCATAAGACAGTCTAAGACAAGGAGAAGTCTATTGTAGAGAATTTTTAGGGTAGAAAATACAAGGGTGTGAATTCAAGAAGATTCATTTTAAAATAAAACTATAAGGCAATGTAGCAATGTGTTTCAGAGATCCTGACAAGGAAATGGCTTTATTTCTGTTTTACTACTGGGGCAAGTCAGACCGGAAACACATAAGGGATTTTCCCTAAGATAGCAGACCCAAGCCTCCTAATACCATCCTCAAATCTATGGAGAGACACCGTGACCAAAGAAAAAGTTCGAAGGAGAAATCACCTGTTAATATTCTAAGACAGTCTGCAACCAAAATTAATGGTGAAATGGAAAAGTATATACATACTGTTCATTTCCTATATGAACTCAAATGACCTTCTGGCTTCTCTAAATGAGAAGTCTGATGTTTCCTTTGGCAGTATTGCTGGGGAGATAAGATAAATTGGAATTCCTGAGATGATCTGGGATACTTATCAGTAGAAACAGCTTCAAGGGAAATGTCTGCTTTCTATCTCTTGAAAATTAAGAAACCACTGACAGGAAGAAATTTTGGTATTTGATAATAAGAAGGCAGCATGTACCACAATATTCTAGGGCATATAGTAAACAGAAATCTATCTGCATAAAAACTGACTCATTGAAACACCACTGCCTGCTCGCTCCTGCCTTAGCCGACCCCAACTTGGCTCCTCTGTCTGCCCAGAGCAGCAGTACTGTTATGTCAAAGTCCCACTGTCCTGTTTGTGTCCATTGGGGTCATTGTTACCTTTTTTTTTTAACCATTATTACCTTTATGTAAACACTGGCACTTTCCTGACATACGCTCCAACACCAAGGAGAGCAAGGGAAAGAAATGTTGATAGTGACTGTCAGTGTCTAGGGATATAGTTTACAATGACAGTGGATTCTATTCCACTTTCTGGACTTTAGGGTAATGTCCACCACTGCCCCACTGGGGTCAACTATGGGAGTGACACTGGCAGTGCTACACAAAGAGTATGTAAACTTTTTGGTTCTTTCTCAACGTCAAATTTAATCCCCAAAGGCAAGCACTCATTTCACTTCCTCACTTTCCTAAGACTCAGTGCTAAAATTCCAGTATGTTTTTCTGCTATAAGATTTGAAACTTTTATTTGTCCTGGAGGTACCAGAAAAGGTACAGAAGAACCCTTGCTTGCAGTACCAGCTTCAAAAACTTTGAGCTAAAAGCAGGAAACTCGAAGGCATCAAATATAAAGGCTATTTTGATTGAGACAAATCTTTTGCACTTGCATTCAGATGCGAATTCTGATGGCAAGATTAACATTAATTACATAGAGAAAGATCTACTTAGAGGTGAGATAACTGCCTATTTTCAGAGAGAACGGCTGGCGTGTGTTGTAGACAGATTGTGCAACTACAGTGACCTCTTTGAAACACAAATCTGACTGTGCCACGCTCCTATTTAAAACTTTGCACTGGTTCTCTTTGACATTAATGCATATTCATCAGAATCCTGTTGGTAGTAAGATACAAAAACCAACTTAAAAGGGTTTAAGTAAAAAGTATGTTTATTGGCTTATGTGGCTGAAAATTCCAAGGTATGGGACAGGTTCTAGATGGATCCAGGGGTTCAAATAATACCGCCAAGAATTTATTTATTTCAGGGCGGGGTCTGGAGGGAGGCATGCTGGGTGTCTAGGGTGCAGGTTTTGAGGCAACTGAGTTGTGTAAGTGCTGACCCCACTCTTAAAGGGCCCAGAGAGCCAGAGCCTGCTTGCAGGGCTTTGCCTCCTTATATTTACGCCTTAGGCATGTTGCTGGCCTCACCTGTTAAGGCTCTGGGCCATCTCCATCTCTCAGCTCTTGTTGTCACCTTAACTTCTTTTTCAGGTGAGTTCTTCCCTTGCAGTGGCCATAAGGTCCAGAACTTCTTTTTCAGGTGAGTTCTTCCCTTGCAGTGGCCATAAGGTCCAGACATGATTCTATCATTTTAGTAAACTTTCCCCTTTCCACCTATGCCTCCCTCAAAATCCTTTCCTTGTAATGTCAAGAAAGAACAATTCCAGAATTTGGCTCTGATTAACTTGGGTGTGGCAGAATCATTTAATACTATGTGGTCCCCCAATTATTTCCTTTTCCTCCTGGGCATACAGCTAACCTATATTTTGCATCTCAGTTGGGTCATGTATAGTGTTCTCCACATGACCTCCCTCTCCACTCATTGACTGGCTGGTACAGAGGATTCAGCAAGTGGTTCCCGGGGCCCAGAGGATTCTGAGGTCCCAGGTTGTGACACAGCCATTGTCGAAAGGAGCCTGGATTCCTGAGTCACCATTTGGAGGAAGCCATCCTGAAGAGCCACTTGATCAGGAACATACGCGTTGGGTTTTTTGTGAGAGAGAAACCAAACACTGAGATTTGGGGATGTTTGGTACAAAAGTTAGTGATTCTAGTCCTGTTTAATCCATTGGGTATGTGCTTACTCCTGAACACATTACTGTTGCCAGAAAGGATGGGGTATTCTGACTGGCTAAGCCTGGGTCATGCACCCATTTTCAGGGCCCTGAGTTAGGTAGAGCCCTGTCCCAAACCACACAGATGCAGACCAAGGAAGGAGCATTTCCCTAGAGGATAATCAAGATGCTGTTACCAGAATAGGGAGGGGGGTGTTGGACAGACAAACAAAGAAACCAGCAGTCTACTACAGACCCCCACAAAACCTTTAGGCTTCCCCTTGCAATGTTATGCTGTAAGAATGCCCAAAGTGGTGAGTCATTAATTATGTTATCAAAAACCATGGAATCCTCAAAGCAGAGATGGGCCTCATCATCACTTCATCCCCAACACTGAGCACAGTTCTTCCAACTGGTGGAAATGTTCAGATGAATGAAGAAAGGAATATAGTCCACTTATCCAATTGTGGACTAAACTCACTTTTCCAGAGGATATTCATGAGATATTGAAATCTACTTTTTCACTCATATCATTAAGTAAGAAATTTAGCAATCAAAAATGATCAGTAGCATGAATATTTCTGAAACCACTTATCTATTTTACAAATCTTACTGTGTTAGTGAATCTAAAGGATAACTTTTGAATATAAGGTACTTATACTTTATTTCAGAATAGAGGTATTATGATAACTTAGTTATATCAAGAACTTACCTGCCTTATTCGTGTGTGCATGTGTGTGTGTCAAGGGAAAAACAGGCTAAGAAGCAAATTTTTAGTGAAATTTGTGGAAGTAGGGTTTATTCTTTGCTTTATTTTTCCTTCCTTTTCCCATTGTTTGGGGCTCTTTAGAAGACTAGTATCCAACATATGGCTGATATGAGGATGAAACTGTAAGCAATGTCTCAGATTTTATTGTGATCTTTCTCTCTTAAATAAAGATAATGTCCTCATTGTCTGATTGAGACAGAAACTCCCCTCCTCCCTATTTAAAAAAAAAAAAAAGCAGCCTTGACCAGGAGGTTTCTGAAGCCTCCATTGATAACACACAATGGCCTGTTCTTACAGGAATGTTTCATGGCCCTTAAGCGAGTCACTGTTGGCTAATATGATGAAAGAGTGAAAAAATGGAAAAAGAGAACCTGGGGGCTCATCAGCTAAACCCAGTCCTGGCAGGAGACTGTGGGTATAAGCAGGAATCCATAAATAGCAGGCTAGGATAAGAGATGCCAAGTTTTATCTTAATGATGAGAAAAAGACAAACCTTCAAAGTAAATGTTTTCCAGCATCTTTTAGCTCAGGGGAGGGGGGAAGAGAAGGAAAAGGAAGGGGCACGAATGAGCACTGCCATGAGCCACAGGCAGTGCTCTGGGTGGCTTTGCCCCCTCTCTCGTGGGCTCTCCAATGCCAATCCTTACTGTCCTGGGCCACAGCTGAGACCATTTTCCCACTGTATAGAGGTGAAGGACCCTATGTAGATGCATTATGCTGAGTTGTGTTTGCCGCATCCATGCCTGGAAAAATAAGATTGCCACTTTCTATCAGCTTGACCTGAGGCTTATCTACTGTGAATGTCCCCACCCTAATAATCCCTGGAACTTGTTGTATTACAAGGTTCTCCAGAGTTTTAATTTATGTATTTGTTTGTTTGTTTATCTATTTATTTGTTTGTTTATATAAGAGGAGATTTATTATAAAAATTGATTATGGAAGATGAGAAATCCTACAATCTTCCATCTGTGAGCTGAAGAAACAGGAAATCCAGTGGTATAGTTCAGTCCGAGTCTGAAGACCTGAGAACCAGGAGCCCCAGTGTCCAAGGGCAGAAGATGGCTGCCCCAGCTCAAGAAGAGAGAATTTGCCCCTTCTCTGCCTTCCTGTTCTATATGAGCTCACAGTGGATTGGATGCTGTCTGCCCACTCTGGGGGGCGTGATCTTCTTTACTCATTGTACTAATTCAAATGTAATCTCTTCTAGAAACAACCTCATGGACACATCCACAAATCAATTTTTTTATCAACTTTCTGGGTCTCCCTTAACACAGTCAAGTTGACACATGAAATTAACCATGATACCTGTGAATATATTACCTTGTATGGCATAAGGGACTCTGCAGGTGTGCTTAAGGGTTCACATTTTTAAGATGGGAGATTATTCTGGCTTATCCAGATGAGCCCAATTTAATCATAGGAGAATATTTCCTAGCTGTGGTCAGAGAGAGAGATGTGACAACAGAAGATGGATCAGAGAGATGCCACCTTGCTGACTTTGAAGATGGAGGGAGGGACCGCAAGCCGAGGACTGTGGGCAGCCTCTAGAAGCCGGAAAAGGCAAGAAAGTGAGTTCTGCTCCCTGCCCTCCACCCCGGCCAGAGCTCTCAGAAAAGAAAGTAGCCCTGCCAAAACCTTAATTTTACCCTGTTGAGATAATGTCAGAATTCTGCCCCACATAACTGGAAGATAGTAAATCTGTGTTGTCACTAAATTTGTGGTCATTTGTTATGGCAGCTATAGAAAACTAACATATCCACTAACAGATCTTGAAAAGAAATAGTGGTCAGAAGCCAAAAAAAGACTTCATAGTCTGCCTGACAGTGGAAAGTGAGAAATAAACATTAAATTGTGTGTTCTATGCTTCTGTCTTCCAGTCTCATTCTGCTCAGTTATACAAGTATGTAACAAGAGGAGAGAGATTGGAAGGAACAAACTTGAGTATTTATTTACAGACTTGGAGCAGAAGATGATGAAGGTCAGCATGAGAGGAGCTGCCTCTGACCACTTAGGACAAACACAAGGCTGGAGAGCCCATAGCTGTGAAAGTTATATCTTGAAATCAAAGTTGGGAGGAGGAATCAAAGTTGGATTACTGTTTTCAAGCTCCAGGATCATAAATTTATTAAGATGATCAAATAAGATGATGCATGTGAAATCTCTTTGAAAGCTACACAATACAAGGTGCAGTAGGCTGGATGGTAGCCCCCAAAAAGCTTTGTCCATATCCTAATTCCTGGAAACTGTGAATGGGACCTTATTTGTAAAAAGGTTTTTTGCCGATGTAAGTTAAGGATCATGATAAGGGAAGCTTGTCTGTGATTATCCAGGTGGGCCCTAAACGCAATCGCGTGTCCTCATAAGACAAACACACAGAGAATGAGACATCCAAAGAAGAGGATGAGGCTATGTGACCACAGAAGTAGAAACTGAAGTGATGCAGCCACAAGCCAAGGAATGCCAGTAACCTCCAGAACCTGGAAGTCAAGGAATAAAAGCTCTCCTTGAGCTCTGGAGGAAGTGTAGTCTTGCTAACATCTTAATTTCAGTCTTCTGGCCTCCAGAACTGTAAGAGAATACATTTCTATTGTTTCAAGCCACCCAGTTTATGGTAATTTGGTATGGCAGCTCTAGGAAGCTAAAACATGTAAGCTTATTGACTAAGCTATAAAACAAAAGTATTGGTAGAAATTACAGCATACACATTTATTAGTGCTATTAAGTTGTCCAGAGACATTCCCATATCACAGAATGATTATCAGCATGGGAGCCCCAATCCAATTAATTTTAAATTCATGATTAGGTGGTGAGATCCTTGAAGATTCTTATCTCCTGGTGCCCATCCCCCATAGAACTGGGTGCCAAATAGGTGCCCACCAAATATTTTCTGATTTGTATCACGTAAGAGGAAGTAATTCATCCAGTGAGGAACTCCTTGGGAATGCAGAAAAGTTGAACTGCCAAGACCAGAAGAAGTGACCCTGTGTGATCCCAGCCCACCCTTTCTCTTGGAAGCTACTGAATTCTAAGGAAAGACCTAAACCAGATCCAGGAACTCCAGGGTCATCTGAGAAGCACAGTGAGCCCTCTGCAAATGTTTCCCTGTAGCTCCTTACAAGAGGAGTTTCTGGTTGGATGCCAAAGCCAAACTGGCCAGATGAACCCACATGACAGAAACAAATGGGATCAAGTTTCCAGGATGATGGGATCTGAAGCCACCCTGCCTCAGGGCTGTGCCCACTAGGTTATATTCTCACTGGCCTCCACCCAAACTTGAGTCATACTGCACCGTGAATTTGAGATGACTTCTGGTCCTCATAGTGCCACCTCATTTCTTTCCAGAAATCTCTAGAAAGTTTCTAGTAGTTCCTTGAACATTTCTAGAAATAGTTATTTTGTATGGAAACACCCCAGTGTTCTTTTCTGGCTAGCTCTGGCTCATGCCCTTCCTCCTGTCACAACACATCCCTTCCAACCAGCATGATGACTATCTGCCCTTGCGGCTGAGAGGCCAAAACAAATATGATTATCAGGCTATCTTCAGAGTGTTGACAGCACCCTTGGTGTTGGACGAGCAGGCAGCCCAAGCCACTGTGCCAAGTTCAGTTCCCAGGGGACTGTGCAGAAACTGCAAAAGGAGAGAGGAAGGTATATACATTTGAATGAGAAACATACTTCCATCAGCACCGGTTTTCCCCACCCCAATTCAGCAATACAAGAAGCCACTAAAGAAGCCTGAATTTTTCTTCCTTCCTCTCTTTCTTTCTTTCTTTCTTTCTCTCTCTTCCTTCCTTCCTTCCTTTCTCTCTCTCTCTCTTCCCTCCCTCCTTCTTTCCTTCCTTCCTTCCTTCCTTTCTTCCTTCCTCTCTCTCTCCCTCCATCCCTCCCTCCTTCTCTCTCTCTCTCCCTCTCTTTCTTTCTTTCTTTCTTTTTACCTTCCTTCCTTTCTTTCTTCCTTTCTTTCTTTCTTTCTTTCTTTCTTCCTTCTTTCTTTCTTTCTTCTTTCTTTCTTTCTTTCTTTCTTTCTTCCTTCCTTCCTTCCTTCCTTCCTTCCTTCCTTCCTTCCTTCCTTTCTTTCTTTCTTTCTTTCTTTCTTTCTTTCTTTCTTTCTTTCTTTCTTTCTTTCTTTCTTTCTTTCTTTCTTTTATTGGAGTATAGTTGCTTTACCCTGCTGTGCCAGTTTCTGCTGTACAGCAAAGTGAATCAGCCATGCTTATACATATATCCCCTCTTTTTTGTATTTCCTTCCCATTTAGGTCAACACAGAGCACCGAGTAGAGTTCCCTGTGCTATACAGTAGGTTCTCATTATCTATTTAAGGCTGTATTTTTCATTACTAGTTTGGTAATTGTTCATTTATCACTGTAGAGTCCCATTCCACCCAAATATGCACAGGCGTCAAGCACCCAAATCTCTCTTCTCTCTCATGGGTGAAATTAATCATTTATCCAAATGAGATTTTCTGTGCCGTGTGGCATGGCCACTTCTCTCTGTCTTTAACATTACCACTCACCCTAGTTTATGGTCAGTTGCATATGGTCAGACCCTAACGTCTCACTCAAGAAGAAGACTCTGTTTTCCTCCCTTCTCAGCTGAAGCCCAGGACAGCTATGTTGTCTCCACACAGTAGCATCATTCATTCTTAATGCTGAGACTCATACATGGTGGCACTGTGATCCCTGAATGGGGTAAGGTGGGTGTACTGTTGGCCGTCTCTGCACAGTGTCAGATGACATCAGTGTACTTAGCTCACAAAGTTCAGCAGACCATGGAGAAAGACATGAGCACGCAAGATGAACTCTTCTCTAGGATAAAAGCACGGTTCAAGCATCACTCAGAAATGACTCCTGACAAGATATATAATCTCACTTTATCTTCCAAACAGAGCTGTGGTGAGGATGGAATAATAAGATGATGTGTAAAAGCACATAGAAACTTATTCTTCAGTGAAAGTCAGTGTTATAAGTACTGCCACTGTTATAAGTACTTGTCTTTATTTTACTGGTCTCTTTTTATTTTTCTGAAAAACGTGGACAAAATGCCTATATAATGTAATATAACACAACTAATCTGGGAAGCATTTTCTAATCCTCCTCTTTCAGCCAAATGGTTCCCCAGATGGACATGGAACCAAGAGGCAGATCCAATTTTGACTGTGCCAAATGAAGAAATGGAAATAGATTTGAAAGGTGGGAACTTTGAATGGAAAATTTTTCCCTTTCCTCACCTTCTAACCTGGGGTCTGCTCAGAAGTGTTAGAGAGCTCTGAAATTCCGCTGTGGGAGAGCAGGATTTCAAATGGAAAATTTTATTTTAAATGCCAAGAGCTTCTTGTCTCTAGGATAACATTCTCTTTTTTCTTTCTTGCATTCTCTGACTTCTTCCTTTCCTTTGCTGAACTATTTTCCAACCAGCTTACTAATATTTATCTATTGTAATAAGCACATTTTGGTTTGGAGTTTCTACAGGTTTTTGTGGGCATGTAAAATAAGGTTAAATCTTATACTTTGTAAAATTTTATCCATACATTCCACAAGAAGAATTTAAAGGGTGGTGGTAGGGAGAGGGAAGGCTGGCCATGGTTCTGGTCAGCCCTAATGCTTCAGGCCATTCTCCTCTTCTGGGGTTTCAGGCTTTAGTAAGGAGCAAGTCGTCCTTGGACATTTCTTTTTCAATTTTTCAACTAGGTTTGATTTTGTTTCTTGAATTCAGCATTTACTGTAAGTTGTCACAGTTGTGCTAAACACTTCACATTGGAGCTGTTGAAGTTGTAGCTACTTTGTGTAGATCAGCGGTCCCCAACCTTTTTGGCACCAGGGACCAGTTTCGTGGAACACAATTTTTCCACGGACGGGGGCGGGGGGTGGGGGGAGTATGGTTCAGGTGGTAATGCGAGCGATGGTTCAGGTGATAATGCAAGCAATAGGGAGCGATGGGGAGAGGCAGATGAAGCTTCACTCACTCGCCTGCCACTCACCTCCTGCTGTGTAGACCACTACTGGTCGGCGGTCTGGGGGCTGGGGACCCCTGGTGTAGATGATTCACAGATGTGTTTTATGCAATAATTAATGCAGTTGAATATTATATATGCATCTGATTTCAGATTAGCTGGCCTCACACAAAAGGGCATTGCTGGGCAAATATGAGAGAAATAATAGGAAATCTTTAGTTTTAAAGTTAGCACTGGTGTCCAACTAATAAGATTGATACACTGAAAAGAATATCCATGCCATGCTAATCCCTGGATCCCTGGGACAATATCTTCTTCCTCTCTTGGGCTCTGATATGTGACAGTTTGTAACTTCTCATGGGGAATTACCTGGATGCAATGGTGATCTTCAAATAGATTAGCAGACAGTTATTCTGGTGATCACATAAGGAAAAGGCTGACAGACCAAATTAACATCCTTGAATCATAAAATTTTTTAAATCAATTTAAAGTATATAGCCAGAAGCAAGAGATGGGGTAAGAATTTAACATACTTTTGGTAAGGGTGGAACGACCACATTCCCAGAATCTTCTGTTATGCAATGTTTTTACATCCTGTCTCTCTCTTCCTCTTTGCTGCATCAGCCTTCCCATGACAGCCAAGTTATGAGGACCAGAGTTAAGGCTTCAGTGAGGGGGCCCAATGAATGGAAGTGGCCTAGAGCCAACAATATTCGCTTGATCTATTGGAGAGATGCAAGCTATAGCTTGTCGGTTAGCTTGATAAACATCTTTGGATTTTATCTATCTTTCTTGGGGACAGGACATGTGGGGCCATGACAAATGACACTAATAGGTGGCTGATGCAAGACCTCATGAATATTGCGTGCCTGTGTGCCTCATGGATATTTAGTACATAGTAAATATTCAAAGCCTCATATATCTCATGAATATTTGGTGTCTGTTAGTCCTTTCCTTCCTTTCTATCTTTATTTAGTACACATACGCTCTTCTCATTTTGTCTACATATAACGTGTCTCCGAGGTTACCACCTTATCTGTATTTAACACATCTTATGAATTCTCTATGTTCCTCATAAGCTGCTAGCTCATACGTCCATCCTATTGATTTTCTTAGCAAAAACAAATATTCTCAAATAACACAGCAAACACAAATTACAGCAACATTCGCAACTGGTTGGGTGGTATAGTAGGAAAAAAATAGAATTAGTAGACATTCAACAAAAAATTTCTTTATTGCTGGGAGATATTTCTTTAGACAAACACCTTCTTAATGCCCACAGCAACAATGGAATCCCAGAAATCTCTGAAAACAATTCTCTCATTTCAATTAACAGCATCATGATTTTCCCAGTGGCTCAAGTTCCAAATCCAGGCACTATATTGATTTTTCTCTTGCCCTCACTCCATTATATTCCAACCGTCAATAAATCCTGTTGATTCTGCCTCCTATATGTATTCTTGACCCATCCACTTCTCTCCATCTTTAATATTACCACTCCTAATTTAGGCCACCAATTTCTCTTGCCTTCAAGGCAGTAGCCTCCCAACCGTCATTCTTGTTGCCACTCCTTTCTTTTTGCAGCCCATTTTCCATACAGCAAGCAGAGTGGTCTTTTAAATACGTAAATTGGTGTGAGTGGCTTCCAAATGCTTCTAGATCAGTGTCAATCAAAGTATGGTCAGTGGAAGTGGAAACAACCCAAATATCCATAAACAGACAAAAAGATAAGCAAAATGTGGTATATCCATGCAGTGGAATATTATTTGACCATAAAAAGGAAAGAAGCTCTGACATATGCTACAACATGGATAAATCTTGAAGACTTTATGCTAAGTGAAAGAAGCCAGTCACAAAAGACCACATATTATATGATTACATTTATATAAAATGTCCAGAATAGGCAAATCTATAGATGCAGAAAGTACATTAGTGATTGCATAGAGCTGGAGAGGGGTGGATGATGTGGGGAGAAGAGGGAAGTAGTAGCTGAAGAATGCAAGGTTTCCCTTTGTGTTAATGAAAATGTTCTAAAATTGACTGTGGTTTGCACATATTTGTCAATATACTAAAAATGAATTCTGCACTATAATTGGGTAACTTGTATGGTATGAGAATTATATATCAATAAAGTTTTTTTTTTAAGTATGGTAAGTGGGCAGGCAACATTTGAATCATCTGGGAGCTTGGAGAAATTCAGACTCTCAGTCCCCACCCCAGATGCACTAAAGAATCTCTTGTTATGGATCCCAGCAATCAGTGTTTTAACAAGCACTCCAGGTGACTTTTATGCACAAAAGTTCAAGAAACACAGAAATAAATTAAAATTACAATTCCATACCGGGCTTACTAGACCCTACACAACTATTTTATCTCTCCAACACCAGCTACCATTCCAGCCACACTACCTCTCCTTCTGTGTCATCAACAGGCCTAATGGCTTCTCCTCTTAGGGCCTTTGAACTCTCAATTCCCTCTACCTGGAGGAACTCCCCTGAGATCTTAATGTTTCTGGATTCTTTTGGTCATTCAGTTTTTAGCCTATGTGTTACTTCCCCAAAGAAGACTTCCTAGACCATCATAGCTAAAATGTCCTGCCATTCATCTGGTCACATCTCCTTGTTATATTTGATTCCCCATACTTATAACTATTACTATTTTCTACTTTATTTATTTGTGGGCTGTCTGCCTGCCTTCCTGGGATATAAGCAAGCCCATCTATCTAGTAGACACTCAACTACTGTTGAATGGATGAGGAAACACACTGAACCCAGGTGACCTGGAATATATACCTTACAACTCACTCACCATGACCCACGACTAGTTTCTGAGTCCTCTGTATCTTGCCAAGAAACTGTGTTGGAAACTGTTCCACCAAAATTAGCCACATTTTCTGGTAACACAAAAGGCCACCCTAATGACTGATGTTACAAGCTACGCTAAGGATGGCAGAGAGAGACAAGTGAAATGGTTGAGGAAACTATTCTTCTTCACCAGACTAAAAGTTCCTCAAGAATGGCCCCAGTGCCTGCTACAAATTAGATGCCCCAAAAAGTATTTGCCTAACTCTTGAACTAAGTACTTAGGAAGTAAAAAGTATTTCATTCTTGCTTTGTAATAAACCCCTAAGAGGTGCTTCCTAGACTCCTCCAACCCTTTGGAGAGTCACCTAAACACCCTGTTCCCTGTCCCCTTCTTCATCCTTTCTGTTAGGTAAGATATTTGTGCTTTAAATGAAAGCCATTGTTGACCTATCACTAGTGGAAAAGAATCAGTGTGCATGCATTCCTCATGTAATAAGAAATAAATCCCTTAAGCCTATAATTTGCTCCTACTGGTGTAGAATTTTGAAGTCCAAGAATGCATCTGCCATCGAGGAGGTTAATTTTGGGGCTGCTGGCTCTGCAGTTATGTATGTGGCCATTGTTCATGACAGAGGAACGGTCTAGAGGAGATCAATGCTCTGTTCTCATAATGAACCTTATGTTTCTAAACACAGGTGCATTTGGATTGTAGACATCTGTGTCATTAAATGGCGGGGATGGGGGAAGAAAAAGCACAAAAGCAACTCAGAAATGGGCCCCTTGGAAATGCAAGATGGTATTATTGCAGTAGCTCTTATCAACATCATTGTTGCTTCTTTGATGATGTATCATGGTACAGAGATAGTGGCGAGGAATCCAGTCTCTCACCACCACGTTTTCACTATGCCGCCTTTCACTAAGAGATGGAAGGGACTCTTGCTAGAATTCACCCTATTGTCATCCTATTGAAAGGAGTTGTCAGAAGGCCCCTATTCCATCCTGCAATCATTTCAATCTGCTTTTTACTCCAACTTTGTGTTTCATTTTTGCTATTTGATGCATAAAAATGAAAGAGCTCCTGGGAAATACTTGTTCCCAATGGCTCTGATAAGACAGATATCCTGGGAAACTACCAAAAAGGTGCAGGGCAAAGAAAGGAGGGCTATCCAATGACTCATGGTCATTCTCTTGCCCCCCTCACACCCACTAATTCAGCATATATGTGTTCTGCATCTCAGTCCCAGGATTCCTGCAAGTCAGACATTTACAGGTATTCAGGACAACCCAACTCTTATGACAACAAATATTCTTAGCCATTTTACAGACACATATGCACTGGGAATTTTTGTAATTAGTCATATGACATGCTATCATTTGCATTTGTCTCATCTTGATGAATATTTTAACACATTATGACAAAAGGCTAGTACTCCAATACCAGTAAACGAAGTCAGTTTTTCTTTTTTTTTAACTTTGGGTTTATTTATTTATTTATTTATTTATGGCTGTGTTGGGTCTTCGTTTCTGTGCGAGGGCTTTCTCTAGTTGCGGCAAGTGGGGGCCACTCTTCATCGCGGTGTGCGGGCCTCTCATTATCGCAGCCTCTCTTGTTCCGGAGCACAGGCTCCAGACGCGCAAGCTCAGTAATTGTGGCTCACGGGCCTAGTTACTCCGCGACATGTGGGATCCTCCCAGACCAGGGCTCAAACCCATGTCCCCTGCATTGGCAGGCAGACTCTCAACCACTGCGCCACCAGGGAAGCCCACAAAGTCAGTTTTAAAAAGAAATCTTAGATGGCCTCATTTGACTAAAACAATCTCCTGGCTTTTTACGAAGTGTAAAACTCTGAATATAATGTCTCAGTAAGTTGTAAACATTGTAGTGGTGTTTCACTAACTGCCTCAAACCTTGAGCTGGAGCTGCCACTAATATTCATCTGATCTAACAAACGAGAGTTACAGAGAAGTCAGGTGATGTGGCAAGCACACAGCTAGGCCGCTGTTAAGCCGGCGTGAGAATCCAATCTCCTGACTTAAAGTCGTTCTTGCTATTAAACCATGTGGATCCGTCTGGGTGCAGCTGGGGAAACAAAGCCACCATGAGTGATATAGAATAAGGGTCAGGTCCCTCCCACCAGGTGGGAGATGGTGAAGGAATCTTTAAGAGGATATTGCTCTGTGTCTGAGTTGGTCCTGAAAGGGCTGCAGGTCAGCAGGGCTTGAAGTTGGGAAAGTAAAGCTGGGTGTCAAGTGCAGAAGACCGAGGGCAAACTGGAATCCACGAGGACAAACTCCAGCCTGCAGCCCTCTCCCCACCTCCAACATCAGCGATGTGGGTGACTTGCAGGAAGAAGCTGGCAGCCTTCACCGCCAAACCACATGTGCACCTGGCCCAGGCCACAGAGTCGGGGAGGAGGAGATGGGCAGGAGCTGAGGCATCTGAGTCCCAGCTGTGGCCTCTTGACACCGTGGGGGGCAAGCAGATCCACGTACACATGTGGGGCTGCCCTTGGCCCCCTGCAGTGACCTTGTGGGTGTATTGGCCCTCCCTTCATCACCATCTTCCAAATCACGCAGAAATGTACCTTGCGGCCAACTCTATCTAACCCAGAACCAGCTTAACTAAGTAAAAAGTCACCACCCCACGTTATAGCCTGTCAGTGTATTCTCAGCTGCCTTTGATTTTTCTTTATGACACCAAATACAGAATAATTCAAATATACAAGAGAATATGCATATAGAAACTTTCCATGGTTTCCTTTATGGAATGAGTGATTTTCTGCTGCCTTGAGTACTCAGTCGCTTTGGTTCATTTTCTCGCCTTGTGCTTATGGAGATGAATTAAAACTGGCCTATTTGTATATTACTTATATATGAAAATTTGAGTCTATTGATTATACCTGCAGAATAGCAGGTCCTCTAATATGATGTATATCATGTAAATGAGGATTAGAGAAACTTCAGAATCCATTTGGCATTATTATCTGTGCAACTATGTGCTTATGTATTTATGTATCTATGTAGGTAGGTTTGTATTTGTCCTATCTATCTATGTATCTATGTATCTATCTATCCATCTATCTAACCAAGTAGTACTATAGAGACTTAAGAACAGTTTTGATGAGTACACAGACAGATATTCTAAAAATTGAGAGCTGAGAGACTGAAATATTGGTGTTGTAACTTCTGAGTAATTGTTTCAGCTACTGAACACTGGAACTAATCCAAAAGTCAAAAGAATTGACAGTTTTGTAAGCTGTTTCTTCCTTTGGCTTTTTGAGATGACTGAGATAGTTATAGATAGGAAATGCAGACACAGTTAAAAAAAATCTAACCACACATGATTAATGAGAATTTGTCATGCTCTCAGACTCTCAGCTTCTGCTTCTCTAAGTACCTCTTAGATTCTTTAGCTTTGTAGCTTGTTTTCCTTCTCAGAGCCAAGCCCCAGCAATGCTCCTTTCCTTTGCTTGTGATTTTGAGGGGAAAAAAACAAAGTTAAGACTGTAGGAAAATAAATCAACAAATAAATACAGCTTTGTAAAGACATTGAGATAATAAACTGAGATTATAAATCAACCTTCCAGGCTTCACCATCAACCCAGGGAAAAAGGTGAAACAAGTGGTTTCCAAACACTTGATAAAACATAGAGGGTGTTTGGGGATAGAAAGAGCTCTGGTTTTGGATCTAGAAGAACTGGATTCAAGCCATTTATCCATTTTGTGTCCTCTTTAGTATTATTAAACTTATTAGCATTTATGTTTCCTCTTCTGCAAAATAGCCGTCATCTTATTTGCTTCCTCTAGAAGTTCCAGGATTGAAAGAGATAACTTCTATGTCCATCTCGTACCTTCCTTCACCTTCACCTGCATTGAATCCATCCATCTCATATGACATATATAAATGGCATTACAATGAGTGGGGTCACATTATTTTTAAATGTTAGAGAATTAGGTCTTAGTAGATAAGTGGAAATGTTAAAAGAACTTATTTCTTAGTCTGACAACCACTGTTAATCTTGCTTAATTGAAACAACTGAAGCAGCGGATTTTTCCTATGTCAGGAAAAAATCATGAAAGACTTTGAAAGAGCCAAAAAATCACTGGGTATTCTGTCTAGGTAACCCTTCTGGGTTATCTATGTCTTTTATTGTTTTGGAACTATTTTAACATTTAATTCATGGCCCACAGAATTATAACTCATGCCTGAATGAAGCTTTCTAACTCATGTATTTTATTAAGTAGGTGAATATGCAAATACTAAATCAGCAAATAATGAGAACTAGTATGGTGTCTAGTGGATGCACAATTGATTTATCTCCCCATTTTCCCACCAAGAAGCCACTTTTGCAACTATGTTGCAGATTTATTTTGGCCATTCCTGACCACTAATGAATTATTAAAAGATGAACTGGGGCACATTAAAATTTACAAGAGTTTATTTGAGCAAACAGTGCTTCCAAACAAAAGTTGTTAGAGGCACTGTATCAGCAGGAGCTAGGGGAAAGGCTTTTATGGAGAAGACTCGGAAGCAAAGCAAGGAAAATCATTGGATTGGTTATAGCTTAAGTTGTTGCCTTATTTGGGAAAGCCAAAATAAAGACTGTTTGTGATTGGCTTTCTTAAGTTTCAATTTCTTAACTTTGAGGATTTCTAGGAATTGACTCTGGCTTAGGGTTCAGTTTGTTTACGTAGGTTGCTGAGGCAGTAGAGACACCTCAGTCTAATGGCCTTGTGTTTCATTACTTTAACAATGCCACGTGTCCACCTTTTAGATTTTTTTTTTTAACATCTTTATTGGAGTATAATTGCTTTACAATGGTGTGTTAGTTTCTGCTTTATAACAAAGTGAATCAGCTATACATATACATATATCCCCAATATCTCCACCCTCTTGCGTATCCCTCCCTCCCTATCCCACCCCTCCATGTGGTCACAAAGCACCGAGCTGATCTCCCTGTGCTATGCGGCTGCTTCCCACTAGCTATCTATTTCACATTTGGTAGTGTATATATGTCCATGCCACTCTCTCACTTCGTCCCAGGTTAGCCTTCCCACTCCCATGTCCTCAAGTCCATTCTCTACATCTGCGTCTCTATTCCTGTCCTGCCCCTAGGTTCATCAGAACCAATTTTTTTTTTTTTTTTTTTTTTAGATTCCATATATATGTGTTAATATACAGTATTTGTTTTTCTCTTTCTGACTTACTTCACTCTGTATGACAGACTCTAGGTCCATCCACCTCACTACAAATAGTTCAATTTCGTTTCTTTTTATGGTTAAGTAATATTACACTGTATTTATGTGCCACATCTTCTTATCCATTCATCTGTCGATGGGCACTTAGATTGCTTCCATGTCCTGGCTATTGTAAATAGAGCTGCAGTGAACATTGTGGTACATGTCTCTTTTAGAACTATGGCTTTCTCAGGGTATATGCCCAGTAGTGGGATTCCTGGGTCATGTGGTAGTTCTAATTTTAGTTTTTTAAGGAACCTCCATACTGTTCTCCATAGTGGCTATATCAATTTACATTCCCACCAACAGTGTAAGAGGGTTCCCTTTTCTCCACACCGTCTCCAGTATTTATTGTTTACAGGTTTTTTGATGATGGCCATTCTGAACAGTGTGAATTTTGATTTGCATTTCTCTAATGATTAGTGATGTTGAGCATCCTTTCATGTGTTTGTTGGCAATCTGTACATCTTCTTTAGAGAAATGTCTATTTAGGTCTTCTGCCCATTTTTGGATTGGGTTGTTTGTTTTTTTGATATTGAGCTGCATGAGCTGCTTGTAAATTTTGGAGATTAGTCCTTTGTCAGTTGCTTCATTGGCAAATATATTCTCCTGTTCTGAGGGTTGCCTTTTCATCTTGTTTATGTTTTCCTTTGCTGTGCAAAAGCTTTTAAGTTTCATTAGGTCCCATTTGTTTATTTTTGTTTTTATTTCCATTTCTCTAGGAGGTGTGTCAAAAAGGATCTTGCTGTGATTTATGTCATAGAGTGTTTTACCTGTGTTTTCCTCTAAGAGTTTTATAGTGTCTGGCCTTACATTTAGGTCTTTAATACATTTGGAGTGTATTTTTGTGTATGGTGTTAGGAAGTGTTCTAATTTCATTCTTTTACATGTAGCTGTCCAGTTTTCCCAGAACCACTTATTGAAGAGGCTGTCTTTTCTCCATTGTATATTCTTGCCTCCTTTATCAAAGATAAGGTGACCGTATGTGCATGGGTTTATCTCTGGGCTTTCTATCCTGTTCCATTGATCTATATTTCTGTTTTTGTGCCAGTACCCTACTGTCTTGATTATTGTAGCTTTGTAGTATAGTCTAAAGTGCAGAAGCCTGATTCCTCCAGCTCCATTTTTCTTTCTCAAGATTGCTTTGGCTATTCGGGGTCCTTTGTGTTTCCATACAAATTGTGAAATTTTTTGTTTTAGTTCTGTGAAAAATGCCACTGGTAGTTTTATAGGGATTGCATTGAATCTGTAGATTGCTTTGGGTAGTATAGTCATTTCCACAATGTTGATTCTTCCAATCCAAGAACATGGTATATCTCTCCATCTGTTTGAATCATCTTTAATTTCTTTCATCAGTGTCTTATAGTTTTCTGCATACAGGTCTTTTTCTCCTTAGGTAGTTTTATTCCTAGGTATTTTATTCTTTTTGTTGCAATGATAAATGGGAGTGTTTCCTTAATTTCTCTTTCAGATTTTCATCATTAGTGTATAGGAATGCAAGAGATTTCTGTGCATTAATTTTGTATCCTGCTACTTTACCAAATTCATTGATTAGCTCTAGTAGTTTTCTGGTAGCATCTTTTGGATTCTCTATGTATAGTATCATGTCATCTGCAAACAGTGACAGGTTTACGTCTTCTTTTCCGATTTGAATTCCTTTGATTTCTTTTTCTTCTCTGATTGCTGTGGCTAAAACTTCCAAAACTATGTTGAATAATAGTGGTGAGAGTGGACAACCTTGTCTTGTTCCTGATCTTAGAGGAAATGGTTTCAGTTTTTCACCATTGAGAATGATGCTGGCTGTGGGTTTGTTATATATGGCCTTTATTATGTTGAGCTAAGTTCCCTCTATGCCCACTTTCTGGAGAGTTTTTATCATAAATGGGTGTTGAATTTTGTCAAAAGCTTTTTCTGCATCTGTTGAGATGATCATATGGCTTTTCTCCTTCAGTTTGTTAATATGGTTTATCACATTGATTGATTTGCATATATTGAAGAATCCTTGCATTCCTGGGATAAACCCCACTGGTTCATGGTGTATGATCCTTTTAATGTGCTGTTGGATTCTGTTTGCTAGTATTTTGTTGAGGATTTTTGCATGTATGTTCATCAGGGAAATTGGCCTGTAGTTTTCTTACTTTGTGACATCATTGTCTTGTTTTGGTATCAGGGTGATGGTGGTCTTGTAGAATGAGTTTGGGAGTGTTCCTCCCTCTGCTATATTTTGGAAGAGTTTGAGAAGGATAGGTGTTAGCTCTTCTCTAAATGTTTGATAGAATTTGCCTGTGAAGCCATCTGGTCCTGGGCTTTTGTTTGTTGGAAGATTTTTAATCACAGTCTCAATTTCAGTGCTTGTGATTGGTCTGTTTATATTTTCTCTTTCTTCCTGGTTCAGTCTCAGAAGGTTGTGCTTTTCTAAGAATTTGTCCATTCCTTCCAGGTTGTCCATTCTTTTGGCATATAGTTGCTTGTAGTAATCTCTCATGACCCTTTGTATTTCTGCATTGTCAGTTGTTACTTCTCCTTTTACATTTCTAATTCTATTGATTTGTGTCTTCTCCCTTTTTTTCTTGATGAGTCTGGCTAATGGTTTATCAATTTTGTTTGTCTTCTCAAAGAACCAGCTTTTAGTTTTATTGATCTTTGCTATTGTTTCCTTCATTTCTTTTTCATTTATTTCTGATCTGATCTTTAAGATTTCTTTCCTTCTGCTAAGTTTGGGTTTTTTTTTTGTTCTTTCTCTAATTGCTTTAGGTGTAAGGTTAGGTTGTTTATTTGAGATGTTTATTGTTTCTTGAGGTAGGATTCTATTGTCACCTTTTCCTTTAAACTGGTTGTACCATCTTACTTGTTCCCTCATTAATTAATAGTTACATAAAAATTTTAGCCATGCATTCTTTTTAATTTTATATGAGTCAGGATTTTACATTTAAAATTTTTTTATTCTTTAACATTTTAAAAATAGTTCAGACTGAATTATCAACTTCAACTAGGGAAGTTTTTTGCAATTCTATGAGCCCACTTCAGAACATCACTTTCAATGAGTCGTAATTCCTCATCGGGAGTCATCTATCTGCCATTCTATGGATTCACGATGTAAGAAAGTGATTTTGCAGTGTAAAGCCCTCTGCAAATGAGTATCTTGTTTAATAATTGCAGCCGGTGAGAAGTTGTTGTTTTCTCTATTTAAGGCTGAGGAAATTCATATTCAGGGAACTTCTGAGACATGCTCAAGATCACACAAGTAGAAAAGCTTAGTTTGACTGTTGTCAAGGGTTAAGAGGCAGGAGTTTAACACGTGTCAGATTTAGTGCTCTTCATGTGAATGATACAGAACTCAAGCCCAGATACCACAGGGACTAAAAGTCTCTCCCACTTTTCTGCACTTAAGAAGAATAATGTCTACTGCTGAACCTTGTTTTGCAGATCATGGAATTGGGTGTATTAGTTTGGGGAGATGGTGATGAAAGGCATCTACCTTTACTTGCTTGATTTACAATGGAAAGGGTAGAAAGTTACTAGACGACTAGAAAACGATGGATTCTTACTCAGAGCTAGTAAAAGCGGTGGAGAAGAGAACCTGAGAAGCCTGGGTTGAATGTTGGTGCTTGATTGGGAGTGGTGAGAAGGGAGAAGGGGGTGCATGGGCAATTTCCCTGTTGTGATGAATAGGGCTTTGAGAAGACAGGAGAGAGGTTTCATATTCTACTGAGTTTGAGAGACTTCAGTAAAGCTCTAAATTACATTTAGGGGGATGTCGGACTCTTTTTTAAATACAGCATCTTGCTAACGGGCTGAAGGGGTCTAGTTTTGCCTGAGTGAGGATTATTACTTTGCTATGAGTGGAGTATCTCTGTAAGGCGAGATGAGGGAACTCTGGCCCAGGATTCAAAATTCAGCTAAGTGATAACAAGATGTTGGCCACTGACTCCAAACTCTGTCTTCAAGCATCATTTGATCAGCTAATTATTACTATTATTTACTACTTTTTTGTCAAGCGTCCTAGAATAAGATCACCAGGAAATAAATGAGAAGAAAGAAAACTTTATTGGCTTCTATAGCAGAAGGGTTGTTCTGGCAGTTAGTAGAGATTTTATATGTTACAATCACTTAGGTTAGTCTTAGAGAAAAAGAAACAAGACAACAAGCACTTAATATGTGGAATAAAACTTACTCTCTATTATTAGTTCTTAAAAAGCCTAAGCAAAGTAAGTCTGGGAAAGTACTTTCTTAAGGTTTCTGGCAATGAAAATGGTTGCTTTAGTCATATAGGAGTCACAAAAATCTTAACTTTTCATCCTTTGAAATACATATGTGTTCTTCTCTCTTCCTAATTTATACAGTGGAGTCTACTTCACATCTTTGTGACATGACAGATACATGGTAGGTCAATCAGAAAAGTCAGGTATTATGGAGACTCACTAAAAAGTGATACATGTTTTGCATAATTTAACTAAAAACATATACATTTACATTTATTTGCCAACATTTGATATAAGAACCAAGGATTATTCTTTTAGCTGGGGACACCTGATTGGAATTCCACATTGTCTTTCATACATGAGCCATAGCAATAATATGTATTCTATCCTTTCCAGTTTTAATTTCTTTTTAAAGGGAGCAAAATCTTAAAACCAATGACACGATCAACACACAGAATCTCTCTAGATTTTTAAGATTTTTTTCCTTTAAGCTTTATAGTTCTCCTATAAATATTCAAAGCATTTAATTTAATTTTCATAGAGAAAATTCTCTTGCTAAATTCATCTTTCACTTATTTGGTAATATCTAATTAAATTAGACAGTTAAACAATAAGGACAACTGACATACACAGGTTTGGGAACAAATTCAAGTGGCTTATGCATCTACCGCATATGGTAAAGGAATCAGGAATCATTCACAGGATACTTCAGTAGCACCCAACACAGCAAATATTTAGCATGCTGAGGGCAGCAGTTAATACACTTAGAAAAGGAATTGTAAACAGATCGACCATGGTAAGTTAGGTTGGCCTGGAAGGGCCAGATATGAGTTCACCTCCAGGGTAGAATGAACTTTGCTGGTACATGCAGATCAGAAAGCTAAGGGTGTTCACAGATAGGACCTGGGTTTCCAGAATTTCCCGCCCTTCCCACCCTGCCAAAACTACCTTGGAGTGCCTGTGAGCAAGTGGGGAGCACTAAGAGCTGAAAGGAGCAGCAGGAAGAACATTCCAGCTGGCCATGTGACTTGGGAAAGTCACTCACACCTTGGCTACTGCAGCAGCTTTCTCATCTGTGGAAAGTGAAGTTTGAACCAAAGTAAAACCATGTGGATCAATTTCCTCTCAAAAGTCAATGATTTCCTTGTTTATTTGTTTGAGTGGTTGTTTGTTTTAGTTTGCTTGTAGGATACCAAAAATTAAAACATTGTTTATATACAGCAGCAATAACAGTGTTGAAATTAAGCGGATGCCTTATAATTCACTTCCTTGCCTCTATAGCAGAAACCATTGCCCAGGACCTCTGACAAGAGCTTTTATCAATTGCTTTTGGACACTGTGGCAATAGGGCCACGGGCTGGCAATCTCTGGCAAAGGGGACACCAAGGGAGAGCGGGCAGCAACTGCCCAGATCTCGACATTGCCCTTGACCCCACTGCTGGGCCTGCAGATGGAGAAGAAAACCTGAAGCCAGAGACCCCTGCCTTCCCTCTTTCACTCTGAGCGCGAATGTGAGCACCCTCGAGTCTAAGGAGACCTCTTCCCAAGGCTGGGTGCCAGGGGTTTCCCTGGCAGAGGAACTGAAACCTGGCAAGTCCTTTAGCCCTCTTCCCTGGGCAGAGGCAGCGAGGAGGGGGGGGATGGCAGTCCATTTCTATTGTGCCTGCCTTCTGTGGGAGTCCCTGGAGCTGGAGAGGCTCTCAGATCAAACCTGCTGTGCTGCAAGAAAGGTGAATGGACCCAGACACTCTGTCCAGACTGGAGGAATCCACTGTGCTCAAAGGAAGAGGCTTCTGTTATTCCTGGAAGTAAAAGCACAACACAGGGCAAAGCCTGTGTAGACTTTGGTTCTGTCAATGTATGTCATTTGGGGTAATTCATCTGAATAACCATAATTAGCATGGATAATTGACTTATGGGCCAAGAAGATATTTGTTTGTCTCATGCATATCTTTTCTCCTTCAAGTTTTTTGGAAATATGAGTATAGAATTAATACTCAGAGGGAAGACCAGGCTCTTCATCCCCCTCAGCCTGCCCCCTCATCGCCCTTCTTGTCTCTCTCCTTCTCTCTCTTCCCTTAATCAGCCATTGCATGAATTGAAGTGGATTTTGAGTCTTTATTCAGTTTTTTGGAAAAGATATTTATTCTCCCTGTTTTTAATTTTAAAATCAGTTGAGCGTGACATTTCAGATATCTTTCTCTTACCAAACAAAACAGAAGAGAATGGAATTGTGTCTTTTCTAGTCCCACGTGGTTGTGATTTTCTTTTAAAGCAGGTCAGTTGCTCTTAAGAGACAACTTTCCCAATTCCTGTTAAAAAAAAAAAAAAAAAGAAGAGTGTTCCAAACACTACAGTCTAAAGTAGCGCAGAAAAATAGATAATGGTGCAAAGCTACATATGTAACTTTAAATTTTCTAGTAGCCATATTTTAAAAAGGAAAAACAGGTAAAATTAATTTAGTGATATATTTACTTAACCCAATATAATCAAAATATTATTATTTTAACATGTAATAAATATTGAAAATTAGTAATGAGATATTTTGCCTTTTTGGCAGAATTACATCTTTGAAATGCAAGGTGTGTTTTGCACCTACAGTACATCTCAATTTGCGCTGGACACACTTCAGGTACTCAGTAGCCACA
Organism: Balaenoptera musculus; assembly: GCF_009873245.2. NCBI lineage: Eukaryota > Metazoa > Chordata > Mammalia > Artiodactyla > Balaenopteridae > Balaenoptera > Balaenoptera musculus. Next base: position 30,761,891 of record NC_045790.1, on the reverse strand, counting down.
GGTGAGTGGTAGATACTATATGGAGCATCGTTGGTCTACAGATTCTTTTTTATATTCTGAGGCCTAAGTTTTGTTTGATTTCCATTTGTCGCTGTGTCTTCAAGCAGAGAAACCATTTAGAATCCAAGTTTTCTGTCAGATTGGAAGCTGTCGTAGCAGTTCCCACGAGGTATAAAATTTGGTCAAGCAGAAGATATTTCTAGTTATGCCACTTATTCCTTCCCCAGCAGAATGTCCATTTTTGTATAGAGTGAGCAGAGCATCAAAGCAAAACTACTTGATTTCACTAATTTCAACTTTAAGTCTCTGAAAAAATCAAATTTTTCCAGTGAGAATTATCACCACTCATTACCCAATACTGAAAAAATTGTATATTGTCTTTTGCAATGTTTCTAAATGTGCACAGCACTTCGATAATTTTATAGCTACCTTGCAAATTGATGCAAACCCAGCTATTAGGTAGTACTTTACAGGTGAAGAAAACTACATGCCACGTTAGTTTCTGACATGTGGATGCTGAAGACAACACCATCCATGGCTTTCCTCACCTTCAGTGTGACTAGGGAGGAGATGTCCTCTCTGAATTTCCCAGGTAACTGATAGAATTTCTACTCTCGCTCACAAAATCCAATACCTGAAAGTATCCATCTCATTATTTTTATTACAACATTATAACATCTTATCTCTATGTTAGGATTTGGGCAAGTTAAAAAAAACAAAACAAAACAACTGAGATCCATTACATTGCCTATCCCACCAATGTTTGAGCAGCTCAGGACAGAAAACATTCCTGATTCTTCACTGTGTCTAACTGAAGCCAAGCAGCAATGCCTGGTGCATCATTGGTGCTCAGTCCTTTTTCATTGAAGGCAGGAAGCTCTGCCCTGTTCATTTACCTTTTTCTCCTAATCGTACACTTTTCATCGAGACCCGAGACCATACTGGTATTTCACACTGATTTTCATTCTTTCAACAAACGTTCATTGAGTGCCTGCTTGAAGCTAGGCACTGTGCCGGGGAGAGTGGTGAAAAACACAGATGTGCCCCTTAAATTCAAGAAGAAGAGGGAAGATTGTGGAAAACATAAGTGTAATGGGCACTGTGGTTTTGAAATACCTTCCAGTGAGTTTTCCTTCTGGGTATTCTGCTTTGTTTTGTTTATGTGTTTTCCTCCCCTGCAACATGTTCCTCCACTCACTTTTAGGAAGAAGATCCAGGTACTGCTTGGGACAAACAAAGTAAAGGGTAGGGAGGAAGGAGAGGTCCCCAGGAGACAAAGAAGAGAAGCAGACGCTCTCTGCTCTTCTCTCTGGGTGGGGCCAGTGTGGAGGGAGTGCTGAGTTGAGAGAGAAGGAAGAAGGTGCAGAGGGAGGGAGGGAGAGAGAGGGAGAGGCCTTACCCTGCTCTGCCTCCCGCAGGGCCTAGGAGCTGCTTTCAGGTCTCCTCAGTGCTATTTGGAAGGAAGCTCTGAGTCTCAGGATTTAAATTTCACTAAGTTTTACTATATATATGATTAAAGAGTGACCAGCTCTCTCTGAGCTATCGAGCTTCCCACTACCCTGTAGATGGTGGCCCAACAAAGAAAAATGGCTAGTAGTAACCGGAAACTTTAAAACAGATCCGTATTTGTACACTCCTGAGTTGGGCCTCCTAGTCAAACTCATGAAGGCAAGCGATGAAATTCCCAGCCAAATGATCCTCGTGTGGCTATAATTCTTTCAGAAATGACTACTTCTTTTTCGAATACATTGCTGGTGGTTCAACTCAGAATATTCCAGATGCAAGATGACAATCAGTTATTATAAGAAAACACACACATAGTATCTGTTCAACAACTATTTCGTGAGTGGGTGAATTTATAAGTGGTCCATAAAAGAAGAGAAAATGCCATTTTTTAAAGTTTAGTTGCTTCAATAAGTTCTCAGTAACTATTGTAATGCATTACCTAAAACTTCAAATGCAGAAAAGCCAGTAATTTGTGTTTTTATACTTAGCCATTTAAGAATTTCTCTAACTTTCTATTTTAGAAAGGCCTATGCTTGGATGTCCATCTTCTTAAAAGCATTTTCCAGACATCTGTGCCTATTTTTAAAAGCTTTATATCTTCCAAGGAATACATGGGAGGGTATGGGTTTTGGAATCAGACACATCTGGGCTCAAGTCACAGCTCTGTTATGGTGAAGCTGTGACCTTGATCGAATAACCCAGCCTCCTAGAGTCTTGGTAGTCTCAGCTGTGAAAGAAACAAAGAAAAAAGAAAGGAATAGAAAGAAAGGAAGGAGGACAGGAGGAAAGAAGAAAGAAAGAAAGGAGAGGGAGAAAGAGAGAGAAACTGGAAGAGATAGAGGTGGGAGGGAGGAAGGAAATATCCTTCTTTTAGGGTCGGTGTTGGGGAGGCATGGGTTAGAGACAACATCAGAATATCTGGTGTAATTCTTGGCACAAAGTGGATATTCAGAAATTGGTAATTATCATTATCGTCAGTGATCACTGGTTGATTGTCATCCCTGAAATAACCACCACCTTTTCTGAAAAGATACAATTGCTTTTTGTCTCTGGTCATCCCCCTGGTTACCTTCTCTGTTGCACTTCCTGTGAGGGTGGTCTAAATGACATTGGCAATTGGTAAGTTAGTCTCTGCCTCTAAGGGGTAGATTTCCTCCTGGCTCCTTCGTCATGTGACTCAAATGTTTTTGAGCAATGGTTCAGTGACTCTCCTTTGTCCTCTGCAAGAAACTCACCTTCCCAGAGATGGCCCTGGAAGGAGAGGGGAGTGGGAGAGCATGCAAGTCGCAACCTCACAAGGTACTGTGAGGATTAAAAATAATCCTTGAAAAACATGGCTCCACGGTCTTCATAAATAGCATCAATGAATAGTGTTAAATATATTAGCATGTTGCCCATCCAGTGGGCTGTGGACCACTGCAGCTGGTAACACCAAGAACGGCCATGGGGAGTGATGAGGATTGTTGAAGATCCTGAAACAGGGAATGAAAACCCAGAGCAGGGCAAGAACATGAGAGATACTCAGAAGAGCAGGGCTGACCAGGACAAGGGAGAGGAAGAAGAATCCACACATGCCCAAGACAGGTGCAAAGCTGGTTCTCTTAGCTCCCTGGCCCTCTCATGAAAAGAAGCTCTCATTTTGATCTCCTTGCCCCACAGAATCATTTTCTTGTTTACATGTTTATGCTGAAGATAAACTCTAGTAAAGTGGTGATAGCTATCATTGCAAAATCTACATCAGCTTGTACTCAGCCAAGCCATGTAACTCAGGTCTTTGTGAAGATGACGCAGAACTGCGTCAGGCATTGTTGGACAGGGGAACCCTGGGTGGAACGGCCATTACCTGATGGTATGTGTTGACGTTTCAGCACCCAGAATATATGTGTTTTACTCTGGGTTCCTCCAGAAGATGATGCTGAGATAAAAATTCAAGTGCAGTTTGTTTGGGAGGTGAAAACAGGATACACTAGTAAGGGAGCAGGGGATTGACACAAGTAAGGGAAGCACAGAGAGTATGCTATTAAATCAGCTTCAACTGGGTGTCTCTGGATCTTAATCCTGCTGGGGAAACTCTAGGAGCCCGTGTAGAACCACCACTTAAGGGACAGGGGAGCTGGGGTATTTATATACCAACTGCAGGTAGTCATCAGTTGATGGCTGTTGCCAGGGAACTTTAATTCCTTAGGACTATTGATCATACTGGTCATCATATTTCTAATTTTTATTTTAAGTGAAATGAAAATTGGGTACAAGCACAAGGAAAGAAAGGAGAAAGAGGGTGACAGTTAGGCAGTGATTAAAACAAGATGCCAGAACTCCCGAAGGTCACTCTTACTCCTTACAAAGGACGTGCACACGCCTTTCTCTCTGTGTCATTCTCCACTCTGCACCGTCAGGGCCTGAGGCACACATTGCAAAAGTTCCCAGAGCTCCTCAGAGATGACATTTTTTCATCCTAGGAAACCAGCTTCCATAATAGAAGAAATCTTCTGAAAGATTTTGACATAGCATAAACACTTCTTTTGAATTTTGTGAATTGAAATCGAAACTACAGTGCCTAGGTAAGTAAAGAATATATACCAACAAAGTACTTAGCACACTGCTCCTTTCTTATTACGTGAGACTGAGCAGAGATCTTGCCTGTAGAAATCAAGCACCTAACGTTCAAATTCTGTCCCAGAAACGCATTCTGTTCCCCTGGCTGCTACGTCACGTGCTCTGACCCCCACGTGACTCAGTTTCCCCAAATGCATGTCATTCAGTTCTCTCAGATCATCCTCTCCCGGGTTCCCACCCTTGAAAGCTCTTGGACACTTTAGGAGCCATGCCTTTGGCTACTATCCAGGGAACAATCATTTCCTAAAGCTGGTTTGTGACCCCATAGAGTTCATGGGAGCCTCCCAAAATAGGTTCCTTTTTTCCCAGGTCCAGCTTTTGATGGGAGACCTGAAATACATAAAACTTTAACATCAGTTTCCCCTTTGAAAGGAGAAAATGAGTGATTTATTGAAATTACAGGCATTGTCTTGCTGCCTGCAAGAACAGGAAAAAAAATTCTCTCTGGCTACATTGAACTATGTGTCCTGGGGCTTTGGCGTCCCATTAAGTGTGAAATAAAGAAAAATTCTGAGCTCACATACGGATCCTTTCTCTGATTTGTACTACCTGTCTCTTGTGTGGAGAAATTCAATACAACCATGAAGACGCAAGGACTCAAGCGGGCCTTTGTAACTGATGGAGAGTTTGGACTGAGCCCAAGGCAGATGGATCATCCTTTGTTCAGGTGAAGTGCTGAGCTCGGGTGCATGTCTTACTAGAATGGCAAGACTAGTCTCCAAAATAATGGCACTTAGTCTTAAGAGGAGTGCCATTGACCTGTCTTTAATGGCAGAATTCTTGCACCATCTCAAGTACACACACACACACACACACTCTAAGAGAGAAACGGAGAGTGATCTCCTTTAATTCCTCATATTTAGTTTCAAGCTAGAAGAGAAATGTTTGTTGGGGAGAAAGCTTGCTGATAAATCATCAAACAGTTTGGGAATTTCAGCACTTTTAAAAATGAGAATGTGCAGAGGAAAATTTTTTCCTTGCTGTGTTTCAGATTTTTTTTTTCCTCATCCATAACTCAAAAGAGATTGCACTTGTACAAGGTCAAACTTCTTATGCATTTAGTTTTCATGTCAGATTGTTAAGGAGAAATAGAAAAGCCTGGATTTTGTGGAGTTCCCATATTTTAGGGAAACACAGATAGAATCCCATACACTTTTGAAACTAACATTGCTAGGGGAAAAGTGAGTTATCATGACTTAGGCCATAAAACATTAGGTTGGGAAAAGAGATTTCCCTTGTGAACATAAAGTTCATTACTGACCGAAGATCCCCACATAAGTGGTTTAAAAGTTTCCCACTGTTGCTGAAATAGTAAGTCGTGCAAAGATGCACAGAAGACTGGATATTTGTTTTTCATCCTAAAATATGCTCTCTTTGCCACTTTTGACCTTAAATGGAGCTTCTACTCTCTCTGACTCTCTGTTTCTCTTGTGATCACTGTAGCAATGTGCTCGATGGCTCAGATGTAACTGTCATCCTGCTTTAAGCATCTGGGAGTTCAAATAGTTATTGTATTGAGTATTCACACACTCCATACCCTTTCTTCCAGTGCCTCTATGTCTTAAATACACATCTCTTAAAATATGTTTTTTAATCCAAAGACCTAGACAATGATGAGAAATGCATGGAGAGAAGTGATCACTTACCTAATAATTCATTTTGGTTACTCCATTGCAAGACTATTTGGAAAATCTTTTACTTACCACCCAGTCTCTTACACCATGGAGTCAACTCTCATTGATTCTAGAGAGTTCTGTGAAGAAATGGGATATTGCAAAAGGGGAGGCTGAAAATAAGAGATGACCGAGTTTTAAGGTTGGCAGTCTTGACAAAATCATCTAGCCCAATCCTGCATCGAATACTTTCATCTGTCTACAACATGTCTGGTTTTGCCTAAAAGCTGACATTTAAGCACAAAGAACTCTCTACCCTCCGAAGCATCATCAGGCAGTTTAGACTGCAGTGCAATGAAGGAATCATTTTTCTTAGATTCTGTATAGTTAACATCGATCTGATCTCAGATTCTTACAGGGTAAGTTTAACCCCATTGAGCATCACAAGTCTACTTGCTGGTGAGATTATTGTCAGTCTGTCTCTGGGGACCTAAGCAAGACATGAACAGAGTGACTCATGTTGTTCACTGATCTATCCCATCACCTACATTAGTCACTCAACAAACACCTGTGGAAAGGACCTGGAGAGGTGCCTCTGCCAACTTCAGAGTGCTTCAGCTGTTTGGGGATGGCTGCTTGTGGTTCCTGTGTTTTTTTCTTCCTCTTGCCATAACCATCAAAGGGACCTCTGACAGCTCTTCTGTGACCTGGTTTATTGTCTCCTCCTCATCTGGTTGGTTACCTTCTGCTGATTGCTTCTTCTCCTTTCTCCTTCTATTTTCACCTTCCTCTTTCCCTTTTATTTTCCACTTCTCCTCTTCCTCTTTATTTTTCTTCTATAAGAAAGAACTTGATAGATAGGTAGGTAGATAGATAGATAGATAGATAGATATAGGGAGAGAAAGAGAGAGAGAGAGATAGGGAGAGATGAATGATAGATCATTCAAGAATGGCCCCAATGGCACTGTCTCTCAGTCATAAGGCTTTGGTGCCAGTGGTTGTGATACACTGAGGAGATCAACTGAGCACCAGATGGCCCCATTGTTGCCACACCTTAGTCCACAAGTCCGTTGACCTCTTAGATTCTTAGGCCCATCCCAGGGAATTTTGGTTCAGAAATTCTCTGGTGGGGCTTGGGAGCTGCTTTCAAAAAAATTTTTTTCCTGGGGGATTCTGGTTCACAACTAGCATTGCACTGAACTAACCAAAGTGAGCAATAAAAAGCATTTTATCAAATATAATACTGACCCTTCACCTGCATGATTGGAGGAGTGCCCACTGCCAAGCTTCACATAGGCTGTGTTTATGCAAAGTAAGGTAGATACCTAATGATACAGGATGCTTTCGATCAGAGGCTGAAAATCTAGCTTGGGACTTGACATTAGCTAAGATCTGGAGTCACCCATTTAATTGCCTATAGGGGCTAGGCAGCTCCCTTAGGTGGGCTGAGATGCAACTGAAATAAAGACCCTTGGCCACATTCCAAGGGCCAGCCACCATTGAGCGACTCATGCCAGGCAGGAATGTGGACCCCATGTTGCTAAACCTTCTAAATTTTAAAGAAGAAGAAATTCAAATGTTTATATGAAATTGCTCAGCTTTCTGATGTTGGCCATTAATGCATCTTAAAAAAAAATAAACCTGACTTGTTTTTGGATTCAGCCTGCAGCCCAATGATTTGCTACCTTTGGTGTAGGCTGCCTGTGTTGAATAAGTTTCTGAAAATTATGCTTCATTACTTTAATTGTAAATATTTATCAAGCATTGTAACAGTTAAGATAATGTTCAGCTACTAGTAATATAAACCTAAAGTGACAGTGGCTTAAAAATGATGGAGATGTGTTTTTCTTTCACATAAGAAAGTCCAGGGGTAGATGACCCAGCAATACAATTGTGGTTACATGGTTATTCTATCTTTCTGGACTTTTTATATTTCTGCTCACTACCCTTAATACATGGCTTATATCTTCAAGGTTGACTCATGATCACAAGACGGCTGGTGCTTCAACCATCGCATTCAAATTCTGAACAGAAAGACAAAAGAAAGGGGAAAGGGGAGAAGGGTGTTTGCCTCCCAGGTGAGTGAGCCCCTTTTAAAAATTTTTCCTGGAAGTCCTATCCAAAAACATCTACTTGCACATTGACCACTTTTATGTGGAAGGAAGAATGGGACACATATTTTTTTTTTAACTAAGCCTAACGACATATTCAACACAGTCTATTATTGAGGAAGAAAAAGAGAACTAATATTGAGTAGGCAATCAGCACTCTCTCCCACAAGTGTCTGTTAGGATCCAGAAGACCAAAACTTAAAAGTGAATATTCAAGAGTCCTTATCCTCAAGAAACAAGCCCAGTGTAAGAGAAATCATGCCGTGTTATAGTTAATTGTGTACATGCATGTAAGTAGCATATGGATGATATAAAGAGAGTGTTATAGGAACACAAAGGAGGGAACAATGAACTTGCTTGAAGGTGACATCCACCAAGTCTAACTCTTAAGCAATGACATTGTAGCTGGGGAGAAATCACCCCAGAAACTTACTTGCTTATAGATCTTATTTCTTGATGCTCCCTAGAAAGATGTACTGGAGAGCTTTGAAGAAATAGTAGAACTTGGCCTAGTGGAGAAGAAATGAAATGATTTTCAAAGCAGAGAGAATGACTAAAGAAAGTGTAAACATCTCATGTTCATGGACATAAGAGCCTAGGTAAGGTAGAATGGGGACCAAGTCTATGTCAGTTGCTGAACATGTGTCATAAATTGCAGAGTATGAGCATTTTAAAAGGCAATCTTTATGCAGAAAGAAGTATAAATATTTTTGGATGTCCAGATGACGATTTTGTACTTTTCCACTTAAGCAACTATGTCTGAGTCATTTCTGTGTCACTAGTACTTGGCAAAGAATAAAATCTTAACAAATGTTTGATGAAAGTTTGATGTTTTACCTACTTGGGGGTAAAGATGGTCTTTTCTGTTTGTAATGAATGAGGCAGCATGAATTCGAGAAGATGCTAGTAGTTATTTTGGGTCCAGGAAGGGCATTTTAGAAGAAGCCAAAATCCAGAGGAAGGCAGACCAAAGTTAAAGATAAAGTAATTCCTGGTTACATTACTGAGTGATGGAATTGAGATTATCCTAAAGTCAGGAGATACTTGTAGGCAATAAATTCCCTTGATCACTTTCTTCTTTCAATTTTATTATTGCATATTTCAAACCTTCAGAGAAGAATAGAAAATTATATAACAAATATCAGAAGATCTACAATCCAGCATCTTAAAACTGACGTATTTTCTTCTGCATTTTTTAAAGAAACCAAATGTTAAAAGATGCCGTTGAAGGTCTCTAGCACCATGTGATCCAAAGTCCTTAACTGCCATCTAGATGTGGTATTTAATATTATTCCCATATTGTTGGTTGTTCATTGTAAGGCCAAGCTGCTGTAACAAAAAGACACAAAGCTTCAGCGGTTTCAAGAATATATACTGTCATTTCTTTATCACTTAGCCCCGATGTAAGCATTCCACGTGGGAGGGGAAGTTCTGTTTCACAAGGTCTATCAGGGAACATAGTTCCTTCCTTCCTATTACTCCATCATTACCAGGACTGTCATCACCTGTAAGGCTGAAGCTAGGTCACTGCCACTTCCAAGTCCCAGCCATTGGGAAGGGGCAGAGAGTTTGGAAGGGGCACACCCATGTCTTAAGATGCAGACCCATATGTACTACACATCCCTTCCTCGTGTTCCACTGCAGAGAACTTAGTCACATGAACATACAACGTATCACACAATGTGAAGAAATATGAGCTAACTGGGCTACCGAATACCTGGCTGGGACTCTATGACAATGGAGGAAGAGAAGCCTACTACGGGCCATGCTTTGATACTTTTACCACCTGCACTTGCATATCTAAACACTCTAAGGGCAAATGACAGACTAGCATAAGCCACCCGAACCTGGACATGCCAAAGAAGTAACTGTGAATGCAGGCAAGTTTCTCCTCAGTCTGAGGTGGGAAACTTCTAAAATCCCATTAATATAGATGATGTTTGCTGTTGGTGTTTGATGGGCACCAATCATCAGGTTACAGAGGCTTCTTTCCAGTCCTTCTTTGCTAAATGCTTTTAATTTTTTAATCATGAATGAGGAAGAATTTATACTTTATGCTTTTGGGGCATCTACTTAGATGATTATATAATTTTCCTCCTTTAATCTGTTTATGGTATGTATTGCACTGAGAGATTTTCTAGTATTGATCAGCCTTATAATTCCTGGGATTAACCTTACTTTGTCACTGTATATTTTTAATAACTACTAAATACAATTTGCTGTATTTTATCTGGGATTTTTGCATTCATGATTATAAGTGAGATTGGTCTATAATTGTTTTTTCTTGTACTGTTCTGTCTAGTTTCCATATCAAAGTTCTATTAGCCTGATAAAACTATGTGGGTGGCTGACCTTTTTAGGTCTAGACTCTGAAAAGATCTGTATAAGATGGGGAATGTTTACTCCTTGAAATTTCCAAAATCTTGTCTGGACCTGTTGCTTTTGGAATGAAGTATTTTGATTCCTGATTCAACTTGTTGAGTTAAATAAAGTTGTTTATTTTAAATGTTCTTTAAAATAAAAAAATCACATTTAAGGCTATAAATTTGTCTCTAGGTATGATTTTTGCTGTATTCCACAAGTCTTGATATACATGACTTGTATTGTCATTCACAATTCTCACTGTAATTTTTCTCTTTCACCCATGTGGTAGACTAAGTGATGGCCCCCAAAAGACATTCATATCCTAATCCCTGGAACCTGTGAATGTTATATGACCAAAAAAAAAAAAAACAAAAGAACGCAGATGTGACTAAGTTAAGGATCTTGAGATGGAGAGATTATCCTGGACATCCAGGTGGCCCCTAAGTGCCATCACATGTATCATTACAAGATAGAGGCAGAGAGAGATTCCACAAAGTCAGAAGAGGAGGAGGCAATGTGACCACAAAGACAAAGTAGAGCGATGTAACCAAAAGCCTTGGAACATCCAGAGCCACCGGAAAGTGGAAGATTCAAGAAACAAGTTCTCCCCTGGAGCTTCCAGAGGGAACACAGCCCTAACAATACTTTGATTTCAGCCCAGTGATACTAATTTCAAGATTCTGGTTTCCAGAACTGTGAGAAAATATATTTCTATTGGGTTATGCCACCCGGTTTGTGGTAATTGGTTACAGCAGTCATAAGAAGCTAATATACCCATGAATTATTTGGCAGTACATTTCTAAGTTTCCCAATATATATATGTCTGTTTTTATTCTTTTTTGTTAATTTCTACTTTCATTGCATTGAATTGGAACACCATTATTCATATGATATTGCTGTTTGAAATTTGCAGACAATTCCTTTGTGACCTATACATAGTAAATTTTTATAAATACCCTATGTGTAATTGAAAATAACATATATTCTTTTTATTGTCCTATCCATATTTTCTATATTCTTACCAACTTGAAGTCTGTTCAACCAATCATCATTTTTTATATACATTAAAATATCCCAGTGGGTTTTGGAGGATTAGTCAAATTTTCCTTATATCAGTTTTTGCTTTTTGTATTTTGAGGCTATGTTGTTAGATTCATACAATTTTATGACTTCTATACTTTCTCTCCCTAACCCTCTGAGGCCCTAGTTCCATGCCCTGTTTCCATATCATGGGTTTAGTTACCAAGTGAGGATGGATTGACTCATATCCTGGTCAAGAGGCTAAACATTTACCATTTCTTTCTCCTCTAGTCTTATAGATCTGTAGCCTTGAGTCCCACCCAGGTCCTAGTGTCAAGCATTGATCTGATTGATCTGGCCTATACTTCCTTTCCTTTTCTTTCTTTTCTTTTTTTTTTCCCATGTAGTAATGCTGCCCAGGCCAAACTCCCAGCAAATACTGCCTTCTTCTGGGCCTGAAGCACCTTGTGTTACTTTTCCACTTGTGGTCTTTAGATATATTTATGTGGTTTTTGAGCCTCAACTATACCTTTTTCTTATCCATTATTGTGCTATATGTTTGGAGGAGTGCCCAGAACCTTCTTGCTTGGAAGTACTCCTGTATTGTTTAAACTACATTGAGTAGGGTGTTCTATTATTTGCCACTAAATGACATAGTATTATTCTCTCCATTTTACAGATTAGAAAACTGAGATGTAGAAGCTCAGTGACTATCCTAAGGCTACACAGCTCACAAGCAAATGATCCAGAAATTCATTTTTAAGTCAACTGGCTGAAAAGTCTAGGTTCTTTTCCTTTTACCATGCTGCTTCCAAAAGACCATCTCAGGAGTCTTAAAAAGAACAGGTTTTTTTCCACACTTGGGCCAACACAATTTTGTCCCACCCTCCACCAGCCCATTCCGCCTCCTCCCTTCTCTGCGCTCATGATTCCAGCTTGTTTCATTGATGGCAACACCAAAGCCAGATTGAACTGATGTTGCCATCTCAGGGTTTCCCGTTAACTCTCACTTTGCTGGCTCTGTTTGGATCCTGTGCTTCCTGAGTGCTGCTGTGGAGAGGACACAGGCTCACTGTGATTCACAGCTCCTTCCTGCCAACCAACCATCCATAAAACGGACTCCAGCAAGCAGAGTGGGTCTCTTGAAAATCAGCTCCTCCGCAATGTCTGGATCTCTTCCTGCAAAGGTGACTATATAGCCTCCATCAACAGAGAAAATTAATACTCTCGCTTGCCTTGTTCTCCTTCATTACTTTCCTCTCAGCCTCAACATTCAGCAGATTACAGTCATTTCAAAGGAACACATTTCCATTTTCCAATCCTTTTGTTTAACGTAACTGTCCCAAAATTTGCACCAGGCAATGATCTTGCTTTTGCTTCCTCTTTTCTCTTTTTCCCTCCCATTGAGCTAGATAAGAAACTGCTGTGTATTCTTTTTCCCTTCTCTTTTGGTAAGATGATATTTACCACATTGGCTGAATGAGCAAGAACGGAAGTAGTCCATACCCTAAGAAATCTTCCAGTTTTCACAGCTTACTGTCAGCAGATATGAATACAAATAAAGTTAAAATTAAATCAGCTCCAGGAATGTGCTTTCCAGTATGTATAAACAGTTCTTTCAAGAATGAACTCTCTCCTGACTTAAAATTTTAAAAGGCATGGTAATGTATTTTGTCAAACTAGAGGATTGACAGTGATCCCCAAATACAGAATTGAGGGACTGTGTGGCGATACCAGGAAGCATAAGTAGCATTAAAGCAAGTTCGTCAATGAAATAATGTATCAGAGCAATTTAACACTGAAACTGGTTTTTCAAAGAGCCTTGCATGAAGCTCTTGTTTCATGGGATGTCTTCCCACTAATGGGTCCAGGAGCATAACAGACACCTCTCAAGCACAGCTTCAGATTCTCTCAGCCTCAGCTGATCGCAAGCCAGTGACTATGGTGTGATTGCTTCTGTGCAGGCTCTGACCCACTTCCTGCAGGTGCCGATGCTGCACTTACACAAAGACAGGGGATGCGGTGAGGACCTGCTAGGCACTTAGACGTGCAGAGCCTGCGTGGGTGGTGAAGGGGCACTTTGACTAATGGTGGTGGAAGCCAGTAGATTACTGCTGCCCCCTCTCTTCCCCTAGTAGAAAGACCCCAGATACATTTCCTCCAGCAATTTGAGCTGTCTCATGAGGTCAGGCCACTAACAGCCTCAGAGGTGGCCAGATCTAGGACCCACCTGGCACTGCTCTCCATCTGTCTGTGTTGAGCCCTGCCCTTCACTCTGCCTCCCTGGAAAATAGTCCCCAGTGGAAAGCTTGCACTTAAGCCTTGTCTTAATCCTTGCTTTCTGGAAAACCCAGACAAAACATACCCACCTGGGAAATACCATGCATCATTATCCCAGTTCTGAAAAGCCATGATGTCCACCAGCTTCTTAAAGGTTCTGAGAAATTCCAATTGTAAAGAACCTAACAAGCAAAACAAAAAAAGCTGCTACTGCTTAACTTTGCTATACCAAATTACCAAATTATCAAAATCATCTCACCATGAAACTCATTTCAGAAAATAACTCTTCAAAACTAGGTGTAAGAAACTTACCCTGGGACACACAAATATAGAATTTATAGTATTTACACTGAGGATTTAGGGCTATTTCTGAGAGTCTATTTACATGAATACTATAGCAGGTTGAACGGTAGCCCCCAAAAAGATATTCCCATGTCTTAACCCCGGAACCTGTGAATGTGACCATATTTGGAAAAAGGATCCTTGCTGATGTAATTCAGTTAAAGATCTTGAGATGAGAAAATCATCTTGGGTGAGATGAGTTGACCTTAAATCCAATGACAGATGTTCCTGTAAGGGAAAGAAAAGGAGAAGGCACAGTCATCAAGGAGAAGGCCATGTGACCACGGAGGCAGAGACTGGATTTATGCAACCACAAGCCAGTGAACTCCTGGAACCATCAGAAGTGGAAGAAGCAAGAAAGTATTCCTTTTCAGAGCCTTTGGAGGGAGTGCGACTCTGCTGACACCTTGATTTTGGACTTCTGGCCTTTCCAATTGTGAGAGAATAAACTTCTGTTGTCTTAAGCCACCCAGTTTGTGGTAATTTGTTAGGACAGCGACAGGAAAGTAATACAGGTACCATTGTGCTTCATGGAAAAGACACATGGAAGGGAACTGCCTTGGTACCTAGACTTCTGAATTTGGAACTGGCGAAGTGCTCTCCATAGGGGCTCACTTTTATATAGAGGGATTCTGAAGACCATGTTCTTCCTGAGAGCAGAAGAGAGGGGAGGGGCGGCTAAGAGGACCCCAGCACTTGGGAGACTGGACTCTGTCTGCCCAGCACCTGTGCAGTGCACACATGGGTTCAAAGTCCCAGCTCTTGGTTTTCCTCATTTGTGAAAGGTATTGAGTGGTTGCTAGATTCCCTTCCAGCTTCAAAGTTCTGGGATTGCCCACAGGAATCCTTCAACAACAAGGTCTTCCAGTGCCTTCTAAAAAAGGTTGTCAACATACGAAGCAAAGGAAAGAGGGAAAACAAGGGAGGGACCAAGCATGTGCTCAAATTATCAGGAGCACGCTTCATACATAAGCATTGATTCAAACTTGGGCTCTTCTAAGTACAAATGCCCAAGCAAGGCCTTTTCTTTTTCACTTTGATTGACTTAAACTTGAGAGGATTATGAGGACCGCAGGTGCTTTTTAAAATTGAGGTAACAGTGGTTGAATTATCCTCAGTATATTTAAAACTCACCCATTAATTGCCTTTTAAAGTTTCACTTTCTGGGCCTGTTTCAGAAAGAACATGGGCAGCAGCCTCTACTGCAAAGCCCTTTGTAAATGTAGATGTTTCTGAAGCTTCTGTGAAGATGGGACTCCTATCCTCTCCTTGGTCTTTTCTGGCTGGGTCTTTGAAGTACTGTGAGTTTTGGGGCATGTGGGGCAGCTCAAACTCTGTCATACAGAGGCTCACTCACCATCAACCTTCTTTTGAAAGTCTCCTTGTTTCTTCTTAGTGTTGCTTTTCAAACCTGTGAACTATGACTATTTCAAGAAAGTCAAGGTGAATTTTTCTCCATAAGTTGAATTGTATTTTAAAAATTTCACTAGACTCATTCACTATTTAAAAGTTCCATGACAAAAGGAATATATATATATATACATATATATGTGTGTATATATGTGTGTATATATATATGAATCACTGTGCTGTATACCTGAAAGTAACACAATTAAGTCAACTATACTTCAATTTTTTAAAAAAAGTTTCAAAACAAATAAGCAAATAAAAGTTCCATGACAAAGCAGCAGGTAGTTATCTGCTGTTGAAAAGTGGTCCCTGTCTCAGGGGCCCTTCCCCTGTTTTAGAGTGAGTTGCACATAGCGGGGTGCACCTGCATGTCCCACCAGTCTTTTCTATTTCGAGGCTTCGTAATGCCTGCATTCCTGCCTCGGTCAACCTGTCAGGGGGCGCTCTATAGAGTTCTGCAGGACCACCTCCAGGAAACAGCAAGAGATTCTTGAAAATGTGCCAAATGGAAAACACAGTGACAGCTTTGGATTCCTTCCAGGGCCCAGAAAAGAAGCACTGCAGATACAGTCACTCCTTCACAGGGACTTGAGAAAATACAAAAATAAGTTACTAATGTCTCTCAAATCTTTCCACAGGGTCAGAAGTAAACAGACTTAGAAAAGAGCATATATTTCATGTGGACGTTTTCACAGGACATTTGTAGGATGTTAGAGTCATGGCCTTGGTCGAGTGAAGAAAGGCCTGGACAAGAAACCAGGGGCCTGAACTGCAGTCCTGATGGGGTCACACTGCAAGTGACTCCTGGTTGCTGGGAGCCTTAATTCCTCCTCTACAGAAGCGAGGGGACACCTGCTTCTCCCGGTTCCTGTGAGGACCCTGGTTCTTCCAAAATGAGATGAGCTGAAATACACATCGTATGTAAAGATGCTATCGGTCATACATATGTAAATTATCATTAAGAAAGGTCTCAGGGGGCATTTTTCTGAAAGGGACATCCAACCATTCTTGGATGGTTACATAATTCTCTACCAAGTAGGTAAGTGTCGATGTCCAAATTTTTTTTTCCTTTTTTGAAAAAACAAGTTAATTGTGAGAATCCTCACCATGACAAGCCCACGTGCTGCAGCCCCAATGTAGCAGTCACTGTGCAGTGCCTGCAGATCATCACTGGGATAATGGGCAGTTAAGGGACCAGTGGTGACCTCATGGGGTTACGCCCCCAAATTAGGGTACTCAACTTGGGTGATAGAACAAAAAAATATAACTTCAGAATACTCCCAGCCATGGGAATGTTAAAAGCCTACAGATTCCATCACTTTCCCCCTCACCCCTTATGTCTTGGAAGAATATGTCCTTGAGTGAAACAAGGAAGCTGGACAAATTTTCCCATAGAAATATGCATAATTATGGGGCTCTGTTTCTGTTCAAGAACTTGGCATTAAATGGACCATTGATATATGGCAGAAACAAAGACACCGCAACTCCACATCACTATGCTGACTTAAACTAGAAACATTATGTTCCAAGTGATGGACTGTTAGAACTAGAAGGGATTTTTTTTCTGGAAATAAAAAAACAAACATTTTATTATTTATAAATGGTATTGCCTGTATAGGAAACCCCAAAGTAGCTACATCTATATTAGTGCACTTAACAAGTACCTATAGCAAGTTTAGTGGACTATAAATCTATTTAGACAATCAATTTACGTTTAATTTTTCATACAAGCTTCCAACTGTTAGAAATACTTGGTGGACTCCATCTCTGCCAGGCTCATCAGCTGAGGAGACCAAGCTTTCCCACGTCTCAGAATGAGTTTGGTGTTCATAGTTAGAGCTGCAGGTTTGAGGCGCTGCTTTGCACATCTTTTGCAAGGGGTAGACTCTGATAGACTCCATTTAAATCCTGGCTTCTCCATTTGCTACTTATGTGAATCTTGGTTTTCTCACCTGTAAGATGGGGGTAATGATGGTGATTATGACAACTCGCAATATGGCTACTGGTTCAAGTAACACACATGAAGGTGATCTATAACTAGAAACTCCTTATAGTTGAACCATTGCTGTTAACTGGGTCAGTGAGAGCACAGACTGAAGCCATGTTACCTGGTTCTTCCACTTATAACTGCATGACCTTGAACCTCTCCAGGCCTCAGCTTCTTCATCTGTCAAGTAGGGATGATAACAGAGGGTTGTAGTAAAGACGAAATGAGTTACTATATGAAAAGCTTTTAAAATAGGGTCTGGCACATGGCAAGTGTTACTCTTACTGTATTTTCATGTGTGCCCAGAAAGAAGCTGTCTTAAAAAAGAAGCAATCTTAAAGATGACCCAGGCCATCTCCCTCTCATTTCAGGGAAGGCAACTCAGGCCTGAAGTGCCTGAAGTGTTTCCTTTGGTCACAAAGCTGGGTCACCCAGGGCCTCCGGGCTTCCAATTCTATATTTTTCCCATACACTGTGAATATAGGCCTCTATGAAGACTCTGTTATCCTCACTGGCTAGACACAAGAGTCATGAATCCCATAAAACTGTAATTTTTATAGATGAGAAAAATATAACTCAGAGTTTAAGAAGCATGTTTAAAGTTGCATGGGTCTGAACCATCTAAAATTAATTGAGATTCACTACAGTCACTGGAGTAACAACTAACTAGTTATATAAACTGAAGCTGGCCACTTGGTCCACTCCCTTAAGACTCAAAAGTGTGCTCTTGGGCTTCCCTGGTGGCGCAGTGGTTGAGAGTCTGCCTGCCAATGCAGGGGACACGGGTTTGAGCCCTGGTCTGGGAAGATCCCACATGCCGCGGAGCAACTGGGCCCGTGAGCCACAACTACTGAGCCTGCGTGTCTGGAGCCTGTGCTCCGCAACAAGAGAGGCCACGATAGTGAGAGGCCTGCGCACCGCAATGAAGAGTGGCCCCCACTTGCCACAACTGGAGAAAGCCCTCACGCAGAAACGAAGACCCAACACAGCCATAAATAAGTAAATTAAAAAAAAAAAAAAAGACTTACTGCCTGTTAAAAAAAATAAAATAAAATAAAAATTGTTGATGATTTAAAAAAAAAAAAAAAAAGTGTGCTCTTGTGGATCGGAATCACCCAGGAGCTTGGTAGAAGTGCAGACTCTCAGGTCCCACCCCAGACCTTAACTGAATCAGAAACTACATTTGAAAGTTCCTTCTAGAAGCATTCCTCTTTTTTGCTCATCGATAAAGGAGGCCAGGAAACAAACAGGATGTTCTAGACCTTCCCTTCCAGCTCTAAAATGTTCTTTTCTCTTTGCCTCTCTATCCCCTACAACCTCCCAATTTTAAAGAAATATTTGAAGGAGAAAAGAGGTTACAAAGACAGCCTGAAGGTCAAGGTGAAGGGAAAGTGGACAAGGACATATTTCTTTTCATCAGGGAGGCTAGTTTCTGGGTATTAGGAAGTCTCTTTGCAGGTCTGTGTGTGATGTTTGGATCAAATCATTGATGGGGCAGAGCCTTCCAACAAGAGTCCGGAGGACCTGAGTGCTGTTCTCAGCTCTGTCCCCAGAAGACCTGGGAATCTGTAAGGTAGGAAAGCTTTAGTAACTGACCCAGTGCCCTCCTTTCTAAAATGAAAGAACTGGTTTTCTAAATATTTTTAATTTATATTATCAGTCTGTGAAATCAGGTGTGTTTTTTTTAATTTCCCAATTATCTAAGTTACCTGTGACATATTGGTGTGAGTTTCTAGCAGATTCTTCAGCTCTAACCCAGGACTCTGGCTGCCAAGGAGGGCAGGGTGCTCTGGTTAAAGTCTTGCAATCACTACCAGGATTCCCACAGGCATGGAGACCTGAGTGATCTTTCTGTTTAGTTTATTTCCATCATTTTATGTTGAATAATTGATCGAACACATTCACTTTGGGCCTGAACCTACTTAAAAGGGCCACCTGTTCTGTCAGTCTGCTTGTTCTAGGGGAGCACATGCCGGAGCCATCCACTCACTGATCCCCTCCCTGCCCCCCTCACTGCAAAAGTGTGTGCGCAGGCACCAGCCCAAAGGCAACCGAAAGAGTGAAACCAAGTAAATTCATCTTTAAGAGGCTCTGTCTGCTTTCCTCTGGATTTAACCCCAGTTCTCTGGGCTCCAGCCAAGGTTCACGGCTACAGAATATAAAACCCCGATTCTCAGTCTTTAAGCTCAACCTTTGCACACAGAGCACCGTGGAGCTCTTTGTAAGCATCAGGCTGCATAAAGGTTTTGCATTCTCATAAACATAGAAGTTTTAGGAGTTTAAAGTTGACTTTGAAAGTGACACAGAACTACACAGAGCTTTTGTTTGCCAAACACTTGCAAATCATTTTCCTTCCACAAAAGCCTTTAAAATGTCAGCAGCCTAAGCATCTCTGCCCACATGGCTGTTCCTTCCATGGAACCTGGGCAGTAATTCACTACCCAGGATCAACTGGCCCCTGGACCCCAGGAAGGCTGTGAATGTTTACTGCCTTCCAGGCAAAAATTTTCTGGAACCATCTGGGAGAAGCGCAGGCCCTTTCACTACCTCTATGGCACTGAACCATTTCTGTGAAGGTATTTTTATTTTAAATAAGTGAGCTCAACCAGGAAAAATTAGTGAGGGTGAGTGAAGTGCCTCAAAATGAAGCAGACTGAGTGAAGAAAGAACAGCCTTTGGATAATAAGATTCTGGTTTTCCTTTTTTTCCTCCCTCTTTTCTTGAGGGGCGAGACCGTGGAAAACAGGCATCAGCCTCTCTTTCAGAACCAGTTCCCTGTGTAAATCATAGATACATGGGCTGAGAACAGACCCAGGAAGGCGGGTGATGGTGTGGACTTTGTTTCCCTTCAGTTACCACATGAAGGAAATAATTCGTCATCTTGCTGCTCCCTCTCTAATCAAGACTCCAGGAAGACTCTCATGAATTATCAAGAGAGAAGTAGAATTTATTTTTATTCCTAAATGGACCAAAGAGGCATGCGGTCAAGTTCAGAGGAGATTAAGGCAGAATGGTGGGTGAGAGGCACATCCAAGTTTTCCCACACACATTGCTCCCTATCTGACTAACACAGTATTCTCAAAAGCAGACAAAGAAAACAGCACATGATTTTTCCTCCAGAAAGGGAAATCTAACCTACATCACTATAGTACAATTAAATTATACTATTTATAATTAAAGAGTATTCCAAGCACATACTGTATTCAGCTGACAAATTGATTCCTGCCTCTAGCCTCTGTTCTCTGCCTTAACAACATTCTCTAGGTACTAAACAGGGTGTAAGAAGAATTGCCAAGTCACTGCTTGATCATTTGTCACTCTGCAGTTGCTTTCCCAGCTCTTACTGCATCTGATTCTATTGATGAGAAAACTGATCAAGAATGAAAAGCTTTTCTGGAGTTTTGTGCTACAGTGTTGATCAATGAAAAGAATGTGGTGGCCGTAGATTTTAGTTTACTTTTACATTGAATGAGTTAAAAGAAAATAGAAAAAGCAGAAAAATTTTTTAAGTCTAGGAAATTTCGCGAATAAGGCTGATGGACTTAAAGGACTTCCAGAAATAGATGGAAATGAATTTAAAATCTAGCTTTTAGCTGTGTTTCCTTCTTTTAAACTGTTCATGCTCTCCTCTTCCCTGCAGTTTTCACATACTGGGGAAACATTTGTAAAAAGCTCAAATCCCAAAGGACCCCAAACGGCTAAAAGATGTCACAGAAGCAGTTTCACTTCTAGAAATCTAAATAAACTCATTTATTTTAAGGCCAGGGAAATGACAATAACATAAAACAACTGGCTTGCTCTCCATATTACATGAGCAAGTATAGATGCTCCTATACGCATACACATACACACGCAGACATGCACACACCTCATTGAGCCAAAGTCAACCACTCCAAAACAAAATATAAGGGCTTACTCAATGACTTGGAAGATCATTAGTTTTACTTGGGATTGGGAGAAAAAGAAAAAAATACAATCAGGTCTTAAATGCCAAAGCCAATAAAAAGAAGAGATGCTGTGATCAAGAATTTTTTTTTTATCTTCCTCCACGCATGGGTTTAGAAAGTCTCCCGCGTTTGTCTCCCATAGTATGACAAAATGAGAATTATTCATAGGGAAGTCTTCCTAGCATTCCTCAATTTCACATGGATTTTATTTTCTTTTATTAAATACATTAAAATACACAGATCTTAAGTGTACAATTGAAAGAATTTTCTTCCAAATATCACCATATCAAGATAGAACATATTTCTGTCAACTCAGATATTTCCCACATGCCAATTCCAGTCAATACTGCTCCTCACAGAGGTCCCTACTAGAAGGTTTTAAGTTTCATTTGTACAACACTAGAATAGGAACAAAGATTTCTGAAATGTATAGGCCATTTGATTTCCATATCTCCAGAATGGATTATTGTCCCATTCTAGCAACTATTCATGTATTCATTCAACAAATATTCATTGAGCACTCACTATGTGGCAGTCACTAGTTTAGATGCTTGAGATAGATCAGTGTACAAAATAAATAAAGATCTCTGCCCCCATGGATGTTATAGGCTAGTGGGGGTAGATTAGCAATACACAATAAATATAATACATTAGTAAATTATAGAGTATGTTAAAAGATTTGTGTTGTAGAAAAAAAAAAAAAAAGCAAAAGTGGAACAAAGCAAGAGAGATCCTAAGTACTAAGAGGGGTTAGCAGGAATTTGGTCCTGTCCAAGACATCCATGAGACATTTGGTCCATGCCAAAAGGTCCTGATATTTGGTCCTATCTAAAATGTCCGTGAGCATATTTGGTCCATGCCAAATTGTTTTGGACGAGACCAAATATCAGGGACCTTTTGACATGGACCAAATGTCTTGTGGGCATTTTGAAAAGAACCAAATGTCCAGGATATTTTGGTGTAGACCAAATGTCTTATGAACTTTTGGGGAAGGATCAAAGGTCCTGCTAGGCTAAGAGGTGGTAAGAATGAGTTACAATATTAAATAGGGTGGTCAGAGTAAGCTTCCCTGAGAAGGTGAAGCAAAGACTTGAGGATGGAGGGAGCTTCCTGTGTGAATACCCCAGGAAATATAGTTTCAAGTGGAGAATGGCCAGTGCGAGGCCCTTAGGTGGGAGTGGACTAGAGAGTTTGAGGAACAACAAGGAGGCCAGTATGGCCAGACCACAGGAAATGACTGGGACAGTGAGGTCAGAGCCAAGGGTGGTGCAGATCATGCTGGTAAGAACTTTGGCTTTTATTCTAAATAAAATGGGATTTCTTCCAGAAGAGAAAGGATGTGATCTAATTTATGTTTAAAAGTTTTGCTCTGGCCATTGCATTATGGATAGACTGTAGGGGACAAATGGGAATGGGATAAGAGGAGTTAGGAAGCTATTACAGTAATCCACATGCAGGAAAATGCAGGTTCAGATCAGAACACTAGCAAGAGGAAGTAGTAAGAAATGATCGTATTCTACTTATACTTTGAAGTAATACTTTCAGGGATTCCCTAATGTGTGTGGATATGGAGTATATGAGAGAAACAGAGAAGTCGAGAGTACACCAAGTATTATCTGTTGGTATTCATCACCACTCCTGTCTTTCTCTGTTTGCTCTGTATTCCAGGGGCAGGGAACTACATTTTTAAGATCCCTTTGCCACCAGGGTTCCAATTCACGTTCTACCAATGGGAGGCTCATGGGTGATGAGAAGGTGGGAGGAAGGTAGATGCTATTCTTGTGGCTCCAACTGTACCAGTAGCAGCAGACCACAGACTCCTTTAGGAGCCTTGTGGCAGCCCAAGGGCACATGGGCATAGCCCACAGAGTGGGTCATCACTCCCTGCAGTTCTTAATCTCTGGGTACCATCCTTCTCTTTCTGATCCCTCCAGAAATTCTGAGAAGGCTGGTGTTAAAACAAGGAGAAGGAAGGATGAGGAAGAAGGAAGGATGCAGAAGAAGGGAAAAAGGAAGAAGTGGTACTGTGTTAAACAAAGATGGAAAGGGGGCAAGATTTGTTATGTCAAGAGCGAAAGTCTTATCAAAATAATCCCACTCCCAAAGACCATTGCCTTCTGCAATTCTATTTGTCTCAGGTGTGTCAAAAAGCCCAAGGATCTCAAGTCATCACTCACAACCGGCCTTCTCATCCACACGAAGTTCTGTATGTCCCCTAACCTGACCATATCTCATATCCCTTTGACAGCCTACAAGCACTTCTACTGGGTCTGCTGAAATTCAAGGCCATCAGCAGAATCTTCTATGACTCAAACTCTTCTCTGAACCTCCTTTCACCTACGGTCAATCCTCATTATTCACAGATAACATATTTGTGAATTTGCCTACATGCTTAAATTCATTGGTAACCCCCAAATCAATATACACAATGTTTTCACAGTTATTTGTGAACATGTACATGGTGGCAAAAAATCTGAGTCACCTGACACATTCCCAGGTAAAATCAAACAAGGCAACACCCTGCTTTTGTGTTTCAGCTCTCATACTATAAACAAGTGTTGTTTTATGGTCTATTTAGTGCCACTTTCTTTCACATTTTTATGGTTTGTGTTGGTGTCTCTACTGTTTAAAATGGCCCCAGCATAGTACTGAAGTGCTGTCCAGTGCTCCTAAGAGCAAGGAGGCTGTGACGTGCCTTATAGAGAAAATACACGCATTAGATAAGCTTTGCTCAGGGAGTTGTTGGCCATGACTTTAATGTGAATGAATCAACAATATATATTAAATAAGGTGTCTTTAAACAGAAATACACAGAAAACACAGTTATGTATTGAGCAGTTGATGAAAATCTTGTGGCCAGGAGCTTGTATTTTTCCTAGGAGCAATGGTATTTGCTAATTCAATGTTCACAGCAACTTTATAGAACATCACTACCATGAAAAATGAGAATCGACTGTACATAACAGACACCTGGCTCTCCTCTGAAGGTATTGCTTCCCTTACAACCTTCTCAAGGGGTGACATTTATTTACTGACTTATTTTTAAATTCCCTGCCCCTCCATCCTCCACTTACCTCTGGGAGCGGGGGAGGGGGGTGAGATCAGTGTCCTCCTTGTTCTTTTTTTTTTTTTTTTTTTTTATAGCTACTTTTATTTTCATTTATTTATTTATTTTTGGCTGTGCTGGGTCTTCGGTTCGTGCGAGGGCTTTCTCTAGTTGCGGCAAGTGGGGGCCACTCTTCGTCGCGGTGCGGGGACCGCTCTTCATCGCGGTGCGCGGGCCTCTCACTATCGCGGCCCCTCCCGTTGCGGGGCACAGGCTCCAGACGCGCAGGCTCAGCAGTTGTGGCTCACGGGCCCAGCCGCTCCATGGCATGTGGGATCCTCCCAGACCAGGGCTCGAACCCATGTCCCCTGCACTAGCAGGCAGATTCTCAACCACTGCGCCACCAGGGAAGCCCCCCTCCTTGTTCTTTGTTGTCTTTCCTGGGCCATTTATCCTCCTTCCATCCTCATTCCCCACCACCATCTCAGCTCCTTTGAACTTCAGGCCATAAGACTATGCTACATCTTCAGATCCCCTAATAATTCTCCCTCGTTTCTTGAAGAGTTTAGTTTTTCCTTGTTTTACTGTCATTCTCTTCACTGCTGCTTCTAATATGATTCTTGAGGATTTTAATATCCACATTTTCAATAATTTCATTTCTTAAATCTCCCTCCTCCTCCCCACCACCTGTGAGCTTGCCCTCCATCCCCACCTCATCCACCCATCTCAAATGATCCATCCCACTCTAGACTTTATCATCACCAGTAAGCAGCCCCCTCCATCATCTCAATTTCAAATATTCCACCTTATGACCACCAGCGCCTATCTTTTCAGATCATTACCTCTAGTGCCCAAACTCAATAACCCTTTGACCCCTTGGACCTCTAAGCTCCTCTCCCCTATCTTTTCACTGCTTCTCGCCTCCTCAGGTCCTCTTCTGCCTCCAGACCTGACTTGGATTCCATGCTCTATAACTATAATCAGTCCCTTGCGCTATCCACCACTCCATTTCCCCATCTCCCCCTCCATTAGCCACAACCTGATTAAATCCAAATACTTTGTGCTTACTGTCTCGTCTTGATCTAAATTCTTAACCAAACCTCAATGGGCCAGAAATGCTACACATTTCCCTGATCAATTCTCACTATCAATCTTCAAGTCTACTATTTCATAATTCCCTTTCTATCCTTAAACACTAAAATGTATTCCTCATTCCTTTCTCTCAAGTAAAGACCTTCTTACTTCAAGAAAAAATAGAATCAGTAATAAGAGAAACTCTCAAAGTTCCCACCTCCAAATCTACCAACATGCCTACATCTGGACCCGTATACCTCACCCCCCCCCGTTCCTATGAGCGAGGTCCCTATACCTTCCTAAGGTCACTCCTCCCTCAGACACTGGATTCCATCCTCTCCAAAGTCATCAAGGGCTTCAATCCTGCAATTGTGCCCTCCTCTCTCAAGAGTCCATTTCTGTTTCGATCACTTTGATTATTCCAGTGAGCAGATGTAATCCTCCCTTGACATCACCTTCCCCACCCACTACTAGCCACACTTCTCTACCCTGTTGCAGCAAAAATTCCCCAAAGAATTTTCTAAATTCATTGTCCCCATAGTATCTCTTCTGATTCTCTCTTGAACATCTTCCTATCAGGTTTTTGTCTCTACCCACTCCATTAAAACTCCTGTCAATCCAATCCAATGTTCATTTCTTAGTCTTCTTTCTTGTTCTGTCTACAGAATTTATGCCAGTTGTTCATGCTCTTTTTCTTGAAGCATTTTTTTTCACTTGGCTTCCAGAGCACCATTTATGTCTAGTTTTCTTCTTACATCACTGCCTCCTTCCTCTTATATCTTTAATGAATTCTTCTCATTCCCCTAATCTCTGAATTTTGGAGTGTTCCAGAGTCCAGTCCTCAAATTGCCTCTCTTATCTATATACACCCCCATATAATCTCTTCTAGTAAATACCATTTATACCCTGATGGCTCCCAAATGTCTGTCTGCAGCCTGGGTCTTTCTCCTGAACTCCAGACTTATTTTCCTGCCTTCTTGGATATATATCCAACTCTTGATTACCCAGCCGAACTTGCTTTTTCCCCACCTTCCTCATCTGGGTAAATGACAACTCCATCTTGCTAGTTGTTGAAGCCCAAATCCTTGACGTCTTCTTTCCTTGACTCCTTTCTCTCAGATCCCTCCTCCAATATATTATCAAATGCTCATGGCTCTATTTTTAGAATGTATCCAGAATATGGCCACCTCTCAACCCCCTTCTTCTGCTTCTGCTTCCGTCATTTTTTTGCCAAGATTACTGCAACAACCTTCTAATGTTCTCCCTGATTCTATCCTTTTGCTTCCCTTTCAACGTGTGTTTCTGTTTTAACACAGCAGTGAGAGTACTTTTAAGATCTAAGTTGGACCATATGGTAGTTCTATTTTTAGTTTTTTGAGAAACTTCCATTTTCCACAGTGGCTGCACCAATTCCACTCCTGGGATAGATCCAAAAACAAAAACAAAAACACTAATTTGAAAAGATACATGCACCCCAATGTTCATAGCAGCATTAATTACAATTGCCAAGATAAGGAAGCAACTCATGTATCCATCAACAGATGGATATATAGAATGCTTTAAAAAAAAAAAAAAAAAGATCTAAGTTGGACCTATTATTGCTTTAACCAAAATCTACCAGGAGCTCTATCTGTCGCAGAATAAAATCCGAAGTTTTCACCATAGACTACACAACCCTACCTGATCTGGCCCCTCTACTACTTCTCTATCTGGTTCCCTGTGGCTCTCCCCTCATTCACACACCTCCAGCCACTTGGATAAAGAAGATGTGCTATAAATATAAATATACAATGGAACACTACTCAGCCATAAAAAGAAGGAAAATTTTGCTATTTGCAGCAACATGAATGGACTTGGAGGGTACTATGCTAACTGAAATAAGTCAGACAGGGAAAGACAAATACTATATGTTATCACTCACATGTAGAATCTAAAAAATACAATAAACTAGTGAATATAATCAAAAAAGAAGCAGACTCACAGATATAGAGAACAAACTAGTGGTTACCAGTGGGGAGACGGAGAGGGGAGGGACAATATAGGGGTAGGGGATAAAGAGGTATAAACTATTATGTATAAAATAAGCTACAAGGATATATTGTACAACACGAGGAATATAGCCAATATTTTATAATAACTATAAATAAAGTATAACCTTTAAAAATTGTGAAGCACTATACTGTACACCTGTAACTTATATAATATTGCACATCAACAATACTTCAATTAAAAAATAAATTTTATAAATATATAGAATGATTTTTTTTTAAAAAAAAGATCTAAGTTGGACCTATTATTCCTTTAACCAAAATCTACCAGGAGCTCTATCTCTCTCAGAATAAAATCCAAAGTTTTCACCATAGACTACACAACCCTATCTGATCTGGCCCCTTACCACTTCTCTATTTGGTCCCCTGTGGCTCCCCCCTCATCCACTCACCTCCAGCCACTTGGGTTCTCACCTCAGGACATTTGTCCTTGCTTCTCCCAGATATCTGTCCATCTAACTTTATTCAGAGCCTTGCTCAAATGTCAAATTATTCAAGAACTTTCCTCTCTGTTCTATTGAAAATAGCCCCATGCACCTCTTTCTTTTTCTGTCTACTTACCCTGCTTTAGTCTCCCTTCACACTCACCATCACCTGATATGATAGATTTATTTATTTATTATATTACCTCAGTTAGAAGGTGGGCTCCATGATAACAATGGTTTTATTTGTTTGTTTTTGCTGTTTCCCAAGAGCTTTGAGATATAACATGTATCGACTGAATAAATTAATTTTTAATAAGAGCACTTAATAATAATATAAACTCTGAAACAGATTCAACCATTGATATAGCCATTAAGCACTTTTTGAGCATCTTATTTGGGCCAAAAATATCAGCTGCAAAATAAAAATACTGAGAAACCAAAGAGAAATTTGATCATGAAAGACGACATTGATAACCATTTAAAAATATTTAATTGGCTAAGACTGTGGTATGGACCATATCCCAGTCAAAAAGGAGGAACTGAGTGTGACACATATTTGCCAGTTAAAGAAGATGCAAATGTTAAGGAAAGTAGAGGCTTGATACACACATGACTAAATGAATTAAGAAGGTAAGTAGAAATTTTTCAATAAAATTCACATTTGACATTTTGATGGTCTGTAGAAGGCTGAGTCATTGTAAATCTATTATTTTTCTCTAGTAATAGATGTAATCTGTTACCTTAGTTCTCAAGAGAAAAAAGACACCTCTACACAAGAGAAACATACATTTTATTTGCAGTTTAATATCTCTGACCATTGTTGTCACACTCTCCTTTAAATGTTTTAGACGTGGAAGGGGTTGTCCTTAAAACTGTATTGGATTTACTTGATCAGATCACAAGGAGGACAATGGACTGACATTGAGGTTGGAGAAGGGGTTGCTGTGTTTTGTTTGGGCTGCATTTAATTTGTGTTTTATGCCATGCAGTGTGGGCTGGTGGGAGGAACCTGGCACCAGGGATTGAGAGGCATTCCTATAATCCTGGATGTCAGAACACCTAGGGCCTCCATGGAGAAGGAAATTCATACTCCTTTCCTTGGTCCCCACCTACTTCTCTGACTTCACATCCCACTGTCTGCATTTTGGTTGCTATGATCTAAAATGAGTGATTATTTCTTTGATAGTTGTTAGTTAGTTACTAATTAGCAATTAGTTATTTCTCTAATAACCAAAGATGTTAAACTTCTTTTCATATGTTTTCTAGTCCCTGGGGTTTCATTATTTCTTCCTTGCCTCAAGCTTTGAACTTTCTCTCTCTTCTGCCTGGAGCTCACTTCCCCAGATCTTCTTTCTCATCCTTCCATCTCAGCTTAAATGTCACCTCCTCAAAGAGACCTGAGCTGACCACCCAATGTAATAATGCCCCTGCCTTTTCAACTCTCCCTTTGACCTTACCCTATTTGGTTTTCTTCTTAGAACTTGCCACTGTCTGAAATTATCTTGTTTACTTATTTGTTTACTTTTTGTTCACACCCTCCTCCCTTCCCCCCAACTGAGCAAAATCTCTAGGACAGCAGAGAGCGTGTCTATCTTGCTAAGATCTGGATCACCAGTACTGGAGCTGTGCCTGGCACACAGCAGGCACCCTACAAGTATTTTCTGGAGGGAAAAAATGAAATGACTCCTCTTTGCTGATCATGTGGTCCTTATGTCCAGAATGAAAGAGCTGGGCTAGATCAGTGGTTCTCAAACTGGACCAGCGCATCAGCACTTACTGGGAGCTTGTTAGGAATGCAGATTCCCAGGCACCACCTGCTGCATCAGAGACTCTGGGATATGTCCCCATGATCTGTAATTTATCAGCCCTGCAGTGCCTGAATGTGCACCAGAGTTTGGGGACCACTACACCAGATGATCTCTGAAGCCTTCATATTTAATTATTTTAGCTGTTTAAATAACAAAGGTATTTCACATATAGAAATGAGAATTGAAAATAATACAATGAATTGCCATCCCCAATGGCTCAGTTTAGTAAATCTTAATATTATGTCATATTTATTTTTAAATATTTAAAAATATATTTCAAATATATTTGAAGTTCACAGTGTACGACTTTTTCCAGTCCCATCTCCTCCCACCCTCTCCAGAGGGAAGCCAATCTAATTATCTCAGTGCTCATCATTTCCCAGTTGTTTTCCAAAATACTTGTATAATTTTACATTCCCATTAATAGGGCATAGGAACCCCATTTCTCCATACACTTCCAACATTTGGTATTGTCAGAGATTTCAAGTCTTGCCAATTGATGGATGTGAAATGTTATTTATTGGGATATTAGTTTGTATTTCTCTAATAGCTAATGATGCTAAACTTCTTCTGTTTGTTAACCACTTAGGTTTCCTTTATACATCAAATACTTATTCTCTATCAGCTATGCAAATATTTTTCTAAGAATGCAAATTTTTTCATTATGCTTCTGATGATTTTTACTACACAGAATTTTAATGCATTTATCATTTCTTTTATGACAAGTACTTTTTTATTGCTTAAGGAATCCTTCCTTAACCCCAAGGTCATAATGATATTCTCCAAAATTTAATAACGATTGTTATACTTTTCTCATGGAGGTCTTTAATCCTTGATCTTTGTAAATGGTGTGAGGCAGGGATTCTAATTTAATACTTTATCTTTCTATAATAGAAGATTGGTATCTTGTCTTCCTTTTCATTCAACATGAAAACAAAATTATATGTATATATAACCTCTGCCCTAATGGAACCTTAGTTTGGGGGGAAGAGAAACCATAAATAAGTGAGCAAATATATGAATAGTAATATGAACATATATATAGGGTCTCCCTGTGTGAGGCACTAAGCTCTTTACATCTATTTAACCTATATAATCATTGTAATTTCTCCATGAGGTAGAAGCGGTTAATACCCTCATTCTATGTATGAAAAAATTAAAGCATAAAACAATGCAGTAAATTTCTCAAAGTTTCACAGACCATGGGAGAGCTGGAATTTCAGCCCAGGCAACTCACCTCCAGGATCTGTGTTTCCCAGCCTGACACTTGGCTCCCCTTGTCTGTGACACAGGAAAAGCTGCAACTGAAATTCACATGGGGGTCAGGGAAGGGGCTTAGCTTCTTGGGGATCAGAGAAGGAGTCTTTCAGAAAGTGACATTTAGGCTAAAATCTGAAGTCTGAGAAGAAAGCAGCTTCTCCCTGTCCCAGGGAGGTAGATGGTTCTACTGTTTTAAGTCTTAAATAGGTCAGAGAACAAAGAAGGAATGAAGGGATTTTCTAACCCTTTAGGGTGAACTGAGTAAAGATAGGACATCTGTCTAAATGGTCACAAAATATTAACATTCTTTTCGCCTCCCTGCCAGAAAAAGCAAAACCCAACAGTACACTGGATTGCATCTGTGTGCCCTGGCCTGGGCTGCAGGTACACCCATGTGCCATCCACACAGCAGACAGACCCAACACAATGGCTTCTTCTCTCTCAGTAGAGAACATCTGTCTTGAGAAAACAGCATGGTGTTCTCTCCGCATGGGATCTCCTCCTGTCCCTCTCCTCCCTCTGTACTCCTGGCAAGACAGAGATGCCTCTGTGACTCCATGATGGGAGCAAACAAATTACACAGACCCGTCTGAACCAAGTCTGAACATATTAGTCAAGGCACTTGAAAAACATTATCTTCTTCCCCTCAAGACACTTCATTTACAGTTTCACCAGGCCCTCACATTACAAATCAAATGAGTATGTTGTTCTTAAATTGCTCATGAGATAAGAAGTAGCAGAAAAGATTTCCCCAGGGACTATGGGGAAGGCTGAAACTTTCTGGAAAGATCCCTGAAGTGCTGGGCTGGCTTAGTCCACCTTGTTAGCAGGGCTTGCAGTGCACATTCAGAACTCGAACTTCAAGAAAGATAACCAAATATGTGCTTGAAGATTTTATAGCCCCCTCTGCACCATTCTGCGAGATGAGTTCAATGCAGTGCCTGCACTGTTCCCAGGTTCTGGAGGATGGGGATAAAGACAGGCTCTAGACTGCATTAGAATGTCATAAGCTGGCCTGAACAAGGGGACCCCTCCTCGGCCACATTTTGGGTGTCAGAAGCACTGGTGTGCATGGACAATCAAAGGCATCTGATTTCTAACCTGGCACGAACCCCATCCAGCTAGCTCCACTGTGCTGTCCTGCTTATTATAGCAGTGAAATATTTTAGAACAAGAACATACCATTCATTCACTGAGCCAATGCTCAGCTTTATAATCTCTGTGTTTGCCCTTGCATTTTATGTACAGATCAGTAGGGATAAATTGTGGGATGAGACATGTTACCTTATATACTTGAGTTAAAAATGTGCTCTGATTGTATAGGGCACACCATGACCCACCTTGAAGTGTACTCTTGAATGTCAGTTTTAAAACCAGTCCCCTTTGAAAATTATTTGATATAATGTCTTGGCATTCAGAACTTCTAAGGTGTTCTTTGATTGTCAGTGTGCTGGGCAAAGGGAAAAATGGGAGGACCAAGAGAAGAGGAAGGAGAAGTGGGTAATATGGGGGAGGAGAGGGAAAGGGATGGAAGGGAGAAGAGAGGGGAAGCTGGCAGTGGAGAGATGGGTTTGTTTTCACCAGTATGCAATTGTCTCTAAACTTTCACAAAACATGAGGTGCTGGGAAGTTGACAGCCTTCACAGAAGTATCTGGGATAGCCACATGTCAAAGCATTGCCCCTGTCATTAATTACCTGTCTTCAACATCTGTAATATCCATTTGACCACAGTGCAAAGTAGAGACAAGTGCGTTGACCAATGCAGTCTGTCTTAAGGATACTAAGGGGCGTGTGGCAGGACAGATCTCTTTGGACATGCTATATAGGGCAACTTTTTTAAGTTCTCAGTTGTCTGATGGTTTCCTATGACCTGGAGGAGATTTATAGTTATGTTCCAAGAAGCCTGTGTCAGTGGGGACTATCCCAGCTTTCTTCCGGACAGAGATGGGATGACACAATTGGTAACATGAAATAACACACTCCAGGTACTAGCTGGAGAATAAGATGTCAAGCCGACATGTGCCCAATACTTATTCAAAAGCCCAATAGAAAGAAACAGTATTTAAAACTATTTGAAGGCTCAATGTTAATTTGTTTTTCTAGGTGTTCTCAACTATCCTCCAGACTCAGGAGGATCAGAAAGAAGCCAGGCACACAGATTTCATTTCCTTGAATCTCTGAAGAATTGCTCTTTATGAATTATGCATTGGGGATTCCAAAAGCCTAAATAAAGGGTCATTATTAGAAAAAGCCTTTAAAAAACTCCAACATGCAAGGATAGGACATTGTTGAGGACATCAATCATTATGTCCTGTTTGTGAGAACTCCAGGAAGAATTTCTTGTCTCACTTTAGTAACAAGACAAATTAGAGCTTTTCTCGGTGATATCCTTTGTTGTTTTCCATCTCGAAAACATTGCCAACTATATAAATGATCAGGTTAAGACCATATGTTCAACCTAATCAAAACAGGTTCAAGTCAATACACAGCATGTTTTTTAAGCCTCATTCCTTCCCTCATTGTATTTTTTTCCTGATTCTTCCTTCACTCAAATTATATTTGATGCCATACCTTATATTACACACGTTGTTATAATCAGCTAACTCATTTTTGGAAT
The DNA here is from genome assembly GCF_009873245.2 of Balaenoptera musculus. Classification (NCBI taxonomy): domain Eukaryota; kingdom Metazoa; phylum Chordata; class Mammalia; order Artiodactyla; family Balaenopteridae; genus Balaenoptera; species Balaenoptera musculus. The sequence goes on along the minus strand of NC_045790.1, from coordinate 30,728,416 downwards.
CGGGGAATATAAATTAATAAATAACTTCTTAGGGTCTAAAAGCTTGATGAACTCTAAGTGCTACATATCCTTGAGGTCAGGGCCTGCAATAGAGTTGAATTGTCAGAAACATTGCACGTTGCACCCCTTCTGATAGAGGATGTACCTTCCCAAATCTTAAGGAAAAGGGGATGCCGTTCCATTCTGCTACATTAAAAAAAAATGTCCTGCCCTATACCCACAGTTTCCATCTCTATTTTTTTGACCTTCAGAGTGTGATTATTTGGAATTTCTGGTTACACCCCTTGTCTGAATCACTTGGTGGTAACATTTAGAACATACTCTTAGATTCTACAGAGTCTTCTGTCTTTAAGATTCCCACAATGGAGGAGATGAGGTCATTACAGAGCATATTTCTAAGCTTCATTCTTTGCATCATTGTATTCTTACTCAGTCCATCTTTCTACTTTCATCCTATTTATATTTGAAGCTCTATCTTGTATGTATATGTTTTTATAAATTTAACTCATTTCTGGAACAAGGTAGAATACAAATTAATAAATTGTTTCTTGTGGTTTGAAAGCTTGGTGACCTCTAAATTATAAATATCTGTGAGGTCTCAGGGTTTTGAGCAGACTCTTTGGTGTTACCACACTTATGGTGGGCAGAACAATGCTCCCCCAAAGATGTCCACATCCCAATCCTCCAAACCTGTGGATATGTCACCTCACATGGCAAAAGGGACTTTGTAGGTGTAATTAAAACTATGGACCTTGAGATGGGGAGATGATCCTGGATTATCTGGTGGGGGCAATGTAATCAGAAGGTTCCTTATAAGTGAGCGTCAGAGAAGGAGATTTGATGATGGAAATAAGGATGAGGCAGAGGTTTGAAGATGCGGTGTTGCTGGCTTTGAATGGGAGGAAGGGGCCAAGGAGCCAAGCAGTGCTAGAGGCCTCTGGAAGCTGGAAAAGGCAAGGAAACTAAAGGCTCTAGAAGAAACAGTTTCATTATAACCCAGTGAAACTTCTGACCTCCAGAAATGTAACAATAAATTTGTGTTGTTTTAAGTGAGAAAGTTTGTAGTAATTTGTTGCAGCAGAAATAAAGGAACACTCTTTGAGAATTCTAGATCCTTTCCATGTCACAATTGTGCTTGTATGTTTTCTCTTTTATTCTCTCTTGCTCCCACAGACTTTGGCATCACTCATTTCTTAGCCCCAAGTTTGCTTGTGGTATAGGACTAGGTTCTGCATTCCTGCCCAGGATCGTTCAGCTTTGAATGCCATGCCTCCATTCTGGCATTGACTTCTCACCCCGTTCCATCTTGGTAGTATGCTCATACAGAACATCACTTTTCAATGTTCATCTCTTTAACAAGAAGGTGCCCACTTTCCAAGGGCTGACAGCTTCCCACATCTGTAGAGTATCCACTGTGCAGTCCATCTGCCTTCATGCTTTAGGACTCAGCAACATCCAATAGAACTTTTTGTTATGATGGAAATGTTCTATCTGTATATCCAATATGGCAGCCACTAGCCATATGTGGCTACTGAGCACTTGAAATGTGGCTGGTGTGACGAAAGAACCAAAAAGTTCATTTCATTTTAACTAATTTAAAGTTCATTTTAAATAGCCACATATGGCCAGTAGTTACCATATTGGACAGCTAGGTTTTCTCTAAATGCATATTGATAATATTATTGAAGCCATCATCAGACACCTGTAATCACATCAGCAAATTTTTCTTTAATTGTTGCTTTAGAAGAAGGACCGTCTTGATAAAAAATATCTGAAAACTGAAGACATTTATCCATGAAATAGGCTTCAATTGTGTAAGGGAATGATCCGTACTTAAACAAAATCCCCCAAGCTATTAAATTCCTGTGCACAATGCCATTACCTTCAGGAACTCATAAACGGAAATGTCCTTAATTAAAAGTGTGATTTTTTTTTTTGAGGTCTGGGGACTTTTAAATGTCTGGGGTATAAATAAACCACATTTGTAGTTGGGTTTGAAGGCTTGCCTTTACCTCTTCGGTCAGTTCTCAGCCCCTCCAGGCTACACCAACGCCCAGTGACCTAGGAATCCAGGTCTGCCACAGAATGAGAGAGAAAGGTTGCTGAGCATGTTGGCCGATAGCTGTGTCCCTGTGCTGTTCTCTGTGATTTATCTTCCATGAAGTGTCTGTGGCTGTAAAAGCCCATGTGAAAAGGAGTAAGTGGGAGTAATAGGAGATTTGTCACTCACTACCAGGCACTTATTGACTGTATTAAGTGGAGGAAATAACAGCGGGAGCCTTGTGAGGGGAACGCTTGGCCTGGGATTTGGTCTAGACAGCGTTAGCTGAGCAGAGTGACACCAAATGGAAGCTGACGTGGTTCCCGGGACAAAAACCAGAGTTCAGTGGAGAACGCTGCCCCAGCTTCCTGCCACTCTCCTGGCTTCTGCAGGTAGATTCTGCAGTATTTGTAAAAAGAAACCCTAAATGGAAAAAGGCATCAAAATGCTAAATTTATAAAGCTTGCATTTGATACCTCTTAACTTTGTGTAAGCATCTATAAAGTTAGGTTTGCAGATGAATTATAATCCAGGAAGAGTGAAGTCACAAGAAACTACAGAGACAGCCTGTCAATCAGGGATGATCCTGGTTCAACCTACAGGCAGCACCCAGTATCCCAGTGAGGTAGGTGTTTGTCTCTTTCTGGAGAAGCAATAAGTTCCCCTATTTGGGCATTTCCTTAACTGGTTACAGAATTCAGTACTGTCAAACTCTCTTTTATTTAAAAAATAATACTAAAGCAACAAATAACATTATTTGTTAAGAAATATAGCCAAAATACAAATCTCTAGAATGTATAGTCTATTTGGTTCAGATAACAGAACCCATCCATTTGTATGATGAAAATCAATTACTGCTTACCACATTCTGGATTTTGCAGCCTGAGAAATGCTTCTCGAGGGATTTCAAAATGTGACATAGCTTTATGCACAAATCAATGAACCAATCACGTGGCAAATGTTGGGAGTTTGTGGGATATTCCAAAGAAGAATTTAACGTTGTGTGGGAATTACTTCCGTAATTTCTCCCTCAAAGGTAGAGGGAGCTGGGGGAAACATCCCCTTCCTATGTTTTTCTTAAGGGTATCTCCTTTCCCTGTATGTTCACTGCCCAGGATTTGACAATGCCCCCCCTCCCACCATTTCAGCTCACGTGCATTCTGTTTTGAACGGCTCTGCCACAAAACATCTGATATGGCTCAGTGAAATTTCACTTTGAAATTTCAGTGATCATAAGCTGAATTAAGGCTCTGAGTTCCAAACCCTGTAACAAAATTATCGTAATTAGAATAGAAATCTAAATTTCCTATAATTCCTAAGTGGATAATACGATAAACTTTTTTTTAATAGTTCGCATTTCCTCACTGCGTAATCATTTACTTTACCAAACTTTAAACCAGCATCAAATACTCCTTCATCCCTGACCTTGCCAGCTAGGACCACCTTATTAAAACCTTCCCAATGCTTACAGAAAAAAGAAAAGTACCCAATGGAAGGCAAGAAAAATCAGATGTTTTGAATGTGAAAGGTTGCAGATGTCTGAGGCTGATGAGTACCTGGAGCGTACTCTGTTGCAGTTAGAAGTTCCATTTCAGTGCAGTGAGCAGTGAATGCATGATATTGGGTTTCCTGGGACATTTGAAAAGCAATACTGCCTATCTTTTCCTCCATTCAGCACACATGGTCAGGGGACTTAAAACACATTAGGAGAAAGGAAGTCTATCAGAGAAAGGAGAGCAGCCGCATCGAGAAAGAGACCAGGAGTCTGTCGTAGGCAAGAAAGAAACAATTCAGAAGTCGTATTTTTAAGAAATGATTTATTGTTCAAATTACACTCTTTTGCTTTTTAAGAGCAGCCAGGAAAATGAAGTTTATTGGTACATTAGATTTTTCCTCTCTGCTGTCATTCCAAATTAATTATTGCTCAAACATCTGTAATGGAAAGAACTAGGGCCTCAGAGCAGGGTTTCCAGCTTGGCTCTTTCTAAATCTGTCCCTGGACAGATGATGGAACTGGGACAAGTGACCGTGGCGCTCACAGAGGTTGTTTCTTTACCTGAAACAAGGGGTTCCTAAGTGCTGCATTACAGTGCAGATGAGAAGATATAATAAAGTTATGGATGTGACATTGAGTCAATGCTCAGCATGTTAGCCGAACCGAAATTTAATGACCATGTTTCTGCAACCTGACAGTAAGAGAGGGTCCTGCTCCCTACACAGCCCTGAAGTTTTGAATTGAACTGTTTGAGGCAAACAGGATTGGATTTGAGGAGAAAAGACACTGCCTGGTATTACATCAAAGCATTGACTTACCTTCTATCTGGATGAAGGCAGAGTGAGACACGGGAAGAGGTCTTCTGGACGCCATGTTGTAGGAGTCTGAGATTGGTAATACCTGCAAAGCCTTCCCAAACATGGCATTTATTTAGACCAGCTCGGAACTGAAAATACCTGCCACGCAGGGTTTTGGGGAGAGTGAAGAGCAGACAGGTCTTCAAATCAGATGGGATGGAGGTATAGAATTTCATGGTTAACAATTACGTTTATGCTTATTTGTCATCTGGATTCTTATATACCATAAAATAAGTAGGTGCCAACCAAAGACTCAGCCCAAACATTGAGTTAATCCTGACCTGGCTCAGCGGCAGTCTGTATTTAGAGCCTTTTAACAAAATTAAAGTTTTTTTTGTTTTGTTTTGTTTTGTTTTTAACAAATGGATTCTTTTTCAAGTGGCATATTTAGACACGGAACCACTGAAACTACATTTTCCCCCACTTGTTTTTATTCTACAATTGTCTGGACTCCCAGAACCGGGCAGACATAGAGACCTCTTCCAATGCATATAAAAGCATGGCTTGGCTTGGAAAGTCTTCTGGTCAAGTTAAAGCAGACACTGTGCCAATGACCCTGTGCTCAGCTTACAGCTTTGAGACCTTCGTTAGAATCTCTTAGAGTTCCACTTTCAGAAGAGCAACAGACCCTCTTTAGCAGAGGGGAATGAAAGGAGCCCCTTTATCCACCACTCATGTATTCTTTCCAGTTCCGATCACAGATTTTGTCAGCAGGAGCCAGGCCAAGCTAGAACTTTCACGTTGGTCAAGCTCTGTGGCTCGTTCCCTCCAACAGCATGTCCCAGCGGACTGTGTTTCCTCATTAGTCACGCATTGCTCATGTTGTATTTCCTGGCTCAGCTGCTTGTATGGCTATCCTAGGGCTGGGTGTATCCGGGGTCAGTATTAATCATGAGACTTGCCACTCTCGGAGTCGGATCTGGTTTGAGGATGGCATCTTGTATTTGCCTCTAGTTATGTTTTTTCCCTGGAGAAATCTCAGGCGGGGCAGTTGCAGGGTGGGTGGGGGGGATTGGGGGGGATCCAGTTCCTGCTTGATGTTTAATAGCCTGGTCATTTTGAGGGATCCTGTAAAACCGCACCCCCAGCTGTTATGTGGGCGTTTCGTAACCATAAAATCTGCCGTCTCTGCCACAGCATATTAACTGGCTCCAAGTTTAAGACAATCCACAAGGATTTTAATTTACCTCTCACCTGTCTCCCTACCTAGTTCCCACACAATTATCCCTGGAGACTCCTGAACCCTTGTTGCTATCATTCAGCCATAAGCCGTTTGAAAACCACACCGTGTCACGTAATGAGAGCAGCTACCAAAGGTGTCACATACAGAATTGCTGGCCGAGCTTGTCAGGCACTGTGGAGAGTTTCAATCACACTGTTTGCTTTAGTGCTAGACATTGCCTCAGCTTTGAGGTGTGGGAGCTCCAAATTAGCTTCTGAAACAATGCAGCTGTATTCCCACTGCTGCATTTATAGCCAAGGCCCTAGTCCCTGGGACTTCTGAATCTTCCATCTGGGATCTGCTATTTGTTGCATTGAATTCCACTTTGGGAAAAAAATGTGGGTGTCTCTTGAATTAGCCCATGGAAGGAACATGCTGAGATTCCAACTATCGTTTTGGTTTTCCCCAGAAGCAGACACCATGGCAAGAATTCAAGTGGAAGTCATGTATTTGGGAGGTGACCCCAGGAACCACCAGGAGAGCAGTGGGGAAGGGAGACAAGAAAGGCATTAATGGGCTTCCCTGGTGGCTCAGTGGTTAAGAATCCGCCTGCCAATGCAGGGGATATGGGCTCGAGCCCTGGTCTGGGAAGATCCCACATGCCACAGAGCAACTAAGCCTGTGCCCCACAACTACTGAGTCTGCGCTCTAGAGCCCGTGAGCCACAACTACTGAGACCATGAGCCACAACTACTGAAGCCTGCGTGCCTAGAGCCTGTGCTCCACAACAAGAGAAGCCACCGCAATAAGAAGCTTGAGCACTGCAATGAAGAGTAGCCCTCACTCGCTGCAACTAGAGAAAGCCTGTGCACAGCAACGAAGACCTAATGCAGCCAAAAATAAATCAATAAATAAAATAAATAAATTTTTAAAAAAATTATTTAAAAAAAGAAAGGCATTAAAGCATGCGTTATCAGGCTCATTTCCATTGTGGGCTTTGGAGTTTGACCTCCCTGGTGGGAAGCCAGGTAGCAGTGTCCCATCTGTAAGGCAATGAAGCTGGGGTATTTCTCCACCAGCCCCCTTTACTCATGGGTTGAGGGATGCTTCCAGGAGCTGTTAATCCTCCAGCACCTCTAGCCTGCAGTGTCTGCAGGTAGAGTGGGCTCCAGAAGCCAGACAAAAGCCTCAGGCAGTGAAATGCAGGTACTGGCAGGTGGCAGTCGTGCCTGTGTGTAACAGTGGTAAAGCTGGGCGGTGGGGGTGGGGACAGAGTGGAGTGTCCACAGTATCTGCTCTGCTAAGTCCACTACCCAGGGACCAGAACAAATAGCTAGGAAAGCTGAAAGCTTTGTTAAATCTCACAGCTAGAAGGGACCTGGGCGAGGCTCTCAGTCAGCCTCCTAACTCCATACAGAAATACTTTCCAGAGAAGTCATCCAACTTCTACGTGAACACCCCAAGTGATGGGAGGCTCAGATGTCAAATCTTCCTATTCCAGGGATAGAGGGTTCTAGTCGTTATTCTACCTGATACTTTCTAAATTTCCAGGTTGTGTTCAAATAACCATTCACTCCAGTTTATTGAATGCCTCCTGCATGCTAGGTGCAGTGCAAGGAACTGGAATTCACAGATAACACCGCCCCTATAGCTCTCACACTTGCATGTCCAAGAGAGGGATGGACAAGCAGATTTTATGCTCATACAGCATTGCCATAGGGTGCCCGCATTGCACCAGATGTGCACTGCAGGAAAGGGAGTGAGTAGCCCTCCATAAGTAGGGAGGGCGAGACAGGTAGAGGAAGCTTCACACAGGAGGCATGAAGTGGGAGAGGGTGGGCGAGAGGGACTCAGCACGAGCTCAGCCGTGGTAAGAGCCACATTAGACTCTCAGCTGTCCATCCTCCAAAAAGTGTACACGCCAATAGCAATCCCCACACGTACCGAATGGGTGCTTCACTAGTATTTAACCAGAACTCTATTTATAACAGGACTCAGGGCATAGACCTTTTAAGGAGAATATCAGTATCTTTTCCTCTATCCAGTTTTCCTCTATCCAGTTTTCTCATCCATGTGGCTGCAAACAAGCTCACCCTACAAGATAATTTTCATCTTCCCCTGCAGATATTTTTAAAGGTATTAGGTGCAAACATATGGATACCTAGAAACCACCACCAGTTATACCACATGCAAATAGATCCCATAAAAAGTAGTTTAAATCAATCACCACTGGTATAGATAGCCTGGGATTGAAGAGTGCTGAACACTGTCTCTTACTGCATGGGGCTCTTTAGGGAATGTGGAAAAGAAGAGCAGTCCGAAGGCTGGTCACACAGAGGTGAATCTAGAAAACGTGTTGGCCAAATGTAGGTGTGACTGCAGTTTATATTTGCATATATGTATATATGCAAACGTGTGTGTGTGTATGTGTGTAGTATTTGTTTATATTTGATCATGAAAAATGAATAAAAAGAATTGATATACTGCTCCCTAAAATAAGAAGTTTATATTCACAATTTTGTGTCATTTTATTGCAGAAAAAGGAAGCAGAGATCTTATTATGTAGAGTAAAAGTCACAAACAAGCTGTTCCATCGGCCAAATTCAGTTTGTGGGTGTGTTTTGCTTGGCTCACACAGTGTTCACCCACAGAGAGTTTTAAACATGCATTAGTTGCCATTCTTTAAAAATAAGAATAGATTAAAATCAAAATCCAGGCTTCCAAATTCTCTTGGGATAGCAAAATCTCCATCATTGTGAGCCTACATTTCACAACATTCAGCTAGAGCTAGAAGCTCCTTTGGTCAGGCGTATACTTTCTAGTGGGTCATGCTCCTGACCTCCCTTCTCTGTGGAACGTCAGTTATCACCTATCACTTCATTCTTTCTGGCTTCTTTCATTTACATGACCTGCCTGGTTCCATCAAACTTTCAAGATAGCCAGAAATGAGTAAACTATGGTATGAGGAACAAGATTTAGGTACTTAAATTTTATTTTACAGGTGAGCATATCCAAGGTCACTGGAAAACTGGAAGATGATCCAGGAGAAAATGCATTCCATGGGAAAATAAGTTGGAAATTCTCAGTGTGCACTAGAACAGCAAGTCCCTGGAAAGTTCCATGATATGTCAACTTGCCTGGCTTTGGTTAGAAAATAGGGGACCACTGGGAGGTTTTCAACAATAGAGGAAATGATCAGAGAGATGCACTGGCAAGTTAAATTCACTAACAGTGCCATTTCCATAAAAATAAGGGTTAATATAAATTTTAAAAGCATCACCCGTACCTTCCAAGATCTTCCTCTCAGAGTTACAGAGATGTTTCCCATTGAGCATCTAGTTCCTTTCTCTATAAATGGATACTAGCAATACCTTCCTGTTTGGATATGTGGGAATATTAAATGGGATAATACATGTGATAAGTAAATGTTAGCTATGCGTATTTATTTCTTCTTCTTCTTCTCCCTATTCTTATTATCTGTAGATTCATAAATGTCCATATACATGGATATGGAAAAATGGAAAGTTCCCCACTTTATGTGCAATTAGATATATTATGCAGAAAATCCTACTTCAACTTTCTCACCCAGTTCAAACTTTATGTCCTCTGGAATGCATATGTAGAGATCCCCAGGCTGAAACACTAATTTCACTGTTTGGAGTTATATATTTTTGTCTTTGCCAGGAAAGAAGATATAGAAAGAGAAGGGAAAGGAAAAGGGAAGAAGGGAAAGGAAGGAAGGGAGGGAGGGAGGGAGGAGAGAAAGAAAGAAAGAAGGAAGGAAAGAGAGAAAGAGAGAAAGAAAGAGAGAAAGAAAGAAAGAAAGAAAGAAAGAAGGAAAGAAAGAAGGAAGGAAAGAGAGCAAGAGAAAGAAAGAACGAATGAAAGAAAGAAAGAGAGAGAGAAAGAAAGAAAGAAGGAAAGAGAGAAAGAAAGAAGGAGAGAAGGAAAGAAAGAAAAGGGAGGGAGGGAGGAAAGGAGGGCAAATAAATCTCCTCCTCCCAGAGCATAGTAGTGAAAGTAAGGCAGCATGGCAACTTAATGGTAGTCACAAATAGCAGAAGATCCTTTGAAAACCAGGAGAACAGAGAATTGGCTCCATTGTTTCCCAGAAATGAGAATTGCTAGGTCAACCCACAAAATTAGAAGTTTATAACCAAGAATTCAGCCAAGAGAGCTAGCAGTTTTCCATGAGTCCAAAGGCTGTCTGCAACAGTTATGTTCAAATTGTTTTTCTGCTTTCAGCTTGGTTTTCCATCCATGCTATGGCAGAAGGTTCTCTGATGTGCCCTTGCGTAAGTGGTTTTGAAACAGGGAAGAGCCATATCTGACTACATGTTGGACCTGTTTCTTTTACTTTAACCTTTGCTTTCTGCTGCTTTTGTTCACTAAAAGGATACTGTCTATACATAATGGTCTGCCTTGGGGAACCCTGCCCCTCTGCCTGAATGCTAAACCAAAGTGCCTTTGTTCAGGGAAACATACTGACCCTGTCCACCTGTGGATGGCTGCAAGAAAGAAGAAATTAACACATCTCCTCTCCTAGGCTGGCCATTCCAGGGGACATTTGCAAATCTTATGACCTTTTTCACTTTAATTCCTCATCTCCTCCCCGTTCTCTATTCTATAAGAGAACCGGCATCCAAACCCCAATAAGATGGTTTTTTGGAGACATTAGTCTGCCATCTTCTCGGTCTGCTGGCTTTCTGGATAAAATCATATTCCTTGCCTCAACACCTCACGGCCTGTTGTGTGGCAAGCAGAGAGAGCTTAGACTTAGTAACAGTTTGTCCTCCACCTCTGAAGTCCACTGAGTTAGTCCATAGTAAATGTTGCTGTAAAGACCATCCCCGAGGGTGGAAGGCTTGGTGTCCAGGCACAGATGACGTACTCCAAGCTATGATGAGGCGGGCCTTCAAGTAACCAGAAAGGGACACATTCCATATAGATTTCAAAAATATTAAGATCCTATGATGTTTTACGAACCAGGCTACAGATAGAGAAACAATAATAAACAAAAAGGAGACACAACCCCTGCCCTGTGGAGCTTATGAACTAGAGGAGAAGGCAGACAAACAATTCCACAGTTAAGTAAAATGCCAGCAAAATAATGACTTTGGTTAGTACTCAGAAGGAAAGGCATGTGGTGCTGTGAGAGTGTATAACAGGGAATCTGGCCTCATCTTGGAGATCAGAAAAAGCATTCCTGAGGAAGTGAAGTCTAGATGATGACTAAGAGTTAACCAAACAAAAGATGGATAGGAGTATATATATACAATGGGATATTCTCAGCCATAAAAATGAATGAAATCTTGCCATTTGCAACAACATGGATGAACCTAGAGGGTGTTATGCTAAGTGAAATTAAGTCAGACAGAGAAAGACAGTTACTGTATGATCTCACTTATTATATGTGGAATCTAAAAAATGAAATAAATGCATAAACAAAACAGAACAGAAACAGGCTCATAGATACAGGGAACAAACTGATGATCACCAGAGGAGAAGGTGTTAGGGTGGTGGGTGAAATAGGTGAAGGGGATTAAGCGGTACAAACCTCATTAATAAAATAAATGAGTCATGAAGATGTAATGTGCAGCGTGGGGAATATAGTCAATACCATTGTAATAACTTTGTAAGGTGACAGGTGGTAACTAGCTTTTTGTGGTGATCATTTAAAAATGTATATATATATCAAATCACTATGATATACACCTGAAACTGATGTGATATTGTTTGTCAATTATACTTCAATTTTTTAAAAAGGAGGATAGGAGTAAATTTTCAGGTTCTATTTGCACAACCTTATTTATGGCAATATCATCATGAGTATTCAAGGATTTAAAAAAAAAAAAAAAGCATAGCTAAAGTCAACAGAAAAGACTCAAACTGAAGCAAGAGAAAAAAAGAATGGAAAGAACAGAACAAAGCATAAGAGGTATGGGAACCGAAGCAAACATAGTAGCCACTGCAACTTTCATCCCAGACAGAGAGAAGAGACTGAGATTTGGACAGAAGTAATTTTGAAAAAATAGTCTCCAAGAATATTCCAAAATGGATGAAAGACTTCAACCCACATATTTCAAAACTCAGCAAATCCTAAAACTGATAATTGGATAAACAAATTGTAATAGACCCATACAATGAAATTCTATTCAGCAATAAAAAGAAATAACTTCTGATATATGCAACAACATGGAAGAATCTCAAAAGTGTTATGATAAGTCAAAGAAGCTAGTCACAAAGGCCACACACGGTATGATTCCATTTATATGACATTTTGAAAAAGGCAAAAGTATAGTGACAAATCAGATCAATGGTCACCAAGGCCTAGGGTGAGTAGGAAATTGACTAGAAAGGGGTATTAAGGGAACTTCTCTGGGTGATGGACTTTCAATTATTAATAACAGCATGATAAAAATGGGCTACAGGGCTTCCCTGGTGGCGCAGTGGTTGAGAGTCTGCCTGCCAATGCAGGGGACACGGGTTCGAGCCCTGGTCTGGGAAGATCCCACATGCCGCGGAGCAACTAGGCCCGTGAGCCACAACTACTGAGCCTGCGCGTCTGGAGCCTGTGCTCCGCAACAAGAGAGGCCGCGACAGTGAGAGGCCCGCGCACCGCGATGAAGAGTGGCCCCCGCTCGCTGCAGCTAGAGAAAGCCCTCGCACAGAAACAAAGACCCAACACAGCCATAAATAAATAAATAAATAAATAAATTTAAAAAAAAAAAAAAAAAAAAAAAAAAAAAAAAAATGGGCTACAAAACAATATCACCAGTAGGATGAAGATTTTGTGATATCAATAATAGAAAAATCTAGAAGAAAACATCCATAATCAAATCATTGAGCTATCCACCGCTTCATTTTTGTCTGCTTTTAATTTTGTTATTTATATTTTTCTTCAACTGCTAAATTTTCTACAATGTGAATGAAATTATTATAATTAAGGAAAAGAATATTTTTGAACACAACTAATATTATTGGTACTGATTATAAAACACAGTAAGCCATTTCCTAATAGGTTCATAATTTCTTTCCTAATTTTAAAGGTTGTTCTCTGACAAAAGCATGTTTTCCTTTTCTTATCTTCAAACTTCTATATTATTAATTCACATACACACACACACAGAACTATATCTTGTGTTTGAAAATCTCTGTGACTATAGCAATCACCACCTGTGGGTGTATATGGGTTTATTCTTAGCTAAATTATTCACTTAACCCCCCATGTAAAGTGAATTTCCAACATGCATCTGCTTGCAAGATTTTCCAAGTGGAAGGTGCAAAGGGAAGTGTCAGGACTACGTCCAACGCAGGTTACCTGGGTACCTGGCCCACCCCCTTCTCCCAGCCCAGTTAGAGCAATAAGTGCTGCACCGGTGCTTGTCATGATAGGGTGATGACCCTGTGATTCAACAAGGCCACAGTCTGCAGACTAACTGCTCAGCAAAGGACTTCCTTGAGTGTCGCTTGACACAGTCCCCTGTGGATTCATGAACACACACACACACACTCATGGTACCTTGTCCTACCCTTTCCATCATATCAGTTTGCTACATCTCAGCAAAGAGAAAGAATAAAGAACTGAAACCACTAATTACCTACAAATAGGTCAAAAATGCAAAGCTCCACATCTGCTAAATCTGGGTGGATTAAGTTTGTAAACCAGCACCCCATTTTCCCCTATTTTATAATCGATTTTTAATTATATAAGAAATAAATGAAATCATTCTCTCCTTAAACATTAGAACATTTACTTAAAAGGAACTTTTGACCACCTTCCCCAATTTCAGTCCCTCTCACCCTCCCATAGACAGTTTGGAGCTTGGGGTCCAGGCTTCCAGGCCTCTGCACAGCACAGAACAGAAAGCACAGCCTGGCCTCATGAGGGTTTTTCTGTTTTCTTTTCTCTCTCTCTCTCTACATAAATGGTTTCATACTGTAGTTATCGTTCTGCAACTCATTAATTTTTTTTTTCATTTTTGAGCTCTATCCCTGTCTGGTTATCTGTTTTAACTGCTGTATACAATGCCATCATCTAAATACACCACATTTTATTTCTCCATTCTCTTTGATAGACACTTAGGTTATTCCAATTTGTCACCATCACAAACAATGCTGCAATGAACATACCTGATGGCCACTGGGCACAAGCTCCTCCCATCCAGTCATGGCCAGGAACACTGTCACCACATTTAAATGACAGAAAGCTTGACAATCACATCACATGGGGTCTCAAGTCTCATTTCTCCCACTATCTGGACATTGGTGAAGCAAGGTCCTGGGGGTCTTGTGGCCCCGGCACTTCCCCTGAATCTCTCCGGGGAAGAGGCAAACAAGCCACTAAGAGAAATAAAGCCATCTCTTTCCCCAGGACTGCTCTAATACAGACCTGGGCTCACTGGCAGATTCAAATGCAAAATGTCATTATTTCCCCTAAAACCTGAAAACCCACCTAAAGGTGCTTTAGTGTGGATCATTCCCTCCACGTGGCCCCTGGCTGAGAAGGACCTCAGGACTCAGCCTATTGAAGGGTCTTGGAGGAGTGGGCAGGGGCACCCTGGGAGTTCTTGCTGGAGGTAAGAGCGGATTTTCACAAACTCCTGCAGCGGGAGGTCTAGTCTGACGCAGTTCTTTCACACGTGCGATTGCAGCCTGCGAATACAATCCCGGCCCTGTTCCCCGGCCCCAGGGCCATGTGAGAGTCATGAAGTCATCACAGCTGCGACTGCGGGGCGGGGGAGCCCCCAGCGAGCTGGCCGGCGGCCCATCCCCCGCAGCCCAGAAACATGCACTCGCTGCAACTCAGACGCCCGGGGAGACACTGGGCAAATCCAGCCGCAAACACCCTGATATTGACCAGGCAGCCCAGGGGTGGGGAAACACATTCACAGCCGGTGGGGGACAGCCGCTGTCTGGGCACCAGCATCATGCCTCTGGGCCTCCTGGGACCGGGCCCCCAGATTTAAGTCATTTCACACTTGGAACGTGTCACGAGGATGGCCTCCAATCTGCCACCTCGGTGTCAAGTGTAGTTCCACTCAATAAACCCCTCGCGGGCCCGGGGCAGGATTGAAGAATTGGGGAGCACAGGACTGGAGCCTCACAAGCGTGGTTTGGGGAGGGCGTCCATCATCTGAGGGGCGCAGCCTGGCCTCCTGCTCCTTCCCAGCCGGTGGAAAAAGCTACATAAGTGCCAAGTCACAGGAGAGCGAGTCCCGGCCCAGGCCTTTACAATCTGTTTCATGAGCTATTCCTCCCAGCAGACTGGCAGGAGAATTTCTACATTAGTGCCGCAGCATATGTGAACATGAACACCCGGGCCTTTCTGCTCTGGGAGCACTGAGGCCTCTGAAGCAAGCAGGTGGCAGCCCTGAAAATCCTGGGAGGGCTGGAGAAAGAGCCTCCCCTTTTATCTCGGCTGGGGTAGTCCTGTGTGGTGGTTTGGGGTCAGCTTTAATCTGAGACCCTTTGCCTGATGCCATAGCAGGATCTGCCTCTGCCTGATGACCAGAAGCCTTGGGGTTGGGAGAAGCAGGAAAGGGCCTCACCATCTAAGTAGCCCAAAGGGTGCTTTGTCCTGGGGAGAGGAAAGCAGGGATTAGGCATGGAGTAAGGAGTAGAAAAGTCACCAGGAAGGCTGATGGGGTGTTCCAAGGGGCTGGAAGTTAGGAATTCAGCAATTCCCCCTGAGAGAAATCCTTGGAGATACTTTATGGTGTGCCCCCCACCCCTATCTCTCTGCCTACTTTCCCTTACCATCGACCTGCTGATTTCCGACCACAGCTCTTGTCACACCATCTCAGCCCTCTGAGAAGCAGGATGAAATTTTGCTGCTTCCTCTCTGGGTCTCTTTGAAAGTGGGGCGTTGAGAACGAAGAGTGGTCTTTCCATCCCCAGCTCTGCGGGCTTCAGCCCCGCTCCCACCAACGCTCCTTTCCTTCATGAATCTGGAACTTTGTGTTCCCCTCCACCCAACCCCTCTAGCACCTGGGTTCATAAAGAAAACAAAAGAAGAAAGAAAGATTTCCAAGAAGAAGCACACTGAAACTATCCTCTCCTGGACCAACATAGTGGCTGAGTCTGGAGCAGGAGAGAGTGGAAAGAGGGGAGAAGGGAAGAGAGAAAAAAGATGGAAGGAGAGGGGATGGGAGGGACACAATGGTGCTGAGAAAACCAAACCAGAGAATAGAGTTGGGAAAGGTCAGAGTGACCAGGGTTGCCGATTCCCTTCCTTCTTCCTCCCCATCCTGGGAGGGCGCTGCTCTCCAAGCCCCAGGTGAGAATACGGGACACGTTGGGATGCTGCTCAGGCAACATCACAAAGAAGAAAACAGAGAAATCTGCATGATGGCTAAGATGGAGTGAGAGAAAGTTATGGAAAGTGGCCATCACACACCCCTTTCCAGGGCCTCTGTTCTCTCTTATCTGAAGGCTCTTCACAAAAGAGTGCTTGCTTAAATTGTTTCTTTAAAAAATAGTGAAAAACATGCTATGTATGTCCCAAAATGAGGGTTCTTGATGAAGAATTGAGAAAGTACAATAGACACAATTTTGAGGTATTGATAGAATGCAAAGCAATAGACATCATTTTGCCTCATAACATAATTGATGTTTGAAAAATTGTAAATCCTCGTTATAAAAATTTACTTAACTATACATGCAACAAGTCAGCTCTCTAGCTATATACTAGCTATAATCTGGGTGTTCACATAATCTATCATCCAAACAGGAAACAATGGGCACCAAGCCAGCCATCTAGAATGCTAGTCTCCCTGGCTACAGCTGAACTTGCCAGAGATCGTGTCCGCTTGTGGATATTTAATTTATAATAGCTAGCAGTGAACCCATGAAAGGCAGGAATGAGAGCCGAAGTCAGGAACGAGGCTGCATGTTCATGAATTCGGCTTTGAGGCTCAGACCCAGTCAAGCACACTCCGTCTCACCCTCCTGACTGACGCATCACCCAGGACAACGAGGTCCAAAGGGCAACAAGTGGACTTCACAGAAGAGGGAACCCCGCCTCCAGAGACATTGCTTCCTGAAACCCAGTCCTCCCTTAACAGCAAAAGAGTATCATCCTTCCTCCCTGAATTTCATTTTTGAGATTGTGACACAGAAGTTTCCTTGGATTCCTGAAATGTACTTTAAAAACTAAGATGAACAGACTAGATTGTGCCTTATGCATCGTGACCACATGCTCACAGCGATCGATGACCCCAGTTATAGTTAGAACCTGACTCTCGCACCAAGCAGTTCTTCCATGGGCATGATACCATCTGGCCCTCAAAACAAATCTATAGGACAAGATGGCACGTGCTCTCTTTCCAATGACACCATGAGTACCTTGAAAAGAGAGAATATATTCTAAACTGTACCTACTTTCTTTTTGATCTAAGAGTATGTGCCCCAGAATAGCAACTCAAATACTAGTTCCCTTCACGTCCCTAAAAAATGTTGATTTACCCAGCTTCCATTGTGCTCCTAGATTCTAGGTAAATAAATGCTTCTGGTGAATTCCCTGGAGCTGGGGCGAATCCGGCCATGGACAGAGGCCCATGTATAAGAAGGGAGAGAGATACAAGCAGGAAAGAGACAGGAGGAGTGCATCAGGCCCCTGCGCCTTGGGCTTGGAGATCTGCATCCCTCAGGAGGTAGCCTTGGAGTCACCACTTGTGCTGGGTTCAGAATCTGTAAGGAAGCAGGCTCAGCGTCCATCAGTCACGTGCAGTGCCCAGCGTTGAGGCGTACGCTCAGAGATGCAGCAAGCAGAATGAATATTTTCTGTCTCTGCCTAAGGTACATACACTCCCTCATTGCTTGTGCCTGAAGAACATTACAGTGGGTTTTTCAGAAAGTAGCATTTAGAAATGCAAGAATTTTCATCTTATCTTTTATCTTCAAGTTACTGTTCCAAGGACTCCTAGGAAGCTTACTCAAGGGGGAAGAAAGAGGAGTGGCCAAGGCTCTGGCTTTGCTTTATCTCATAAATTGGAACTTCATATGAGATTATATTTGAACTGAAGTTTCATTTCCAAAACAAAAATTCAAATTGTTTCTTTATTCCATAAAATACAGTTAATGTCTAACACCTCCTATATGCCAGGTGGGAATACAAACTGTGGAGTTCTCTCAAGGTGTATATAGATAGGCTCATGAGGTGAGAACATGTACAAATTCAGATCATCACAGTCTCAGGCAGATATGGGGAAGGGGCTGCTTTAAATTCTCATGATCTAGAGCCTTCCCCACTCACTCAAGGGTGATAAGCAAATATCAAGGGCATTGTCTTTTGTTGCCTGGGAACTGACCTTTGGTCTCCGCTACATAATACTGGGTTTCATGAAGTTCCCAGGGTGCAGCAGGGGCAGCAGAAACAGTGGGACGCTGTGTTTGGTGTCTTGCTCCGCCAGACGAGACCCAGTCGTTTTTGCCTTATTTAGAAATAGACTTGTTTTATTATGACACGGACCGTTTGTTAGCACAGAGAGAGACAGAGAGACTCACAATGTTTGAGTCCCTTATCTTGCATTGTTTATGTTCTTAAAATAATTTAATTAGCTTAATAAACAAAAGCATTTTCAATTCATAAACAGAGAACTCAAAAAAAAAAAAATCAAATGTTCCAAAAGGCAAGAAGAGTAAAAAAGTCAAATCATTCCAAGACCTTCCCTCACTCTCTGTTTTGCACACTCCCTGCAAACGGCATCACCGAGAGCCAATGGGACTTCTAGGACTTATGTCATTTCCTCATTTTGCTAGGTTTTTGGTAGGTCACGGATGCCTTCTAGAAGGATCGATATTTCATCTGGCTCTGAATGCTATGGCTCTGTCTACCTTCTTAAATGACTCCCTAAAAAGTTAACATGGGGAGAAGAGCCAAACTTAAGGTTTAAATGTACAAAGCTGTTTTAAATATATGGATCATTCAATTATTAAAGTAGGAAGAATTTAAAACTCTAGGGCTAAAGGGAAATTTCTGAAAGAGCAAAAGGAATGAAGAAGTTACATAATTAGCACAAGCTGACTACATCATGGTAATCATCGATTGTATCTCATTAATATTTCTGACATTATTATTTATATTTATATCTATAAATATATTTGTATTTATATTTATTACTATAAACTCTTTAACCCATCAATGACTAGGGATGGTCTCAAAATATTTGTACTCATTATCTCTACAATGCACTATAATCTCTAATCTTCAGTTTATGGAGTGCGCATGTACTTCATAAATGCAGTTTATGAATTATGGGCATAAATGTAAATCAATAGAATATAAATTAGGGTCAAGTGTGATATCTACAAGTATTTGTATATTTTACATGATTAATATTAGCTAACTTGGTTTAAACACTAATTACATGGTAGTCACATACTAAGAACTTCATGTGGATTATCTCTTAATCCTCCATAAACCCATGCGATTGTTCCCTCTATTTTACCCATGAGTAAACCGAGGTTTGGAGTGTGCCCAATGAATATAGCTATAAAGTGAGGAACCAGCCTTGAAATCCAGCTTCTCGGCTCCAAAGGCTCACTGTGAACTCCTATGCTCTCCTGTGACATGAGCCATTACGGCGCTCGGATGGGTTGTGTTTTTATTACAGCAACTGTTATTACGAAAGCCAGGTGGCTTGCCATTGTTTTTGACATGTCTTAAATTTTGCCCAGTAACCTCCCTTCACCCACATCAGTCATAGTTTGATCAGATAAGCAGAATCACTAGGCAGTAATGTATGTATTTGGTATGCATATGTGTATATATATGTACATATGCCTGTATGTATATAGATACAGATATATCTTTTTTACAGGATTTTTACCTTCGAAAATTGTGGGAGCTGAGCAGGCAGTCTTTATAAGGCTACTGTCTCAGTGAAGGCAGTAGAGAAGCAAGGACAAGCTGGAACCCAAGGGGACAGACAAACCCATGTCAACTCTTGCTGCCTCTGACTTTGACGGTGTTGATGTCCTGTAGGACAAGGTGGTGCCGTTCATCACAGAGCTGTCCCAGGAGGCAGAGAAGCCGAAGGAGGATGCAGAGGAAGAGGAACGGTTGCAGGCCTGGCTGATGCCCCTACACCAACAAGACGAGCCAGCAGAGAAGCACCAACCTGTGAGCTACATCCTGGCTGCTCCTTCACTTCCTCCCTCCAAATCTGCCACAAGAGATTCTCTTGTGGCCCACCCTAACCTGAAACATAAAGGGGAAGGAATTCTGGGAAACGTGGGTCAGTCTAGGCAAGTTGATATATTACAAAGCAGCCACACCCCCTACTCCCTGTTTTCTTGCATTAAAGGAGCTGCAATGTTCTAGGTAGAAAAACAGAACCATGAATGATGGAGAAGACTCAGATCTGCCGCACAGTGAGCACACAGTCATGTCAACCAACTCCTAGAGCACCTCCTCTGTGCAGACACTGTGTACCAAAGGTGCAGATATGAGGGGGATCTGGTTCCTGCCTTCTAGAGGCTAACCTCCTGGGAGTATGAGGGAAAGAGAAGCATAAACAGGTACTATCAATACAAGTATTATGATAAGTGCACCCAGGGTGCAATAGGATCCCACAAAAGTGGCTCACCCCACCCAAGCTGGGATTCCAGGTGAGCTTCATGTCTAAGTAGTCTTAAAGGATAAAGTAGGAGTTGACCAAGTGAGAAGGATAGGTAGGGATTTAAGGTGGATCACAGGAGAGAATAGCCATTAAGGTCTATGGCAGAGATGGGGTGGAGAGATTTGCAAACAACAATTGTGGGAGGCTGGGAGTAGAAGGAAAAGATGTTGGAGAAACAGGTGTTGCAAACCCTGGCAAGTCTATGTGTGGTATTTGAGAAAACTTGGACTTCATCTCCTACTCACTGGGGAGCAATGAAAGAGTTCAGCACACAAAAATGATACAGTCATTGAGCTAAATAGTCTCCATGATAACCTCCTCAATGACTTCTCTCTCTGTACATGTGCTCATCACATTCAAAGATAGGGTCTAATTCCCCTCCTCTTGAATCTAGGGCTGGTCTAAGCAATTTCTTGAAGGTAACAGAAGCAACATTCTGAGGGTAGGTCTTAGGACGTCTTAGAACTTCTGCCTGGTCTCTTGGAACACTCTCTTTGGACCTGATACCTCTTCTTAGAAGCAAACCCATGCTGTCAGAAGCCCAAACCACAGGTACATGGCACATGTAGGTGCTCTGGTCATCACCCCAGCTGAGCTCCCAGCCAGAAACCATCATGAATGTCAAGGTCAAGGCTTTAGAAGACTCCAGTCCCAGCCACCATCTGAATGCAACTTCATGAGAGACCCTGAATGAGAATTGCCCCCATCAACTCATAAAATTTGAGCAATAATAAAATTTGTTTTAGACTTCTAAGGTTTCATGTGGTTGTTATATAGCAACAGATAACCAGAATGTCATTTTTATACTTTATGGGGGAAGAAGATTCTTGGAGTACAACTTACTGACTTAAAAGAGATAAAATGGGAGTAGAAAGACCTGGTAGGACTCCACTGCCATAATCAAAAGAAGAGACAAAAGAAAAGCTGGATTCTAGAAACAGGAAGAAAAATTAATAGCCTTTATGATAAATGAAGTGTAAAGGAGAGGGGAAGAGTCAAAAGTGCTTTGTGTGTCTCTTGTACAGCTGGGTGGAAGCTGGCTGTCCCACTTCCAAGACCTAGAATATGGAAGGAGGATCAGGTGCCATGGAGGGAGTAATATGTTGGGTTCAGATAGATACACTGTGAGTTGGAGGTTTCTAGGGGACACCCAGAGTGACAAGTTCAGGAGGAAGCTTGGTATAGGAGTTGGAAACTTAGTTTGGGAAAAACTTTTCATACATATCACTCATTAAAGATGATGAAAATGGACAAAATAATTCAAGGAGAGGATACAAACCGGCCAAGGATGTGTCCCTTGAGAAACCGATACCCAAGTCCTCTGCCATGGAGTAGCTGCATGAACCTGGGCAAATAACCTGACATTTCTTGGGGTCCACATTTCCATAAAGGGGTTTTATGTGGGTTGTAAGTGAGAATATGTGATATTTAATGTGATAACACATTCCAAGTACCTGGCCTAGAACCTAGTACAAGAGTTCAATAAAGATTGAGGTTGATTTTTATTAATATTGCCATTATCACAGCACCATCTGTGTTGAAGGGATGGGCTGCTGAGAAATAGATGGAGACCAAGGACTGTTAGAAAGATGGGAGGAAAAAGAGAGGAGTGTCACAGAAGCCAAAAAGTTGAGAGTTTTGAGAAAGAGTGAGGAGTCACATGGGACCAGGATATTCTCTCTGGATTTGGCAATGTTCAGGTTGCTGAGGACCTTGATGGGATATTTTTAATGATGTGGAGGGAGTTTACCAAAGCTGGGAAGTGGGATATGAGGACTTGTGGACTATTCTTTTAGGAAACTTGGTTGGACGTAAAAAAAAAAAAATGAAGAAATCCTACTATTTGTGACAACAAAGGACCTGGAGGGCATTACACTAAGTGAAGTAAGTCAGATAGAGAAATACAAATACTGTGTGATCTCACTTATATGTGGAATCTAAAAAAAAAAAAAAGAAACCAATCAAACTCATGGAAAAAAGGATCAGATTTGTGGTTACTGGGGGGTGGAGAGGGGGAAGAAATTGGAGGAAGGTGGTCGAAAGGTACAAACTTCCAGTTATAAAAAAAAAAGTACTAGGGATGGGATGTACAACATGATGACTCTAGTTAATACTGCTGTGTGATATACAGTAGCTTAGAGAGTAAATTCTAAGAGTTCTCATCACAAGGAAAACAAATTTTTGCTTTCTTTTTTATTTCATCTATATGAGATGACAAATGCTAACTAAACTTATAGAGGCAATCATTTCACAATATATGTAATTAAAATCATTATGTGTACACCTTAAAATTATGCAATGAAGTGTGTCAATTACACTTCAATAAAAATGGGGAAAAGTTAAAATAAAATGTTTTAATAAGTTAATTAAATTTTTTAAAAAAAGAAAAAGTTGGCCTGGAAAGAAAAGGAAAGGTGGTGATAGCCAGAGGAGAGCAGTAAATAGAAGGAAATTTTGGTTTGTTTGTTATTCTTGTTGCTGCTGCTGTTTACATGCTGGGTTTTTTTTTTGTTTGTTTGTTTGTTAAAAAGGGAGAGATGTGAGTATAAGACAAAGGAACCTAGACAGAGGGAAAAACAGAAAGGGCTCCAAATGAAGGCCTTTGACCGAGAACACACTTAAGTCCTGCAGGGGGAGATTTCAAGAATTGGCAGGGAGGTAAGGGTCTGAGACACAGCTGGCTCAGCAATGGGTCCCTTTCCTTGACTGGCAGGCTTGGAGGAGCATAATTTAGAATCAGGATATTAAAAGATGCAAAATAGTGTGAAATTCGAGGACTTAGTGGGAGAGGACTTTGCATATTATGAGGTAGTTATTCAAGTATTTCCTTCTTATGGGCTTAACCAGCTGCTTCTGAGCATTAATGTTTGTCCTCAGGAGATAAATGTGGGGACTGATCCAAGAATTACTACCTAGATAACCATGGTTTATGGAGGTACCGTGGTTTATAAAGGCTTGAAAGCCATCAACTCAGCCAGATGAGTCCTCCCTTCTTTAGCTGTAGGACCAGAATTTCCAGCAGGGCAAAAACATTTTGACCCTATCTGTTGTTCTGTAGGCAAACAACCCCAAAAAAGACTTGCCTTTCCCCCTCCTCACCCGGTGCTACAGGTGGGAGCTGTGGGTGGAACCCACTTAGCCATCCCTCCTTCTACAACTAGGAGATGCCCCCAGCCCCCCACTCCTAACTGGAACATGCGGGAGGATTATGGAAAGTAGAGAACTAGAGAAAGTGATTTCCTAAATCTGGAATCCTGGGCAGAACTCTCTGTGACCTGTACATAAAACAGGTAAGAAGCAACACAACAAAGGTCTAAAAGGTCAGAAAAACTGAACACTGGTCTGAAACACCACCCAGGTTCAGATTGGTCTCAGGGGAATACACAGTGGGGCAGACCAGAACAGCACTGCCATGTCTTTGAACATGAAATTGAGCTTTGAAGTACAGCCCACAAAGTGCACCAGGACATGCATTGTGAACCTAAACAAGTTGACTGCCTGTTAAAATAAAAGATTTAAGTAGGAACCAGAGTCACATAACATAATACTCAAAATGTCTAGGACACAATCCACATCTCATCACACTGAAAACCATGAAAATCTCAACTCAGAAGAAAAAAGGCAATCGACAGACATCAGCATTGAGATGACACAGATGTTGGAATTATCTGATGAGTATTCTAAAGCAGCTATTATATAAATGTTTTAATTTTAAAGCAATTATGAATGCTTGAAACAAATGAAAAATAGAAAGTCACAGAAAATAGAATATGTAATGAAGAAACAAATGAAAAAATTCTAAAAATGAAAAATACAATAACCAAAAATTGTAAAAAATCACTGGGTGGGCTCAATAGCAGAAATTTATAAGAAAAAAAACAACTCAACAGAAACATGGGCAAAGGGTACGGATAGACTTTATGCATTGCACCATTTACAGAAAAGGAAGTACAAATAGCTCTTAAACATATAAAAAGATATTCACCCTCACTCATAAGAAAAATAAAAATTAAAACTACTGCCACAACTACTGAAGCCTGCACTCCTAGAGCCCATGCTGCACAAGAAGAGAAGCCCCCGCTCGCTGCAACTAGAGAAAGCCCGTGAGCAGCAACGAAGACCCAACACAGCCAAAAATAAAATAAATAAAATAAATAAATTTATAAAAAACAAAATTAAAACTACAATGAGATACTAGTTTTCACTGATCAGAGGGCAAAACTCCAAAGTGTGAATATACACTGTTGGTGAGAATGTGGAAAATTATCCCAGATAGCTTCTAGGCATCTAGAATAATTTAAACACATCTCCAAAATCCACATGCCTTTTGGCCCTGTAATTCCACTTTGGGAAATCTATTATATAGAAAGCTTGCATAAGGGTGAATCGAATTGACATATGTACATTGTCATTCTTGGCTACTTTGTTGATAATCACAAAAAACTAGAAACAATTTAATGTCCATCAACAGCCTGCTGGTTAAATTAATTCTTATACATCCATTCAGTGGGAGGTTATGAAATTGTTAAAAAAAAAAAAGGAATGAAGCCCTCTATAACTTCATGCCATTGAGTAAATAAAAGGAGAGACAATGATCTACATTTGCATGTGTTTGTATCTGCATAAAGAAACTCTGAAAGGGCAGTTAACAGTAAGTGGCTGCCCAGTGGGGTCTGGGAAGATGGGAGACAGTCTTGACTGTACCACGATTAATATGTTGTGGTTATTGAACCACGTGAATGTATTGCCTATCTGCAAAAAACTAAACTAAGAACAGTTAAAGACACACCAAAAGAACAGAAATAGTCCTTATTGTCCTGTCCCAGGGTTGTATCATAGTGGTTCCTTTATGTCTGGACGAGGTAAACCTATCCAGCGTTTCCATGAACATGGCTTCAGTATTAGCAGGGATACTGTTTCATCTTGGTCTGTTAGTCACATGCCTTCCATGATCCTCACTTGGAAGCAGAGCCCCCAAATCCCCAGGGGCACTGGTTAAGATGAAAGCATTTTGATTAGGAATCCTTTTTCTCCATGGCCTGGACTGCTGAGGGCTTGAAACCTGCCTTCTCCTCCCTCCCTGCCTCTCACTGCTTTCTGCTCATTGCACAGGGTCCCCCAGTATGTTTTGAAAAGATTTCCTCGTAGGAAATACCATCATGCGGATGATGACCACTCACCCAGCTCCCAGCTCTCTGGTTCTGTATTTCTGCTTTCAAGTGGAAACTGGGCAGAGCAAAAGCACGTTTTACCCCTTCCCTCTCATCTTCCAGGCACCAAAAGCCAGACGCCTCAGCCACAAGCCCTTAAGCACCTGCCACGTGGAAAGGCTTCCTTCCGTGGCTCAGGAGTTTCGTTTGGTTTCTGTCAGGGCCACATGACCCCCCACAGGGCAGATTTTGAGGATGGGGTCTCTCCTCAGACTGCCCCTAACCCTGTAAAAACTGCAAAGGCCATCACTTTCCAGAAGGGGATCAAGTTGCTTTTCTGCAGTTGCAGGGGTCACTTGTCTTCCTGTTAGATATGAGTGGATTTTCTCATGGGGCCACAGCTGCTCCCTTCTGTAACTTGGGCTGACACGCGCGGGCAGCTGTTGGAGGAGCACGCCTCTCCCCGCCTCTTTGTTAGACGGAGGCCGCTCTCCCATCCAGGTGATGCTCCCTAATTGGCAAAGAAAAGCCACGGGAATAAGGCAAAAAGACTAGCCCGTGCAGAGCCTGGCTCCAGTCATTTAAAACGAAATCAATCTTACTTCTCCCCTTTCCCTCCGTGGTCTGAAATAATATTTGAAGTTCTGTTTGGTCTCTTTGGAGAACTGCCAATGACTTCAAGGCATGTAGTAAAGTTATATATCAAGACACGATTACGAGCAGGACTTTTGAAAAGTGATTCTCACTTAGGAATAATATACGATATGAATTTAATATTCTGTCATACTACTTCTTTTTTTTCTCAAGGAAATGAGTGGAATACTTACAATAGCAAAAGGAAACTCTCCTCCATGCATGGGATTAATCGATAATGTTTCTTTCATTTTATAAATGCTTATTGATG
Source organism: Balaenoptera musculus (assembly GCF_009873245.2). Lineage (NCBI taxonomy): Eukaryota > Metazoa > Chordata > Mammalia > Artiodactyla > Balaenopteridae > Balaenoptera > Balaenoptera musculus. The sequence goes on along the minus strand of NC_045790.1, from coordinate 30,702,183 downwards.
GTGAGTTTTGAAAGGAGCAAACTGCATAAGTTCTTAGATTTTCTGTTTGTGCTACTGACTACAGTAAATGTTTTCAGAAAATTTCTCCCCACCATTTTTTAGCTGAAAAAATAATGAAAAACAATTCTTCTTACTACATTGAAGGTAATAGGTGAAATGTCGTCTGAGAAAGAACAACAAAATGCCCACTTGTCTGTTTTCCCCATTCTGATCACAATTAAGTAACTAATTATGAGACTAATTGTGAACATGTCAAGTTCAATGCAGTCTTCCTTCCACAACCTAGATAAGTGACTCCCACACTCTTTTTACAAATATTTTAAATATATCTTAAATTATATAATCATTATATGGATGCATTCTTGTAAAATATTTACAAAGTACAGAAAACCCCACAGTTCTGTTTGACCCACTCTTCTGTAAACTAAGTGTGGCATATATCCTTCTAGACATTTTTATAGGCTTATATAACAATGCAAATATTTATATACAAATAGAAATATTTATATTTATATACAACTACAAATATACAAGTGTATGGCTTAATTTTATTATTGCCTTTCGTATATATTGAATCATGTCATACTCATTGTGCCACAACTTGATTTTTAACTTAATATTTGGTGATGTTCTCATATCAGTACATGAAAATCTACCTCCTCTTTGGAACTACTGTGGAGTATTCCACCATATCTATTTGCCATACTTTATTAAACTCTTCCCCTATACATTTAGATGGTTTCCACCTTTTTCCTATTACAAATGTTGCCTCAATGGACATTCTTGTACAAAGCCTCTGGTGCACACAAGTATTTCTCTATAGTTATACCTAGATGAAGAAGCGTTTGGTCAAATGGTCTGCATGTTTTTATTTTAAAAGATATTGCTGAATAGTAATAGTTATAGCTAAATACTACAAGCCAAGCTATATATTAACTCAAATACTGCTCACAATCTATGATAGGGTATTATCATTGCCCTTACTTAGAATTGAGAGCTGAGGCACAGAGAGGTCAAGTAACCTGTTCAGGGTCACACAGCAAGTAATAAACCCAGGCATCTTGCTCCAGAATCTATGCTCTTAGCACAATACTTTCATGTCTTTCTCTAATGTGCAAATGTACACATATATCGTGCATGTAAATTATATATAAAAATGGAAGTTAAAAGGGATGATAAAAAGTAGTTAGTATTTTATGATATTTATTAATAATTAAAAGTTTCTTCTTTCAATAAAACTATTATTAATAACAATATTTAGTGAGAATAAAGTGATTGAATATATTCCTTTTTAAAAAATTTGACTCTACACTTTTTGATACAACCATTCAAAACTCTGGTTCTAAGTTCAGTTTATTATCTGTCATAGATGAAGATGTTACCCCACAAAGGTGGACTCAAAGGGAAGAAGTACATGGTTGGCTGTACTGACTGAATTAAGATATTCATTTTGAAATGCGATCCACCAATTGATCATCATCTTTTCCTAAAGTTTGACTGGAAAATGTCCATTTCCCCCTACATCAGTGTTTTCCTTATGGAGTAATCAGAACTTGTCATAGTTTCTGTATTTTAACAAATTAGACTCAAAAGTTGGTAGCTTCTCTCCAAGATGGTCACCTTCAATTCCTTCCCTCCTTGCTGATTCAAGTCATTTCCCTACTGAGACAAGGAGTCTGTTCTTTCGTTCCCTTGAATCTTGGCTGGTTTGTGACTGCTTTAGCCAGGAGAATAATGTAAAAGTGAAGCTGCCAGACTTCTGAGGCTTGGCCATAAGAAACCTCTTGGAGTTTGACTCTTTTAGAACACTGGCTCTGGGGAAAGCCAGCCACCGTCTGACTACCTGGAGGCTGCCATGCCATGAGGAAGCCCAAGCAATCCACATGGAGAAAGAAGGAAAGAGATGCCTGGCCAGGCCCCAAATGTTCCAGCCAACCTAGCCCAGACACCAGACCTGTGAATGAGAAATCTTCAGGTGACTTGAGCCATGCTCAGCATGTACCTGTAGCTGTGTGTAAGACCTCCAAGTGAGAACCATCCAGTTGGTTCTGAACCCAGAACTGTGAGAAATAATCATAAATTATTTTAAACTACTTAGTTTTGGAGTTGTTTATTATGAAGAAATATTATCTAAAACAGAATTCTGCTGAAACACCACATTTGGAAGACTTTTCAACAGGTTAGAAAATTTTATTACCACATTTTCATTCAAGTGCACAAATACAGCATTTTTTATAAGTACACTCAAAGTTTTTAAAGGGTCATGATAATAAGAAATATTTTCAAATATCTATTCCCAAATGTTCTTTCTGTGACAAAGTTTCTATTTAAAAAGCATCTTTAACCACTTATTGTTTAAAATGTCACTTTTCCTAATAGGACCAGAGTAAATAGAAATTTTTCCCCCAAACTATCTGCTACATGGCATACTACTAATCATGATTGTCATCATAGAAAAAGTCCATTTATTTTTTACTTTTTATTGTGAAATAGTTGTGAGAACAATACAAAGAACTCTTGTATAATCTTCACATAGATTTCTCCCAGCTGTTATCATTTTACTGATATATGTTTGCTTTATCAGTCTCTCTGAATACACATACATTATGTTTTTATGAACTATTCAATAGTAAGTTGCAGATATGAGGCTTCCTTTACATCTAAATCCTTCAGTGCATATTCCCTATGAATTAGAACATTCTCTCCCAAAAACCAGGAACTTAACACTAATAGAACACTATTATTTAACCTGCAAGCTTTATTCACATTTTACCAATTATCCCAATAATGTCCTTTCCTATCCAGGATTTCATTGAGAATCACACACTGCAGTTACTTCACATGCCTCTTCATCTCTTCTAATTTGGAGCAGTTCCTTAATCTTCCTTTCTTCCTCATGACCTTGATATTTTTCAAAAATTCAAGCAATTTGGATTTGTTTCTTCCTGATTAGAATCAGGTTATACATTTTTGGAAGAAATGTCATAGAAGTGATTCTGTGTCCTTTTCAGTGCATTTTATCAAGAGGCACACGATGTCATTTTGTTCCATTTGATGCTAGCTTTGATCATTTAGTTAAAGTGGTGTCTGCCACGTAATTTTTCACTACTGTAAAATTCTCTTTACTTTCCCTTTTGTGTTAATAGCATTGTGTGGAGAGAGACTTCAAGACTAAGTCAATATTCTGTTCCTCAGAGAATAGTAATCCACAGATGATAGCAATCATCCATTGATGATTTTTTTCTGAATCAATTATTACTATGATGATTGCCAAATCCTGGATCAGTTGTTCTTGAGAGCTTATATTTTTGTAAGCATGTCACTTGGTAACTTTAGTACATGCAATCTAATTTTCAATAAACTTCCTGATAATATTAATGTTTTGACCTACTTTTTGTAAAATCTCATTGGATTTGTGGGGTTTTCCCTTTATATGCAGTCAGGTCACATTATTTGCAGCAATTATAGTCTATTAAGTCACCAAACACTAAACTAGCAAATATTGAACTCTGGCTCCTAGAGAAAACACATGGTTAGATTCTTATGAGCCTTTGGTCACAATATTTTTATCAGCCAATAAATACATAACTTGTTTTATGTGTGTTTGTGTTTCAACAGCACCATAACTCATGCCTGAACAAAGCTTATCTCACACATGTTTTCTCTGGAAGGCACATCACAGCCTTCTTGCACTTAGGAACAGTAGATAGCAGTTCGGCACAGTAAAATCACCAACAGAAAGCACAAAAAGATGAAAAACATGGCAGTAAATAATCCACAAAAAGGAAACTTGTTCACAGTACGAGACCTGAAACAAGAAGGCAGAGCCTCGCCTCTGTCCATCTCCTCTGGGAAGGTGTGAATTAGGCAACTCAAAATTTCGGCTGTTATATATATATATAAAACACTCAAACTTGGAATAGAATAAGTGTAATATCTTCCTTCTTTTTTTAAAAGTATTTTCTTAGGCTTTTGTTTTTATATTATCTCCTATCCGTGGTGTCTTTGCCGAACCTTGTTGAGTTAATTGTCTATTTTCAGAGGCATCATCTAGTTAAAACTAGATAATATAGTGCATCAATCTGCTTAACTAGATATGTGTAAGCTGCGATATATCTGTCATTTATAGAGAATAAATGAGTGGAGGCACCACAGTGAATCTTTTTCCTCCCCCAAAACACCTCACATATATTGCATCATACAAGACCCTCTGACATATATAAATGAAGTGATATAACTGTATTAATTCACATAATAAATACTATAAAGCTAAATTCTTTATTAATTTATTAGATAAATATAAATTTACATAGAGACTTTGAGAGTTGAGGATGGAAGTGAGAAGTGTGGCAGTTTTGTTTTTTTTTTTCTGATATCCTTGAAAGTACCAACCTATTCCAAAGCAGGAAACCCAAGACCACAGTGAGTGATGGAGTAACAGGAACCAAATTTACCCATCAACTTGAAACATATACAAAAAAAATATATTTAAAAATATATATAAAAATTGTTTTCAAGACATTTAGGAAAAAAAGGACAGTAGTCTAAGAGCTGGGAAACAAATGAGGTGATTTCTATGATGGCCCCTGATTACTGCCTGGAGAGTTTTTAGGTCATGGTCCATGGAGAGGAATCCAGGTCTCTGAGTTGAGGAGATATAGGTAGGGATCTAGTGAGGCCAAGGTGTCTAGAGTTCACAGGGGAGAATACCAGAGAAGAGGGACCTTCAAAGAGACAGAGCCCAAAATTACTTCAAATAGTCCCTTTGACTCTTCAGCTCCGTACTGATTGTGAATGTATACAAGGAAACTATCTGATGTCAGAGAAGTACCCAACTGAAAGAATCAGAGAGAAAAATCCATAGAGTTCACACAGCCTGGGAGTAATCTCTGTTTCTACTGACCAGAGTAAAACAACAACAAACAAACAAACAAAAACCCCTCATAACTCATGGAGCATTGTGGAGAAGATTCAGAAGAGTCCTACCTTAGTACTGGGGCAAAATTAACCATAGACTGATCGGGTTCCATTTAACAAAGCTTAAAAACAAGACCCAAAAGGATCGAGCTGTTTGTAAGTAACTTAAATGTATCCCAGAATAAGCTCAAGAATGTTTACAAGAACACAAAAATTTCCAGTACCTAATAAGGTACAGTTTGGTAAAAAATTACCAAGCATGCAAAGAGGCAGGAAAATATAACACATAATGAGGAGAAAAAACAGTTTATTGAAACTGACCCAGAAATGACAGAATTTGTAGACAAGGATATCGAAGGTATTAAAGCAGTTATTGTAACTTTATTCCATATATTTAAGAACTAGGCAAAGATTGAAGAATTTAAATATAGACATGGAAATATAAGAAAAACCCAATTCAAACATCTAGAAATAAAACTACAATGCCTGAGATGGAAAATATACAGCTTGGAATTAATATCAGATTGGATATAGCAAAAAAAAGAAAAAGGACTGGTGAACTTGAAACTATCCAAATAAAACACAGAGAAAAAGATACTGAAAAAATTAACAGAGCAACAGTGAGCTATGGAACAAGTTCACTTGGACTATGTATATGTAATTGGAGTCTTCTAAAGGATGGATGGCAGGAAAAATATTTTAACAAATAAGGCTAAAAATTTCCAAATTTGATTTAAAAAATATAAATTGGCAGAGCCAAGAAGTTCAATGAACCCCAAGCACAGGAAACATGAAGAAAACCCACCCAGACATGTCACTATTAATGGCTTAAAACTAGTAATATAGAGTAAATGACAGCAGATTTGTCATTGGAAACAACACAAGACAGAAGACAGTAGAGTAACATTGTTAAAGTACTAAAAGGAAACAACTTTCAATCTAGAATTTTATACTCAATGAAAATATATATTCAAAATAAGGGCAAAATAAAGACTTTTTTAGAACACAAAAGCTGAAAGAGTTTATTGCCAGCAAACTTATGAGAACTTTTGTAGGAAATCCTTTAAGAACTAGGAAAATAATACTAGAGAGAGATACAAAACTACACAAAGGAATGAGGGACACTAGAAATGGTAATTACATGGGTAAATATGAGACATGTTTTTAAGTACTTAAATATCTTTAAAATATAATTGACTACTTAAAGAAAGATAAAATAATAACATATTATGTTGTTTATAACATATGTAAAAATATTCTATGAAAATAATTGTACAAAGGCTAGGAGGGGAGAAATGTAAGTATACTGTTGTAAGGTGGTTGCACTATATGTAACGTTGTACAATATCACTTGAAGGTAGACTGTAGTAAGTTAAAGATGTAGTACACTGTAAACTCTAAGTCAACCACTAAAATAATACAACAAAGAGTTATAGCTAAGAAGTCAACAAAGGGGATGTCTCATTTGCACCCACAGGATTTTAATTTATAGAGGTGATGCCATGGAGAGACTAATGCCATTGAAAGCAGATTTTTTGCTTTGCCCCCTAGAGATATCAAGCCTCCAAAAATATAAAAAATAAAAAATAGGACTAACACAGGAGGTAAAATGAATTCATAAAAATACTGGATCCAAAAGAAAGTGAAAAGAAAAAAGAAAACAAAGAACAGATAGCATAACGTAAAGCAAAGAGAAAGATTTTAGCTTTAAATCCAAATATATCAATGATAGTATTTACTGGAAATGGTCTAAACATCTTTATTAAAATCTAGAGATTATCATATTGGAAAAAGTAAGATCCAACTATATATGCTGACTTCACAAAACCTACTTTAAATACAAGCAGCAAGGCAAGCAGATCTACTCTAAATATTTCTATTCAATATTGTAGTATACAGGGTTTAACCAATGCATTAATTCCATATTTTCACAGACCACATAATCATCTATGTAGAAAATCTTACAGAATCCAAAATAAACAAAACAAAACAAAAAAAACTACTTGAACTAATAAGTGCATTTAGCAAGGTGACAGGACACCAGATCAATATATAAGAATCTATTGTATTTTTATACACTGAAAACAATCTGAAAATAAAAATTTTTTAAATATAATTTACAATAGCATCAAAAATATTAAAATACTTAGAGACAATTATGACAAAAGACATGTAAGATCTGCATTCTTAAAACTACCAAACATTACTGAGAGAAATTGAAGAAGATTTAAATAAATGGAGAGATATAGCATGTTTATGGATTGGAATACTTGGTATTGTTAGGATAATAATTCTCTCCAAATTGATCTGTATATTCAAAGCATTCCAAGCCAAAATCCAAGCAGACTTTTATTTATAGAAATTGACAGGCTGATTCTAAAATTCATATGGAAATGCAAAGGACCTAAAATAGCCAAAACAACTTTGAAAAAAGAAGAATAAAGTTAAAGAACTTACATGAATACTACCTGACTTCAAGACCTATGATAAAGCTACAATACTCAAGATACTATGGTACTGTTGTCAAGATAGACAAGTAGAATAATGAAACAGAATAGATAACCTGGAAATAGGCCCACACATACATGGACAATTGATTTCTGATTAGTACAAAGATAATTCAGAGGAAAAGCAATAGTCTTTTAAATAGATAGTGCTGGAACAATTGGCTACCACACGTATAAAAATGAATGTTGGGGCTTCCCTGGTGGCACAGTGGTTGAGAATCTGCCTGCCAATGCAGGGGACACGGGTTTGAGCCCTGGTCTGGGAAGATCTCACATGCCGCGGGGCAACTGGGCCCGTGAGCCACAACTACTGAGCCTGCGCGTCTGGAACCTGTGCTCCGCAACAAGAGAGGCCGCCATAGTGAGAGGCCCGCGCACCGTGATGAAGAGTGGCTCCCACTCACTGCAACTAGAGAAAGTCCTCGCACAGAAACGAAGACCCAACACAGCCAAAAATTAATTAATTAATTAATTTTTTTAAAAAAATGAATGTTGATCCATACTTTACCCTATACAAAAATTAACTCAAAATGGATTATAGACCTAAATGTAAAATCTAAAACTATAAAACTTCTAGAAGAAATAATGGGAGAAAAATCTTTGTAACTATGGGCCAGACAAATATGTCTTCGGTATACCAAAAGCATAATCTATAAAAGAAAAGATTAACCACTACCATTATACCCCCTCTCTCAGAAATCTTTATAATGAAGGGGCTGTTTAAAAGGGGATAAAAATCTGGTAGAGATTAAAGAAAAGAGTGATGATGTGGGAAATGACATCCACATAAGAGATTTGACTAGCCATGCTGTGAATGAGCACGTGAAGGAGACATTTGAGGTGGGGAAGGAATCACAGCTTAGAAATGGCTTTAGGTACATTTTCAGCAAGGACAGTAGAGGAATTGATTGGCTTTGAATAAACTACTTTTGTCAATAATAAAACAGCAATGAGCCCCTTACTGAGAACTAAACGTACATTATAGAACTGGCTTAATTCTCCCCCACCACATCATCTCATTTAATTCTTACAATTACTTTATGAAGAAGATATCAATCCCCATTTTACAGATGCAAGAAATGAGGTTCAGAGAGGAAAGAGCTTTGCCCAAGGAGGACTAAGTGGGTCTAACCCCAATGCTCTCACTCTTAAACACTCTGCTTCTAGGATGGGTCCATGCCCATACTATATTGATAGTCAACGAGCAATAGAATGATCTGAATCCAACTGATTTTTTAAAAAGTTAATCTTCTCCCCTATAAAAACACAAAATAATGACTAGAGGCTCTGAAATGTATTGTTAGATACTGGTACTAAACTAAAGAAACTGGCTCTTTCAGCTTGCAAAATGCATAAAAAGGCTAAAAACGAAAGGTCTTCAACTGCATTTAAGTAAGCAAGTAAATCGTGCGCCAGTATCATCCATGTGACTCGGTCTTAAATAAATATGAGTTTATTATTTAAGAATAAATAATGAGCTACAAGTTATTTTTATAAGTATAAATCATTCACAACCATCTTCTTTTGTAAATGGTCAACTCCACCTCTCTAAAAGTCCTGGGCCAAAAGCTTTATGTTACTAGAGATTAAATTCCTTGGCAAGTAGGCCAAAGATCAAAATACATTGTGTTTTTATTTGGATAGTCTGGGAGTATTGAATTTGTCCTTTTCTTATCATTAACATTCATCTCTCTGGATCATCCACTTCTCTTTGAACTTGGGAAACAGGAATTTGATATCACTCAGTATTTAAATCAATTAAAACAAGGACCCAGACAGAACCAAGTTATTCTGGGAGTTAACTATAATAAGTCTTTCATCTTAATAAAGTTCAGTTCAATTGTTTATTTGGAAAATGACCAGCATCAACACTAATTTTCCAGGGTGCATGAATGTGTTTTCCTACATTTACTAATACTATGTTCTACTTTCCAAAGACCAGAAATGAACCAAAGGCATATAAGCACTTGCCAGCAAAAGAAAAAATTAGCTTCAGTTTAGAGATTAGAAATTTGAATCAGCTTTGCCAAGAGCTTCCTAAATCTTCTTTTTGACTCAGCACAAGTTGCACACAATAGGTATTCAACAAATTTTGTTGACTTATGACAGTCATGGCTGTGAGTGATTGCTTTGTGCATTAACTAAATAAAACGATTTCTCCCGAAAAGGGATGATGTTGGCAGCTACCACTAATAGAGCCAGAAAGAAGTTTGTGAAGTTCCATTCAGTCTTATTTTGGTTTGGCGTGGTCTGGTCTGGTATGAAAAGTGCAAAAAATCAAACAAAGAAATAATAATAGTAACATATTTTAACCCAGAATTAATCATTACTAATATTCAGCATAATCACTTTACAATAACCAGGACATGGAAGCAACCTAAGTGTCCATCGACAGATGAATGGATCAAGAAGATGTGGTACATATATACAATGGAATATTACTCAGCCATAAAAAGATACAAAATTGAGTTGTTTGTATTGAGGTGGACGGACCTAGAGTCTGTCATACAGAATGAAGTAAGTCAGAAAGAGAAAAATAAATACCATATGCTAACACATATATATGGAATCTAAAAAAAAAAAAATGGTTCTGAAGAACCTAGGGGCAGGACAGGAATAAAGACGCAGACGTAGAGAATGGGCTTGAGGACACAGGGAGAGGGAAGGGTAAACTGGGACAAAGTGAGAGAGTGGCATGGACATATATACACTACCAAATGTAAAATAGATAGCTAGTGGGAAGCAGCTGCATAGCACAGGGAGATCAGCTCATGCTTTGTGACCACCTAGAGGGGTGGGATAGGGAGGGTGGGAGGGAGATGCAAGAGGGAGGAGATATGGGGATATATGTGTATGTATAGCTGATTCACTTTGTTATAAAGCAGAAACTAACACACCGTTGTAAAGCAATTATACTCCAATAAAGATGTTAAAAAAAAAAACAATGGAAATGTTCTGACTTAACCAAAAAAGAAAAAAAAATTAGCATAATTGCATCTAAAGTTTTCTATTTAGATTATTTTTAAATTGTACAGCTATATGAGCATAAAATTTTCTTTTGAAGAAATCATTCAATCCTTTCTAAAAAAGCTGAGTGCCCTTTGACCTTTATCCCTGCTTTGGCCCTTCCTCACTCACACACTTGATTTGTTTTTCTCCCTTTCTTCATTACAGAATTTTTTGACCTTCTCTTTTTGTTCCTTCTTCCTTTTCCTCCTTTCCTTCCTCTGTTGCTTACCCTCTTCCAAGTGTCTTCATCACTCAGTTCTACAGTATAATGCAACTAGTGCAGTTCTATAATAAAGTAAGGGCCTCCTATGAATCAGCAGGAACATCTTGCTGTGGATGGGAGAGTATTAAAATGTATTCTGTGGTCCGTAGGAAGAAAATTCTCCCTGGCTTGAAGCTTCACAGATTTATGATTTATTGGATCAAATCTCCTTTTATTTAACTGCTCTTGAACAGGTTCAAAGAGTACATATTCCAATGATCTAAAGAAGAACAAGGCACATACACTAAAACGGCCGGCATGACATGTACAAAAAAACAAAAAAAACCATAGGGAGACGGGAGACTTTATTCCTTAGACTAGAAGGAAATTGGTTCCTTACCCTGAAACTATGACTTTGATGGTGCCGCACCAATGGTCCATTTCCTATTTGAAATGTTTTTAATATTGCTAGAGTTCTTTATTACGAGATAAAATAAAATAATACACGCAAGTATACCTTGTGAAACAAAAAGACCTATACAAATGTGTATGGTTATTATTATTAATATATGCTGTAAGTCTCTTCCCTCACCAAGAGCAGAATAGCTTCTGTCTTCTTGTTTCTAGTGTACAATTTTTAAAACTTAAAAAAAAATGTTTTCAAATAGAAGAGAATGGTAGCTACCAGAATAAAAATACTGAGTTGTTTTCTGAAATAAATAACAATGAGAACGCCTTCAAAGATATTCATGAAGCTCATCTCATTAAACATTGACTGACAAATCCAAATAATCTATTCCTGACTTTTGCTAAAATAGTTATAAATCTTGTATTTTTAAAAGATTCACATCAAACCTGTATGTAGAGGGATAAGAATGATGAGATTAGTAATAGAATTAATTATGAATTAAGACTATCTTACTTGCTCCTGTCCCTGAAGTCACAGTCCTTAGCAACAGAGCCATATCTGATCAATGGTTACTGAATAAACATATTTGAATTTATTGTAATAAGCTAACATAATACAGGTCCAAATATTTATGTATTAGTAAGTGATGGTTTTTTAATACTTAACCATTTCAAAATATTATAAACTCATCTTTTCATATCCTCCTTGCCCAATGCACGGCACATAATAGATATTTCTTGAATATATTTGAATTAAACGACTATAAGGCACATCACGGCACTACAATCTGATTGCTATTCCCAACTAATTGTTATCTTTTACCTCCATGAAATTCTATTTTTTTTTATGCCTGGGATGATGGACAGTGTAGAAATACTCGGGATTGAGACATAAACTCCAGAGGAACTGTTGTTATTTATGGACAGATTTCAGGAATTCCAGTTGTCTTCTCTTTGGCTTGAACTGTAAAAGAAAATCTAATTCAGTATGTAGGAAGAATTTCAGGCAAGAGTAATCTGGAGTTTAAACTCACCTATAAAACAAAAACTATTCATTCATGTCTAGAGATAATTTATATTTCTTAAAATTCTTTTCAGATGGAAAAATAATTACTTAGAAAGAGCCTATGGGAAATAGAGCCTCACCTTGATGTAGAGCTGATATTCTATCTCATCTGAATCACTGCTTGAAGAAGGAAATAAAGGTTGAACATCAAGGGAAAGCATTAAAAAATGTAAACTAGTGACATGTACTATTTGATATCAAGTTATAACATGGAGTAGAATGTATGGAGAGCCTATGAGTATATGTGCACTCACACATCACTCCAGGGGATTATTTATTAGGTGTATTTGTTCATATTCCTTGGTATAATTAGTTGCCTTTTCTATTGTCTACCTCAAAACTGACACACAGAAGAAGAACATGGTTGAGAGATGGATGAGGTAACTTCAGAAGTGTATCTGTTCAGTAGCTGGGGATATGTCGGTACACAGACAATATTGTCAATGTACCTTTTGTCCACCAATAAGTAAAATTCCTTGAGACCCACCTGCCACTGTGGATAATTCATGAGACTACTGTCCTAGGGAAGGAAGGTTAGGTATCCCTGAAATAATGAGATTACCATACCACTTCAATTCACAAAGCTAATTATTCTGGGTTCATAAGAATACAATATTCTAAAAGCCAGGCTTTTTTGAGAATTATTTTTTTTTCTAAATTCCTCCTTATACATTTTTATGTCTCTAATAAGTACCCCAGTATATCAGTCCTGGTCTACTCAGAAAACAGAGTTTTTATAGGGACATAAGGTGGAAAAGGAGGTGGATATGAGGAAGAGGAGTTTCAACACAAGAGAAGAGGAAGGGCCTCTTTGGCTTAGAAGATAAACAGGAAAGGGTGGAGGAGACTGAGAGATGAAGGAGATAAGACTAGAGTGGGAATGCTGTCTGGGTCCCTGACAGCCTTAGCATCAGCCAAAGGGAGAGGGTGAGACAATAGAAACTCCAATGGAAATCTCAGATAAATGAGGGGAATCTGAACGCATCCAAGCTGGCTTTCCGCTTTCCTATGGAAACCAACATTGCACAAGCACAGTAGAACAGCTTGGGCAGTACAAGATTTCTAAACAGGTGAGCCTAAAATGGCATTCCCTAGTCTCCCTGCATTTCATTTGAGGTGTGAGGGCTCCAGCAGTTTCTACAAGTGCTGTAGCTGGTGCACAAATGATGGTTGAGAGAAAGGCTGGCTAGCTTGCCAGCAATAATTACCACAATATGGAACAAAGAGACCATCGAGGCTCTTGGATGGTGTGTCCACACTTGGGACTACATTGTAGACTTGGCAAGACCTTGCCGAATCTACAGAACAAGAAAGATCCAAGTTGGGTCTAATCAACTTGGAGAGACGGACAAGTTCCCAAGAGCAATCAATCATGGCACCTCATCCATGAGGAGAGAAGGAACCACAACTTATCTCAGCCATGCAGGCTTCAACTGCCTATGCCAGTGCCCAGTAGAACAAGATGGCACCATTTACTCATCCTCTGGCCCCAGTGCATTAGAAAGCTGTGAAGATCAAGCAGATAGCATTCAAACTTCTGGTTCTTCCAAGCTCTTATTGCCAGGAGGCAGTGGGAGGACCCTTTCCACCCCCACCCAGAGCCTCCAGTTTGGGAACTCAGAGTAGGGAGAGAAAGGAAAGGCGCTATCCTGATAGAGACTTTAACCTTGAATTGAACTTGAGTTAAACCAGCAGAGATTGGGTTACTTTCAATTTGGCAAGTTTACAGTAGCTGGAAGACTCCAGAGAAAGATGAGTCCAGTAATAGAAAATAAAGGATGTTATAATTTTTGGCACGTAGGTTACTTAATGCATAAATTTCAACCCAGTTGTCCTACTTTTAAAGGTCAGCACCCTCCCTTGCTCTGAGAAATCTTCTGGCCATTTTCTTTGCCAACGCAACTGGAGATTTATCTCACAGATTCTCTCTCTGGCTTTCTGGGGATATCTCAACCCAACCAGTTTTAGTTCTCCACCTTGTTGCTTTAACCTTTGGTGCTGGCATTCTTGCTAACCCTTCAGGCCTAAACAAATCTGAACCCCACCTCATCTGGTACTTCAAGTTATAACCCAACTTTTTTCCCCACTCCTAGGAAGGTCTATTCTCCCACTGTGTCCAGATATAATTAGCTTCTAGGTCCATTGAGGGCAAAAACTGTGCCCTACACATACATATACTAAGTTCTTAATAAAAGTGTGTGTATGTCTGTATTCACGTTTTTGCCCATATATAAAAACTATTTCTTGTAACTTGGATACACACATACACACACACACACCACCACCACCACCACCAACACCACCATTTTCCTCTCTATTCACACTGGCCATTAAAAGTTGGCCTATTTCAAAGTGTATTTAGACAGTTAACATATGCATTACATCTAAACCAAAAACTTTTAAGGGCCTAACAGTAAACTAGTTTGATTACCATTATTATTGATAATTACGGGGGTTGTGCTGGTACTTAGACATAACTGCATACGATTATTGTTTTTCTGCTGAAATCATTGCCTATATAGTTACGTGGCACCAATAATAAGTTTGCAAGTAATTTGTGACAAATTTTTCTTTTGTAGTGTTTCAATAAAGTAAAATCATGAGGCTGATTTTAACATTATGTACATATGATATCCCTTCTTGAAAATATACGAACATGGTGGTGAGGGGGGCGGGTGTTGGTGTTGTTTTAGTACAACAAAGTATGAAATGCTGTGGAAGAAATGGCCTCCAGAAATGTGGTTGATTTATATCTCAGGAATGTGTGAGAAGGATGAGAGGATAGATTTCCTCAAATAGCTGCTAAACCCAGCAGGCTCCAGCTAGCAGGCATTTAGCAACTAGATCCAAAAACTCTTACCTGCATGCATCTTAAGTTTCCCTATATTTCACCAGCTTTGGGGCACAAGTGGAGTCACATTAACAATAACACTCTGTATTTCAGAGGACCCAACTGGTCCTCTGCTCCTCACTCTAAATTTATTTTCCATAAAAAGTTCCCCTAAATATTTCTGAGATAATCCAGGGTGGTTCGAATGAGCTTACTAACAAGTCTGGTCAGAACTATCTTGACATCCCCCAGGCACTGCTGTCACTTGCAGCACAAAGCACGATTCCTACCAGACCCACTGCCCCTCAGAAGGCAGTCAGCTTCCTCTCGAAGAGAGCAAGTACGTGGGTAGGTTCCCCTCAGGCTCTGACCACATGTTCTGTGTCTCAGAATCG
The DNA here is from genome assembly GCF_009873245.2 of Balaenoptera musculus. Lineage (NCBI taxonomy): Eukaryota > Metazoa > Chordata > Mammalia > Artiodactyla > Balaenopteridae > Balaenoptera > Balaenoptera musculus. The sequence goes on along the minus strand of NC_045790.1, from coordinate 30,686,849 downwards.
GAGCTGCTCCCACATTGAAAGTTGTGCTCAGAGCCAGGCGACTTCCTTTCTTGCTGGGTGTGTGCATTTACTCTTTAGGGAGACACAAAGCAATGTCATAAACAGATTTTAATCAAAATCACTTTTTTTTACTTTGTACTTAATGTGAGCTTTTTCTTAGGACCCAGATGGATCCTAAGAGAGAGTGGGCCTGGAGCAGAAATTAGTAACAGACAGCATTGGACCAACCTGAAACCTCAACTGAGGCTTCGTGTCATCAAGACAAACAGACATCCAGCAGGCCTGTCACATTAGTTTACCTGGAAGACCCTGACAAGTAAAATTTCAGGGGCTCAGCTCAAGCTAAGCCCCTGCTGCCCACTATATATGGAGACACATATATGTTCCATTTAAAGATAATCTACAGATATAAAATAAAGTCCAAACTGTAAATTTAAAAAATAAACTTCAACAGTGTTTTTGTAATAGGGAAGAACAAATCTGACTTCATAGTGGATATGTTTATTTTACTTTAACCTTTGTATACTTTTGTTTTTGCTACAAGTTAAGAATGTTGCCTCTAGTCTGAAAAATACAGGATAACCCATTCTCAAGGCTCTGACCTTTAAGGGTATAGTAATTTTCCATTCATATCAACATAAAAAATTGCAGAACAGAGAATAACATTTGCCTTGTTGGAGGTTTACAGGAACATCCTGACCCTACTTGGACAGCTACAAGAACAAAGGATTCTGACACTAAGAAGTTTGCAGCAACCAACCACACCCCCTCCCCTTTTAGTGTAAAAGAAGCCAGAATTCTAAGTCAGGTAAGGTGGTTCTTTGGGACACTAGTCCACCATCTTCTTGGTCTGCTGGCTTTCCAAATAAAGTCACTATTCCTTGCCCTAACAGCTTGTCCCTAATTTACTGGCCTGTCATGCAGCGAGCAGAATGAGCTTGGACTCAGTACCATTTTGATTAAACCACACTGAGATATTATCTGACACCCATTAGGATGGCTCATCTATATTTTAGAAAAAGGAAAGAAGGGAGAAAGAGAAAGAAAGAAAGAAAGAAAGAAAGAAAGAAAGAAAGAAAGAAAGAAAGGAAGGGAGGGAGGGAGGAAGGAAGGAAGAAAGAAAGAGAGAGAAAGAAAGAAAGGAAGAAAGAAAGAAAGGAAGGAAGAAAGAAAGAAAGAGAAAGAAGGAAGGAAAGAAGAAAGAAAGAAGAAAGAGGAAAGAAAGAAAAGAAGGAAGAAAGAGGAAAGAAAGAAAGAAGGAAAGAAAGAAATAATATTGGCGAGAACACTGTGGAGAAATGGAACTTTCTGCATGCTGTGTGGCATATAAAATGGTGCAGCACTGTGGAAAACAGTATGGCTATGTTATGGCAGTTCCTCAAAAAATGTAAACAGAATTTTATCACATGATGTAGCAATTTCAGTTCTGGGTATGTACCCAAAAGAATTGAAGCAGGGAGTTGAGCAGATATTTTGTACCCTCATGTTCATAGCAGCATTCACAGGAGCCAAAGGTTGAAAGCAACAACGGATCATCAACGGATAAATGAATAAACAAAATGTGGTGTATACATACAATAGAATATTATTTAGTCTTTAAAAAGAAGGAAATTCTGATGCATGCTCAACATGGATTAAACTTGAGGACATTATGCTAAGTGAAATAAGCCAGCCACCAGGAGACCAGAGTAGAAATTACCTAGAGTAGCCAGATTCATAGAGACAGAAAGTGGAAGGGTTGTTGCCAGGAGCTGGTGGGAGGGGGGAATGGGGATTGTTGACTCATGGATACAGAGTTTCAGTTTTGCAAGATAACAAGAGTTCTGTGGATGGCTGATAGTGATGATAGCATAACAATGTGAATGTTCTTAATGTCACTGAACTATAACATTTAAACATGGTTAAGATGGTAAATTTTATGGTATTCATATTTTACCACAAATTTTTTAAATTAAAAAAATGTTTTGAGAGTTTAACTTCTAGTAATGGCTGAGTAGGTTATTTTGGGCTGACCCTCCTTTCAAGAACAACTAGAAAAGTTGGATTAAAAATATTACATATATATTCCACTTGAAGGCATCAGAGAGTAACCAAGACAGGGAGAACTTGCAGATTCAAGATCTGAAAGAAAGAAGCCGAAGCAAGTAAGATGTACATATATGGGGCCACTTTTCCCCTCAAGCTGACTACTAATTCTGAAAGTGAACATGGTGGCTGAAAGGCTGAGAAGCAGGACAGAACTTTCAAGAGTCTCACATATATGAAGGGAAAAAAAAGAAGTCCATGGCCCATCAAGGGGGGAGTAGCTTTGATAAACATCCCAGGGCTTTAGTTGGGTCTCCAAAAGGCTACACCAACAGATAAAGGCAAACCAGAAACGGGTCAGCCCTTAGGATAATAGAAATATATATTCAGATTATGTCTATTCCTGTGTGGAATAAAATGATCTTCCGCTAGTCCAGCAGCCTGCCAGAAGAAGGGAAAGTAAATTTTCACTGAAGAAAGATAGTAATATCCAGAGCTTCAAATTATCTTTACAATTTATCATTTTAAATGCCTGGCACACTGTCAAAAATAGCCAGGTAAAGTCTAGAATTCAGTTGATAGTAATGTACCACATTGATGTCTTACCTTTGACAATTGTAATATAGGAGATGTAATCTTTTCCTAAGATTTCTTACTTAGGAGAAGCTGAAATTGGATGAGGGCTATATATGAATTCTCTGTATTACCTTTACAACTTCTCTGTACATCTACATATATTCCAAAGTGAAAAGTTTATTTAAAAAAAAAGGCATGCAAGAATACAAGAATGTATTTGAAATCAGTTGACTGAAAACAAAGAGAAAAAAGTAACCAGAAAATGGAGTTGAAAACATGATGCTGAATATGTTCAAAGAATGAAATGAGATAAAATTTTTCTGTACACTGGAAAATACTTTAAACATGGAATTCCTAGAAGTGAAAGATACAATAACTGATATTAAAAGCTCATCAAATGGTTTTAACATCATATTAGAAAGGGAATAATTTAGATCAGAAAAAAAATATTGAAAATGAAGCACAAGGAGACAAGAGAATAGAAAATATAGGAAAGAGTGGAAGACATGAGACATGGTAGAAATTTTCAACGTCTAAGTAATTGGAGTCCCAGGAAGAAAGGAAAAAGAGAATTATAAAAGTATTATTTTATTTTATTTTATTTATTTTATTTATTTTATTTATTTTATTTTTTTAACATCTTTATTGGAGTATAATTGCTTTACAATGGTGTGTTGGTTTCTGCTTTACAACAAAGTGAATCAGTTATACATATATATATGTTCCCATATCTCTTCCCTCTTGCATCTCCCTCCCTTGCACCCTACTTATCCCACCCCTCTAGGTGGTCACAAAGCACCGAGCTGATCTCCCTGTGCTATGCAGCTGCTTCCCACTAGCTATCTATTTTACATTTGCTAGTGTATATATGTCCAACCACTCTCTCACTTTGTCCCAGCTTACCCTTCCCCCTCCTTCTATCCTCAAGTCCATTCTCTAGTAGGTCTGCATCTTTATTCCTGTCTTGCCTCTAGGTTCTTCATGACCTTTTTTTTTTTTTTTTTAGATTCCATACATATGTGTTAGCATACGGTATTTGTTTTTCTCTTTCTGACTTACTTCACTCTGTATGACAAACTCTAGGGCCATCCACCTCACTACAAACAACTCAGTTTCATTCATTTATATGGCTGAGTAATATTCCATTGTATATATGTGCCACATCTTCTTTATCCATTCATCTGTTGATGGACACTTAGGTTGCTTCCATGTCCTGGCTATTGTGAATAGAGCTGCAATGAGCATTTTGGTACAAGACTCTTCTTGAATTATGGTTTTCTCAGGGTATATGCCCAGTAGTGGGATTGCTGGGTCGTATGGTAGTTCTATTTTTAGTTTTTTAAGGAACCTCCATACTGTTCTCCATACTGGCTGTATCAATTTACATTCCCACCAGCAGTGCAAGAGGGTTCCCTTTTCTCCACACCCTCTCCAAAATTTATTGTTTGTAGATTTTTTGATGATGGCCATTCTGACCAGTGTGAGATGATATCTCACTGTAGTTTTGATTTGCACTTCACTAATGATTAATGATGTTGAGCATTCTTTCATGTGTCTGTTGGCAATCTGTATATCTTCTATGGAGAAATGTCTATTTAGGTCTTCTGCCCATTTTTGGATTGGGTTGTATATTTTTTTTTAATATTGAGCTACATGAGCTGCTTGTAAATTTTGGAGATTAATCCTTTGTCAGTTGCTTCATTTGCAAATATTTTCTCCCATTCCGAGGGTTGTCTTTTCATCTTGTTTACGGTTTCCTTTGCTGTGCAAAAGCTTTTAAGTTTCATTAGGTCCCATTTGTTTATTTTTGTTTTTATTTCCATTTCTCTAGGAGGTGGGTCAAAAAGGATCTTGCTGTGATTTATGTCATAGAGTGTTCTGCCTATGTTTTCCTCTAAGAGTTTGATGGTGTCTGACCTTACATTTAGGTCTTTAATCCATTTTGAGTTTACTTTTGTGTATGGTGTTAGGGAGTGTTCTAATTTCATTCTTTTACATGTACGTGTCCAGTTTCCCCAGCACCACTTATTGAAGAGGCTGTCTTTTCTCCATTGTATATTCTTGCCTCCTTTATCAAAGATAAGGTGACTATGTGTGCATGAGTTTATCTCTGGGCTTTCTATCCTGTTCCATTTATCTATATTTCTGTTTCTGAGCCAGTACCATACTGTCTTGATTACTGTAGCTTTGTAGTATAGTCTGAAGTCTGGGAGCCTGATTCCTCCAGCTCCGTTTTTCTTTCTCAGGATTGCTTTAGCTATTCGGGGTCTTTTGTGTTTCCATACAAACTGTGAAATTTTTTGTTCTAGTTCTGTGAAAAATTCCAGTGGTAGTTTGATAGGGAGAGCATTGAATCTGTAGATTGCTTTGGGTAGTACACTCATTTTCACAATGTTGATTCCTCCAATCCAAGAATATGATATATCTCTCCATCTATTTGTATCATCTTTAATTTATTTCATCAGTGTCTTATAATTTTCTGCACACAGGTCTTTTGTCTCTGTAGGTAGGTTTATTCCTAGATATTTTATTCTTTTTGTTGCAATGGTAAATGGGAGTGTTTTCTTAATTTCACTTTTAGATTTTTCATCATTAACATATAGGAATACAAGAGATTTCTGTGCATTAATTTTGTATCCTGCTACTTTACCAAATTCATTGATTAGCTCTACTAGTTTTCTGGTAGCATCTTTAGGATTCTCTATGTATAGTGTCAGGTCATCTGCAAACAGTGACAGCTTTACTTCTTCTTTTCTGATTTGGATTCCATTTATTTCTTTTTCTTCTCTGATTGCTGTGGCTAAAACTTCCAAAACTATGTTGAATAATAGTGGTGAGAGTGGGAACCTTGTCTTGTTCCTGATCTCAGTGGAAATGGTTTCAGTTTTTCACCATTGAAGACGTTGTTGGCTATGGGTTTGTCATATATGGCCTTTATTATGTTGAGGAAGGTTCCCTCTAGGCCTACTTTCTGGAGGAATTTTATCATAAATGGGTGTTGAATTTTGTGAAAAGCTTTCTCTGCATCTATTGAGATGATCATATGGTTTTTCTCCTTCAATTTGTTAATACGGTGTATCACGTTTATTGATTTGCATATATTGAAGAATCCTTGCTTTCCTGGGATAAACCCCACTGGATCATGGTGTATGACCCTTTTAATGTTCTGTTGGATTCTGTTTGATAGTATTTTGTTGAGTATTTTTGCATCTATGTTCATCAGGGATATTGGCCTGTAGTTTTCTTTCTTTGTGACATCATTGTCTGGTTTTGGTATCCGGGTGATGGTGGCCTCGTAGAATGAGCTTGGGAGTGTTCCTCCCTCTGCTATATTTTGGAAGAGTTTGAGAAGGATAGGTGTTAGCTCTTCTCTAAATGTTTGATAGAATTCGCCTGTGAAGCCATCTGGTCCTGGGCTTTTGCTTGTTGGAAGATTTCTAATCACAGTTTAAATTTCAGTGCTTGTGATTGGTCTGTTCATATTTTCTATTTCTTCCTGGTTCAGTCTCGGCAGGTTGTGCATTTCTAAGAATTTGTCCATTTCTTCCAGGTTGTCCATTTTATTGGCATGGAGTTGCTTGTAGTAATCTCTCATGATCATTTGTATTTCTGCAGCGTCAGTTGTTACTTCTCCTTTTTCATTTCTAATTCTATTGACTTATGTCTTCTCTCTTTTTTTCTTGATAAGTCTGGCTAATAGTTTATCAATTTTCTTTATTTTCTCAAAGAACCAGCTTTTAGTTTTATTGATCTTTGCTATCATTTCCTTAATTTCTTTTTCTTTTATTTCTGATCTGATCTTTATGATTTCTTTCCTTCTGCTAACTTTGGGGTTTTTTTGTTTTTCTTTCTCTAATTGCTTTAGGTGTAAGGTTAGGCTGTTTATTTGAGATGTTTCTTGTTTCTTAAGGTAGGATTGTATTGCTATAAACTTCCCTCTTAGAACTGCTTTTGCTGCATCCCATATTTTTTGGGTCTTCGTGTTTTCATTGTCATTTGTTTCTAGGTATTTTTTTGATTTCCTCTTTGATTTATTCAGTGATTTCTTGGTTATTAAGTAGTGTGTTTTATAGCCTCCATGTGTTTGTATTTCTTACAGATTTTTTCCTGTAATTGACATGTAGTCTCATAGCATTGTGGTCAGGAAAGATACTTGATACGATTTCAATTTTCTTAAATTTACCAAGGCTTGATTTGTGACCCAAGATATGATCTATCCTGAAGAATTTTCCATCAGCACTTGAGAAGAATGTGTATTGTTGTTTTGGGTTGGAATGTCCTATAAATATCAATTAAGTCCATCTTGTTTAATGTATCATTTAAAGCTTGTGTTCCTTATTTATTTTCATTTTGGACGATCTGTCCATTGGTGAAAGTGGGGTGTTAAAGTCTCCTACTATGATTGTGTTACTGTCTATTTCCCCTTTTATGGCTGTTAGCATTTTCCTTATGTATTGAGGTGTTCCTATGTTGGGTGCATAAATATTTACAATTGTTATTTCTTGTTCTTTGATTGATCCCTTGATCATTATGTAGTATCCTTCTTTGTCTCTTGTAATAGTCTTTATTTTAAAGTCTATTTTGTCTGACATGAGAATTGCTACTCCAGCTTTCTTTTGATTTTCATTTGCATGGAATATCTTTTTCCATCCCCTTACTTTCAGTCTGCATGTGTCCCTAAGTCTGAAGTGCATCTCTTGTAGACAGCATATATACGGGTCTTGTTTTTGTACCCACTCAGCCAATCTATGTCTTTTGGTTGGAGCATTTAATCCATTTACATTTAAGGTAATTATCGATATGTATGTTCCTATGACCATTTTCTTAATTGTTTTGGGTTTATTATTGTAGGTCTTTTCCTTCTCTTGTGTTTCCTGCCTAGAGAAGTTCCTTTAGCATTTGTTGTAAAGCTGGTTTGGTGGTGCTGAATTCTCTTAGCTTTTGCTTGTCTGTAAAGGTTTTAATTTCTCCATCAAATCTGAGTGAGATCCTTGCTAGGTAGAGTAATCTTGGTTGTAGTTTTTTCTCCTTCATCACGTTAAATATGTCCTGTCATTCCTTCTGGCTTACAGAGTTTCTGCTGAAAGATCAGCTGTTAACCTTATGGGGATTCCCTTATGTGTTATTTGTTGTTTTCCCCTTGTTGCTTTTAATATTTGTTCTTTGTATTTAATTTTTGATAGTTTGATTATATGTGTCTTGGCTTGTTTCTCGTTGGATTTATCCTGTATGGGACTCTCTGTGCTTCCTGGACTCGATTAACTATTTCCTTTCCCATATTAGGGAAGTTTACAACTATAATCTCTTCAAATATTTTCTCAGTCCCTTTCTTTTTCTCTTCTTCTTCTGGGACCCCTATAATTCGAATGTTGGTGCATTTAATGTTTTCCCAGAGGTCTCTGAGACTGTCCTCAGTTCTTTTCATTCTTTTTGCTTTATTCTGCTCTGCAGTAGTTATTTCCACTATTTTATCTTCCAGGTCACTTTTCCGTTCTTCTGCCTCAGTTATTCTGCTATTGATCCCTTCTAGAGAATTTTAAATTTCATTTATTGTGTTGTTCATCACTGTTTGTTTGCTCTTTAGTTCTTCTAGGTCTTTGTTAAACGTTTCTTGTATTTTCTCCATTCTATTTCCAAGATTATGGATCCCTTTACTATCATTATTCTGAATTCTTTTTCAGGTAGACTGCCTATTTCCTCTTCACTTGTTATGTCTGGTGGGTTTTTGCCTTGCTCCTTCATCTGCTGTGTGTTTCTCTATCTTCTCATTTTGCTTAAGTTACTGTGTTTCGGGTCTCCTTTTTGCAGGCTGCAGGTTCGTAGTTCCCATTGTTTTTGCTGTCTGTGGCTAAGGTTTGTTCAGTGGGTTGTGTAGGCTTCCTGGTGGAGGGGACTAGTGCCTGTGCTCTGGTGGATGAGGCTGGATCTTGTCTTTCTGGTGGGCAGGTCCATGTCTGGTGGTGTGTTTTGGGGTGTCTGTGGCCTTATGGGTTTAGGCAGCCTCTGTGCTAATGGATGAGGTTGTGTTCCTGTCTTTCTAGTTGTTTGGCATAGGGTGTCCAGCACTGTACCTTGCTGGTCATTGAGTGGAGCTGGGTCCTGGCATTGAGATGGAGATCTCTGGGAGATTTTCGCTGTTTGATATTATGTGGATATGGGAGGTCTCTTGTGGACCGGTGTCCTGAACTTGGCTCTCCCTCCTCAGTGGCACAACCCTGATGCCTGGCTGGAGCACCAAGAGCCTGTCCTCCACACGGCTCAGAATAAAAGGGAGGGAAAAAAGAAAGAAAGAAAGAGGAAGATAAAACAAAATAAAGTAAAATAAAATAAAGTTATTATAATAAAAATTAAAAAAAATTTTTTAAGTAAAATAATTTTTTAAGTAATTAAAAAGAAAACAAACAAAAAACGGACAGACAGAACCCTAGGACAAATGGTAAAAGCAAAACTATACAGACAAAATCACGCACAGAAGTATACACATACACACTCACAAAAAGGGAAAAATATATATATATCATTGCTCCCAAAGTCCACCTCCTCAATTTGGGGTGATTTGTTGTCTATTCAGGTATTCCACAGATGCAGGGTACATCAAGTTGACTGTGGAGATTTAATCCACTGCTCCTGAGGCTGCTGGGAGAAATTTCCCTTTCTCTTCTTTGTTCGCACAGCTCCCGGGGTTCAGCTTTGGATTTGGACCCGCCTCTGCGTGTAGGTCGCCTGAGGGCATCTGTTCTTCACTCAGACAGGACGGGGTTAAAGGAGCAGCTGATTCGGGGGCTCTGGCTCGCTCAGGCCAGGCAGAGGGAGGGGTACGGAGTGCGGGACGAGCCTGCGGCAGCAGAGGCCAGCATGACATTCTTCCAGCCTGAGGTGCGCCGTGCGTTCTCCCAGGGAAGTTGTCCCTGGATCACGGGAGCCTGGCAGTGGCGGGCTGCACAGGCTCCCGGGAGGGGCAGTGTGGATAGTGACCTGTGCTTGCACACAGGCTTCTTGGTGGTGGCAGCAGCAGCCTTAACGTCCCATGCCCGTCTGTGGGGTCTGCGCTGATAGCCGCAGTTCGCGCCTGTCTCTGGAGCTCTTTTAAGAGGCACTCTTAATCCCCTCTCCTCATGCACCAGGAAACAAAGAGGCAAGAAAAAGTCTCTTGCCTCTTCGGCAGCTCCAGACTTTTTCCCGGACTCCCTCCCAGCTAGCTGTGGCGCACTAGCCCCCTTCAGGCTGTGTTCACGCTGCCAACCCCAGTCCTCTCCCTGGGGTCTGACCTCCGAAGCCCGAGCCTCAGCTCCCAGCCTCCACCCGCCCTGGCGGGTGAGCAGACAAGCCTCTCAGGCTGGTGAGTGCTGGTGGGCACCGATCCTGTGTGCGGGAATCTCTCTGCTTTGCCCTCCACACCCCTGTGGCTGCACTCTCCTCCGTGGCTCCGTATCTTCCCCCCTACGCCACCTGCAGTCTCCGCCCACGAAGGGGCTTCCTAGTGTGTGGAAACCTTTCCTCCTTCACAGCTCCCTCCCACTGGTGCAGGTCCCATCCCTATTCTTTTGTCTCTGTTTTTTCTTTTTATTTTTGCCCTACCCAGGTACGTGGGGAGTTTCTTGCCTTTTGGGAGGTCTGAGGTCTTCTGCCAGCGTTCAGTAGGTGTTCTGTAGGAGTTGTTCCACATGTAGATGTATTTCTGATGTATTTGTGGAGAGGATGGTGATCTCCGTGTCTTACTCTTCCGCCATCTTGAAGCCTTCCCAAAAGTATTATTTTAAATGGGAGCAGTTGAGAATTTTCCAAACCTGAGCAAAGATACCAAATCATGGATTCAGGAAGCACCATGATTGCCAAGTCAAAAAATAATACCATGAGATTTATGAAAAATTTCTCTACTTATTAGTCAAAAAGGAACTGCAAATTAAAACCATAATAAGATACAACTCACCAAGGTGCCTACTATTTTTTAAGCTGATGATACAGTTGTGAGCAAAATTGAAGTTCATGGCCATATATACAGCTCTTGGGACTGCAAACTGGGAAAAATCACTTTGGAAGACTACTTGGTGAATGTCACAAGGCTGACCATAAAGTATACAACCTATGACATAGTGGCTCCCCCTATAGGTAATTGCTCAACAAAAATGCAACAAAAGATATGGACAAGAATATTCACAGCAGCGTTATTCATCCATCAACAGTAGAATAGATAAATAAATTGTGGTAACTGGCAATTGATGAATCACATAAGCAAACAATTGAGGGAAGGGGAAGTCTAGACACAAAAGAATACACACTGTATTTTGTTTGGAAGTTAGAAGTCTACCTTGGAGAGGATGGAGAGAACAGTTGTTTGGTAGGGCTGCTGGTAATGTTGTTTCTTGATCACAGCACTGATTATGTGGGTATGTTCACTTTGCAAAATTTCCTCAAGCTGTGCCCTTAAGATCTGTGTACTTTACCGTATATATGTTATGCTTCAATAGCAAATTTATTTTTAATAGTCTTTTTTGGTTGACAGTGGTGTAATACACCAATACACACATGCATACAAACACAAAGGCAAAGTGGAAAACTAAGGCAGATTTTCATGTCAAATGTGAAAACACATCCTCAACAAAGACACTCCCAGTAGAGGCAGAATATATTTGAATCTTCCAGATTTGGGGAACTAAAACAATGGCTAAGCACACTCTGCCCCAGGTACTGTGCTAAGGGCTTCCTACATATTCTGGTAGCAAATTATAGGTTCTCTCATTTCATACCATTCATTTATTTCATACAGTAGAACACAGAAAGACATATCAAAAATGGAGCCATCTCCTGAAAAAATTGCAGTTGATTTTCTTATCAAGATTACTAAAGAAGGCAACGGTCAATTTCTTTTTTAAAAATCCAGCATTCACTTCACTGACTTTTTTTATAAAGGCATAAAAGCCCAAAAAGAAAACAGTATTCATCCCACATAATGAAATATTCAACTTGCCAATCCATGCACAGCCAGCCATTTGCCTAGCCTGTGATTTCAGTGGCCAACAGAGAACAACAGTTCATACTAGTCACATTTACAAATACATGTAAGTGACCCATTATCTTTCACTTGCTTATATTCTTTTCATGGCGCAATAATTATTTGTGAGTCATGTTCAGAGACCATACTTCTAACCTGCAGCATGATATTAAACTCACACTGGTACCCACACACATTCTTCCCTGAGTTAACCAATATTTTGTTAGTCAGTTTCCATGTCTTTTTAGCAAAAGTGTTTAGGAAACAAAGTGTGTGTATTACAACTACCTAAGACCTGTAAAAGGTAGATGTCTATATGTTATGACTACCTATAATCTATTAAAATCTAAAAAGGAAGACAAGGAAATAAACAGTAGGAAATGCCAGTAAAATAGCTTATTGATTCAGAAAAATAAAGTGATTATGGATGTCTACTGGAATATATAAGCACTTATTTATAACATTAAAACCAGCATGCTTTTTAAAACATTTACATTAATTACTTGGAGTTATGACTTCAAATGGGTGATATAAACAGATGCTTTGATATACCTTATTCTTGCAGAAATAATGCTGAATTGATGTCTTATTCACCAGCTATCTTTGTGTGGGACAATATAAAGAAAAATAGAAGAAAGTTACTAATACACATTTGTATGAATTTTTTAAAAGCCCTCAAAGTAGTCTCAAATGTCAAATAATATACAGATTTTAGTAATACCAAATTAAAAAAAGCCAGTGGTTACACTTATGTTTTAAAATAGGGAAAATATGGAATGGTATACCATGTGTATTACAAAAAATTTATACTATTCTAGTTTACATACGTCTATTATTTCCCAATATCTATCTTGAGTTTGGTGGTATATCTAGGTTGAAAATACCTCTCATAGGTAAGTTCTTCTTGATTAACTACTAGTTCAATCATCTAACTGACACACAAGTATACTTTTAAAAATTTAATTTATTTACTCTAAGTATTATATGTGTATGTCTTAAGGGTCAGATATAACCACCCCCTCTCCCGAATGAAGAAAGAAATCTAACAAACCCTGCCTCATGCTTTCTAACCTCAATTTCAGTTTTCCAGAGGCAACCACTTCCAACATTGTTTTTTTTTTCCTTTTATGAGAGAGAGCAAGAGAGAACCTAAGATGGAAGCTGCAGTCTTTTATAACCTAATACTAAAAGTGACATACCATAATTTCTGCCATATACTGTTGCTTACACAGACCAACACTAACTGATCGTGGGAGGGAACTACACAAGAGGATGAGTACCAGGAGATGGCGATCATGGGGGCATCTTGGAGGCTGGCTACCACAGTCTGCGTGGTAAAAATATCAACTCTGACTCTGCCAGCTCCTCCATCTCCTCTCTCTAGTATCATCTTTTCTTCTCAGTTCCTAATCACTAATCCAGGTTCCCTTAAATCCAAAGCTGGAGTGTTCATCCCTGCACCCAGCACCAGATGGCCTTAGGATGCTTAGACCCAATCCTTTCCTACACCTGCAGCTTCATTTCATTTGACCAGTGGCAATGCCCTCAATGTATCAGTTATTAAATAGTTTTAATATCATTTCTGACTCCTCTAACTCATGAGGACATTTCCTTTTAGAGCATCTTAACACAACGCACAGTGTCTTAGTCTGTTCTGGCTGCTATAACAAAATTCAGACAGTCCCCAACTTATGATTGTTCAACTCATAATTATTTTACTTTATGATGGTGCAAAAGTGATTCGTATTCCGTAGAAACTATACTTTGAATTTAGAGTTTTGATCTTCTCCCAGGCTGTCGATATGCAGTAGGATTCTCTCTCATGATGCTGGGCAGGGGCAGTGAGCAGCAGCTCCCAGTCAGCCACGTGATCACAAGAGTGAACAACCGATACACTGTTTTTCTGTTTTTCACTTTCAGTACAGTATTCAATAAATTACATAATATATTCAATACTTTATTATAAAATAGGGTTTCTGTTAGATGATTTTGCCCAACTGTAGGCTAAGATATGTGTTCTGAGCATATTTAAGGTAGGCTAAACTAAGCTATAATGTTCAGTAGATGTATTAAATGCATTTTCTTTTTTTAAAAATAAATTTATTTATTTATTTATTTTTGGCTGCATTGGGTCTTCATTGCTATGCACGGGCTTTCTCTAGTTGTGGCGAGCAGGGGCTACTCTTTGTTGTGGTACGCAGGCTTCTCATTGCGGTTGCTTCTCTTTTTGCAGAGCACGGGTTCTAGGCACGCAGGATTCAGTAGTTGTGGTGTGCGGGCTCAGCAGCTGTGGCTCAGGGGCTCTAGAGCACAGGCTCAGTAGTTGTGGCACACAGGCTTAGTTGCTCCACGGCACCTGGGATCCTTCCGGACCAGGGCTCGAACCCGTGTCCCCTGCATTGGCAGGAGGATTCTTAAACACTGCACCACCAGGGAAGCCCTTAAATGCATTTTCAACTTAAAATATTTTCAACTTACAATGGATTTATCAGGATGTAACACCATTGTAAGTCAAGGAAGCTCTGTACCATAAACTGGGTGGTTTATAAACAATGGAAATTTATTTCACACAGTTTTTTGTTTTTGCTTTTGTTTTTATTTATGGCTGTGTTGGGTCTTCATTTCTGTGTGAGGGCTTTCTCCAGTTGTGGCAAGTGGGTGCCACTCTTCATCGCATTGCGCGGGCCTCTCACTATCACGGCCTCTCTTGTTGCGGAGCACAGCCTCCAGAGGCGCAGGCTCAGTAATTGTGGCTCACGGGCCCAGCTGCTCTGCAGCATGTGGGATCTTCCCGGACCAGGGCTCGAACCCGTGTCCCCTGCATTGGCAGGCAGATTCTTAACCACTGGGCCACCAGGGAAGCCCTATTTCATACAGTTTTAAAGGCTGAAAGTCCAAGATGATCACCTTCATGGTCAGGTGAGGGCTCTCTTTGAGTCACTGACTTCTGACTTCTCATGTCTTCACATGGTGGAAGGGACTAGGGAGCTGTCTCAGGCCTCTCTTACAAGGGCTCTAATCCCATTTATGAGGGCTCCACCTTCATGATCTAATCATCTCCCTAAAGCCCCATCTCTTAATACCATCATACAGGGCATTAAGATTTCAACATTGGACTTCCCTGGTGGCGCAGCGATTGAGAATCTGCCTTCCAATGCAGGGGACACGGGTTCAAGCCCTGGTCTGGGAAGATCCCACATGCCGCAGAGCAACTAAGCCCATGCGCCCTAGAGCCCACACCACAGCTACTGAGCCCATGCGCCACAATTACTGAAGCCCGCACGCCTAGAGCCTGTTCTCCACAGCAAGAGAAACCATCGCAATGAGAAGCCCTCGCAATGCAATGAAGAGTAGCCCCCATGCTCGCTGTAACTAGAGGAAGCCCGTGTGCAGCAACGAAGACCCAACACAGCCAAAAAACATAAAATAAAATACAATTTAAAAAAAAGATTTTGACATAAGAATCTGTGGGGGGACACATACATTCAGACCATAGCACCCAAGTACCCCAACAGTTGTGAGACTGAAGTTTAGTTTTTCACAGCAGTATCCTAAATGCTTCAAAATTGGGGCATTACCCTCTAGGTGGCAATAGTCTCTGACTCCCTGACTGTCTCTATGTCCCTCTGGCTCTGGCTCTGGCTCTCTCTGTCGCTGGCTCTCTCTTACACCCTTCAATAATCTCTCACTCCCCACCCCTCACCTTATTTTTCTCTTTCTTTCCTTAACTGGCTATGTCCTCAAATTATTACATTTTTAATTTTTATATTTATGAAACATTTTTATGACTTGTTCTGTTTTTAATTTTTAAAATGGATGAGTAGAATAACTAGATAAATTGTTTTTATATTTGACCCAGCAGTTATCTTTAGTTAAAAAAAAAAAAGTTTCCTGTACTTTCTTTATTGCTTCTTGGTTGTCTTTTCTATTGTGTAGGAAAAAAGTAAAGAAGCAAAAATGAGGAAGTCAATGAAAATCCTGTCTTTCTTTTTGACATTTTATGCCATAATTTCCCTTATTTGTGGTCTTCTACTCTTCTACCAAATCCCCATCTCAGATTCTTTGATCCTGAAGAAAACACCAGTTAATAAGTGAGTCTCTCATTGTGTCAGCATTCATGGAAGAAGAACGTGGCTAAAACTGAGTAACTGTCTCCTCATTTTGTAGGGGGATATAGTTGTCACTTCCAACTATTTTTAATGTTTGTTGTGATATTTATGTCCATATTTCAAAATAATTGGCTGAAATACTACTGTTTCCTGATGCCAGTCACCTTTGAATAGTCATTGTCTTCATGCTGTAGAAGTTGCAGATTTAGCTCCATGCACCTCTCCTATATACATTCCACCCTTCCTCCCAATAGAGCTATGTTACTTTTTTTTTTTTAATAAATGGACTTTCATTACTTACATTATTGCAGCTATGTAAATATTATTCACACTGAGCCATGTAATGTAATGAAAGGACATTCTTGTATGAAATTTTGCTTTTCCTGGAATTAACTTTTTAGTTTTTTTAGATTTCTAAGAACCCATCTCCAGTCTGTACACATCAGGCAATTTATCAGTTGAATCTAGATGTCTGACTGCTTCTTTACAAATTTTCGACCAAGCCTCTCAACCCTCCACTGTCCCCTACCTTTAAGACATTCCTACTGCTCTAATTCCTGAGACTTTTCTGAGATTCCACAGCTACAGAAGGGACAACCGCATGAGAACTCCTTGTTGTAGAAGATGCATGGTGCAGCTATGACTTTGAGGGACCCCAGGTGTGCTTTTTGGGGTGGATGCTTGAAGGGAATCTGGGCAGTCTCTGATGTCACCTCGACCACGCTTCTGTGACTTTTGCTGGGCTCTGCCTCTCCCCCTTTACTCACCCTCTCTGGCTGCCTTTCCTACTCCCTGCAGCCCCAGACACCCTTTCTCACAGTGTCTGCATCCAATGATGCAGATGCAGCGCTACCCCACGAGTTTTTTCTTTGTCCTGAATCACTCAGAGTCAATTCTCTTTTCTCAATTCATTTTTTGGTAATAATCCTTTCCTGGGATAGTCATCGTTGATCAGTATAGCTGATGCCCTGCTATGAGAATAGGCAGGAACAATGGAAAATCCAGGGAGTAGTGGAAGGAATTATAAATTCTCTTGCATGGAGTCATGCTGACTTCTTCCCTGTCTACCTGCTCCATCCCAGCTCAGCATTCATTTTAATCATTATTTCCTTCATTGTTTCTCACTTTCCAGAAGTTCATGTTCAAAGGTGGATTAAGGATTCCTTCTCATCTTATATGCATGACTAAACTGAAGAAACAGAGCTTGTGGGCATCTTTGCCATGGTCATCATGGAACAGCAACCAACATCTCACCCATATGTGAAGGGTCCCAGCTGCATGCAGTCCAGCCTCTCACCTTCTGATTTGGCATTTCCATCTGATCTTGTATGTCTGTTAAACTCCTTTTTAGTTCCCAGGAGGCTTAAAAGTCTATATAAGCCAGTGGCTCTCTGCTCAGTTTTTCACTCTGTAACCTCCAGATATTTGCTTATCACTACCAGGCAGTGTTTTTTTACCATGAGGCTTAATTTTTTGAAACCCTAGTTTCTCTTTTAATCAGCTTTTAGGCCAAAAATCTAACAAGATCACAAATCTAACACTTTCCTAAATCAAAACCACTTCTCCCTCCACCCTGCCCTCTGTTATTATCTTGTATGTGTACTATTTTTTTACTCTGCAAGGAAACAGAAGTTGGGCAAACCAGTCAGTTCTCATGATTAAACCCATTCCCACATATTTTTAAAAGTGTAATGAGGGGCTTCCCTGGTGGCGCAGTGGTTGAGAATCTGCCTGCCAATGCAGCGGACACGGGTTCGAGCCCTAGTCTGGGAAGATCCCACCTGCCACGGAGCAACTGGGCCCGTGAGCCACAACTACTGAGCCTGAGCGTATGGAGCCTGTGCTCCACAATAAGAGAGGCCGCGACAGTGAGAGGCCCGTGCACCACGATGAAGAGTGGCCCCCACTCGCCACAACTAGAGAAAGCCCTTGCACAGAAATGAAGACCCAACACAGCCAAAAATAAATAAATTAATTAATTAATAAAAAAAATAGTTACCACTCTTTATTAAAAAAAAGTGTAATCATTGTATGAATTTATTAGTCATTTGCTTTTACTGAAATTAGAATAATATATATTTATATATTTTTATTAATACTTTAGATAGTTATACAAAATATAACACAGGCAGAGAATCATATCATAAACTACATGTATTCCTTCAAGAATTAACTCATGGCCTATTTTATTTCATCTGTACCCTCACTCACAGAACCCCGGGTTATTTTGAAGCACATCCCAGACACTAAATAATTTTAAGTCTACATTGTTGCTCCAAAATATAAAGATTTGTCTCTTTATTTAAACTTCATAATACATTTTACATGGTATTATAATACACAATAATATAATATAATTATAATATTTATAATACCATTATAATATATTGTGTATTATAATACACAATAATATAATTATAATATTTATAATACCATTATCACAAAACTAATATTTTTACTTTTATCAAATACATCTTCAGTGTTCAGATTTCCCTAATTGTCTCTTAAATGCTTTTTGTTTTACAGTTTAGTGCTTGAATCAGGATCTTAATAAAAGCAATACATTGCAATGAGTTTATAATGCCTCTTAAGTTCTCTTCTAATCTGTAATTTACCCCTCTACTTTTTTATGCCCTTTCACAATTTATCTGTTGACACAACCAGGTCATGATACTGTAGAGTTTCTCAGTCTGGATTTCACCAATTGCACCCCTGTTCTGTTGTTTAACATATTTATCTGTCCCTGTGTTCCCTGTAAATTGGAAGTTAAATCCAGAGGCTTGTACAATTTAAGTTCACATCCTAATATGGACCAGGTGACAATGCCTCTTTATGGGCATGCTCCCATTAGCACTTTCATTTCCAGGAATCAGAGTGTGAGGTGTGTACATATTTTGGAAAGAATATATATATATATATTTTTTTTTTTTCTTCTTCTTCTTCTTTTCCACTTAACTGACATTCATAAATTCTTTGGGACTCACTTCCTCTGTACTTTCTAGATGAAAATTTTGGTTATTTTTTCCTCCTAGAGGACATTAAGAAGATTAGATTTATGAGCTCATTTCAGTGAAATCAGAAGTCCTAAATCCAAGACCCTCCATTCAAGTAGATACTTAACTATCCCAGCAGCAGGCAGTTCCTCCATCTAACTCTCAGTGACAACAGTAAGTGCACCAAGATTGTGGCTCTTCAGAAAACATTTTCAAAGACGTGTTTAGCTGTGCTTTTTCTGAAAGCTAACATGATCTATTGATTCTTTCATTTCCCACAAACCTTTGGGTAATGTAGTCCACGTGTATGTAGTTTGGATAAAATAATTGTGAAAGTTCAGTGCAATTCGATTCCCCACTGTTTGTGTACAGAGCCCTCTGTATCCCCTGAGGTACCGGGAAAAGATGAGGACACCCTGGCCACTGGTCTCAAGCCACTTCCAGTCTGGCATATAAGCAAACATCCAACTACCTACAGTATAAAATGTGCCAAAATAAAAAATCACATAAGAACGACTAATAAAGTCCAATGAGGGTTCTTAGGCAGGAAAGATCACAGCTGAAAGACAAAGCCTTCTCAGAGGAGGTGGGATTTGGGAAGAGCCTTCCAAGATAAATAGGATGTTGATAGAAGGAGATAGAAGGGACTGTGCTGGGGGCAGAGGGTCTAGCAGGACAAAGGCAGAGGTGGGTAACAGTTGCTGTGTCCATGCTGATCCCCAGGAAGTGTCCAGCATGGTTTTGTGTTTGGCTGGGAGCTTTAAAGGATACAGAGGCCTGGGCCCTTCCCTAGACCAACTGACTCAGAATCTCTGGGGTGGGATCTATGTATCTGGTGTGTTTTGAAAACTCCCCCAGGTGATTTTAAGGGACAGATAGGGAGGTTAGCAGGTAAAATCTGGAAAAGCAACGAGGTCCTGTTGTAGAGGGTGATGAACGGGGATGTGAGGAGTTGGGTGTGCTTGGCTGGACCACTCTCATTTGTAGCTGGGCTCGGAAGAAGTCATCACATAGCATCATAGACTCACAGAGCTGCCAGAAACGTGTAGATATCATCTGGCTCAATCTTTCTGTTTTGAATGTATGTCCTTATTATACAAGTAAGGCAAGAATGAAGTCTTGAGGTCAATGATCCAAGCAATAAAGATAAATACAGAATAAAACCCAGAAAAGCCCTTATCATCATTCCCCATTCCACCCACCCCCCCCCCAACCCACAGAAGTTACTACTGAAAACCATTTCATTCTTCTCTTTTCCTGACCTCTCTTTATATATTTACATTCCTGTGTGTGGGCAAGAACTTTCGTTCACATACTAGAGTGAGAGAAATAACACATTTGTTTTCTCTTTCTGAACAGTGTGCTCTGTTCTGAATTCCATCCCACTGGGCTGGTAGGAAATTACATTCCAGGAGATATGGAGATATTATACCTTTAATTAATTATTAAGATATTGGTATCTGATACCCTTACACCATCAGGACTAATTTTTGAAGTTTTGTGCCTTCCAGAGCATTCTAGCAGGGCTCTCTATTGTTATTTCTTGCTGATCTATCATGTTGACACATTCATTGCCCCCTCCCCCCAGTCTGTATCTCCTTTGAACACAAGCAACACCCTGAAATTTCTGGGACAAAGGTGGGCATAAGCGTCCTTCACAACAGCTCTCAATGTCACCACTCTTAGGTCACACTCTCCACCCAACCCCCGAGCATCCCAGTTCAGCTCCCATCCAGGTATTGCACAGAAGCAGAATCCAGATGTCATCCCTACACAGACATCCCTAAGGAGCCCCTTCTTTCTTTTAGACTGGCCAAATATCGCCTCTTTTTTCTCAGGTTTCAGGTTTTTTGCTTCTTGAGCTTGAAATACTTTCCTCTAGTCCCACCCCTTTTGGGTCAGTCCAGCAAAATTCCCCATGTTGAGTCTAGACTTTCACATAAAAGCCTGGAGGGTATCGTCTTTGGGGTTGGCATTCTGAGCCTCCCATGGTTCCAACATAGCACAGATGCTGAGTCGGCAGCCAGCAGTTTTGCTGTGGGGTCAACTCTGGCCTGGCAAAGTGGCCCCTCGGCAGCAGCAAGAAGCAGGCCAGAAGTCCAGGTGGGAGGTGTGGCAGGGAGACACAGAGAGGTTCAGTGAGAGCCTAGGTGTGGTACAGCTAGAACCTGAGTTTACCTGGCTACGACCAAGTCAGCAGAGCAAGCAAACAAGTTCATGGTCTACAGACTTCAACAGCAGGGTGCCCACCAAACAGGTAGACAGAGAGACTGGGACAGAAGACTTTACACAGACATAGCATTCAGATTTAGGACTTACTCCTTGCTAACCTCACACCATGAAGACCCAATAATGTTCTTTATACACCCAAAGTTCTTGCAGAGAAATAAGGGAAGTGGGTAGAACTCTAAGACACTAGCATTTCTACCTAGAGCCATTGAGCATAACTGTGATGGACTGTTTAAATTATTTCTTCAGCATAGAATATAGGTACTAGATGGGGATAAGTATTTTTTAATGTAATTTTTTCCTGCCGTACAGTGAGTGAGTTAGAGGAAGGCCAGATCACATTTTAGAATTTAAAAAAACATTTACTAAAAACAAAACAAAACAAAACAAAAAAAACATTTACTCTGGACATTGGAATTATGAATACTTTTGTGACCCACCTTTGTTTGCATTTCACCATTGAATAATGTCCTCTAATGTATTTTTAGTTACTTATATTTCCTCTCCTACCAATTTCCTGTTGATATATTTGTCCATTTGCTTATTGAGTGTTAACTTTTTTCTTCTTTATTTGGAGGACCTCTTTATATATGTTGAATCTAGCACTTATTTCACATAGACAGGGGTGGGATCCAAGGGAGTGTGGTAACTTTCACAGAGTCAGAGCACTGGATGGACAGTCATAACTATGGAGTACCATCCACCTCAGCCCCAAATCACAACCAGAGTGCATCTCTCACCATTCAACTTGTCTATTATGACTATACAATTAGAAAATGGAGGTAAAGGTACTTGATACCTAAATAAGGATATATAATTATGAGAGATTGTGATCATTCATGTGTATAATACTGCATTTATTTAACCAATATTTATTGACATACTAGTATGTTCAGGGCACTAGGATAGGGAATAAAAATACAATGGTGAGAAAAACTGATATGGTCCCCGAGGAGCTTATAAATTAGTAGGAAAGACATATTATTCCAACCACTGTAACCGTCCATCACAACAGTATAATCACGAACTATAGAAGTTGTTAGGAAGAAGGCCATACAGTGCTGTGAATGAAGGTAATGGTGGTTCTGATCATCAAGGGAGGCTTCCCTGAGAAGTGGCATTTGAGCTGAGGTCTGAAGAATGAACAGGCTTTCCTCAGGGGAGGAGAGATGAAGAAGCGCTTATAGGAACTGCTTATGCCGGAGGGAGACTCACTCACTGAAGGAAGAAAATAAGGTCAAGGATGGTGGGAACATAGTCTTAGGAGGCAGGTGATGAGGGGATGGCGTGTGGCCTGAGACAATGCTGGAGAGAAGGAGGCAGGGACTTGATCATACAGGGCTGTGGACATACACAAAAGTGCTTGCCATTGTTGGCAATGCATCTGGACATCATGAACGAGTCCTTCCAAACACAGAGCACCTCTCTTCTTACCTGACAATCCTCTCTCTTAACCTTCATGGGGGAGAGGCATTGCCAAGAAAGCCTTTTGTAAATGGAATCCCTCACTGCTCCTTTCTAGAACCTGGAAAGCCCACTGCATTCCCCACATCTACTGATCCCATCAGAGCTGAAAATGCACTTTGTTCCTTTTAAGGACTTGGAAGTCTACACCAGGGATGTTGGCCTGAAGCAAAATATGTTCCCTGAGTCCTGCTTGGCGAACACCCACACTCTTGCCCATAGTTTTTTCTTTCCTTCTTTTCACCCTTCACTCTTACTCAGAAAGAGAATCCTGTGTTATTCCTTTTTTTAAAGCTTAATTTCAAGAAAGGAATAGAAAATTCTTCCTCATTAAAGACTGGATATTGATGTGATGTGAAACACCTAAAGAATGGTAAACTAAAGAAATATCCCACCTGCAGGGAAATAACGCAGTGGCCTCAGCAATCAATCTGGGTTAGTCTGTTTTGAGGAAAGTAGGGAAGGCCTTCATTTGTGCCCCTGAAATCTCCTCATACACAGGTGTGTGTGTGTGTAAGAAAGAGAGATTAGCTGATTGATTTCAAAATCAGTTGTACTCATTAGATTACATTGATGATGTTATAAGATTTTTTTGTTGCTCACCAATATCTACTTTCAGACCCATGGGAGGATCTCTTTTCTCCACTTCTTTGAAGTTATGCATGGGAGTGTGACTTGCCTTTATCAATGAAATGTTCATGGAAACAACATGTGATCATCACTGTGCTTGACTCTCTAGACTATTCTTTCCCTGCTGCTACAGTCCTGGATGCACATGCTGATATGGAAGTGAAATAAGATTGAAGAAGCCTGGATTGCTCAGCCAACCCACAGAAGACAACTGTCCTGAAGACTTGTCCATACTCACGGAGGATTTTACATATGGGAGAAATAAAATTTGATTGTGTTAACCTACTGAGGTTTGGGGTTGTCTGTTACTGCAACAATGCCTAGCCTCTCTTGACTAGTATATAAGCTTATTTGGGAGCTCAGAAATATATGTATGTGGTGTGGTGTGTGTGTGCTTGAGAAATAGAAAGAGAGAGAGAAGTGATTTATTATGAGAGTTTGATTATAGAATTAGAGACAAGTTTCTTAACTACTTGATTTTTGTCAGTTGGGATTTTAGCTGTAGATTGCACAAATGAATGTATAAGCACATTTAAATAAATACTTGGTTTACATAAGTGTTTATTTATACACGGTATAAAATATATTCTCACATCTTTGTTTGTGCTCTGGTATATAAATTGTTTATGATCACTCAGAATTGTCTTCTACAATCCACTAATAAAATCAAAAAAAAAAAAAAAAAAAAGCTTGAGCTAAGTAGTCAATTAAAAGCCCAAGGTGATACTGCATCTTTCAGATACATTGCAGATTACCTACTGAGTCTTGGACAATGTACACTGTACATTCACACCAATGGCATAAGCAAAGGCCAGAGTGTGCCTTAGTTTTTTATATTTCCTGAGTTTTCTTGATTGCAGTCTAATCCTTCATGTTGTTCCAACACAGAGTGATTTTTTTAAAGGAGAACTTAATTTGATATAAGTCTGAATATCCTTTGGAATGCTAGAAACCAGCATTACTACAGCAACCCTAATGAAAAACACAAGTTCCACGTACCAATTTGTGGTCAGAGCCAGCATTCCAATCCTGCTCTCTCTTGGCAGCTAGTACTCCATCGTGCTCCTTTTCCCAGCCCTTTGCTATTCTAGTTAAAGATGTCAGGGGCTGTGGAACACATGACATGTTAAACAGTTCACCGCTTACAGCAGGCTCCTCCAGCTTAAGTGCAAAGACTTTGAACTCATAAAACACACCACCACCACCACCACCATCACCATCACCACCACCACCTCCCAATGGAAGTCTCAGAGGATTTCCCATTAATGTCCCTGTATGTTGAAGGGCATTTATTTTAAAACATCCTACAAGTGCACATAGATCCACTCTCATATATTCAAGACAAAGAACGCAGCACCTTCCAGAAGAAAACTCACACTATTGGGCCGAGGCTGATTCACTCAAATGTTTTATCACCGGTGTGGAATGCCAGTAACAAGGGCAATCATTTGTTTGTGAATTCACGGAAGACTGGACTTGCACACTGGAAAAGGGCTTCCTTATGAATAGCAATGGGGAGACTTGCTGTGTATTAGCATATTTTATCTGCCCTTGTTTTGAAATTAAACAGAGTTGTGGATGAAAAGGGAAGGCACAGACTGCCACTAGGCTGGCTTTTTAGAAAAGTGGCATGTGGAATGAGGTTTAACTATGTGGATAAATTCTAAAGTTAACCTCAGCCTTGCCCAAGATATTTTTCCCCTCCTTGCGTGATAACAGAATTTCCTAGTCACTACTATTTTTTCCTAAAGGCTACTCGTTCTTGGATACAATGCCTCTCTGTTTTGTCTGGAATTGCTTAAATATAAATCAGGAGAGTTCTGAGCTGTGGCAAAGGCTACTCTGCAAAGCTCAATTAAATTTTATTCCGTGTCTATTTATTGAACATATACTATGTGCCCAAAACTATTCTAAGCACCTTGGGGGCAGCATAGGATGGGAGAATATATTAATAATTTCAAAAGCTTCTTGAAGGAATGCTTCATAAGGTTCTCTATCCACCTAGAAAGGGAGAAAATAGATAAATGGATAGCTGGATATAGATACAGAGAAATGAATAGGCAACAATGTAAAAATTAAAGTAGCATGTCATTAAGACCAATAGTTTTCTAGAAGTTCTAAGAAGACAATGATGGGCATGAGCTAGAATATTCAGAGAAGATTTCAAGAGGACTGGTGAGTCTTTGTTTAATTTTGAAAGTTTGGATATATGTATAAGGGGCAGGCATTCTGAAACTGGGAAGCACTAAATTATTAAGCACAATAATTAAGTGTGTAGGCTCTGTATTGTCAAAGTATAATTTTCTAAAAGTTAAAAGCATGACTCATAAAAATTTATAGTATACACTTTTCAAAGATCCACTTAGCCTATTAATGAGGGAATCAGTAGTATAATAAAGCTGACTCAACAGAATAAAGGAGAAATCAAAATATATATTGCTAATGAGGGTCAGAATACTGAAATAAACTTGCTAAGTTAAAAACAAAACTGGTTAATGGGGCTTCCCTGGTGGCGCAGTGGTTAAGGATCCACCTGCCAATGCAGGGAACAGCGGTTCGAGCCCTGGCCCGGGAAGATCCCACATGCCGTGGAGCAACTAAGCCCGTGCGCCACAACTACTGAGTCTGCGCTCTAGAGCCCAAGAGCCACAACTACAGAAGCCCGCACACCTAGAGCCTGTGCTCCGCAACAAGAGAAGCCACTGCAATAAGAAGCTCGCGCACCACAGCAAAGAGTAGCCCCCGCTCACCGCAACCAGAAAAAGCCTGTGTGCATCAAGGAAGACCCAACGCAGCCAAAAACAAAATAAATAAAATAAAAATAAATTTAAAAAAAAACTGGTTAATGTTCTACAGGACAACAAAGCTGTAACTTTGGGGCTTCCCTTTTCCACTGGACAAAATTCTGCATAAAAATCATTTGCAACTTGACAATCTTCACTAATTTAAAGTAACTTCAGCACCTGGGTTCTAATAAATATTCAATTGAAAGTCAAACAAGGGAACATTTCCCTGAAGACTGAAGTACTTCCTGTCGAAGGCTGTTAGTGCTCCAATGTG
Organism: Balaenoptera musculus; assembly: GCF_009873245.2. Lineage (NCBI taxonomy): Eukaryota > Metazoa > Chordata > Mammalia > Artiodactyla > Balaenopteridae > Balaenoptera > Balaenoptera musculus. The sequence continues at coordinate 30,660,771 of NC_045790.1, read as the reverse complement.
ACATTGAAAGGATTCCATATTGAAAAGATCTCCAAGTGTTGGGTTTTTTCTTAACAGTATTCAGGCAGAAGGGAGTTCTCATCTTGTTTTACCTTTGCTAGCTGCATAATGTAGCCATGTACCTTAGCTTCTTGGTTCCTCAGTTTCTTTACTTATAAAATGTAGGCAATAATAATTTTTAGCACTTAGAGTTGTGGTAAAGATCAAATGAGATAACATACAATGTAAGTGTTTGCATAACCCCTGGTATACAGTAATGGCTCAAGATATGTCACCTACCAACATAGGGAAGGGTCTTGAGCAAAACCCAAAACAAGAATGACCATGTTTAGGGAGCACTGAAGGCCAGTTGGAGAGGACAATTTACTTTGGGAAATAGAGAAAGATAAACTGAGTAAAGAGTTTTTGGTCAGACTAAAGGAGATTTAAAAAAAAAATTTTTTTTTAAGAAGAAAGACAGAAGCATGCACAGTTTGGATTTTATCCTGAAGTCAGCTGAGAGCTACTGGCATTCTTTTCGAGCTGCAGAATGATATAGTGAATGAAGAATTTGGAAGGGGGGGCGATTAGCCCAGCCCCTTATAGAGCAACCTGAAAAGGATGGGTGTATTGTTCGAGAAGGCTTAGGAAGCGGTAAAGGGTTGAGGAGCCAAAGCAGAAGGAAGAATCACACGGTACCAGATTTTAAAATTGAAAGATTGTAGGAGTAATGTTACCTTTGGTATAAATAAGCAACTTAGGAAAAGGGGACATTTTGAAGTGAAGTTGAAGAATTGCCTTTTGCATCAGTAGATGCAAATACAGTAGGCTGTATTTGAGAATAAAGGACATATAAGTAAAAATGTTCAAGTAGACAGTGGGAGACCAGGGTTTGGATGAGAAATCAATGGCAGAGGTACAGATTTAGAGGTTATCCACACAAATGTGATAGCAAAACCCGTCAATGCTTTTGCTATCACAAAATCAATGGACTACCTACCTTAGCACCGGGAAAAAGAGCAGAAGTACAAGAATCATATGGGTGTTCTCTCTTCCTCTTTTTTCCAAAAGGCAACTGTTTTCCAAAGGATAGAATCAATGGGTTATTGGTGAGAGAGGAGGGACAGTTTTGCGACATTTTGGAATGCAAGGAAGAGGAGTGACTTAGGTAAAAGGAGGTCAGCTCTGTTGAACACTCCCCTACAGCTCATGAAGAAGGACGGTTGACTGCATTTAGTCGACTTCCCCATTAAATGTAAGAAACTTTGGGAATGGTGATACATTGGCTTAAATTCACTTTGTGGTATAAATAATCAATATGAGAGTGATTCCCATATTAAAGCAAGGGGGAAATTTAAGGTAAGGAGATCAGAGTAAGAAGTACTTTAGGCTTGGATTGCTCCCAAGGCAGCCCTGAGACAAGAATTTGAGTACAAACAGCCTTAATTGGGAGGCAATTCTAGAAAGAACCAGGAGAGGAGTGGACAGTGGGCCAGGGAAAGGAAGAAAGCCAGTTCAGGGTGCACTAGTGAGCAGGGCCATGCTGGGGACAGCCAGCATTCCCAGGGCTGCTAGGAAGCAGTAAGGGGTTATGAAGAACAGGTTTGGGGTTATCCCACTTGAGGGTTGAGAGGCTGGAGTACTTATCCACTGAGTCTAGGCTATTGGTGGAGGGATGCTCCTGAAGTTTAACTCCTCAGTACTTCTGGTCTACCTGTGCCTACAGTCAGAGACAGCCGTCAGGAGAGAGAGAAAGAGAGAGAGAGAGAGCATATGGATGGTAGGAAGCAGCCACAGTGCTTTGAGATCCAAGGATTAGAGCTGGACTGCCTACGTGTGAATTTGGCTGAATGTGCCGCTTTTGAGAATAACTCTGGGAGGTACCACTGAAAGGGCCCTGACTATTTATTCCAGTTTCACTTGCTTCAAGATTCCAAAGAGGGGCCTTGAAAATCTAAAAAACTCAAGCTATCTGTTGGGAATCTAATATAGCTATTACCAACCATGTGTTTGTCACTCACTGTGTGCCAGACTTTGTAAAACGTGCTTTCTATATGGGGCAGGACAGGGTTTTCTGTCTCTTGCCCCACAACCTGTTCTGCCCTTCTCATCCTTGGTAGAGGGTGGGGCAGATCTTTGTTACCCTCATGTACACAGGCTAGTTAGCATAATGACTCCTGCAAGTTCTTCTACAAAGACAATTAATATTAGAAAACGCTGTGCTCTAAATACTCCAAAGACCTAAGGATCTACAAGGTACCTTTTCAGGATAGAGACAGAAATTATGGTTGTCATGATTTTGAGAACATTGCAATGTTACCATCAGGCAATCACAAACACACATTGAATCCAGAAGATGTTGTGCTGCATGTCGTTTCTTTTCCTACCATGAAAGTCCATGAGTCCTTTATTCTCCCTTCCTCTTCCCTTCCCTCTCCCCCCCTCAGTCTTCTACCTCTCTGTCTCCACTTCTTGATTCTGACTCTATTCCAGCAGCACTTTGCAAAGGTGGCTGTATTGCCTCTCCTGAACATCCCAGGTCCTACCTCTCAGGTAGCCCTCTCTTTATGATCACATTCTTGGGGTTCTGGGGTAATAACAGCTCTCTGGCTTTACTAACCAAAGTGGATGGCAGCATCCTTCATTTGATTCCTTAAACCTTGTCCACACCTTTACAGATAGTCCCTTTATTAGCCTTTACTCAAGTTACCCAATTATCTTGTTTCCCACAGGACCCTGACTGATACAGCACCCCAGATGACTATGGACACCTAAGTGACAGAAATCCTGCCTTATGCTTCTGTCTGAGTCCATCCCTGCTAAGATACAAACAAAAATGTTAGTAGAGCTTAAAACTCTGAGGTTCAAAGTGGACCCCATCAAAGAAGAGTGACTGTGCCTGGAGAAAAAGAATTTTCAGAGAAGGTATTGTGACTTTAGTCTTATGATCAACAAGTACGGAGAGCCACCAGGCACTGTTCTAGGTGCTAGGAATATAGTGCAGGCAAGATAAGTTCCTGCCTCATGGAGTTCTATTCTAATGGAAGGAGGGAGTAAGTGCACACACACACACACACACACACACATAAAAAAGACAAGTTCAAATAATGATAAATAGCATTTTTAAAGTACCGAAGATGAAGGAGTACTATATTGGGTTAGATGGCTAACAAATACACTCAGGAGTTAATATCTAGGCTGATTGGTCATCTTCCTTAGCATAACCAAGACAACCCCTTGATGACTCCTAAAATTATTGAGGGTAATTTTGAAGGAGGTTGTAGTAATGCATGAGCAGGAAGGAACAATGTGTCATTGAAATCTGGATATTAATGTTAAAGGGATTTATAATCCAGCTCCCAAATGCTGACTTACACACCCTCATCATGAGATGTTTCTAGTAGTTCAAGAAAAACGTATTAACTGAATAGTTGCTACAATTCTTTCTACCCTAAGGGAGATTGTGACCCTGGTCAAAATGGTGTGAACAAGCTATTATTTGCTTTCTGCAAACAGAATGGAAATGACTTTGGGCCGTGGGTGTGTGAGGTTTGTCTTAGAATGGGATGGTGAGGGTGAGTACTAATGTGCTAATCAACCACTGTTTGCTGGAAAGGCTTTTTGTCAATGAGCTCTGAGAGAAGCAGAATATAGTCACAGGAAGTGTCAAGATGGGGTCTATTTTACAGGAATTGGAATCAAATCCAAACATTCTGTGGTTCAGTCATTTAAACTTCTACTTAAACCTTTGGACATGTATCCATCTCTGGTCCTGCCTGGAGCCACTGTGACTTTCACATGAAATCCACTGCAAGCTACTAATTATTGCCTTCACAAAAACCACAGTGCAGGCAGTAGCTGAATTCCAAAAATGGGTTTTCTGCTCTCAAGGAATAATACTGAAGGGAGAAAATTTGTAGATAGCTAGTATTCCTACCCATTAGTGTTCCCCCAAACATCAACTAGATTCCAAGACTCTCTCTTTTCTTTCTCTTTAGCCCATAGCCACCAGCTACTCTCATCCCAGCCCTTTAGCTGCTTCCCCTAATAGCACTTTGACTGTAACTATGCCAGAGGTTGGTTTCTAGAGCAAGCTGGCTTCAGGCCTGTGAGAGGTATCTCAGTTGATTGTGATAACTTATGGACGGAACCATTTGTTGTGACCCTTGCCAAAGTGTTAAAACATTTATGTATGCCTGGTGTGCTTGACTTCTAAGGAACATGCTATTTACCTAATATAATAATGGAAGCTTGGTAGCATAAGGACTTTTCAAATAAATGACCTGTGAAAGACAGTGGTTCTCAGACTATTTGGTCTCACTACTTCACAGTCTTAAAATTATTAAGACTCCCAAAGTACTTTTGTTTATGTGGGAAATAATATTTGTTGATGATTACTATGTCAGAAATTAAAACTAAGAATTGTATTAATTTACTTAAAAAATAACAATAAAACATTACATGTTCATATAAAAATCACATTTTTATGTACAATAGATACATTTTCCAAAATTAAAAAAAAATTAGTGATAAGGGTGGCATGTTTTTCAGTTTTATGAGTCTCTTTAATGTCATATCTGGCTTCATAGAAGATAGCTGGGTTCTCCTTCTGTTTCTGTTTTCAATCTGCTGTCACATCTCATGTAGAACTGCTGGAAAGCTCCTCTGTACACTTGTGAGAGAAGAAGAGGGAAGAAGACAAATAATGCTTAATCATTTAGATAAAAATAGTTTTGACCTAGCAGATCCCCTGAAAGGATCTCTGGGACATTCTGAGTTCCTGGAAGACACTTTGAGAACTGCTGTTGAAAGGGAAAGGTGCTATTCTTCTTTCCCAGTTGATGGGAAAGCAGCAACTTGAGGAAGGAGTATGGTGGGCAGGATGTCAAGAGGAACTCACTGCTAATCCCAAGAAAGTGTCGTGAGATTGGGGGAGCGGCAGGAAAAATCGGGTTTAACCCCATTTCACCATTGAACACTTTGGGTCTACAAAGACAGATTTCAAATACTGGAGATTGGTGGGAACTTAAAGATCACATGAAAAGAACTTCATTTTTTAAAAAAATGTTGACTCAATGACTAATTATTGGTGAAGTCTAGCCAATACCTGGGGTGTAGCCCAAGCACAGAATGATGGGCTCCCTAAGAAACAGGAGGAATGGAGTGTGTCTCCATCGCCCACACGACTTCCTATTTTTTTTAATTGCTGAATTCTTCACTCTCCAGCAGCACTGGGTTCCATCCAGTGAATATGTGTTCTGCCAGCCACTTAACAAACTCGAGCTGTGGTTTCAGGATGATAAATAATTATGTTAATTAACAGGTTGGAGGTAAAATATGATGCTATTCCTGTGGAATGCTCTGAGAAGCTGGAAACACTTAACTGCGAAAACTACATGTGGTGAAGTAACCAATAATTTGCTTAAAAAACCCACATCTGGTTTGCTGGCTCAGAGTAGGGGTTAATAGTCATTCGAGGGTGGCCAGTGGTGAATAGGGGTCCCAGGATAAACAGCCAAGCCTTCACAGCAGGAAAGACGCTTGTTCTGAAGCACGAGCATTTACGTTGGCTTCTAACCAGAATGAAACGTAAAAGGAATTGTTTGGTTTGCCTCTTGCTTTCTCCTCTTTACAACATAGAGTTCAAGAATATCTTGCTCATATTTGTACACTTGGAAATGGGAAAGAGTTAGGGAGTAGTCAAGGGAGAATAATAAAAGAAATTATTTTCTCCAAACTTCCAAAAGGATGCAGCAAACACACCACAGCAGTGAAGAAAGAAAAGTGAGTTTGAATCATATGCATAATTATTTGTTATCATAATAGATATGCTGATTTGATAAATATTTATTCAGCATCTTCCTTGCATGAGGCATGGATATGAGTGTTATAATTAATACACAGGTGAGTAATATGTGGTCCCAGATCTCAAGGGGAAAAGAGGTAAGTAGAGAGACTTAGTATGCACATATATACAATATGTGCATAGTACATATCCCAGTGTGACATGTGTCATTAAAGAGAGAGTACTTTATTTGAATACTATAAGAGGTTCAGAAGAAGGACACTTCATGTAAGATTGGGAGCAACAAACCTGTGAATGTTTCCTGTCAACAGTGGTATTTCAGCTGAGGCATAAAAGATGACGAGGATTCCAACAGATGGAAATAAAGGCAGAATGGCATTGAGATGGAAAGCATCAGCACACACATAGCATCTACAGATGGAGGTAGAAAAGTAGGAGATGGTGGATAAACCCATTTGACTAGAATGAAGAAGAGATGTAAAGAATTTGGGGAGCTTAAGCAGAGAAAAGTCAAAATTGGAGGTGCCCATTGGAATACTGATCTGACAGCAGCACTGCGTATGACAGACTGGAACCGAGCAAATCTGAGGACCAAGATAGGGCTCAGGAAGATAGTCTCATGATGAACCAGGCAGTCTTTACACAGGTGCTATGGTTGACCATCACCCACTAGGTATGTATGTGACTGATGGGATATGAGGGCCAAGGTAGTTAGACAGTTGAAGGTATTTTCCTAGGCTCCATCTACAGAGACTAAGGGAATGTGCTCAAATTTCTGAGCTGCCAGATAGACATATCCAGCTGGTGGTTAAAATTAAGATACAGAATCCAGACAAAACTGTAATTCAAAAAGATACATGCACCCTTATGTTCACAGCAGCACTATTCACCATAGCCAAGACATGGAAACAACCTAAATGTCCATCAACAGATGAATGGATAAAGAAGATGTGATATAGATAGATAGATAGATAGATAGACAGATAGATGGATAGATAGATAAATAGATATAGATATAGATATAAAATGGAATACTACTCAGCCATAAAAAAGAATGAAATAATGTCATTTGCAGCAACATGGATGGACCTAGAGATTATCATACTAAGTGAAGTAAGTCAGAAGAAGAAAAACAAATACTGTATGATATCACTTATATGTGGAATCTAAAATATGACACAAACTTATCTACAAAACAGAAACAGACTCACAGATACAGAGAACAGACTTTTCGTTGCTGAGGGGGAGATGGGGCGGGGGAGGGATGGAGTGGGAGTTTGGGATTAGCAGAGGCAAACTAGTATATACAGAATGGATAAACAACAAGGCCCTACTGTATAGCACAGGGAACTATATTCAATATCCTGTGATAACCCATAATGGAAAAGAATATAAAAAAGAATGTATGTATTTGTATACCTGAATCACTTTGTTGTATAGCAGAAATTAACACAACATTGTAAATCAACTATATTTCAATTAAAAAAATTTAAAAATTAGGTTATAATGAAGGGAGGGAGTACATTTAGGGGTCAAGATAAGGAAGAGCAGTCATTATGAGGAAAGAATAAGAAGCAGTGACCTTGGATCCACTGTAACCTTCTTCCAATCCCCTCCACACTGCAAATCAGATCTGAGCTACACATATCTGACACTGGCAATGCCCAGCATGCAACCGCTAAAGGCATTCCAATGGATTCCCATCACTCTTAGGATAATACCAAATTCAATGGCCTACAAATCCCCACAAGTTCTGGTCCTCATCTACCTCACCACCTTCTTCCTCCCTCTGCACTTCAGCCCCAGTGGCCTTCTTTCCATCCCTGGGCCTGCTAGGTTCCTTCCCTCCTCAGGGCCTTTGCCCTGCCTGAGAACATTTTCTTTCCTCTTTTCACCTAGTTGCCCTCTACACATCATTCACAATTCAGTGGTCACTCCTCAGGGAAGCCCTTCATACTTCTCTGATTGGGTGGATCATATCCTCCCACTAAATCCTCTCCTAGCACCTTATGTTTTCCCTTTCCAGAGTTTATCACAGTTGCAACTATACATCTTTCTGTAAAATTATTTGCCTCATACTGATTCCGCCAAGAAGCTGTAAGTTCCTAAGGACAGAGTCACAACTGCATCTTTATTCTCAGCAGAGTTTCTGGTCCTTAGAAGGCTCTAAATGCATAGTTGTTGAGTGAATAGATGTTAAAGTAGGATATAAAAATGCTCTCACCTGCATAATCTCATTTGATCTATGAGGTAGATATTATAAGCCAAGTTTTACAAAAAGATAAGCTTTAAAATGCACATCTTGCTCAGCACCAGATAGAAGTTAATGACAGTGTTAACTGACTATTTTTTTAAAATAGATTTTTATTGGAGTATAATTACTTCACAATACCATGTTAGTTTCTGTTGTAAAACGAAGTGAATCAGCCATATGCATACATATGTCCCCATATCCCCTCCCTCTTTAGCCTTCCTCCCATCTTCCCTATCCCACCCCTCTAGGTCTAGCTGATCTCCCTGTGCTATGCTGCTGCTTCCCATTAGCTATTTTGTATTCGGTAGTGTATATATGTCGATGCTACTCTCACTTCGCCCCAGCTTCCCCCTCCCACCCTTTGTCCTCAAGTCCATTCTCTATGTCTATATCTTTAATCCTGCCCTGCAACTAGGTTCATTATTACTATTTTTTTTTAAGATTCCACGTATATGCGTTAGCATATGGTATTTGTTTTTCTCTTTCTGACTTAACTTCACTCTGTATGACAGACTCTAAGTCCATCCACCTCACTACAAATAACTCAATTTCATTTCTTCTTATGGCTGAGTAATATTCCATTGTATATATGTGCCACGTCTTCTTTATCCATTCATCTGTCGATTGACATTTAGGTTGCTTCCATGTCCTGGCTATTGTAAATAGTGCTGCAACGAACATTGTGGTACATGTCTCTTTTTCAATTATAGTTTTCTCAGGGTATATGCCCAGTAGTGAGATTGCTGGGTCATATGGTAGTTCTATTTTTAGTTTTTTAAGGAATTTCCATACTGTTTTCCATAGTGGTGGTATCAATTTACATTCTCACCAACAGTGCAGGAGGGTTCCCTTTTCACCACACCCTTTCTAGCATTTATTGCTTCTAGATTTTTTGATAATGACCATTCTGACTGGCGTGAGGTGATACCTCATTGTAGTTTTGATTTGCATTTCTCTAATAATTAGTGATGTAGAGCATCTTTTCATGTGCCTCTGGGCCATCTGTATGTCTTTTTTTGGTGAAATGTCTATTTAGGTCTTCCGCCCATTTTTTAACTGGATTGTTTGTTTTTTTGATATTGAGCTCCATGAGCTGTTTGTGTATTTTGGAGATTAATCCTTTGTCTGTTGTTTCATTTGCAAATATTTTCTCCCATTCTGAGGGCTGTCTTTTTGTCTTGTTTATGGTTTCCTTTTCTGTGCAAAACCTTTTAAGTTTAATTAAGTCCCATTTGTTTATTTTTGTTTCTATTCCTGTTACTCTAGGAGGTTGGTCATAAAAGATCTTGCTGTGGTTTATGTCAAAGACTGTTTTTCCTATGTTTTCCTCTAAGAGTTTTATAGTGTCAGGTCTTACATTTAGGTCTTTAATCCATTTGGAGTTTATTTTTGTGTATGGTGTGAGGTAGTATTCTAATTTCATTTTTTTGCATGTAGCTGTCCAGTCTTCCCAGCACCACTTATTGAAGAGGCTGTCTTTTCTCCATTGTATGTTCTTGCCTCTTTGTCATAAATTAGGTGCCTATATGTGCTTGGCTTTACCTCTGGGCATTCTATCCTTTACCATTGATCTATATTTCTGTTTTTGTGCCAGTACCATACTGTCTTCATTACTGTAGCTCTGTGCTATAGTTTGAAGTCAGGGAGCCTGATTCCTCCAACTCTGTTTTTCTTTCTCAAGATTGCTTTGTCTATTCGGGGTATTTTGTGTTTCCATATGAATTGTAAATATTTATGTGCCAATTCTGTGAAGAGTGCCACTGGTAGTTGGATAGGGATTTCATTGAATCTATAGATTGGTTTGGGTAGTATAGTCATTTTCACAATATTGATTCTTCCAATCCAAGAACATGGTATATTTCTCCATCTGTTCGTATCATCTTTAATTTCTTTTATTAGTGTTTTATAGTTTTCTGAGTACAAGTCTTTCACTCTTTAGGCAGGTTTATTCCTAGGTATTTTATTCTTTTTGTTGCAATGGTAAATGGGAGTGTTTCCTTAATTTCTCTTTCTGATTTTTTATTGTTGGTGTATAGGAATACCAGAGATTTCTGTGCATTAATTTTGTATCCTGCTACTTTACCAAATTCTTTGATTAGCTCTAGTAGTTTTCTGGTGGCATCTTTAGGATTTTCTATGTAGAGTATCATGTCATCTGCAAACAGTGACAGTTTTACTTCTACTTTTCCAATTCGGATTCCTTTTATTTCTTTTTCTTCTCTGATTGTCATGGCTAGGACTTCCGAAACTATGTTGAATAGGAGTGGCAAGAGTGTACATCCTTGTCTTGTTCCTGATGTTAGTGGAAATGCTTTCAGTTTTTCACCATTGAGTATGATGCTTGCTGTGGGTTAGTCATATATGGCTTTTATTATGTTGAGTTAGGTTCCCTCTATGCCTACTTTCTGGAGAGTTTTTATCATAAATGGGTGTTGAATTTTGTCAAAAGCTTTTTCTGCATCTATTGAGATGATCATATGGTTTTTATTCCTTAATTTGTTAATGTGGTGTATCACATTGATTGATTTGCATATACTGAAGAATCCTTGCATCCCTGGGATAAACCCCACTTGATCATAGTATATGATCCTTTTAATGTGCTGTTGGATTCTGTTTGCTAGTATTTTGTTGAGGATTTTTGCATCTATGTCCACCAGTGATATTGGTCTATAATTTTCTTTTTTTGTGATATCTTTTTCTGGTTTTGGTATCAGGGTGGTGGTGGCTTCATAGAATGAATTTGGGAGTGTTTCTCCCTCTGCAATTTTTTGGAATAGTTTGAGAAGGATCAGTGTTAGCTCTTCTCTAAATGTTTGCTAGAATTCACCTGTGAAGCCATCTGGTCCTGAGCTTTTGTTTGTTGGAACATTTTAAATTACGGTTTCAATTTCATTGCTTGTGATAGGTCTGTTTAAATTTTCTAATTCTTCCTGGTTCAGTCTTGGAAAATTGTACCTTTCCAAGAATTTGTCCATTTCTTCGTGGTTGTCCATTTTATTGGCATATAGTTGTTTGTAGTAGTCTCTTATAATCTTTGTATTTCTGCAGTGTCAGTTGTGATTTCTCCTTTTTCATTTCTAACTTTATTGATTTGTGTCCTCTCCCTTTTTTTCTTAATAGTCTGGCTAAGGGTTTATCAATTTTGTTTATCTTCTCAAAGAACAAGCTTTTGGTTTTATTGATCTTTGCTATTGTTTTCTTCGTTTCAATTTCCTTTTTTTCTGCTCTGGTATTTATGATTTCTTTCCTTCTACTGACTTTGGGTTTTCTTTGTTCTTCTTTCTCTGGTTGTTTTAAGTGCAGGGTTAGATTGTTTATTTGAGATTTTTCTTGTTTCTTGAGGTGAGTTTGAATTGCTATAAACTTCCCTCTTAGAACTGCTTTTGCTGCGTCCTGTAGATTTTGGGTCATCGTGTTTTCATTGTCATCTGTTTCTATGTATTTTTTTATTTCTTCTTTGATTTCTTCAGTGATCTCTTGGTTATTTAGTAGCACACCGTTTAGCCTCCATGTATTTGTGATTTTTACAGTGTTTTTTCCTGTAATTGATTTCCAATCTCATAGTGTTGTGGTCAGAAAAGATGCTTGATACGATTTCAATTTTCTTAAATTTTCCAAGGCTTCATTTGTGACCCAAGATGTGATCTATCCTGGAGAATGTTCCATGTGCACTTGAGAAGAAAGTGTATTCTGCCACTTTTGGGTGGATTGTTCTATAACTATCAATTAAATCTATCTGGCCTATTGTGTCATTTAAAGCTTGGGTTTCCTTATTTATTTTCTGTTTGGATGATGTGTCCATTGATGTAAGTGGAGTGTTAAAGTCTCCTACTATTATTGTGTTACTGTCGATTTCTCCTTTCATGGTTTGTAGCATTTGCCTTATGTATTGAGGTGCTCCTACGTTGGGTGCATAAATATTTACAACTGTTATATCTTCTTCTTGGATGGATCCTTTGATCATTATGTAGCATCCCTCCCTATCTCTTGTTACAGTCTTTATTTAAAGTCTATTTTATCTGATATGAGTATTGCTGCTCCAGCTTTCTTTTGATTTCCATTTGCATGGAATATCTTTTTCCATCCCCTCACTTTCAGTCTGAATATGTCCCAAGGTCTGAAATGGGTCTCTTGTAGACAGCATATAGATTGGTCTTGTATTTGTATCCATTCAGCCAGTCTGTGTCTTTTAGTTGGGGCATTTAATCCATTTACATTCAATGTTATTATCAATATGTATGTTCCTATTACCATTTTCTTAATTGTTTTGGGTTTGTTGGGTCTTTTTCTTCTCTTGTGTTTCCCACCTAGGGAAGTTTCTTTAGCATTTGTTGTAAAGTTGGTTTGGTGGTGCTGAATTCTCTTAGCTTTTGCTTGTCTAAAGAGCTTTTGATTTCTCCATCAAATCTGAATGAGATCCTTGCTGGGTAGAGTAATCTTGGTTGCAGGTTTTTCTCTTTCATCACTTTAACTATATCCTGCCACTCCTTTCTGGCCTGCAGAGTTTCTGCTGAAAAATCAACTGATATCCTTATGGGGATTCCTTTGTATGTTATTTTTTGTTTTTCCCTTGCGGCTTTTAATGTTTTTTCTTTGAATTTAATTTTTGTTAGTTTGATTAATATGTGTCTTGGTGTGTTTTTCCTGGGTTTATCCTGTATGGCACACTCTGTGCTTCCTGGACTTGGGTGACTATTTACTTTCCCATGTTAGGGAGCTTTTTGACTATAATCTCTTCAAATATTTTTCTCAGACCCTTTCTTTTTCTCTTCTCCTTCTGGGATCCATATAATTTGAATGTTGGTGCATTTAGTGTTGTCTCAGAGTCTTTGAGATTGTCTTCAATTCTTTTCATTCTTTTTTCTTTTTTCTGTTCAGCAGCAGTGAATTCCACCATTCTGTCTTCCAGGTCATTTATCTGTTCTTCTGCCTCAGTTATTCTGTTATTGAGTCCTTCTAGTGCATTTTTCATTTCAGTTATTGTGCTGTTCATCTCTGTTTGTTTGTTCTTTAGTTCTTCTAGATCTTTGTTAAACATTTCTTGTATTTTCTCAATCCATGCCTCCATTCTATTTCTGAGATTCTGGATCATCTCTACTATCATTACTCTGAATTCTTTTTCAGGTAGATTATGTATTTCTTCTTCATTTATTTGGTCTTGTAGGTTTTTACCTTGCTCCTTCATCTGTGACATAATTTTTGCATCTCATTTTTTAAATTTTTTTAAGAGTGGGATTGTATTCCTGTCTTACTGGTTATTTGGCCTGAGGTTTCCAACACAGGAGTTTGTAGGCTGTTTGATAGAGCTGGATCTTGGTGCTGAGATGAGGACCTCTGTGAGACCTCACTCCGATGACTATTCCCTGGGGTCTGAGTTTCTCTGTTAGTCCAGTGGTTCAGACTCAGTGTTCCCACCACAGGAGCTTCGCCTGACCCCCGGCTCATGAACCAAGATATCCCAAGCCACCTGAGGTGGCAAAAAAAAAAAAGAAAAGAAAAGAAAAAGTGAACACTAACAAAGTAAAAAATAAAATTAAACTAGGAAACTAACATATGTTAGAAAGAATATAAAAATAAAAATATAGATGAATCAACAACCGGGAGGTACCTCAGCACCACAATAGTACAAAAGAGGAGGAGGGAAAAGAAAAAAAAGAAAAAAAGGAAAAAAGAAAAAAAAATGGTGGGAATGGCCTTGGTTGTGGAGGGTGGGGACTAAGCAAAGGTGATGTTTGGGTGGTGGGTGGATCCTATGCTTAGGACCAACAGGGCTGGAAAAGGCCCTGGGTGCTGTAGGGGGTGGGGCTTAGACTCAAGGAACAGATGGGGCCCAGGCATGCCCCCCACCCCTGGTCTCAGAGGGCGGGGGAAGTCACCTGGGAGCCCAGAAGGCTTCCTGGGCTTGAATGGGCAGGGCAAACACCCTCCTCTCCTCTCCAGCTGCTCTGGTCCTGGAGGGTCCCTCCCGCCTGCCTCTCCTGATCTCCCCGGCCTCCTTCCTATGCTCCCAAGGACCCATGCAGCCAAGAGGGGGCTTTGGAAGGGTGTACCAGCCTGGAAGCTCAGCAGGCTCCCTGTGCCCTAGTGGGCAGGGTAAACGCCCTCTGCTCCCCTTCCACTCCTCCTGGAGGGTCCCTCACATCTGCCTGTCCTGATCTCTCTGGCCTCAGGGGTGCCAATCCTGTCTGGCCTCCACTTCTCCTCCCCCCTCAGTCCACCTACATCCTACCGGTTCACTTGGGGGTTCCTCCCATCTCCTTGGGCATCAGGGTTCCCCACCAGTGACCGGCAGACACCCTAGTTGTGGGGAGACGCTAACTCAGCATCTTCCCACACAGTCATGTTGACTCCTCTTGACTGACTCTTTTTTAACCCTGACTCTTCTCACTATGTCATAGATCTCCCTCAGGAGCAGAATCCAGGTCACAGATGTCAAAGAGAGAGAAGGCTTCCATGTGAAGCAGAGGTGATGACAAGTACCCAACGCCTCAGAGGGGTAAAGGAGGATGGAGACTAGGGCACTCCACTGATGTGGGATGTCAGGAATGGCCTTTTAGAAAGCAGTATCAGAAGAGCAATGGAAACAGAAATCAGACTATGAGTATTTTTAAGTATGGTGGATCAAGGAAAGCTTTTGAGAAGAGGTAAGATGTTGCAAGAAGCTTAGAAAAAGTCATGCAGTTTGTCCAGATGGAGCATGAGAAAAATAATTTGGGAACTGAGAAGGTTATAAGGAACTTAAGGTAGACAACTCCCTGGGACAAATAAAAAAGACAAAACAAAACCATGCTTCATAAACAAGGAAACTGGAACTCTATTCCAAGACAATACATGAAAAATGAAAATGACAGAATTATAGTAATTAAAAAGAGAAAAGTTAGGGAATTCCCTGGTAGTCCAGTGGTTAGGATTCAGGCTTTCACTGTCGGGAGCTCAGGTTAGATCCCTGGTCGGTGAACTAGAATCCTGCAAACTGTGTGGCGTGGCTAGAAAAACAGAGAGAGAAAAGTTAGAATTAGAGGTACCATTTTCACTCATCAAGATCGAAATCTTTTTTTTTTTTTAAAGAAACAAAGATGCTTAATGTTGCATTATTATTTACCTTCTGGTGTATATAAGGGCCAGACAAACCTTATAGAGTATAAGGACCACTGTCCAGGGAGTTTAATGGCCTTCATGGAGGTGAATGAACATGATGGGTGCTCCAAAGGAGGAAAAAAATATCAATTCTCTCTCTTACTTTGCAGGTTCTTCTGAGGAAGTGAGTGTGAAAAGCCATCTGCTGTACAAAATGTTGTTACAGAACATAGGAAGAGAATGAATGACATGTTTTCTGGGTGGCAAAAAGCCCTCTTCATTTTAAAAGCAAAAGAAACATATAAAGGTATGCAGTCTGTACAAATAGTAGTGCCAGATGGCAGATATTGCCATTAAAATAAAATAAACAAGTGGCAACTTCTAATTTAAAAAATTAAAGAGCATGGTTATAGTTCACTGATAGAACCTTCTGACATTCCAATCAAAACATCTGTAAAGATATATCCAATGAAAGAAGAAACATCTCACATTAAAACTGATACTGGAGGCCAACCTACTCTCAGAATTAGAGAAGATTTCCATTACCTTAAGCCCACACTGTGGACTAGCATGTGACTCTTGACCACCTGAAACTGACTACCCTGTCACCTGAAAGGAGAGCCTGAGACTCAGCTTGTGCCCTTTCTGTCAGCCCTGAAAGAGGAGAGTGTCAAGCAACTTGAAAACTCTCTTTCTATTGTAGGAGTATCATTTTTTTTTTGAGATGGTTTCTCTCCTTCTCATCCAATTAGTTCTGCCTTTGTCATCAATAAAAATGCAATACCTACCCCCAAAACAAGCTAGCAGAAAGGCAGCTGTGGTACAGTGCATCCAGGGAGCTGTAGACCTACTAAGTAAAATGCTATAGGAATAGGCTAGTAGCTGGACATGCTGAAGGGGCATTGTTTCATTGTGTACCTGGGTGTTTCCACTTGTCAGAAGAGCAGGCAGAGAGAGGGAAAGAAGACCCCTCCTCAGTCCAGCAGAACTTACTGGATAGAGCCTGGGCTGGGCCAGGAGCTGTAGGCGGGAGACATTCTCCTCACCTACAAGGGGACAAGGAACAGAGACTGTGCAAGTCAGCACCTCCACCAACAGTCCCTGGACCCAGACAGCCTTCCCTTCACCCTGAGGTAGGGAAATGGGCCAAACAGAGAGAAGCAAAGTGCCACAAAGCAAGAAAGCTGGAAATTTCTTCTAAAACACTCTGGAAGAGCAAACAGGTCTATGTCCAATAAATGAATAGAATACCATTTTTGCTTATAAAATTGGCAATGATTTTTAACGAAACATTTAAAGGTAATGAGGTTTTTAGAAGAGACCATGAAAAAGACATTCACATACACCACCAATGGAAATGTAAATTGCCAGTCATTTTCAAGAAATGATCCAGGTTTACCTACTTTCATCATTGCAGTTTTTCTTAAACAACCTTAACAGCCTAAAATAGAAGAAAGGTTAAATATTTTTTATACATAATAGTCCACCATAAGAATGTATTTTGAGTTACATAATGACTTGGGGAAATGCTTATAACTTAAAATTAAAAAAAAAAAAAAGACACAAAGTTTTAAAATACGATATGACCCAAATTTTTAAAACCACATCAAAAGCATTAGAGATCAAGATGGCAGAATAAGAGGACCCCGGGTTCACTTCCCCTCACTAACACATCAAAACTACAACTACATATAGAACGACCCTCGCTGAAATTGATTTGGAGACTAGCAGGACAGCTCATCTACAACCAAGGCTGTAAAAGATCCACAGAGTCTGGCTGGAGGAGAGGAGAAGCGATCTGGTTGGGACCTGCATCCCTAGTGGTGGACACAAAAGAGGAGAGGAGTATGTCACAGGCTCAGAGATCATCCCCAGTGAGGGTTTAAGACATCTATTAAGCACCCTAGCTCTGGGGTCCAACACCAGGAAGATGAAGCCCCTTAGCTGGTTTGAAAACCAGTGGGGCTTACTGGAGGTCTGTAAGAAACCAAGACTCCACTCCTGAAGGGCTCACACTCAGACTTGCTTACTCCTAGTCACACCTGGAAGCAGAAGATTGAAAACTGCCTGGGGCTCTGGCTGGCTTTCCAGGACCACCCCAGTGCATCACCCCCCAGCCAGCACCAGCCCTTCTTTCTTCAGCACTTCTCCCTACTAAGGCAGAGGCTGCCATTGCCAACAAGAGTACACACACTAGGAGGGAATACAGCCTATTTGGATCCTGGTTCTGCCTCTGACCAGGACAGTCATTGCTATTGCCAGTGTACTTGACAGGGTACATGGTGGAAGGGAGCAAAACCAGCCCAATAGTGTGGCACCAACCCCTCTGGCCCTGACCCAGCCTCTAACTAAGGCACACAAACTGGGGAGGAGGGAGTGAAACCAACACTGAAGTGCAGCCCCAAGCCCTCAGGCCCTAACTATGCCCCAAACCAAAGACAGAAACTGCCATCACACCTGGGAACTCTGTTAAGGTTACTGCTCCAGCCCCTCAGGCCAAACCCCAAACCCAATAGGGTGGTGACAGCCACTGAGCATAAGAGAAGCCCCTGTTTTCACCTGACTCTGGCTCTAGTCCCTTCAACTCCAGCCTTATCTCTCACCAAGGTAGTGGCTACCAGCACACCCGAGGGGGAGACAGGGCCCATACTCACTTCAGATCCAGACCTCCCACCAAAGCCACTGGGCACACACAGACTTCATGGGACACTGACACACAAGGAATGCCTTCAAGAGTGGGATAGGTAGCTGTCTCACCTAATTTCATAGAAACAGAGAAAGTTAAGTAAAATGAGGAGACAAAATAAAATGTTTCAAATGAAAGAACAAGTAAAAAAAAAACCCTGAAAAAAACCTTAATGAAACAGAGATAAATAATTACCTGATAAAGAATTCAAAGCAATAGCAATAAGAATGCTAAGTGACCTTGGGGAAAAAGGAAAAATAGATAAACACAGTGAGAATTTTAACAAGGAACTATAAAATATAAAAAAGAACCAGTCAGAGCTGAAGATTACACTAACTGAAATGAAAAATACACTAGAGGGAATTAACAACAGATTACGTGATGTAGAAGAATGTATAAGCAATCTGGAAGATAGAATAATGGAAATCACCCAATCAAAACAGCAAAAAGAACAACTTTTTTACTAAAGTTGAGAATGGTTTAAGGGACCTCTGAGACATCAAGCATACTAATAGTCACATTATAGGGGTCCCAGAAAGAGAAGAGAGAGTGATAGAAAATGTGTCTGATGAAATTATGGCTGAAAACTTCCTGAACTTGAAGAAGGAAACAGATATCCAGGTACAGGAAGCACAGGGAGTCCCAAATAAGATGAACCCAAAGAGACGCACACCAAGACACAAGATAATCAAAATGACAGAAGTTAAAAATATATAGATAATTTTAAAGGCAGCAAAAGAGAAAAACAAAGAGTCACATACAAGGGAACCCCCAAGAGGCTATCAACTGATTTTTCAGCAGAAACTTTATAGGCCAGAAGAGAGTGGCAGGATATATTTAAAATGTTGAAGGGAAAAAAACCTACAACCTAGAATATTCTACACAGAAAGGCTATTATTCAAAATTGAAGGAGGAGAAAGAGCTTCTCAGACAAGGAAAAGCTAAGAGCTCATCACTACTAAACTGACTTTACAAGAAGTGTTAGAGGGTCTTCTTTCAATGAAAAAGAAAAGGTTACAAGAAATAAGTAATTAGAGGAAGAAAAAAATCCCACTGGTAAAGGCTGTGGTTCAACCACTTAAATAAGCTAGTACAAGGATTAAAAGATAAAAAATAAAATAAACTATTACCACAATAAACAGTTAAGGGATAGACATGAAGATGTAAATTATGACATCAAAAACACAAAATGGGGGTGGGGTAAAAAATGTAGAGATGTTTAGAATGTGTTTGAACTTAAGTGAATCTCAATTTAAAATAAATATAGTTACAGGTCAATAAATATGAACTCCATAGTAACCACAAATCAAAAACCTATAATAGATACATAAAAACTAGAGCGAAAGGAACACAAACAACACTAAACAAAATCATCAAACCACAAGGGATGAGACTAAAAAGAAAAAAAAAGAGAACAGAGAAGAACAACAAAAACAAGCAACAAAATGGCAAGAAGTACATGCCTATCAATAATCACTTAAAATGTCAATGGACTACATGTTCCAATCAAAAGGCAAAGATGCCTGATTAGATGAAAAACAAGACCCATCTATATGCTGCCTACAAAATACTCATTTCAGATTTAAAGGCACTCACATACTGAAAGTGAAGGGATGAAAAAGATATTCCATGCAAATGAAAACAAAAATAAAGCTGGGGTAGCAATACTCATATCAGACAAGTAGACTTTAAAACAAAGTCTATAATAAAGGACAAAGAAGGACATTGTATTATGACAAATGGATCAATAAAAGAAGGGGATAAAACCTTTGTAAACATATATGCAACTATTATAGGAGTACCTATATATGTAAAGCAAATATGAACAGACACAAAGGGAGAAATTGCCAATAATACAATAATAATAGGGGACTTTAACACCCCACTTACATCAATGGACAGAACATCCAGACAGAAAGTCAATAAGGAAACAGTGGCCTTAAATGACACATTAGACTAGTTGAAATTAATAGGTATCTATGGAACATTTCACCCCAAAATACATTCTTTTCAAGTGCACATGAAATGTTCTCCAGGATAGTTCACATACTAGGTCACAAAACAAGTCCAACAAATGTAAGTGGTTAGAAATTATATCAAGCATCTTTTCAGACCAAAACAGTATGAACCTAGAAGTCAATTACAAGAAGAAATATGGAAAAAACACAACCACATGGACACTAAACAGCATGCTACTAAAAAGAACCAATGGGCCAATGAAGAAATAAAAGAGGAAATCAGAAAATACCTTGAGACAAATGAAAAAAACAGAAAAACCCCATAACTTTCCAAAATCTATGAGACACAACAAAAGCAGTTCTAAGAGGCAAGTTTATAGTAATATAGGCCTACCTCAAGAAAAAAGAAAAATCTCAAACAACCTAATGTACCACCTAAAAGAACTAGAAAAAGAAGAACAAACAAAGCCCAAAGTCACCAGGAGAAAGGAAATAACAAAGATTACAGCGGAAATAAATAAAATAGAGACAAAAAAATTTGAAAAGATCAATGAAACCAAGAGCTGTTTTTTTTAAAGATAAACAAAATTGGTAAGCCTTTAGCTAGGCTCATTAAGGAAAAAAAGAAAAGGGACCCAAATAAAATAAGAAATGAAAAAGAAATTACAACAAATATCACAGAATACAAACTTACAAACAGTTATATGCCAACAAATTAGACAACCTAGGAGAAATGGATAAATTCCTAGAAACATATAATCTTCCAAGACTGAATGAGGAGAAATAGATAATCTGAAAAGACCAATTATTAGTATTGAAATTGAATCAGTAATCAAAAACTGCCAACAAACAGAAGTTCAGTACCAGACAGCTTCACAGGGGAATTCTACCAAACATAAAGAGGAGTTAATACCTATCTTTCTCAAACTATTCCAAAAAAATTGAAGAGAAGTGCACACTCCCAAATTCATTCTGAGGCCACCATTACCCTGATACCAAAATCAGACAGAGACTCTACTATAAAAGAAAATACAGACCATTACCCCTGATGTACATAGATGTAAAAATCCTCGACAAAATATTAGCAAACTGAATTCAACAATATGTAAAAAGGATCATATGTCATGATCAAGTTGGATTTATTCTAGGTATGCAAGGATGGTTCAATATCCACAAGTTAATCAATGTGATACATCACATTAACAAAACAAATGATAAAAATCACATGATCATTTCAATAGATGCAGAAAAAGCATTTGACACCCATTCATGATTAAAAAACTCTCAAAAAAGTTGGTATACAGGAAACATATCTCAACATAATAAAGGCCATTTATGACAAACCCACAGGTAACATCATACTCAGTGGTGAAAAACTGAAAGCTTTTCCTCTAAAATCAGGAACAGGACAAGGATGCCCACTCTCACCATTTCTATGTGACATATACTGGAAGTCCTAGCCACAGCAAGCAGGCAAGGAAAAGAAATAGAAGACATCAATTGTAAGGGAAGAAGTAAAACTGCAACTATTTGCAGATGAGAAAACCCTAAAGTCTTCACCAAAACAACTATTAGAACTAATAAATGAATTCAGTAAATTTGCAGGACACAAAATTGATATACAGAAATCTGTTGCTTTTCTGTACATTGATAACGAACAATCAGAAGAAGTAAGAAAACAATCCCATTTACAACTGCATCAAAAAGAATAAAATGCCTAGGAATACATTTAACCAAGGAGGTGAAAGACCTATATGCTGAAAACTATAAGACACTGATGAAGAAAATTGAAGAGGATACAAATAATGGACACATATTCCATGTTCATGGATTGGAAGCATTAATATTGTTAAAATGTCCATACTACCCAAAGCAATCTACAGATATAATGCAATCCCTGTCAAAATACCCATGATATTTTTCACAGAACTAGAACAAATAATCCTAAAATGCACATGGAAAGACCCCCAAATAGCCAAAGCAATCTTGAGAAAGAAGAGCAAAGCTGGAGGTATCATGCTCCCTGACTTCAAACTATACTACAAAGCTACAGTGATCAAAACAGTATGGTACTGGTACAAAAACAGACATATAGATCAATGGAACAGACTAGAGAGCCCAGAAATAAACCCACTCACATACAGTCAATTAATCTACAACAAAGAAGGCAAGAATATACAATGTGGAAAAGATAGCTTCTTCAATAAGTGGTGTTGGGAAAACTGGACAGCTACATGTAAAAGATTGAAACCAGAACATTTTCTCACACTATACACAAAAATAAAATGGATTAAAGACCTAAATGGAAAGACTGGAAACCATAAAACTCCTAGAAGAAAATATAGGCAGTGCACTCTTTAACTTAAGTCTTAGCAATACTTTTTTTGGAGCGGTCTCCTCAGACAAGGGAAATAGTAAAATAACAAATGATGCCTAATTAAACTTGAAAAGCTTTTGCACAGTGAAGGAAACCATCAATGAAATGAAAAGGCAACATACTGAATGGGAGAAGATATCTGCAAATAATATATCTGGTAAGGAGTCAATATCCAAATATATAAAGAGCTCACACAACTCAATATTTTTTTTAAAAAAACCTAATTAAGAGTGGGCAGAATACCTGAATAGACATTTTCCCAAAGAAGACATACAGATGGTCAACAGGCACATGAAATGATGTTCAACATCACTAATCATCAGGGAAATACAGATCAAAACCACAATGATATATTAGCTCACACAAATGGCTGTCATCAAAAAGACAACAAATAATACATGT
The DNA here is from genome assembly GCF_009873245.2 of Balaenoptera musculus. Classification (NCBI taxonomy): domain Eukaryota; kingdom Metazoa; phylum Chordata; class Mammalia; order Artiodactyla; family Balaenopteridae; genus Balaenoptera; species Balaenoptera musculus. Next base: position 30,638,232 of record NC_045790.1, on the reverse strand, counting down.
TGGCAAAGATGTGGAGAAAAGGAAACAATGGTACACTGTTGGTGGGAATGTAAATTGATGCAGCCACTACTTCCACAGTATGGTAGTTTCTCAAAAATTAGTAACTACCATATGTTCCAATAATTCCCCTCCTGGGTATATATCTGAAGAAAATAAAAACATGAATTCAAAAAGATATATGCACCCCAATATTCATAGCAGTATTATTTATAATAACCAAGATATGGAAGCAACTTAAGTTTCCATCAACAGATGAATAGATAAAGAAGATGTGGTATGTATACATACAATGGAATATTACTAAGCCATAAAAAAGAATGAAATTTTGCCATTTGCAAAAACATGGATGGAACTGGAAGGTATTATGCTTAGTGAACTCAGATGGAGAAAGACAAATACTCTGTTATGACTTATACTTGGAATCTAAAAAATAAAACAAACAAATGAATATAAGAAAACTGAAACAGACTCACAGATACAGAGAACAAACTAGCGGTTACCCATGGGAAGAGGGAAAGAGTTAGGGGCAAGATAGGGAAAGAGGACTAAGAAGTACAAACTACTAGGTATAAATTAAATAAAATACAAGGATGCCATGTACAACACAGGGAATATAGCCAATATTTTATCATTTTAAATGGAATATAATCTATAAGAAATATTGTATCACTATGTTGTACACCTGAAACTAATATAACACTGTAAATCAACTATACTTCAACTTTTTTTAAAAAAAAGTAAAAAGATTAAAAACAAACTAACCAAAAGCAAATGCAGGCATTAAAAAAAAAAAATGGACATGATAGGGGAAAAAAATGGAAGAACTATATTTAAATGCTAACAGTGATTATGGCTAAACATATATAGGATTTAGGATTACCTCTAAAGCATAATTTGTTATATTTTTGTAATAAAATGCATAGATGAATAAAAGAACTGGGAGAGATGGTTTTTTAGAGATAATTAGAGAGTCCAGCCAGAAATGGAGCGAGAAGGGCCATGCACAGCTAGCAGTCACACCAGCCCAGTGATGATGTTATTAGAAATTAAAGCATGTCAGAGACAACTTTCTTTTCTCCCTAAACAGGCCCCTAGAAACATTTTTAAATGCCCAGGACCTGGTAGGCAAACTCACGCTTGACGGATCCTTAACAAATCAATCCTGGAACAGTTTTATTAACAGAAGTTTTACAGGAACATGATCTCATTCCAAATGGGGCTTATGGACCCAAACTCTGAAGTAAGGGAAAACCATCATAACAGAAATACTTTATGGTGTTATAAATTAACCAGTAACACCTACCCTGGAAACGCAGATGAGATGAAAAGAACCCTGGAGTCTGACTCCAAGACTCTTCTGCCCCATGATAGAGGTGTCCTTTTTACCTCTGGGGGATTAGGGTCCTCATCTGTGAAATGTGGATTATAACACAGCCAAGCTCCTAGGACTATTATAACAACAAAAGGCAAAACGCAAGTGAATACGGTGCTCTGCAAAACTAAGTCATCACTGTACTATTCTATTAATGAGAAGAATGTAAGGAGTTGGATTTCATGATCTGCAGCACAAATGCTATAGTATTTCATGGTGCCATACTTTTCCCTAACAATAGCACTAAATGCATGTGGCCCTAAAATGAAGAACCTGAAAGATGATTCTTTTACCATTTTTCATTTTTTCAGAATACTCAAAATATTTTTCATATTTGGAATCGGAACTTGAAACATACTTTCCAAAGATAATACCCAAATGTGGAACAATCTATAAAATGTTAAAATCAGCATATTTGGGGATGTATTTTGTCAGCATTATAGGGAAGGAGAACTTCATTTTCCTAAAATGTTTACAGTCATGAATATGAATGCCTGTATATGGTGTGTGTGTGCGTATGCATGTATATATGTGTATTCATGCACACGTGTGTGGACCCATTGATGCACATGTATATTACAGTAAGCTGTAAGAAGGAGAATAACTCAGTAAGCTGTAAGAAGGAGTGATGGAAGTTGTACCCAGATCCACCTCCCCTTCTGCTGACCCTTCAAAGTTGAGGCTAAGTTTTGTAGAACGGTAGATCACTAATGATTGGTTGGGGATGGTTAAATGTATTTATAGTGGGAGGAAGACATGTAAGACAACAAACAACTGGTTCAAGTTGCACAAAATGTAAACTGTCTGTGGATAAGAAAATAACATGCACAAAATATATGTCATGCTTGTAACGTAGAAAAATCACAGGTCTACCAAGGGGAAACTGGTTAAAGTTCACGCATAAAAGAATACTGTGGGGCCGTTTCAAAGTATGATGAGGATCTGTATTCAGATATTGAGAGATATGCATGAACTAGCACAGAGTGAAAAAAGAAGACTATGTGTATCCTATAAATAGTATAATACAACTTTTATAAATATAATCTGTAAGCATATTATAGATTATGCAATGTATGTATTGCATAGAAAAAAACCTGAGGGTATGTACCATAAAACATTAACACTGCTTTTCTGCCTCCGCTGCGGCGATGGCGCCAGTGAAAAAGCTTGTGGTGAAGGGGGGCAAAAAAAAGAAGCAGGTCCTGAAGTTTACTCTTGACTGTACCCATCCTGTAGAAGATGGAATCATGGATGCGGCCAATTTTGAGCAGTTTCTTCAGGAAAGAATCAAAGTGAATGGAAAAGCTGGGAATCTCGGAGGAGGTGTTGTAACAATCGAAAGAAGCAAAAGCAAGATCACTGTAACTTCCGAGGTGCCTTTTTCCAAAAGGTATTTGAAATATCTCACCAAAAAATATTTGAAGAAGAATAATCTCCGTGATTGGTTACGCGTAGTTGCTAACAGCAAAGAAAGTTACGAATTACGTTACTTCCAGATTAATCAAGATGAAGAAGAGGAAGAAGATGAGGATTGAAACTCAGTTATCTGGAGTATTTTGTATGAATTCTTAAATAAAATTTAGGAAACAAAAAAAAAAAAAAACATTAACACTAGTTTTCTCAAAGTGACCCAATGTGGGATGTTTTAATTTAAATTTTTTTTTTCTTTTGGGGGTAGGATATTTTAATTACTTTGCTATAATTGTTGGAGTGTTTTAACACTTTGGAATTATTTTAACAACCATAAACAAAACATTTTTTTCATTTTGAGAAAAGTAGAAAAACATATTGTTCACTAAAAAATGCTTAGACTTCAACCTTAGGAAGTGATTAAGAATAAGAAGTGATTATTCGGAAAAAGAAGAGAGTAACCATTAGCCTCATCCCTTCCTATCATGAGTTCAGGTAACGTGGTACCTCTTACCCGACGCTTTAACATTGAGAAGTTGCAGAGCTTAAAAAGGAAAGAGCAAGCTTGCCCAACAAGCTCAGAAATATAGCTTCAGGTCATTGATGTGAAAATTCCCAAATCTTAAAAAGAAACCATACAATCAACACACGCTATTTTTTTCCATGAACTTTCCTGCCTAGCTGGTGTAATAGCAGTACCAGTGGCTTTGATAACTTTTTAAAGGCACAGATAAAGGTAAAGCTTGAGTGGAAAGCCAAGTCATTATTTCTACAGAATTAAAATCACTGTGGGTAAGCATATTGAGTCAACTGAAGTTGATTTAAAGGAGGTTTAAATCAGGACCTCTAGTAGGAAGAACTACTTTGACAAATCTATTACATCTAATACATTAGATCAACAAAGATTTCATGTCAAAATAGTATTAACTATAATGTTTGGTGAATAGAATGAAATGTTTTCCTTATTCTAATCCTTCCTTTAAGATAGGCAGCAACCACAGGGACCTATTATGGAATTTAAATTAATTCATATTATTTAGTTTTTGTATGTAGCCAACAATTCCTCTAAAATCCCCTGGGCCATAAGACATTACTTTCTTTAAAAATGTTAGCAAAGTAAGGAAGTGTTATAAATTCCAAGAAGCATTCTCTTCCACACTGCAACTCCTTTTTTACCTGAGTTATGCCCATCTGTGAAGAAGCTTCATTGGAATCCACAGGTTTGTGCAGCTAGAGCTGATGCTGGTTTGTAACCTGGACAAAAATACAAGGCAGGAGAATAGAGATCTGGCATTTAATGCCCCTTGGTGAAAAACATGACTGCTTGCAGCAATCCAGCCAAAAAAATTAAAACTGTTTAAGTTCTCATGGGTTTTAAGAAAATCTGAATATTTTTACTCTTCCTTTCTAATAACGTTGGTTAGTTTTGATGGGAGTGTGTGTTTTAAAGGAAACATTTATAGGCACCCCTGGGCTCTTAGCTGTGTGATCTGGGGAATCTGGGAAAGATGTGGAGGGTCGTGGCTGAAGGCAGTTTTGCTCCATTTACATTCATAACTGCCCAGGAGAATGTTGGGAATCCTCAAGATTTAGGGAAGATGACTGTAAGCTTTGCAGAATAATGTCTCTCTGTTTATTAAAGCCTTCTGGTAACCCCAACTATATTTCTTTTACAGTTAAGCTCTGTTCTTTTTCATGTTTTGTAAGCATGCTCCATCCTTACCAGACAGCCCAGGTGGATGGAGCCAGCAAGATCTGACTACTGTGAATTGCCAATGCTTTTCACAATAAAGAAGACATTTCTCTCTGAGGGCCTCTATATTGAAACCCCATATTTAGGGATCCCTGGGTCTTTGAGGCTGCTTTTTACACCTCCACTGGAAGGTGATACATAGAGTGTTGATAAGGTGCCTGGAATGGTGACCACCTCTTTCCAGGGCCTATGCTTCTTCCTGCCAGCTCACAGCCCACAGTACTGAACTGTACTGGGTTAAATATAAATAGTGTCCCTCCAAAAATCATGTCCACCTGGATCCTTAGACTGTGACCTTATTTGGGAATAAGATTTTTGCAGCTGTAATTAATTAAGATGAGGTCATACTAGATTAGAGTGGACCCTAATCCAATGACTATTGTCTTTATCAGAAGGCCATGTGGAGACACAGACACACAGGGGAGAACATCATGTGAAAACAAAGGCAGAGACTGAAGTGACGTGTCCACTAGCCAAGGATTGACAAGGATTGCTGGCAAACACCAGAAGCTAGGGGAGAGGCATGGAACATTCTCCCGCAGAGCTTCTAGTAAGAACTAAGCCTGCCAACACCTTGATTTTAGACTTCTAGGCTCCAGAAATATGAGAGAACAAATTTCTATTGCTTTAAGCCCCCAGGTTTGCAGTACATCGTTACAGCAGCCCTATGAAACTAATATGTGGATAAAATGGAGAGGAAGTTCTAAAGAAATTCAGAGAAATAAGACAGACACTTTCAAAAACAGATACCCCAAGCTTTAAAATTAGGCTTTAAGAAGATATTGTTAAGCCTTCACTTAACATGCAAGATTGTTTTTATTTGGCATTGACAACCTGGTGAAATATATAATTTCCTTGGTTCCCTCCAAGGTCAGATAGTTTTATGTCCTTTGTAAAACAGAAACTTCGAGATGAAATGAACTGCCAGGAGATAACTACTCTGTTCCCTGGTTTAGACAAGACTATGGCCCCCAGTGTGCCATATTCTTCTGGCCATACAACCCTTAGGATACAAAAGTGATTGTGAATTTTAATGCATACCATTTTATTACTAAAACTGTTAAATGAAAGATGCAAAACATTCCATAAAATCCATCAATCACTATGGTATTATTTCCTAGAAATCTACTGTGTAGTAGAGTACACCACAAGTCAAGAAGCTCAAAAAAGCCATTGACGCTGTAGAAACATTCAATGTGACCTTTAAAATTTATCTTAAAATATACTTTATCCCTATAAAGAAATGCATTACTCTGTTCAGGTACTAATGCTGGATCTAGTCGTAAGTTAGCTCATATTTTTAGAAAAGCAACTGACATTTCACATATAAAAGCACATATACACACTCACAGGTGTGGACATACTGATGTCTGATAAGCATCAGTTGTTTATGTCCATCTGTGTTCCCAAGCACATTGAATATCCTGCAAAACCTCATGCTATAGAACACTCAAAAATTCTAAATAAAATAGAACAAACATACTTTTTTAAATGCATACATGATTACATGCCTATATAAAATAAGGCACCACAAATGAAGAGTAAGATGAAAACATGTGTCCCAGAGGACAGTGTAATGTCCTAGTTTTAATGTCTCCAAGACCAGGAGTCAAGGACTTGGACCTGCATGAGTCAGAGAGTTGCAGCTGAGACACTGGTGTATAATCAAATAACCAAACCCTCAGAGAAAAGGTGAAGGGGGAAAAAAAAAACAGTGAGGAAAATCAAAAAAGGCAGAATACGAGAAAACATTTCTGTCTCCTCCTACACTCTAGTTTGAGAGAAAAAAAAAGTCTTTTGTGAGAATTTTTAACCACAGACTTTCAGTTTCACATGTTTGGTATTCATTTTTACACCACAGCATGTTCCAGGAAACTCCAAACCAAAAAATTAACCTGCAAAAGAGTTGTCCTGTGTGCCAACCAGGAAACCTCAATCCAGACCATACAAGAGCCCCATAAAATATCAGCTCAAAATCCAAGCATAAGAGGAAACAAGAAAAATAGACATGAATCACATAATCTCAAAGCACCTGATTCAGATCCTTAAGATTTTCAGGTTACGGAAGTATTAGAAGCTAACTAGAAAATATGTTTAAAATAAAGTTAAATAATGAAATAAATATAAGAGAAAATAACTAGATCAAATGCAATTGTCCAATCCAACTTGAAATAGAATCAGATAGAACTTATTGGAAGAAATGTAGTCTTTGACATTGAAAACTCAGTGGAAACAGATGAAAGGAAAAATAAAACGTGATACATCCATGCAATGGAATACTGCTCAGCAATGAAAAAGAACCAACTACTGATGCAACCTACAACATAAATGAAGCGCAAAAGCAGTATATTAAGTAAAAGAAACCAAACACAAAAGACCACATATTGTATGATTCCATTTATATGATATGTCCATAAAAAGCAAATTTATAGAGACAGAAATAGGTTAGTGGTTTCCTAGGGCTGGGGGTGGGAATAACGATTAACTCTAAATGCTCATGAGCCATTTTATGGCAAGATAGAAACATTCTCAAACTAGTTTATGATGGTGTCTGCACAACTGGTAAATTTGCTAAAAGTCACATTGAACTGTAATTTTTAAATGGTTGAGCTTATATGCATAAATTGTATGCATTTTTGTAAATTATTCATGTAAAATTTATCTCAATAAATTTTTTTTTAAAAACTCAGTGGGAGGGCTTCCCTGGTGGTGCAGTGGTTGAGAATCTGCCTGCTAATGCAGGGGACACTGGTTCGAGCCCTGGTCTGGGAAGATCCCACATGCTGCGGAGCAACTAGGCCCGTGAGCCACAACTACTGAGCCTGCACATCTGGAGCCTGTGCTCCACAACAAGAGAGGCCACGATAGTGAGAGGCCCGCGCACCACGATGAAGAGTGGCCCCCGCTTGCCGCAACTAGAGAAAGCCCTAGCACAGAAATGAAGACCCAACATAGAAATCAATCAATCAATCAATCAATCTTTAAAAAAAAACAAACAAAAAAACTCAGTGGGAAAGTTAAATAGCAGATTAGACAATATCAAAGTTGTAATATAAATCCAAAGAAATTATAGTGAATGCAGAACAGAAAGAGATGGAAAATGTGAAAGAGACGTAATGAAAGTTGAGAGGAAGTATAAGAAGACCCAATACATATCTAATAGAGGTTCCAGAAAAAGAAGTTGTAGAGAAAAAAAGAAAAAGAGGAAAGGAGAAAATGTTTTCAAAGAAACAAAGCCTAAGAATTTTCTAGACCTGATGAAAGACATGAATCACAAGCTAAGTAAATAAAAAGAAATCTACACTTAGATATATCGAAGCTACAGAACCACTAGCAAAGAAAGGTTTTTAAAAGCAATAAGAGAGAACACTTATAGAAGCTAAGGGGAGGAACCAATTTTTATCAAGAAAGATGTCAAAAAAGAAATACGATTTAACTGGAGCCTGGAAAGAAGGTTAAGGTTTAGATAAATGGATTTGAAGAAGGAAGGACGTTCTAATCACAGGTGTGAGAAGGAGATCATAAGCAAAGATGAAAAGGCCAAATGTACAGTGGTGAGGCTTCCAGTATATGAGAAGGACAGTTGGCTGAAGCAAAGAATAAATGTAGGAAATTGGTAGAAGTCAAGTTTAGGGAGGCACAGCCAAGCTAGAGTGGAGTGGACATTGAAAGGCCCTTTCAAGACTTAGACTTATTGATCCTCCGCAATTAAAAATATTCCCTGGCTGATTCATAATAGATCCTCTTTTTTATCATGTCGACCCTTGTTTCATAGTAACCAGAGAAATTCTATGACTTTGAAACTGGAAAGGCAGCTTTCTAAAAGTTGGAGTGCATTTTCCATTGGAACCCTTCGGTGGCCTGAGGTCCAAGTTAAACCTGAACTTGGGAAACACAGGAGCTCCAGGTCGCCACTGAACAACCGTGCTCAACAGGCAGGCGATGGGGTCTGCCACAGCCTTCCCTGTGTATTTTCTCTAAACTCCTATAAATTTAACAGGCCTGGGAAAAAGGTGAGTCATAAAGGTGGAGAAATATTTTGGCTGCAGCTTTGGTAAAAGGTGAAATGCATTAACCTTGCAATGAGTCATCATCACCTCAGGCAGCTTAAAAGAAAAAAACCTCAGCCACCGTGGCTACAGACCTCTGGGAGCTTTTCTAACAGAGTGTCAGGATTTGGTAACTTCTTATCTGGTGCGGGTGTGGCCTGGTGTGAGTTTAGTTTATCCTCAAGAAGTTCTGAAATGCCTCATTTCCAACATGCAGCCTGTAAGGCTGGCTCACCTTCCTTCCAAACCACAGCAGGAGACACAGCTGCAACCCACCTGCTTCCATGGGGCCAGTTTCACTCCACGTGAAGAAGTGCTAGCTACTGGCACCAACAGAGTCCCTCAAATAGACCTATTTCTAAAATCAGGCATTGCCAATTACATTCCAAGAAATTACATTGGTAATAAGATTATGTGGAATTTATTTCTCTGAACTGTGGCTGCCAGATCATTTGAAATAAACCCTAACGACTCATTAGTAGGTTTCAATACGAACAAAATTAAGTATTCCTCCATTATATAGCTTTAGAAAAATAATCACAAATCCTTTACCTTATTTCCAAAAAATGAAAACTGCATGCATATTATGTTCAGGCATCTATTATTGGCAAATGTTTACAAAGGAACTAATGTCCTCTGATAACCATTTGATGTGGAAAAGGATTTGAAGACCTCTCCAGCTGTATCAGTAAAGAAATGCTGGTTCACGTATATCATCCTTAGAGAAGAGCTGCACCCCTCCTACAGGCAAGGGAGGCAGCAGGAAGTAGTGCACAGACCTGGACTTGAATCTGAAACTAGCCGCTTAGTAGTGTGTGACTTGGCCAAGTTACTCAGCCTCTCTGAACCTCATCCTTCTCATAAGTACAATGAGGGGATGGCACCAACTGCAGGGTGGGAATGAGGACAAAAGGATGACAAATATACCATTCCTTGGTGGTCGGTAATGTCAGCTCCTTTGTCTCTCCCTTCCTATAGCATTACCCCTCAAGGAACCGGCCGCCGGGAAAGTGAGCTAGTTCAAGTCTATAAATGGAGTGGATGGCATTTGGACTGGCAGAGGGAAATGTGTTCTGGACAGCAGGAAAAAAACATGAGCTCTTTTGAGGGGTGATGGGGAGACAGTGAGGCAGGCAATTGGTTGAAGGAGCTACTACTACTGGTCCAGCTGCAATGGAGAGTCAGGTGTGGCTGGAGGAAGGAGGTCATCAGTATTACACTGAGGCATTTGGACTTTATGCCTTCAGGGACGGTAAGTCTGGGAAGGTTTCCGAGCAGGGAACAATTCGTCTGACACTGACCACTTGATTCTGACCACCTCATGCTCTTTTGCTGTGAGTCAATGGGGCCTCATCACCAGAACTGAGGAATCTTCAATACTACCTGGAACTGCCCTCTCACTTCCCAGTGCCTGAGTCTGATAGAGCCCACAGCCCGTCACAGAAAGTCTGTTCTGTGGGTGAAGAAAGTAAGACCCACGGAGATGAGGTGACTTGCCACAGGTCAGAATCAGCAACTGGAAATCTGTCTTCTCCCTTAAACTTTGTGCTCTTCCTACTATATCTCACCAATATAATGAAAATTCTATGAAAATGCTTCAAAATCATTAAACAGGAGAAAGGGAAACCTTGGGAAGCCCTTGCAGCCTGTGCCATATGCACACAACAGATGCAATGAGGTTTTAGGATTCACCGTGTCCCCATTATTCAATTCTCTGCCTTAAAACTTAATGATTTCCTAAACTATTAATGTATGGAATTTAATAACTTAGAGATGAAGTTAGATTTAATTCTAACTTATCTCTAAAGAAAAGATGTCTGTAGCTTTGATTAAATAGAAGCACACTTGTGTTGGTATGAACTCAGCAGTTAGCAAAAGATTTCTTCCTTTAGAAGATCAGTCCCGATTATTCAGGTGTTAGAACATGACCAAAAAACCATGTCATGGTGCTAAAACCCTGCACTGAAATTCATAACCCAGCAGAGAAGCTTGGCATCTGTTTGACATGGTGGTCAGTTTACATACTTGGATAGCACTCAGACACTTTGACAGTATAGTCAATGGGCCCTAAGTAGTCGTCCCAAGATATTAGGCTACAAAGGGTTGCTTAAAGCTCTTTCTACAAGGGGTCTGGACATTGAGCTCACCAGTCACCTCACCCCTGACCCAAAGAGAACGTTGACAGTCAACCCCTCCCTTGGATCATTTGTGGTCTACCTTCAGACCATGTTCTTTTTGCACCCTCCCTCTCCCTGTAGGCCTTAGTGCTTCTCAGCTTATGTTGTACAGAAGCAAAACCAAAAAAGTGACAATCTCTCCATCCCAGAGTTATTTGGCATCAAATTCCCATATCATTCTGAGAAATTTAGGATTAGCTAGAAGCTGCCAAATGAAAGACCAACTATGCTTCATAGATGTACTATCGACGGGAGATGACAAAAGCCCCCCTAGACTATTTAGATAGGAGAATAGCTCCTTTCATTCTTAAGAGTTATTTTTAAAATGCTAAGAAAGTATACACCTAACAACTTACTGTGTGCTCAAATCAGCATTGGAGGTGAATACCACAGATTATCAGAATATCCTGAAAAAAGATTATGTGTTACTTCTGTTTTTTAATTTTCTCCCATTTCCTGACTGACTATAGGGAAAATGTTCTTGAGTCAATACATGGTCAGTAGGAAGAAAAATAGCAAGAGATAAAGATTCTCAAGGGAAAATTGGATACAGCAATAATATACGTCTGCCTCAAGTGCAGTTTGAAACAAGATAGATTTAAAAAGAAAAAAAAAAATAGAGGCACTATCAATGACATTTACTCACGTTTGATTTGCCCTGTGCGTTTCTAATTCTGTATTATTTTCAGGCTTGTGAAAAGGATCAAAAATAGTGCTCTCCAGTGAGTCCGCTGTGATCCTATTCTGTGCTTAGTCTATGAAAGTCTAAGAAAAGTCTTTCAAGAAGGACATATTCTCCATATAAACACCTGAGCGAGGATATACGCTGTTATTCTCCACCCCCCACCCCTTCCCCCCGACCTGTTCTCAGCCTCTTTCTCCTGAGGCTCAACAGCTGGGCTCCGCTGCCAGCGGCTGCCCCACTCCCCGCCCCCCGCCCCCGCGGGCTTCTGCCTGGTTTCAGCCAGCAGGGGGCACTCTCAGGAGCATGGAGGGCGAGAGAAGAGAGGAGTCCGAGCATTTCTCCCCCGTTTCCGCTCTGTGTGGTGCCACATCTCTGGCACCATCTGCATCTCTCCGTGACCACTGTTCTCGGTGGAGGGGCCACGTCATTCCTCCAGCTCTCAGTGGGCTCCAATACTCCAATAGCGCTGTTTCTCCTCCCAGGACCGTCCGGTCCTAAGGGGGGTGGTAACGGCGTCCTGCGGTTACTGGTCTCTAGGTTTCTCAGCATCTCTTCTTGGTGCCCTTCATCTTCCTTCTCTGCAAGTAGAGCCTAGATTAAGTCTCTTTACTTGAACCATCAGGGTGAACTTTTCTTTCTTTCTGGGACCGTGGCAGATATGAAGTTCTAGTTGCCATACCTGCTATGGTGGGGCTGTCAGCAGGAGTGACAGTGGTTGTAGAAATGTCCCAAGCAAGTCCTCTCACATAGCACCTTCGGGTGAGGTTGTTTTATTACCTTTATTCTATGCTCTCAGTTTTTTGGGAAAAAGGAACTTTAGAAGCCTTCTAGTCTAATCTTCTCTTTTGTAGTTCAGGAAACATTAGCCCTTTCCCAGTTAATAATGTTAATGGGAATCAACATTAAGTACTTATTAAATAAATGGTCCTGTTTTAGGAAATTTACAGTGTTCTCAGTCTATGGCAAAAAGATGTTAGTCCTCATTCTATTAGTCTCTTAAGAGCAGTGGAGTGAAATACAGGATCACACAGCTTGGGCCAGTGGCTAAGGAATGCCTGTCCGTCCTCTGGGTCACTAAGATCTCCCTGCTTCAGCTGTCACTAGGCCTAACACCTAAAGGAATCCTCATGCAGGCAATGATTGTAAGAAACCAGGAGACACACCAAGCAATTATGAGCCACCACTCTGCCTCAGGGAACAGTAGGCATCTTAGAACTAGATGAAGCTTCACCAGAATTTTGGGCAATAGGGTTCCAACCTACCCCAGGAGAAGCAGAAGTGATGGACATTGCATTCATAAATGCCCCTCCTGGGCCTCCTTGAACTCCAGTGTCAGTGAGAGTGACAGAGGGAATTTCTTCCAGCTTAAGATTTCTCCAGTCCTATTCTGAAATATTTGATTTTAGTCTGTCTGCAGTGGAGGCCGAGAAGCTACGTTTTAATAACCACGCCGGTGATTCTGAGGCAAACAGTTTAGAACCACATTGAGAACAGCACTGGAGACCGCCAGCTCCGCAAAGGCAGAGAAAACATCTGCCTCCGTCACTGCCGTGTCCTAGTTCATAACAAGTGCACCAATTCAAGGTTTTGAATGAATGAACAATATGCAAAAGCAAATCAACATCTGAACTCCCTTTTCTACAAGGCCTTACTCACACGTACTGAACTAACGGGCTTCTTCAATGTGGAAGTGCTCAAGATTGTTAAAAGAATCCCGTGCGTTTTGCCCTTGAGGACAGTGGTCTGTGGTCTGTGGTCAGTCCACTGAGCACGTGGCTGGTTTTGAGGGGGCACAAGTGGGTATTTGGCAGAACATTCTGTTTTTTTATAATAGTAATCTCTTAATACAATGTTTTAAAACTGAAAATGGTTACTACATAACTTTTTAGTAATGGTCCACCCATTTTTTCATCAATATTTATTAAGAGTATTTAGTAATTGCCTACTATGTGACAGGCACTCCACCAGATATCAGGGGAGCAAAATCAAACAAAGCCCCTGCACTTATAAGCTTACAGACCCCAGGTAAAGACAGACATTAGTCACATGGTCACATAAATCAACGTGGCATTACAACTGTGATGTGCAAAGGAGAGGTAATAGTGGGGGTGGGGTCTCTGCCCTAGGGTGCAGAAGGCCCAGAAAGCTTTTGCCGAGGCAGAGAGGAAGTTGCTGAAGGCATAAAGGATGAGAAGGAAGGCGAGATGGAAAAGGCAGAAGAGCTTTGCAGGCAGAGGGGCCAGAGAAAGCCAGGGGAATCTGGGGATGCCTGGGCAAAGGAGACGAAGTGATGAGCTCATCTTGAGCTGTTAAACACGTTATCCAGAAAGTATTCAAGGGCTTTGATCAGAGCTAATTGTGATTATGAAGAGCAGCATACAACGTGCTCTCAGTAACAGACTCTGCACACAGAAAACTGCTACAGCTGGAGTGGGGTTTGCTTGTTGCTGTCAGCCTCTCAGAGAACTTCAGTGGTGTCACACGATGCCAGAATTAATCATTCCCTTCAGACAGCTAAAGTGGGTAAAATATTTAATGCTCCTTTAGAGCACTAGGTGATTAGATTGCTGAATTGGCAAGACTGCTTTCTTATTCCAAACAATCTCGTAGATGACAAATACACATACGGGAAGTACTAAGTACTTTCATAATATTCTAGCTGCATTGTTAAAAGACACCAAAAACTATTAAACAAAAATTTTAAAAGAAGTGTTTATATTTTAGATGAGCTTAGAAAGCCAATGTAAAAATTGTCAATTTCAGAACTTAGTTACAAAACAGAAATAGACTGACTCACAGACATAGAAAACAAATGTATGGTTACCAAAGGGGTGGGGTGGAGAGATAAATTAGGAGTATGGGATTAACAGATACTACTATATATAAAATAGGTAAACAGCAAGGACCTACTGTATAGCACAGGGAACTATACTCAATATCTCGTAATACCCTACAATGGAAAAGAATCTGAAAAAGAATATATATATATATAACTGAATCACTTTGCTGTACACTTGAAACTAACACAACATTGTAAATCAACTATACTCCAATAAAAAAATTTGTCAATTTCACAGTGTTATGTTGGTAGAACTGTAAACAATTTCCCATCTCAATTATCTCAGGCATAGAAAATTGTGCAATTCTACAGTAAAATATATATTTCTCTATTGCTTTTACACAAAAATACTTGTTTTCAATGAAAAGCAAAATAATATAGGCATCTATTATCTTAAACTATTTTAACACGTAGAAAATTAACAAATTTTCTACGTGTTAAAATAGAAACAAAGGATTATCGAATTCTTTGATATTCAGAAATTTCCATATAGAATATAAATTTTTTAAAGTATACAGAAATATTCCTGTAGACATTTCAAGGTGAAATACTACAAAATACTCAGGTTTCACAAGCCCTATTTTCAGAATAATCTGGCATCACTGAAAGTATTAAAGGCACTAAATTGAGTATAATCATTTTAGCAGTGCTTTTCTTAGTTTTTGCTCAAGCCAAATGTCTTTGGCTAAATCCTAGACTCAATGAGCAACTCTCATTAAATCTTAAAGGTTGTGACACATGGCACAGTGGAATAAAAGGACCCTTTTAATTGCCTTTCCAGTTTGCAAATTATTTCTAAATGCGTTACTTTATGAAACTGGATATTTAAAGGTCTGCTTTTTCTTTCAGTGCTTGTGATTTTGAACTATTCATTTCATTTATATAGGTAGTATGTCACGCACTACACCTCAAGCTGTGTTTTAGAACTCATTTCATCATGCGTACATATGCAAGGTGTAGAGAACAATCCAGAATGAGATGGAGATCACATTGCTCCCTGTCACACAGGCTATAAAATGCAGCCAGTTAAAATTCTGTCAATGCTCTGGGGTACAGTTTGAGTTATTCAGTGTTTTTCATTTCTAAAACAAACTGCTTGGAAAAAAGTCTCAATGCTAATTACCACTTTTCTTTTTTGACAGAAACAACTTGATTGCAAATCTAATTTACAAGATGAGTCTTTTGTTGGGAGATGGGGCTCACGGGAAAGGCACACTTTGTACGCAGGTCTATGCAGTATGCTCATCCATCCAGGACCAGTCCAACTGACATCTCCAAAGAGGGGACCTCCCAGCTCATCCGACCTGCCGCAGCCCCCAGTTCTCATCCTCCTCAGCCCATCTTAATTCTGATAGTTTCTCGTCTCTTACCTGACATACAAAAGGGGACTGTATTCATTTGCAAGGGCTGCCATAAGGAAGTACCACAAACTGAGTGGCTTAAACAACAGAAATGTATCGTCTCACAGTTCTGGAGGCTGAAGGTCTAAGATCAAGGTGTCGGCAGGGTTGGTTCCTTCTGAGGCTGGGAGGGAGAGTCTGCTCCATGCCTCTCCCCTGGCTTCTGGTGGTTAGCTGGCAATCTTTGGCGTTCCTCGACTTGTAAATCATCACTCCATCTCTGCCTTCATCTTCACGTGGCATTCTCTCTCTGTGTTGTCTCTGTGTCCAAATTTCCCTTTATATAAGAACACCAGTCATATTGAATTAGAGGTCCACCCTACACCTGCATGACCTCATCTTAACCTAAGTAATTATATCTCTAACTACCCTATTCCAAAGTAAGGTCACATGCTGAGGTACTGGGGGGTAAAACTTCAATATTTGAATTTTAAGAGGACACCATTCAACTCGTAAAAGGTACCATAGATGTTCTAGGGGATCATAAATTGTAGGTTAATATATAGTAAAAGTTTCTGGAATGATACATACTAAGCAATTAACAATAGTTACCTCTGGGGTGAGGGTAAGGTAGACCAGGTGGGTGTGGAAATCAAAGGAGATTTACTTTCAACTGTAATACCTTCATTTTTCACAAGGAAAGATAGTTGAATATTGCCTGTATAAGTAAAAATTAATATAAATAAATTAAGGTAGTACAGTGATTCACAATGGAAATGCTACCAATAGCTAAGGTACATTTTGGAAATTTGTGGAGGGGTTTGTCAGCTATTGCAAAAACTGGGGGCTACATGTCATCTCCCATGATGAATGGTCCGGTGTCCTGCACTATTTTAAATGTCCTGCTGGACATTTACATATAAAAATGAAAGGACTTTTTGGCATGATTTTAATATACACTAAATTTTCCAGGGATGCAAACTTCACACCTGTAAATTAAGGGAAGATTTTATTTTGTTTGATTCAGAACTTTACCCTGAGTTTTCACCTTATTGGAAAATATGTCCCCAGCAGCAACATCACTCTCAATATCTGAGCCTTCCCTTGGACACATCTATGGTGGATGCATTTGTAGTTGTCACGTCCCTGATGATTCTTCCTACAGGTACTGTAACTGAACACTTAATTCTGTGTTTCAGGGTACGCCACGCCTTCTTGTGCTGAAGCATGTATCATGTTATTACAAACTTCTTTAATTGTAAGTTTTCTGTTCATTAAAGTTTGGGATCTATATAAATTTTCAAAATATATGTTCCAGTAGATTATGTCATTTCTGAATTTCTTCTCAGGGTATTAAAGGGGGTGCTATAGAATCTCTCTGATGAAAAGGAAGCATTTGATCTCATGGTACTGAGCACTGCCAGGCTTCTCTGATAGTCCAACAGAGAGATGCTGAATACCTCAACTAAAGCTTTGGAAGTGGAGGAGAGACAATGAATTCAGGAGATACACTGAAAGCAAAACTTAAAAGGACATGACTGTGTATCCTATTTTAGATTGAGAAAGAAAGGACCTTCAAAAAGGCCTCTGAAATTTTTACCTTGGGCTAATAGGTGGGTAACCGAAAAGTGTAAATGGGAAGAGGAGGATGCTGTCCCCAGTGTGGGACATTTCCACTCAAGGCATATATGGGAAAGAGGGAGAAGTCCAGGGACATCAAGTGACAGATACATGGGTTTAGTGACTAAGAGATCCTGAGTTGGGTGTGACTGTACCACCAGGAGTGCTGGGACCTTGGAAATGGAAAATGCACAGAATAAGGAGGGGGAAAGGCTATAACATCCCGAGGGCAAACCCCCCAAAAGACATGCACATCTGAGGAAGGTCACAAAGAGACTTTTCATTTTCAGCCTTACCTTCCCGCTGAGCTTGAAGCTGCTCAAGATAAAAGGCAAAAAGCAAAAAAAAAAAAAAAAAATGACAACAAAACATAAACCCTGTGACTTATATCACTTTGGTGTTCTTCATATTGCCCAACACATTGCAGGGGACCCTATAATATCTAACAATACCAGTCAGATTATTTTCCACAGCCCTTTTCTCCCTGGAACATTCAGGGAGAGGTAAGAGTGTTCTTACCAAGTGGGCTTCCCCAAGCACAGATGTCACCCCGATCTGTGGGAAGATTTCTCTTGAAGCTCATTGCATGTGCCAAAGCTCAGAGTTCTCTGGCCGGCAGGGAGGAGACCATCTCCACATGACGACAGTCATGCCTTTGCTAGGGGGTGACTGCTTCATCCAGAAACTGCCTTCACAGTGCAGGGAACTGAGGACTTGTCACTAGGAGACAGGCTAGCACCCCCCAAACACACACTTTCCCTCGCCCCTAATACTGGACAAAACCATAACTGAACTTAACTGTGGAGGAAGTGTCATTCCCAAAATGCTTCATCCAGCCCAAATCCAGAAGAAATGCCACAATCCTATTCCATACCCAGGACACTCCTTCTTCTCCTGACAGTGACATCCAAACTTCGGGGACACTCCCTCTGGCTCCATCCCACGTCCCACTTGCCTGCCAGGACGTACAACATGGAGTAGGGGCTCTGTCACTGAGGGCACATACTGTGGTCACATACACACCTAAACACTTTCACTAGCAGCCACCTTCTCAGGCTCTGGCCAGGGTGGCAGCCGACAGCCAGACAAGAGACACTCTGCTCAGTGCTGACTGCAGCCCGGCATCCACCGTCCACCCCGGCAGGAAATGGGTTCCAGATGTGTCCTCAGCTGAGCCTGTAATGGAGTCAAAGCGTCATAAATGGGCCTCCTAGCCTCGGTCTCCATCCTTTGTCAATCTCCCTGGACAATGCCGAGAAAAGTGAAAGGGAAAGGTGGGGAAAATGTAAGAATACTCTGCATTGCCGTGCACAGTTTCAACAGAAAGATGACGCTGTGTTTTGAGTTTCCAGGTCCTGCTTTCATTATGTATTTTGAAGATCACATTGTGTGTGTGTGTATGTGTGTGTGTGTGCGTGTATACACAAGGGAGGAGGGGAACAAAGGAAATGGGGGAAGGGAAGAGGAGATCCTGTTTCAGTTACAAAAAGATGTTGTGTATTTTAGACAAACCAAAATAATACTGCAAGCCATGTCAACCCAGGAAATCCAATAAACGTAAAGGAAAGATTAATATGCTCTCCTCATTTCATCTTCGCTGTGAAGTAGATACTTCAGAATTGTGGGAAAAGGGCACCTAACACAACATGATAACTGATTTTTATTAATAAGTATTCAACTAGAACAGATTTTGCTCTAAATTTCCACAGTTTACACATGTGTAAACTTGGCATCTCCATACTTGGATAACTTCATTTCTTCTTTGTTCATAGGGACGATAGCTTACAAATCTCACTTGAAAGTAGAATTTAAACAATACAAGGTCATGACAGCCTGAGAAAAGGAAACAATAAATAACCTCTGGAGTTTTCCATAAGTAAATAATTTTCGCTGGGGACTCTGAATCTAAAAACTCCTGTTCAGGATTGATCATTGTCCAGAATTATCATGAGATAAGCAGGCAGCTCTAGACAAGTCCCTACGAAGAGCAGCCGCTAAGGAGTGCCTGGGTCCTGAGAGAGGCTGCATGGGTGATTTACAAACTCTTTGGAGCCACCTGAATATGACTCACTGTCAAAGTCACTGAGTGACCTTGATAAGACACTTAACCCTTCGGGTCCTCAGTTTTTCCCTTTGTGACATGAAAGATTAGACTACAGTCCATGGCAGCTCAGAGTTTAATTTTTTAAAGCCTTATATTATTTTAAGCAAGATTCAATCAACACAGTTTGTAGGGTTTGAGGCCCTCACCATCTTTATAATCCTAAAGATATTGACACCTTTTATAGGATCATACTATTTATTCTATGCCTCCCGGGTTTGCAATACCTAGACAGGTACATGGGATACTCAAAAGCAAGAGATCTTTTCAAGCTGGGAGGGGAATATATACCTAATGAAATAAGGAGCAAGACCTGTTCCAGACGGTTCCAACCACCTTCTGCCTGTCAGTACTGTCTACTGAGAACCCCTCACGATTTTAACTAAAAGGGTATCAATGTTCCCCATGGCAAAGAAAAGACATTGGTTCATAGCTCTCAGTTGTTCATTTCACTGTAGACATAAAGTTTCTCCTTAAAAGCTGAAGTTTTTTAAGTTTTATTGACGCAGTGGTCGACCAATAGGTTTTGCTATGTGTTGGCCTGTCTTTTAAATTTAGAGAATTTCATGATTTCATTAAAAACTATTGATATGATCCAATCTATCTAAATAGTGAAAATCAAACCATACTAAAAAATCATACTAAATATTCAGCCATTAGTCAAATATAGGGTCATCTCTTTTTAAAAAATGTTTTAATTACATAGTAAAATATGAATTCATTTCTGATTGTAAGAAATTGAAATAATATAGATACAAGTAAAGTCACTCTAAACCATTACCTCCAGTCCCAGTTCTTTTACTATGTATAATGCCTGCCATGAATTTAGTGTGTATCCACTCAACCCTTTTTCTATTGACATATGAAATTATACAAATATTTTTGTGTAAAGTCGGTATTTTTTACACAAATAGAATAATTCTTCACTTCTCTGAATGTTTTTAATTGGCAAGAAATCTTTAAGTATTTCTATAAGTGTAAATATGGATTTCTTGCATTTTAAAAATTGTTGCATAGTATTCCATAGGATGCATTATGAAATTGTAACCCCATTAGTTGAAATTCAAGGTTGCTTTTCTTTAAAAAAAAAAAAAAGAAAGAAAGAAAGAAAACTATTTCATAAAATACCACAAGGAACAATCTTGTACATGCCCCCTTGCACACATGTGGCTGTGTTTCTCTTGGGTCAATACCAAGAAGTGGGATTGTTGGTTCAAATGATAAGTTCAATTTTAAATGGTTTGGCAAAGTGCCTTATAAAAAGGTAGTACAACACTGACTCTTGACCAGAGATTTCGTTTAAAGGAAGAGTTACCTTTCCCCATGCCCTCATCAATATATAATATCATCTAATTTTAAATTATTTTCTAATCTAATAGGTGAAAAATAAAAACTCATTTTAATTTGCATTTTTTGATTACTAGTGTGGTTGTGCATTTAAAAATAATTTAGTGGGAGAGAGAGACCTTCAAGATGGTGGAAGAATAAGACGTGGAGATCACCTTCCTCCCCACAAATACATCAGAAATACTTCTACATGTGGAACAACTCCTACAGAACACCTACTGAATGCTGGCAGAAGACCTCAGACCTCCCAAAAGGCAAGAAACTCCCCACGTACCTGGGAAGGGCAAAAAAAAAGGAAAAAACAGAGACAAAAGAATAGGGACAGGACCTGCAGGGGAAGAGCTGTGAAGGAGGAAAGGTTTCCACACACTAGGAGGCCCCTTCACAGGTGGAGACTGCAGGTGGAGGAGGGGGAAGCTTTGGAGTTACGGAGGAGAGCGCAGCCACAGGGGTGCGGAGGGCAAAGCGGAGAGATTCCCGCACAGAGGAGCGGTGCCGACCAGCACTCACCAGCCCGAGAGGCTTGTCTGCTCACCCGCCAGGGCGGGCGGGGGCTGGGGGCTGAGGCTTGGGCTTCGGAGGTCAGATGCAGGGAGAGGACTGGGGTTGGCGGCGTGAACACAGCCTGAAGGGGGCTAGTGCACCACGGCTAACCAGGAGGGAGTCCGGGAAAAAGTCTGGAGCTGCCGAAGAGGCAAGAGACATTTTCTTCCCTCTTTGTTTCCTGGTGCGCGAGGAGAAGGGATTCAGAGCGCCGCCTAAACGAGCTCCAGAGACGGGCACGAGCCACAGCTATCAGCGCGGACCCCAGAGATGGGCATGGGACGCTAAGGCTGCTGCTGCAGCCACCAAGAAGTCTGTGTGCAAGCACAGGGCACTGTCCACACCTCCCCTCCCAGGAGCCTGTGCAGCCTGCCACTGCCAGGGTCCTGTAATCCAGGGCCAACTTCCCCGGGAGAACGCACGGCACACCTCAGGCTGGTGCAATGTCACGTCGGCCTCTGCAGCCGCAGGCTCGCCCCGCATACTGTACCCATCCCTCCCTCCGGCCTGAGTGAGCCAGAGCCCCCGATTCAGCTGCTCCTTTAACCCCGTCCTGTGTGAGCGAAGAACAGATGCCCTCAGGCGACCTACAAGCAGAGGCGGGTCCAAATCCAAAGCTGAACCCCAGGAGCTGTGCGAACAAAGAAGAGCAAAGGAAATCTCTCCCAGCAGCCTCAGGAGCAGCAGATTAAATCTCCACAATCAACTTGATGGACGCTGCATCTGTGGAATACCTAAAGAGACAAGGAATCATCCCAAAATTGAGGTGGTGTACTTTGGGAACAACAATATATATATATATTCTTTTGCTTTTTCCCTTTTGTGAGTATGTATGTGTATGCTTCTAAGTGTGATTTTGTCTGTATAGCTTTGCTTTTATTTGCCTTAGGGTTCTGTCTGTCCATTTTTTTTTTCTTTTTTTTTTTAGTATACTTTTTAATGCTTGTTTTCATTGGTGGATTTGGTTTTGGTTTGGTTGCTCGCTTCTTTCTATCTTTTTTTTTTTTGTCTTTTTTAATTACTTTAAAATTTTCTTATTTTTAATAATTATTTTTTATTTTAATAGCTTTATTTTATTTTATTTTTTTCTTTCTTTCTTCCGTTTTTTTCTCCCTTTTCTTCTGAGCCGTGTGGCTGACAGTGTTTGGTGCTCCAGTCAGGTGTCAGGTCTGTGCCTCTCAGATGAGAGAGCCAAGTTCAGGACATTGGTACACCAGAGACATCCCAACTCCATGTAATATCAAAGAGTGAAAGCTCTCCCAGAGATCTCCATCTCAGTGCTAAGACCCAGCTCCACTCAATGACCAGAAAGCTCCAGTACTGGACACCTCATGGCAAACAACTAGCAAGACAGGAACACAACCACACCCATTAGCAGAGAGGTGGCCTAAAATCATAATAAGATCACAGACTCCCCAAAACACACCACCGTACATGGTCCTGCCCACTGGAAAGACAAGATCCAGCCTCATCCACCAGAACACAGACACTAGTCCCCTCCACCAGGAAGCCTACACAATCCACTGAAACAAACTTAGTCACTGGGGGCAGACACCAAAAACAACCTACAGCCTGCAAAAAGGAGACCCCAAACACAGTAAGTTAGGCAAAATGAGAAGACAGAGAAACACATAGCAGATGAAGGATAAAGGTAAAAACCCACCAGACCAAACAAATGAAGAGGAAATGACAGTCTACCTGAAAAAGAATTCAGAGTAATGAGAGTAAAGATGATCCAAAATCTTGGAAATAGAATGGAGAAAATACAAGAAAAGTTTAACAAGGACCTAGAAGAACTAAAGAGCAAACAAACAATGATGAACAACATATTAAATGAAATTAAAAATTCTCTAGAAGGAATCAATAGAGTAATTGAGGCAGAAGAACGGATAAGTGACCTGGAAGATAAAATAGTGGAAATAACTACTGCAGAGCAGAATAAAGCAAAAAGAATGAAAAGAACTGAAGACAGTCTCAGAGACCTCTGGGACAACATTAAATGTAACAAGAATTATAGGGGTCCCAGAAGAAGAAGAGAAAGAGAAAGAGACTGAGAAAATATTTGAGGAGATTATAGTTGAAAACTTCCCTAATATGGGAAAGGAAATAGTTAATCAAGTCCAGGTAGTGCAGAGAGACCCATACAGGATAAATCCAATTAAAAACACACCAAGACACATATTAATCAAACTATCAAAAGTTAAATACAAAGAAAAAGTATTAAAAGCAGCAAGGGAAAAACAACAAATAACACACAAGGGAATCCCCATAAGGTTAATAGCTGATCATTCAGCAGAAACTCTGCAAGCCAGAAGGCAGCAGCAGGACATATTTAAAGTGATGAAAGGGAAAAACCTACAACCAAGATTACTCTACCTGGCAAGGATCTTATTCAGATTCAATGGAGAAATTAAAACCTTTACAGTCAAGCAAAAGCTAAGAGAATTCAGCACCACCAAACTAGCTTTACAACAAATAGTAAAGGAACTTCTCTAGGCAGGAAACACAAGAGAAGGAAAAGACCTACAATACCAAAACCAAACATTAAGAAAATGGTAATAGGAACATACATATCAATAACTACCTTAAATGTAAATGGATTAAATGCTAAAACCAAAAGACATAGACTGGCTGAATGGATACAAAAACAAGACCCATATATATGCTGTCTACAAGAGACCCACTTCAGACCTAGGGACACATACAGACTGAAAGTGAGGGGATGGAAAAAGATATCCCATGTAAATGGAAATCAAAAGAAAGCTGGAGTAGCAATTTTCATATGAGACAAAATAGACTTTAAAATAAAGACTATTACAAGAGACAAAGAAGAATACTACATAATGATCAAGGGAACAATCAAAGAAGAAGAAATAACAATTGTAAATATTTATGCACCCAACATAGGAGCACCTCAATACATAAGGAAAATGCTAACAGCCATAAAAAAAGAAAAAGACAGTAATACAATCATAGTATGAGACTTTAACACCCCGCTTTCACCAATGGACAGATCATCCAAAATGAAAATAAATAAGGAAACACAAGCTTTAAATGATACATTAAACAAATTGGACTTAATTGATATTTATAGGGCATTCCATCCAAAAACAACAGAATACACTTTCTTCTCAAGTGCTCATGGAACATTCTCCAAGATAGATCATATCCTGGGTCACAAATCAAGCTGTGATAAATTTAAGAAAATTGAAATTGTATCAAATATTTGTTTCCAACCACAAAGCTATGAGACTAGATATCAGTTACAGGAAAAAATCTGTAAAAAATACAAACACATGGAGGCTAAACAATACACTACTAAATAACCAAGAGGTCACTGAAGAAATCAAAGAGGAAATCAAAAAACACCTACAAACAAATGACAATGAAAACACGAAGACCCAAAAAATATGGGATGCAGCAAAAGCAGTTCTAAGAGGGAAGTTTATAGCAATAAAATCCTACTTCAAGAAACAAGAAACATCTCAAATAAACAACCTAACCTTACACCTAAAGCCATTAGAGAAAGAAGAACAAAAAACCCCAAAGTTAGCAGAAGGAAAGAAATCATAAAGATCAGGTCAGAAATAAATGAAAAAGAAATGAAGGAAATGATAGCAAAGATCAATAAAACTAAAAGCTGGTTCTTTAAGAAGATAAACAAAATTGATAAACCATTAGCCAGACTCATCAAGAAAAAAAGGGAGAAGACTCAAATCAATAGAATTAGAAATGAAAAACGAGAAGTAACAATTGACACTGCAGAAATTCAAAGGATCATAAGAGATTACTACAAGCAACAGTATGCCAATAAAATGGCCAACCTGGAAGAAGTGAACAAATTCTTACAAAAGCACAACATTCCAAGACTGAACCAGGAAGAAATAGAAAATATAAACAGACCAATCACAAGTAATGAAATTGAAACTGTGATAAAAAATCTTCCAAAAAACAAAAGCCAAGGACGAGATGGTTTCACAGGCAAATTCTATCAAACATTTAGAGAAGAGCTAACACCTATCCTTCTCAAACTCTTCCAAAATATAGCAGAGGAAAGAACACTCCCAAACTCATTCTATGAGGCCACCATCACCCTGATACCAAAATGAGAAAAAATGTCACAAAGAAAGAAAACTAGAGGCTGATATCACTGCTGAACATAGATGCAAAATTCCTCAACAAAATACTAGCAAACAGAATCCAACAGCACTTTAAAAGGATCATACACCATGATCAAGTGGGATTTATCCCAGGAATGCAAGAAATCTTCAGTATATGCAAATCAATCATTGTTATATACCATATTAACAAACTGAAGGATAAAAACCGTATGATCATCTTAATAGATTCAGAAAAAGCTTTCGACAAAATTCAACACCCATTTATGATAAAAACCCTCCAGAAAATAGGCACAGACAGAACTTACCTCAACATAAAAAAGGCTATATTTGACAAACCCACAGCCAACATCATTCTCAGTGGTGAAAAACTGAAACCATTTCCACTAAGATTGGGAACAAGACAAGGTTGCCTACTCTCACCACTATTATTCAACATAGTTTTGGAAGTTTTAGCCACAGCAATCAGAGAAGAAAAAGAAATAAAAGGAATCCAGTTTGGAAAAGAAGTAAAGCTGTCACTGTTTGCAGATGACATGATACTACACATAGACAATCCTAAAGATGTCACCAGAAAACTAATAGAGTTAATCAATGAATTTGGTAACGTAGCAGGATACAAATTAATGCACAGTAATCTCTTGCATTCCTATACACTAATGATGAAAAATCTGAAAGAGAAATTAAGGAAGCACTCCCATTTACTATTGCAACAAAAAGAATAAACTACCTAAAGAATAAAATACCTAGGAATAAACCTACCTAAGGAAACAAAAAACCTGTATGCAGAAAACTATAAGACACTGATGAAAGAAATGAAAGATGATACAAACAGATGGAGAGATATACTATGTTCTTGAATTGGAAGAATCAACATTGTGAAAATGACTATGCTACCCATAGCAATCTACAGATTCAATGCAATCCTTATCAAACTACCAATGGCATTTTTCACAGAACTAGAAGAAAAAATTTCACAGTTTGTATGGAAACACAAAAGACCCCGAATAGCCAAATCAATCATGAGAAAGAAAAATGGAGCTGAAGGAATCAGGTTCCCAGACTTCAGAGTATACTACAAAGTTACGGTAATCAAAACAGTATGGTACTGGCACAAAAACAGAAATATAGATCAACTGAACAGGACAGAAAGCCCAGAGATAAACCCACACACATATGGTCACCTTATCTTTGATAAAGGAGGCAAGAATATACAATGGAGAAAAGATATCCCCTTCAATAAATGGTGCTGGGAAAACTGGACAGCTACATGCAAAAGAATGAAATTAGAACACTCCCTAACATCATACACAACATAAACTCAAAATGTATTAAAGACCTAAATGTAAGAACAGACACTATCAAACTCTTAGAGGAAAACATAGGCAGAACACCCTATGACATAAACCATAGCAGGATCCTTTTTAACCCACCTCCTAGAGAAATGGAAATAAAAACAAAAATAAACAAATGAGACCTAATGAAACTTAAAAGTTTTTGCACAGCAAAGGAAAACATAAACAAGACGAAAAGACAACCCTCAGAATGGGAGAAATTATTTGCAAATGAAGCAACTGACAAAGGATTAATCTCCAAGATTTACAAGCAGCTCATGCAGCTCAATATCAAAAAAACAAACAACCCAATCCAAAAATGGGTAGAAGACCTAAATAGACATTTCTCCAAAGAAGATATACAGATTGCAAACAAATACATGAAAGGATGCTCAACATCACTAATCATTAGAGAAATGCAAATCAAAACTAAAATGAAGTATCAGCTCACACCAGTCAGAATGGTCATCATCAAAAAATCTACAAACAATAAATGCTGGAGAGGGTGTGGAGAAAAAGGCACCCTCTTGCACTGTTGGTGGGAATGTAAATTGATACAGCCACTATGGAGAACAGTATGGAGGTTCCTTAAAAAACTAAAAATAGAACTACCATATGACCCAGCAATCCCACTACTGGGCATATACCCTGAGAAAACCATAATTCAAGAAGAGTCATGTACCACAATGTTCATTGCAGCTCTATTTTCAATAGCCAGGACATGGAAGCAACCTAAGTGTCCATCGACAGATGAATGGATAAAGAAGATGTGGCACATATATACACTGGGATATTTCTCAGCCATAAAAAGAAACGAAATTGAGTTATTTGTAGTGAGGTGGATGGACCTAGAGTTTGTCATACAGAGTGAAGTAAGTCAGAAAGAGAAAAAAAAAAAAAAAAAAGATCATGAAGAACCTAGGGGCAGGACAGGAATAAAGATGCAGATGTAGAGAATGGACTTGAGAACATGGGGAGGGGGAAGGTTAAGATGGGATGAAGTGAGAGAGTGGAATGGACTTATACATACTACCAAATGTAAAATAAATAGCTAATGGGAAGCAGCTGCATAGCACAAGGAGATGAGCTCGGTGCTTTGTGACCACCTAGCGGGGTGGGATAGGGAGGGTGGGAGGGAGACGCAAGAGAGATGAGATATGGGGATATATGTACATGTACAGCTGATTCACTTTGTCATAATGCAGAAACTAACACACCATTATAAAGCCATTACACTTCAATAAAGATGTTAAAAAAATACAGAAGAATAAAATATAAAATGCCCCAAAAATAATAATAATAATAATAATTTACTGGTCATTTCCATTTTTTCTTCTATGAATTGCCTATTCATATCTTTTGCCCCTTTTTTTCTGATGGGTTTATTTTTTATCAATTCATATACATTCTTCATATATTCTGAAAGTATTCTTTTTCCTATCACACATGTTAAAACTATTTTCACCTGGCTTGATGACAGCTATTTGACTTTGTCTGTAAGATCTTTAGCAATTGGAAGTTTTCCTTTCTCTTTCTTATTTAAGTATTCTTTATATATATATATATATATATATATATATATATATATATATATATATACATACACACACACACACACATACACACACAGATGCATAGATACATTTGCATACTTAGTAACCTATAGATGCTTTTTGTTAAATGCATCTTTGTCCTTCCTTTCCCTTGTCTCAGTCCCCTCTCTACTGATCTTAGCCCACATTAGTCTCCTGTCCTGCCCCCCTCCAATTCAACTATAGGAAAGTAAAAAAGAAAAACATGGTAAGATTGAAAAAATAAAAATGGAACAAAATATAACAAGCAAATACTACCAAGTAAAAGAAAATTGTTGCAGATATGTTATTATCAGACAACATATACTTTAAACAAAAAGCATTATTAGGAATACAAAGGGTTACCACATAATGCTAACTGATTCAATTCACCAAGGAAGTATTCTAAACCCGTATGCACCCAATAACAGAGCATTATGATACCCACAGCAAAATTTTACTAGATTAAATTAAATAATTGCTTTCTCTTGAGTTTTCCTTTCCTTCATTTTCCTAGTAGCACAGAGTTGCTGTTACAGAAGCAGAAACGTAGAATGAGGACAGGGTTTGAAATACATGGGAAGAAAAGCAAGTGACTAAAATATATTTTACTAATAGGATAAATGATATCCATGTTTCTTGAAAGACAATACCAATAAAAGGAATGAGAAGAGACTATTTTATTTATGGAAGAGTAAAGGAAATCAAGGTAGATGTAGAGGGAAGACACTTGAAGGAAGTGAAAAACCAAACTTTCAAGGAAAATTCCTGAAAAATAATTTTTCTATGGTTGCCAGTTTGTGTGTGTTTTGCATTTTAATTACAAAGTGCAGTGTTTCAACACTTGGTTAGGGAATCATTCATAATTCGGACTTTCCTGACCACAGTCAGCAAATCTTCCTTCACCTCCGGGATGTTTGGGAAATGAAAACAGAGCCTATCTGCCAGAGAGCTGTGGTCCTCATCAAATAAAGCCGCTCCGTGATTGGCACAGTGGCACACTTGTGCTTAAGGGATGGCCTCAGCTACCAGATGCTGACATTAAAATACCTCTC
Organism: Balaenoptera musculus; assembly: GCF_009873245.2. Classification (NCBI taxonomy): domain Eukaryota; kingdom Metazoa; phylum Chordata; class Mammalia; order Artiodactyla; family Balaenopteridae; genus Balaenoptera; species Balaenoptera musculus. Next base: position 30,608,918 of record NC_045790.1, on the reverse strand, counting down.
AGGGCTTGTTGGAAAGTGGGTAAATTCATAGTACAGAGACTAGCTTGTGTGAAGACCTTTCATTTGGAGCCAGTCTGCATGTGGCTTGTGGAAAGAAGAGAGGTTTAATTGCTGTTTCTTTCCATCCCACATCATAAGCCCAAAAAGTGCTGTTGAACATTCAGCTAGTGGCTGCAGTACATTTCTCATTCTGAAATGCATGGGGAGATATGTATACACTCCTAAAAATTACTCTGCACAAAGATTTCTCCGAGGGGAAAAAGAATACATACATTTGAAATAAAAAGAATCATGACTGAAAATTGGAGAAAGGAAAAAATAGTAAGTATACAAAAGCCACCAGACCAGAAATTAAAGACTTTCATCCTAAAGAATGCTTTGGTGACCTTAGAAAGCTTTAATCACACAAATTTTTAGACAAAGTCATACAGATTGTTATTGTCTCACCTTTCTAGAACATTATAGAATCTTTCCTATCTTCCTTAATGCTTTGAGTTCACTTGTTGAATATCACTGAGACATCTCAGGTCTTTGCCTGTGAGAATTCCAGCATATAATATCATGCAGAACCAAGAAATGGACTTTGAAAAGGAAAACTGATGCTCTGGAAAATCATTATTTGGTATAAAGAAGAATGTGCAGAAGTGAGGCCCAGGGCACTTGGCTGTTAACCCCAGCTCATCTCCAAACAGTGTTGGGACTTTTGATACTTCCCTGGGCCTCAGTGGACCTCTGCTACTCTAGCAGAATAATAAGTCCTTTGTAGCTTTCTAGCTGATCTCCATGGACCCTTCCAAATACAAAACACTATGATTCTCATCAGGCCTCATCACTGCATCTTGCCTCTCTCTCTTCTCTTGATGGTTGAGGTCAATTGGTCCCAGAGAAGATTGGTCCCTGTCCCTAGGGACTCTGAGACACAGTCTTAGGTTACTCTGGCTACTGACCCAGTTCTGACCTTTGTACCCAGATCTGGAAATGACCTCTCTGTTTTTTTCCTAAGACTTAGCTCCTACTTTGACCTTTGATCTGGAAACTAAATCCTTGATTCCCCCTCAAGTGAATCGCATTTTTCTTCAACATGCCTCCACAGTATTCTGTGTTTCCTCCTATCAGAGAACTCTCAAATACACACACACACACACACACACAAATAAAATAAAAATTTCAATGATGTATAGCAAGTGACATATTAAACACTTGTGTAATAGATACTAGGAGCCCCCAAAAGACATTATGATGGTGTACTTTACAATATTTATTTCAAAATTAGCAATTCTTTACAAAATTGGTGTTAACTTTATTTTCTACCCTCCCTATTTTTCCTTTTATCTTTCCTTTCTCTCTCTTTTCTCTTTCAAAAAAGGACTCTAAGAATTTTCAGGGGCTTATCTCCCAATACTGTATCAAATAGGTTTTCTGGATTTTTTTTTTTCTTGATGTTTCTTTGGCTGACTTGCTTCAGATTTTGTAACTTACTATTTTTATTTACTTCAGTAAGAACATATAGAGGGGAATCTGCAGGAAGCCATACCTACATCCTCTCATTTTATTCTGATTAGTTACTGTCCTTCAAGTGTGGACCACCTTGATACCTATGCCCTCCCATCTTTCAGCAGCTTATATGGCATTCCTATTTTCCTGCAATATAAAACATACATTCTCAAGAGGTCAATATCATTTCCAAGGGATCAAAAACTAGTTCCTCAGAGGGGTAAGAAAAATCTTACTCAAAATGTATATAAGATATACTATACATATAATATATAAACATGTATACGGTCTGTGGTATTATAATTTCACTGGGAGGGTGATTAGGGGGAAAATGTCTAAAAGGCTATTTAGGGGGCAATAGAGAAAAAAAGGTTTAGATACACTGCTCTAAAAGAAAAAATTATGGTTTGTCTCAATGAATGCTCTTGCTTGAAATAAATCAAGAGCATAAAGCAGAGGGGAAAATGGATATTTTTGTCCATATATTCACTTTTTTACTTCCCTTGATGTGCTTTACAGGACCTACTTTCTACCAGTCTTATCATCTTTTCTAGTAATATTTTTCCAAAAAGCTTGATTCCAGGATTTAGAAATGTGAGTAGCCCTAGTTTGTAATATCCTCTATCTTTTGTGAAATTACACTGTGGACATTTCTATTTAATTGCATGAGAATATGTTTGTGTATTTACCTTCTTCCAACAAGCCATTGTAATACCTGCTAATACAGAAATATATGAAGTGCTATAAAGAACAGGTAATAAACAATAAATATGTAATTCTCAGGAATTTGAGGAATGTCCTCTCTTGAAAGAGAAAAGAGGGAGAAAGAAAAGATAAAAGGAAAAATAGGGAGTGTAAAAAATAAAGTTAACACAGGATCTTCAGAAGTTTTATTTACATCAAGGTTTTCAGATTCCAGCTTTTATTTATGGAAGTTATATATGCCTCCCAGAGAAAGAGCCCCAGTGGTGGAGTCCATAGCGAGAAAAGAGGACCCACATCTGGAGGAAGTGAGAGCAGAGAAGGGAATGGAGACTGCACATTCAACACAGAGCCTGGCATGATAACACTGCATTTTCACACTTAACACTGCATGTTTCAATGTTTGGGATATGTGAGAAAACAATGGCTCAAGGACAACTTAATTTTTTTTTTGACAACTTAAATTTTATTTGTTCATATTCAAAAATAGCACAAAATTAAGGAACTGTCCAGGGATGTTCCATAATATATATAAACATGTTATAAAACAAAACTCATGAGCATTAATTAATAGAATAGATGAGAACATGATTTGAAGATCTAAAGTGCAAGAAAATCCAAGGTAGGATTGTGTACAATGGTTCTGGGCTTGGTCATTCTCTTCAATTTCTCCTTGACTGTCACCTTTGCTGACTCAGCTCCATTCTTGTGCTCCCTAAATGAGGCAGGTGCCATGATCCATTTTTATCCTCCTTGTCTCTTTGCCCTATCCTTGGCAAGTCCCTGAATTCTCAGTTCTTTAGCTATCATCTCCAGGCAGACCTCTCCCTGAACCATCATTTTGGCCTTGTATGTCTCCTGATCACAAAATATAATTTCCAACTGCCTGTTAGATATTTTTATGTGGATTTCCTTTCAACACCTTAATATCGAGGTGAAGAAAACAAAGTTCATCATTATAAAACTTTCTGGCATTCTTATTTCTGTTAAATAAACTTCACAGAAATGTATGACACACAAGCTTCTCTGTCCTCACCCAGATGCCCAGTTGGTTACCAAGGCTGTACATCTACCTCCAGAAGTCACTCCAGCTGTTTTCTACACCCCAGTCAGACCCTGTATGTCTCAACCAGACTACTGCAATTGCATTAGCAATGGTGTTCTCCAATCCCTCTCCCTTGGATCCATTTTATGTGCTCTTTTTGGAATAATTCTAAGACACACATCATATCTGACCATCCAATAAAATAACTTAAATAGCTCACAATTCCTAATCATTTTCAGTCAATATTGAAGCCCTCTCTACTTTTCTTCCAAACTATTGTCCAGCTAAGTTCCCACTGTTCCTTATAAGCAGCTGATGGGCCCAACTAGTGGTTGTCCATTAACATTCCTTACATCTTCCTGCTGCAATGACTTGTTCAAATTATTCCCTCTGCTTAAAAAGTTCTTGTCTCTTCTCTCAATGTCACCCAACAAAGTCTGACCCTCTGTCAAAGCTAAAGTCAAATTCTACCTCCATCCATATTAATGCTTTTCCTGAATATCTGCTCTGAAATTCACACTACTCTGTGCCTCCCTCAGTGTGCTTTGTCACATTTTATCTTTATTGATAATACTAAACCATGGGTTGTGAATATGTTGATATATGCCATCATTCTTCCCTCCTGTGCCCAAAGCAGACATTATTAATCAATCATAAAACTCTTTCTCACTAATTCCAGACATGGTCTCAGAATCCATCTCAACACCATGCTTCAGGCAGCCACTGCCAATTAATTAAAGTTGATACATAAAAGCAAGACCTGAATCATAGTAAATACCCAATAAGTGTTAGCTATTATTATTATTCATTATTATCTTATTATTTCCTAGCATGATACTCATCACATAAAATATTGTTGAAGATAAGATTCCTAGTTAAATAGACTGCTGCTAAAATGCTACTTGCCTACATTACTTCACTTTGTACTTAATGAAGAAGGCAGAAAACCTGTATTTCTTTCAAGCCAGAGTTTTTCTGTTATGCTGACGAAAACTATGCTGTTTCCCAAAGTGAAATATCATAATTCCTCTCCCTTAATGTACATACTGATTCGTAACAAATGTTAATAATTCTCCAATTCAGAATGAGTTGCAATGTTATCAACCCCAGAGAAATTCAAGGAAATCATTTCATCACTGAATCTTCAGGATGGTTGATGTTTTAGCTAGCCATAACGGCTGCATTCCAGTAGAAAAGCAGGCCAGAAGCGCTGTGTGTGGAGAGTTTGTCTGTCTGGGGGTTTCACCAAGCAAATGGGTGAGGAATGTGCACAGGAGAGCACATGTGGAAACAGCTGTCCTTGGATGTCATCTGCTCACTCAGGATGCTCTCAAGTTTACTCTTCCAAAGCCTAAGTCCTTCTGCAGTGATTACTGTTTCTTGTCATCTCTAAGTAACAATGACCCTGATAATGATGATTGTGATGCTGCTAGTGATGGTTGATGAAGATGGTGGTACATCACATCTGCATAATCCTCTAAGATTTTCAAATGTGAGGCTTGGCTGGCAGAGGAAGGAGGGAAGTAAGGCAGGGACACTCAAAAACTAAAAATTAAACAACTTTTGATGGAAGGAAGATTCTAAGCCACATTGCAAGGCCTGAGCCAGGAGCTATGCCCCACTCTTTTAGGACCTCATTCCAAGTTGGGTGGTGAGTCTCAGAAGAAAATAAAGGCCCAAACCATGTGCAGACACTCCATTTGTATGGGAGAGTCCAGATTCAATGTTAGAAGTTCCAAAGTCTCAAATTTCTAGTCTCAATTTTAGACCTTTTAGAACATCATTTCTCCTTGCCTGTGATGTCTTTAGGGAATGGGATAGTTTGCTTACCCCCAAGATCCCTTAGATCACTCATTCCCCTGAAGCAATTAATTACAGCTTCAGTCATATTTGTGTTATTTTGATGGACTGTTTCTTGGTGGAAGCGAGTCAGGATTTCTTTGTGATGACAGAACAATCCAATGTGGTGTCTTGGACCTCTTAGGGTGCCAGTCACAGGCATGGAGCAGAAGACCACCACTGGTGCCAAGTCTGCTCCTCGGCTCCATCTGTGTGGATTTTATTACCTAGGGAGCCAATGAAGATGGTTATGTCCCAGTGGTTAGGCTTGAAGTTGGGCTGATCATAAATGTCTTTGGTATTCTCATTGACTTGCAACTTCAGATATTGATTTATTACATTTTCTGATCTTCAGCCCAGAATCTAACCTGTGAGAAGCTGACTAGCATGTGCCCGCCCCTGAAATCATGCAATTCCTTGATCATTGAGGAAAATACTGTAGAAATGTTTAGAGTTTTTTCTGTTTTAAATTATGGTGTCCCAAGAAAACAAATTAATGAAAATTAGATTTGGTAAAACAGCTTTTATTCAGAAATCTAAAAACCTGGAGCTTTCAGGTGACAGAATTGTCTGCACAGGACACTTATTGTGAAATACCTCAGTTTAAAAAAATCATACCAACATGAATAATGACAGTATCAGAGACCTGGCTGCAAACTGACCAGCGGGTGATGCTGTGACAGCCTAGGCAACTCAGTTAGAAAAAGGAATGCAGATGAAGCAAACAAAAAACAAAGCAAAACTCTATAAAGGAGCTGATATGAAAATCTCGTAATTTTCATAGAAGATATGACATTTATTACTGAATCAGAGACGTTTGAAAAGGAAAGAGAATTCTGAAAAAGTAGGTTAAAGCAAGACCAAGAGATGACACTGCAGGGTCCCCTCAAGAGAACTGTGGCATCCACGTCACCTTCAGTTCCTCAGACACTGTTGCAGCAAATGCTTGACAAGAAGACTGTTGTCCCACCATGGCCCACAGCTTAATGAGGATTTCCTGAAAAGTAAAAATTATATAAATAAAAACATGTAATTGAAAGATGTTTTCTTTTGTCATTTTTTAAAAATTTATTTATTATTTATTTATTATTTATTTATTATTTATGTTTTGCTGTGTTGGGTCTTCATTTCTGTGCGAGGGCTTTCTCTAGTTGCGGCAAGTGGGGGCCACTCTTCATCGCGATGCGTGGGCCTCTCACTATCGCGGCCTCTCTTGTTGGGAGCACAGGCTCCAGACGCGCCGGCTCAGTAGTTGTGGCTCACGGGCCTTGTTGCTCCGCGGCATGTGGGATCTTCCCAGACCAGGGCTCGAACCCGTGTCCCCTGCATTGGCGGGCAGATTCTCAACCACTGTGTCACCAGGGAAGCCCTTTTTTGTCATTTTTAAGGAAAAGTGTTTGCAAATTGCAAATTCATTTTCAAACTGTTTAAACTGGTAAGAAAAAGTTACCCACTGGGCTTTTTAATCTAATGTGTTTTTTTCCATTTTCTGGTAACCCTGGATGCTTGAAATTACTATAAAATGATAACAAATGCTTAATATATTTTTGCATCATACATTTATAATAAATACAATATTTCCTGAGACTAATATTCTCTTAAAACCAAATTGTGTCTTACTATTTCCTTATAGCTTACATTTGGTACTAGATGACATGATCACAAAACCTATGTCTTTTGGGGGTCACTGCTTTTCTTGGAATAGAAGTACTTGGCGGTCTTTAGATATGTGAGTCAGATCCCAGGTGCTGCAGTATTTTCACCTTTATTTCATCATTCTACTGCTTGTGAGAAGAAAAACGTTAATGTATTTGTGCCCACAAATGCTCACATTTGAAAGAGAGCATGTAATTCTTTTTAAGTCTAACAAATATAATTTCTAGAAAACATGAGATTCCCTGTTGGTTTTGCATCTTTTGTGTAGTACCTGAGTCTCTGTCGTCGTATATCTTTCGGTCTCTGCTGTGTCACACAGAAATTAGTCAATGGCAACCTCCTAAGTTCTAGCAGATACTGTAGACAGTTAACCAACTTTTTTTCCCCAGAACATACCTTCTGGACAAGAAAAACTTCTCAGGCTGAGTCCTTGTCGATGCAGATTCAGCTGTTGAGAGACCTGTTCGTATGTATTAGTGTCTTGCTTTCTTTACTCCTCAGAGTAGAAGTAAGGCATTTGCTTATTCTCTAAGTAACCTCTTATGCCAAGGAAAAATTCCCAGAAAAGAAACAGGGGTGATGGACCTCAAAAACATTCTGCTAAGTGAAAGAAGCCAGATGGGAAAGACCACATATTGTATGATCCCACTTATATAAAATGTCTAGAACGGGCAAATCTATAAAGACAGAGAGTGTTTTTACCTGTGTCTGGGGGTGGGATAGGGATTTACTATAAATGGGCCCAAGGGATCCCTTTGGGGTGATGGAAACATTTAAAAGCTGGATAGTGGTGATGGTTGAACAACTCTATAAATTTAGTAAATTAGTTGAATTATACACTTAAAACTGATGAGTTTCATGGTATGTAAAAAAGAGAATGGATATTTAACAAGGTAATTATCAACTTCTAATGTATGGAATATACTATGTTCAGAAAAAAGCAGAGTCACCCTGTAATTGCACACCTGCATACAAAGAAAATTCAAAATTCCTTAGTTTGGTTTATATTTCAGTGAAAGCTATGAACTGACTACATAGTCATGCCATACTTCAAATGTACAATAACTTCTCTCCGAGCCTGAATAGTTTACTATTATATTTCAAATCTACGATTTTAATCAAAGCCTACAATCTGTCGTTGGGATTCCTAGGGAAATTCCAAGCAAATTTATTGGAATTACCCATTTTAAACATTACCCAAGAATTATATGTCTTTAATCTTCTTATGCCATTATTGCAACTTCTTATTCTGATATAATTTCAAGCTTACAGAAAAGTTGCAAGAATAGTACAAAGATTTCCAAATGCCAGATTCACCAATGCTTACATTTTCCCCATTTTTGTCATTCTTTCTCTCTATATATTTCTTCAATCTTTCTCTTTTTTAAATACAAACATACTGTATGTGCACTGGAAAAATAAAATGATTTATATAAGTGCAATTATTTAAATAAGTGTAATTTCCCTGACTCCCTAGAGAAAATCAATGTTAACAATTTCTTGAATACTCTTCATCAAGTTTTTGAGAGAAGCAAAAGAAATAATCTATTTTAAAATGCTTTGCAAATTGTAAAATGAATATACAAATATGAGTTACATCAAAAACAAAACAAGACAAAAAACTAGCTAATTCTAGTATTCTCTTGTTGTTGAACTGGCAATGACCTTGTACTCTCTCTCCTTGTATGCAGAGCAACTTCTTTGGAAGACAGTGTAGAAGCTTGGGGTGTTTAACAGGTGAACTGACTGAGTACTGGACCCAATGAAATAGCTAAGTGGAAAGTCACAGCAAAACAGAAGCAATGACCACACTTCTATGATGTGTATCACAGGATATCTAGAGAAAAGCAGAGTCACCTGTGCACTCACAGAGCCACACAAAGGAAATGAACCTACATTGCTAAGTCTGTTTTATAATTGTTTTTCCTGGCCCTCCACTTCTAAGCCATTGGCCTCCCATCAGTGATCACATTTACTTGGAATCACAACAGAGACAGCACGGCTGAGCCAATTCTAATCAGAGGCAGTTCATAGACAGGACCCCTCGCTGCGACCCTGCTGACAATGGACAGAGAGAAGTAAAAAATAACAGTGAATGAAAAGGAGCTATGCTAACAAAGAACATGTTAAAACAACAACCACTACAAAAAGTGCCCCACTTCCATGTTTACAATGTGCTTTTCTTCCTGCGGCCACCTTAGCCTGAAGTTTCTCACAATGAACCCTCCTAGCCTCATGGAACCTCAAAGATGCCCAGCGGGTTTGTAGACTGCAGCCATGGCTGTAAACACAAACAGACCCTTAACTCTTCCTGGGAAGTGGCTTGAGACTGCTCGTCTGGAAAGGCAAGGTCTTCCAAAGCTGCAGGGAAGCCTTGCTCACAGAAGTAGTGTGAGAATTTATGAGTAAATATATGTACACCTGTGTGCTAGGACATTAGCAGGTATGGAACTTGGTTCTTGTCTAAACCATGACTGTTACAGAAATTATCCACACAACCTCAGTATTGGCCTCAGTGGCTAAAGGAAATGGGTGGGCAACATTCGAAGCCAGATCAACATTTGGTACAGACAAACAAAGATTTTTCTGGATGCATGTTCACCTCGATCCTTAGTTGAGTATATTAAAGAGACTGTTGATTTTGGCAGCATCTCAGTGCTGGGTCAGACATGTCTGCTGGGTAAGTATGGGGCCTGAATCATGCCTATAACTCATCTCTGTAGCTATACCCAAAGCAGCATTTTATGTCCATTGGGTCTTAGCTGGGTTTGAAAATAGCTTCCAGTAGAGTGCATTGCTTTATCATTTCTCCTACTTTGTTGTTGTGACCTTGTCCCAGTGAGATATCTGGATTGGTTTATAACCACAACACAACCTGGCCCACTGACTAAGTCACATTCTTAATCTTACTTTGCATTTTTTATTTGTGCTTTTTATAAAAGTTATTTTATGATTGTTGTTGTTTTGTTATCTATTATTATCATTACCTGTCTCACCTTCCTTAAGATTCTTCTTGAGATTGTTTTTCTCCTTACGTCCTTTCTCCTTATGTCTCCTGCTCTCCTGTTGCTATTCTTTCAATGACTACTCCATAAATGTTAACATGCATAATTTAACCTTAAAAAATCTATATTTGCCAACATCTGAATAATACAAAAAACTTTATATGTTTTCATTACAATATCACCTCTCCTCTGATTTACATAGAACTGTTGTTATATATTTATTGTCATCTTGAATTATTATTTCCACAAATTAGACACTGTTTTAGCCAATGATTATTCCAATTTATCCATATGTTTAACATTTTTCTTTCTTTCTTTATAGCATTCCTTCTTGCATCTCCTACCTGTTTTCTGTTCTTAGTATACTGAGAGTTTTTAATCATAAATAGATGTTGAAATTTGTTAAATGGTTTTTCTGCATTAATTTATATGACTATATGGTTTTTCTCCTTTAGATTGTTAACATGGTGAATTACATTGATATTTAAGTATTGAACCAGCCTTGCATTCCTGGAATAAGCCTCACTTGGGTGTGGTGTTTTATTCTTTCCACCTATTGCTAGATTCAATTTTCTAATATTGTGTTCCTGAAGGATATTAGTCCATGGTTTTCTTCCTCTGTACTATCTTTGTCTACTTTTGGTATTAAGGTAAAGCTGGTAGCATAAAAAGGGCTGGAATATATTCCTTTTTCTTTATTTTATGGAAGAAATTGTAAATTTGGCATTACTTCTTTTTTAAAGTTTGGAAGAAACCACCAGTGAAACCATCTGGTTTTGAAGATTTCTCTTTTTTGGAAGGTTTTTAACTATGAATTCAATTATCTATTTTATCTTGAGCAAGTTATGGCAGTTGGTGATTTTTGAAGAATTGGCCCATTTCATCTAAATTATCTAGGCATCTAGTGTTGTTTGTTGTGTTCTTTTATTATTCTTTTAACATCTGTGGAATCTTAGTAATTTTTAAATGTGAGCATCTTTTCTTACCTGCTCCACCCAGAGTCAAGGCCAAAACTGGAAGTTAGCCTATCATAGCGCTCTGCCAGGCCAGACGTTTTTTTCTAGTTATCACAAAAGGAGGTAGTCCTTTAGTGGTTTCTGACTGATAGAAGGTCTCACTCTCTCTCTCTTTTTTTTTTTCTTTTGCCTTTTCCCTGAACATGTGACCCATTAAAACCCTAGCTAGAGACCACCTACAACTGATAAAGAAACCAAGAAGACACACCTCACTTATTCTGTGGGTTCACATTTTCTTTTTTTTTCTGGTCTCTGTAGAATTCTCTGATTTGCTTTCCAATTCAGCCATGCATTAAGAGAGGTTTTTGGTTTTATTTGTTTACAATATTTTATCCAACATTTAAAGTATACTACTTTAAGAGGGATTTCTCCAAAATTCTAAGTCACCATATTCCTAGGAAAAATGATGAGGTGGCAACTTATGCACAGGTTTGGACCAAAAAAAATTGTGTGAAAATGTTAAACATAACTGAGGAAAACTGAGACAGTGATGTGGTGAAGAATGTGATTTTCCATGTGTATAGAAGTGTATAAAACTATACGTCCTATGATGCAGCAACTCCCTTTATCAATATCTATCCCTGAATAACTCCTGCAGAACTGAACAAGGATATTTATAACAATCTAGATTGTGAAAATGAAATCTGGAAAATACTTAAATGTTTATAAGTAGTGGAAAAGATTAAGTAAATTAAAGCACATATTAATTGTGGAATATTCCAAATACACTGGCATGGATGGCCTTTAAGAGTTCTTGTGAGTATTAACCATGCAAGTAAGTGCTTAGCACAGACTATGTGTTCATTAAATGTTAACAACTGTTATTTTTTTAGACGTTCCCTGTCTTCCTAATCATTTTGACATTGACAGAATGGGATTGAGTTTATGTCAAATGGCACTCACTGAATCAGTTAATCAATGAATCAATCTCTCTCCCTGTCTCAAAAAAAAAAAAAAAAAAGCTGTCAGAGAAGTATTGAACACAAAATGTTAAAAAAAAGACATTTTTATGGTCTATTTTATTTGTTCTCTTCATTAACTAATCAGTTAGCAGCAAAACCCTTTGACTTTGGGGGAAAACTGAATATATAATAATATGTTTACAAAAAAAAAAAAAAAAGAATACCAACTGAGAGGGCAGACAGAAGAAGCAAGAAGAACTACAATTCTGCAGCCTGTGGAAGAAAAACCACATTCACAGAAAGAGAGACAAAATGAAAAGGCAGAGGACTTTGTACCAGATGAAGGAACAAGATAAAACCCCAGAAAAGCAACTAAATGAAGTGGAGATAGGCAACCTTCCAGAAAAAGAATTCAGAATAATGATAGTGAACATGATCCAGGACCTCGGAATAAGAATGGAGGCAAAGATCGAGAAGATGCAAGAAATGTTTAACAAAGACCTAGAAGAATTAAAGAACAAACAAACAGAGATGACCAATACAATAACTGAAATGAAAACTACACTAGAAGGGATCAATAGCAGAATAACTGAGGCAGAAGAACGGATAAGTGACCTGGAAGACAGAATGGTGGAATTCACTACTACAGAACAGACTAAAGAAAAAAGAAAGAAAAGAAATGAAGACAGCTTAAGAGACCTCTGGGACAACATTAAACACAACAACATTCGCATTATAGGGGTCCCAGAAGGAGAAGAGAGAGAGAGAGGACCAGAGAAAATATTTGAACAGATTATAGGCGAAAACTTCCCTAACATGCGAAAGGAAAGAGCCACCCAAGTCCAGGAAGTGCAGAGAGTCCCATACAGGATAAACCCAAGGAGAAACATGCCGAGACACATAGTAATCGAATTGACAAAAATTAAAGACAAAGAAAAATTATGGAAAGCAACAAGGAAAAAATGACAAATAACATACAAGGGAACTTCCATATGGTTAACAGCTAATTTCTCAGCAGAAACTCTACAAGCCAGAAGGGAGTGGCATGATATATTTAAAGTGATGAAAGGGAAGACCCTACAACCAAGATTACTCTACCTGGCAAGGATCTCATTCAGATTCAATGGAGAAATCTAAAGCTTTACAGACAAGCAAAAGCTAAGAGAATTCAGCACCACCAAACCAGGTCTACAACAAATGCTAAAGGAACTTCCCTAAGTGGGAAACACAAGAGAAGAAAAGGACCTACAAAAACAAACCCAAAACAATTAAGAAAATGGTCATAGGAACATACATATCGATAATTACCTTAAACGTGAATGGATTAAATGCTCCAACCAAAAGACACAGGCTCACTGAATGGATATAAAAACAAGACCCATCTATACGCTGTCTATAAGAGACCCACTTCAGACCTAGGGACACATACAGACTGAAAGTGAGGGGTGGAAAAAGATATTCTATGCAAATGGAAATCAAAAGAAAGCTGGAGTAACAATACTCATATCACATAAAATAGACTTTAAAATAAAGAATGTTACAAGAGACAAGGAAGAACACTACATAATGATCAAGGGATCAATCCAAGAAGAAGATATAACAATTGAAAATATTTGTGCACCCAACAAAGGAGCACCTCAATACATAAGGCAACTGCTAACAGCTATAAAAGAGGAAATCAACAGTAACACAATAATAGTGGGGCACTTTTTAATACCTCACTTACATCAATGGACAGATCATCCAAACAGAAAATTAATAAGGAAGCACAGCTTTAAATGACAAAATAGACCAGATAGATTTAATTGATATTTATAGGACATTCCATCCAAAAACAGCAGATTACACTTTCTTCTCAAGTGCGCACGGAACATTCTCCAGGATAGATCACATCTTGGGTCACAAATCAAGCCTCAGTAAATTTAAGAAAATTGAAATCATATCAAGCATTTTTTTCTGACCACAACACTATGAGATTAGAAATCAATTACAGGGAAAAAAACGTAAAAAACACAAACACATGGAGGCTAAACAATACATTACTAAATAACCAAGAGATCACTGAAGAAATCAAAGAGGAAATCAAAAAATACCTAGTGGCAAATGACAATGAAAACACGACGATCCAAAACCTATGGGATGCACCAAAAGCAGTTTTAAGAGGGAAGTTTATAGCAATACAAGCCTACCTCAAGAAACAAGAAAAATCTCAAATAAACAATCTAAACTTACACCTAAATGCTCTAGAGAAAGAAGAACAAACAAAACCCAAAGTTAGTACAAGGAAAAAAATCATAAAAATCAGAGCAGAAATAAATGAAATATAAACAAAAAAAAATAGCAAAGATCAGTAAAACTAAAAGATGGTTCTTTGAGAAGATAAGCAACATTGGTAAACCATTAGCCAGACTCATCAAGAAAAAGAGGGAGAGGACTCAAATCAATAAAATTAGAAATGAAAAAGGAGAAGTAACAACAGCCACAGCAGAAATAGAAAGCATCCTAAGAGACTACTACAAGCAACTCTATGCCAATAAAATGGGCAACCTGGAAGAAATGGACAAATTCTTAGAAAGGTATAACCTTCCAAGACTGAACCAGCAAGAAATAGAAAATATGAACAGACCAGCCACAAGTAAAGAAATTGAAACTGTGTTTAAAAATCTTCCAACAGACAAAAGTTCAGGATCAGACGGCTTCACAGGTGAATTCTATCAAACATTTAGAGCAGAGTTAACATCCATCCTTCTCAAACTCTTCCAAAAAATTTGCAGAGGAAGGAACACACCCAAACTCATTCTATGAGGCCACCATCACCCTGATACCAAAACCAAAAATACTACAAAAAAAGAAAATTACAGACCAATATCACTGATGAATATAGATGTTGAGGAAAAATCCTCAACAAAATACTAGCAAACAGAATCCGACAACACATTAAAGGATCATACACCATTATCAAGTGGGATTTATCCCAGGGATGCAAGGATTCTTCAATATACTCAAATCAATCAATATGATACACCATATTAACAGACTGAAGAATAAAAACCATATGATCGTCTCAATAGATGCAGAAAAAGCTTTTGACAAAATTCAACACCGATTTATGATAAAAACTCTCCAGAAGTGGGCATAGAGGGAACCTACCTCAACATAATAAATGCCATATGTGACAAACCCACAGCCAACATTGTTCTCAATGGTGAAAAACTGAAAGCATTTCCTCTAAGATCAGGAACAAGGCCAGGATGTTCACTCTTGCCACTCTTATTCAACATAGTTTTGGAAGTCCTAGCCACTGCAATCAAAGAAAAAGAAATAAAAGGAATACCAATTGGAAAACAAGGGGTGAATATTGGACCTTAGTTCATACATGATTGCAAAAATAAGATCTCCCAATTATAACTCTTCAGGGGTAAACAATTAATTCCCAGAATACCAACTTTCCTTGCTCAGTTAGAACTTAGAATTCCAACTGAAGTAGATGACTCAGTGACATATCAATAACATCCCTGCCCATCCATTCTAACTCAACTTGGGTGGCTAAAGAATCCAAAATGCATCTTAGTAGAAATTTTTCCTGATAGTTTCAGTATAAGTCTTACTTTAAGTAGAGTGTTCGTGATGAGATTTCAGGTCCCACTAAACACTATGGCACAGATCTACTATTCCATAGAAAATAGAAATTCAATATATTCATGGTTCCTAAAATTCCTTAATTGGCAGTATCCATAATTGTGCATCCCAAAAAAGACCACATTGTTCTTTATCCATTATCCCTGTCAAATGGATTAGATGGAATACTCTTCTAGAACAAGAGGAGAGGTAGCTATTGTAGCAAGCAAAAAAAAAAAAAAAAAATAGTGGGAAGAGAGGAGACTTCATGTTGCTAAAAGTCAGTGATGTCCATCTCATAGTGAGCTACCTGAAGGAGCTAAGATTTCCATGGTCTTCCCCAGTCCTCAAATAGAGCATTTCAAATATGTCAAGTTTCTGACATTCTGCCAGTTTCAAAAGACAATTCACCAGAATGAATCAGCCCATCAAGAAAACCTGGACTAGCCCTGTGGAGGTACAGGGAAGTATTTGGCATGATTTCTGTCATCACATAATCTTAAAGGGCTAGGACCAAAACACGTTCAAATGGCATGACAGATAATAAACAGCACGAATCCAGAGAAGGAGAAGTGGTGCTAGCTGAAATCATATGACAAGATTTTACTGAGAAAGTAGATCATAAGCCAAGTCTTAAAGAATGGGAAAAAAAAGGATGTAGATACATGGTGTGGAGAAGAAGGAACATGCCTGATAGGGAAACGTTGGTGACATTTTAAATGGTTTCCTTTTCTCCAGTCTTGCCTCCTGGTTGTCACACTGGTTGTAGCAGACACTGGGAGTGACCCCCTAACACCCATTTTTTCTATCTCCTATTGAGAGAATTTATCCCAGCTCAAGGATAGTAGCACTGACTGAAACCCAATTCTAGAAAATAAAATACCAAAAGATTCTCCTTATTCTTAAAAGAAAATCAAGAAGCCAAGATTTCTCTCTTATTGGACAGAATAAGTATGTAGCATGTTAAGAAAACTGGAGGAAACCAGCCTTAGAATGACACTGAAACTGTGAATGTTGGATGGAACCTGGGTCCCTGACAACATGGCTGAGCCACCCAATCAAACAATTCTGAACCCCACATACCTCTGGACTTCCGGTTATCTGAGCTATCCTGCTCTCTTCTATTTCATTCCATTTATTCCATTCTATTCTACTCTTTTGTCTCTTTTTTTTAAATCTAGTCAAAACCTAATTGACTTCATAATCCACAAATGGGTCAGGACCTGCTGTTTGAAAAACTCTGGACTACAGCTTTCATATGTCCAAAAACATAAAAGAGTAAATATACAATTGGAAATAGTTATGTACTTCATTGTGTGAAATATTATAAAATAGTGTATTAAGCCGTCTATATATTAAAAATTTGAAGGGACATTTCTTTCTTACATTTCCAAGTACAAACTGATGCTCTGAGAAGTTGTGTGCTGCAGACCCTGTGAATTTTCACTCCCTGGAACTGTGCTTCCCAGACCTCTCTTTCCCAGAAAAAGAGGCCAGGACTTTTCCTCTGTAGGAAGCACAGGACAGTAGAACAAAGTCCAAGCTCCTTCACTGACTTGACTCAGCCTTCAGGACCAAGCGCTTCTTCATGGTGTTCTGGGGACACTGGAAAACAAGAGAGTAGAATCCAGACTTAAAGTTGTAGAGAAGAAAAAGCTGCTGAAAGTTATATGCATGGAAGTCACATGTTGAAATCAGTACGTGGGTAAATAATTCATTGGAGTTAGACCATGAAATCAGGCTTTTGATAAATTTAGTTTATCAGAGAAAGAATAGTCGATGATTTGAGAAGACAAAACTAAGGGAAGAGGGAACAATTTTTTTAAAAAAATAAAGCCTCTAGATGGTTACAATAGTGATCCAGGATTGAGAGGTAAGGACCTGGGCAGAGGAAACAACACAGAGGAGACTGTCACCTGGCATTCTGGGGCACCAGTTCATTAAAGTGATTGATTAAACTAAAATAATAGGTAGGGCCATCTTGGGATGTTCCTCTAGTAGATGGGGAAGGCCTTCAAAGCCAAGTCAAATTAGGAATGAGAGGAAGATCTCAGTACATTCAACCTGAAGAAGAAAAATTCTAATGGGAAGAAAAAATGTCTTCAACTTTTAGATGGCCGTTAGAGCTGGATCCAATTAGCAGATATTAATTACAGACAGATTATTATTCAATATTAGGAAGCCATTCTTAATTATTTTAGTTATTTTATTATCAAATGGGTGACTACTGGAGGAACAGAGTCCTCTGTCATGGAAGTTGTCCAACATTGACACTTACCTGGATTTACATCACAAGAAAATGTTGAGTTAAAGTCCAATGACAAGCAACCAGAGAACAGGCACTCCATCTGTATCCCACATCTTAGCACAGGCCCCACTATGTGGCTAGTATTCAAACACCACTGGTTAAATGCAGTATGCCCAAGCGTCTTTTCCAACTGCTTACTGATTCTACAAAGTCTTGGGAGGGCCAGGAATGTGGGAATACAAAGATACCCTGGGGGAAAAAGCACATGCTTTTAGACAATACATAATTGATACAGTTCTTTAGAAAATCCCTTCAAATATTTCAAGACCACACTTCCATTGAGTACATACAGTGGCCAGTTCACAGCCCCTGACTTAGGGTATTACCAGCGGCTATAACAAAGAAGCACTAACATTTCAATGACTTGATGCAACAAAAGTTTATTTTTGCAGACATAGAGGGCCATGCAGGTGATCCTGGTGAATAAGCAATTCTCCTCTACATGGGGATTCAGAAAAACAAGCTTCTTCCATCTTACAGTTCTGCCTTCCTTTAAGGCCTTAGAGTCATTTGCACGGGAAAGGTCTTGAAGGGGCAGGAATGCAAAGATTTTATGAGTCGGGCTTAGACATGGAACATATGTGTTCTTTTCCCATTACATGGAGAGCTTTCATTCACACCTAACTGCAAGGGATGCTGGGAGCTATAGTGTAGCTGGTATAAAGGTGAACAGAAAACAGTGTTGGTGGACAGCTAGTAGTCTCCTCTGCTATAACCATGCGCACACACAGATCACACACAAGCCCTCCCAGAGCTCCATCTGTGATAGCAACCCTTTCAAAGGTTAAATTTTTAAAAATCCATGCCCAAATCAATTAGCTAATGATATGCTGATAAACTTTGTAGTGATTCCACTACAATATTGAGAAAACTGCCAAAGACACATTGCAGGAGTTTATTTTCCAAGCAAGGTTGCTCATGACTGTGTGAGCTGGCATTCCGAAGCCAATGAATATACCTAATAGTGTTTTCAATTCTTCATTTGATCATTGAAAGGGATGGTATCTCAACTAGCACCCGAGATGATACATTCTAGTTTTTCAACTTCTCTCATTGTTTAAAAGGTTCTTTAATACCTAGCCAATGGTTCCCTCTTCTTGGCATCAAGCCATAACATTTTGCTCATGTCTGTCAGTGGGCCCAGGCTGCCATGCCAATGAAAAGAATAGCAAGATCAAACATGAGAAAGAATTAATACCTTTGCATACCTGTCTCCTGCCTTTTCTGGTGCAGAGTGATGGACACAGTCTTGCTCTGTGACATCTGAGCTACATCCAAGAGAACAGTATCTTCAGCATTCTTGGAAAGTCAGCTGAGCCACCTACCTCTCACCTAACACCCCATCAACTCAGGCCTGATAAAGCATTATTTTCTCTACACTAATGATCAATTACTCTTTTATTACTAATTTATCAACCACCTCTCTTTTATTAAGATGACTTTATGTCTTTGCTCTTTGTTTTGAAGTCTCTCTTCCATTTGATCTTCCAGGTCAGTACTTTTTGTTCTTAACAACTATGCCCTTCTTTCATGGAGCTACTGAATTTTTAAATAAAAAACTTAGTTTTCTCATTCCAAAATGTCTGGTTTTGTATTATTTTTACTGTCCAGGTGTGATTGATTTGTCTCCTTCAATAGCTGCCTATTCTCAGAGTTCAGCTCTCTCCCCCACTGTCTGGGGTTCCCTGCAGATTTTCTTCGCCTGCTCCTATTTCTCTTCATCCCTGGGGCTCAAGTCAGATTAATGGGAAAACTTGAGCAGTCATGACATGACCTCATGGGGGTGCAGATTACTGCAGGTAAAGTGGCCAGCTTGTATGAGGCACCAGAAGAAAGCTTCTATTCCTGCGGGGATGCTCAAGCAGAGAGATCTGCCTTCACCCAGCCTCATGGGAAGACAGGAGGTAGCACACCAGACATCTCCTCCCACAGTCCCAGAACTCGGAAGCCCAGAGGTGCTCTTAGGATTGCATGTGAGGGAGGCACAACACACACTCTGGGGCCACAAATCACTGGGGGCCATGGAGTTCTACCACCCTCCCTCAGACATCCAAGCTTGTACCCAGACTGCAAAGTTCTGCAGCTGCTTGGCTTCCTCTGGCCCCTGGCAGAGCCTGAGGGTCACAGCATTCTCATCCTGCTCACTTGCAAGCCTGGCAGCCGTGCACCCAGGACAGCTGGTAGGTGACCCCAAAGAGGTGGACAAGGAGGGCATCAGAAGTGCTCACTCACTGCCAACTTCCAAGACTCTGCTCCATTAGACACAATGTTAAGAATCTTAAAATTCTTTCTGATAAGATATCATTGTTCTCTTATCTCCTTTAAGAGTGGCATTTGGCTGCTATTCAAATCTTTTAGCCAGGACTCTTGAGAACCACAAGATAATTTTTCAAGATTGAGGAATGAAGGACAAAAGACCTTTTCTTCTGACAGCTTGATTTTGTTTCAGGAATCTACAGGGCTCTCAGCTAGTCACTGGTGTTTCTGCAGCTCCACATCTCTGTCTCATGGAGCTGGTTTGAGAACATTAATTTCTTGGCCAGGGCCGGTTGAGGGAAAATAGTTACAAGAAAGCCAACCATCACTGTGCATAGGAATCCCATAGGGGTCACACTCTTGTGCATTACTATATGCCAGACCTTCTTCGAAGGAAGTATTTTCTGCAAGGAATGCCATCAGATCATCACAACAATCCCCAATCCACCTTGCTGATGCAATAGCAAGGCTAAGAAATAGTTCTAAGAAAGATAGTGTGAAATTCTCAGTGTTCTAAGATCAGTAGTAGGAGTGAATGCAAGCCCTCCGCCCTTGCTCTTCATTTTTGTTGCCAAGTATCTTCACTCAAAATCATCGACAATCTATTCTTATTGCCATTTCTTAAAATGAAATATTAATTTCAAAAAAGGACATGATCTCATAACTTTAAAAGTGAATAAACACAACCTTTATGAAAATCTCACCAAAATGTGAATATTCTACCACCAACTGACATCACATCACAGAGAAGCTTTGCTTTTGGAAATCAATTGTTGAGGGGCATGGGCTGCCAGAGGTGTTTCCCTCTGGAAAATGAGAAGAGGAGTCAGAAGTAGGTTCAAAGCTAGAGCCCAGCCCACGTGGCATGCTCACGTCCCTTCCGGTTTCAAAGGGATTCCACCTATCAGGTGCCATCTACCTCCTTCAAGTCTGAACAAGATAACCATCGAAGCAGCTACAGGCTGTAATGGTGACAAATGATCCCTAGGAAGAGTAAACCACAAAAACCCTGATCACTCAGCTTGTCAGTAGAGAGTTCTGTGCTTAACTTCTACAGCCAGGCTGCTGACTCTGACTTCTAGTTCCACATTTTACTAACTTAATAATCTGGAGCAATTTACCTAATACCTCCAAGCCTCAGTTTGCTCAGCAAAATGGGAATAGTAA
Organism: Balaenoptera musculus; assembly: GCF_009873245.2. Classification (NCBI taxonomy): domain Eukaryota; kingdom Metazoa; phylum Chordata; class Mammalia; order Artiodactyla; family Balaenopteridae; genus Balaenoptera; species Balaenoptera musculus. Next base: position 30,587,910 of record NC_045790.1, on the reverse strand, counting down.
CAGCTCAAAGAGTCATGAAGGATTAAACAAGATAATACTGTACATGTAAATACTTAGGTTAAGTGAAGCTCGTTAAAGGCCAGATCTTATTACTAGTAAGCAATCACTATGTTCCAGGCATGTGCTAAGTGCTGAGAATAAATAAGATGTACCACAGGTGGCCACATCAATACCACCATCCCTCATGCTCTTCTGCAGCAAAGCTTTACCATTCCTGCCATCAAAGGGTGGAGTCTAATACCCCTCTCCTTGAATCTGGGCATCCCTGGAGTTTGCTTTAGCCAATGTGTGATTTTTGCTGTGTGATTTTTGCCCTCTTGGAAGCCAGCTGTCATGTGACAAGGCTCTAGCCAGACCACTGAATGATGACAGACAGCTGGACAGAGAGAAACCACAGGGAAGAGAACAAGATGTCCCAGTTAACAGCCAAGGCCAAGGCCCCAGATGGGGTCAGGGGCGGGGGACATGGGGGATCCTCCAGCTCCAGCTGAGCCACCACCCTCACCCAAATTCCTGACCCCAGAATCGTGACAAGTTGGTTGCCATTTTAAGCCATTAAATTCTGGAGTGGTTTGTGATGCACAATAGAGAACTGAAACATAAGACCCAACCCAACCCATAGTGGAAGGTAGCAGAGACCCAGAAGCTACTCCCAGGTCATGTGGAAAATGCTCTGATAGAGGTGCTAGGTCTATGCAACCTGCTATGGGCACACAGCCAGGCCATGGTTCATCCAACCAGAGCCAGAGATGAAAAAGAGATGTGTTGGGAGGTGGGAGGGGACCATAACGCTGCCTGAGTAGGCACAGCCATGGGGAAAATTAAAAGACATTCCTTTTCTCCAAGAAGGGTATTTCACCTCCCAGGCAGGAGGAGCTGGCAGGCCTAGACATCTCAGAGGGAATGCATGTTCCTAGGCTGTCTTAGTCACATAATTGGGTTTTTCTAATGAAAGGAACAGATATAAGTTTCACTTATTTAAGTCAGGGATAGTTTCCCATTGTCTTCTCATGTGTGTGTACTTTGTGCCTTCTCAACAAAAGATTATAAGTTCCTTGAGAGCAGGCGTTCTCTTTACTTTCTTACCTTCTACCTCCAGGGCCCACTCTGCTAACCACACATGCTAGCACGCTGCTTTGCTTTGGTAAAAGCTCAGTTAATACAGAGTGATTGGTGGATTCATGGATTCTCATCCTTGGAAGGAAACTTCCTCTAATTTAAACTCCCTCCCAAACTCTGTCAAAGCGAGCCAGCTTCAGACATGGCCACTGCTGATTTGTCAGTGGATAAATGCTATACATCTCCTGCCCCACACACAAAAGAATATAGTGAAAAGCTAACACCCAGAGCCTTCCCAGACCTCCAGGCTGCAGTGGGTCTGAAGACCTTACCTCTGCCATGACTCCTTGTATTCCTTTATAGGAATTATCCAAATGCTTGCTAAATATCTGCCTCTCTGGACTGTAAACTCGAAGTGCTAGAAACATCTACCTTGCTCTTTCCCAGACTCTCAGAGCCTAGTGTAGTGCCAGCCATGGAGTGTATGTGCTATATGAATCAATGAATGAATGAATTCCAATGATAAGACAGAGCCTCAAAGGCCTAGCATTTACTCATTTTTAACATATCTAGATATGTATATACAGCCAAAGAAGTAGCCAAATTCATGTCAGAAAGAGATCCAAACATCTGTATTCTATGTATAGTCTATATATATTCTATTTAATGTCTATAATAATAATTAATATAAATTAAATGCTTACTATATGAACGTTGTACTGCTCCAGGTACTTACATGTCTTTATCTCATTTTGTACACAGGAGATTTCTTTAAGGTAGTTCCAATTATTATCCTGATTTATAAATGAGGAAATCTGTGGCACAGAGAGATTCAATAACTTGTCAAGGTCACAGAGCTGGTAAATGGCTGAGCTTAGATTCAGACCCAGGCAACTGGAATCCAGAGTGATTTCCCTTTACACAACACAGTGATTCTTCTCTTAATAAGATTCCGTTAAAGTTAATAAATAAATAAGGAAATAAGAACATCAAGAGCAACAGAAGGCTCAGGTGATAAGATGTGACCACTTTTCCCCATGAGGGTTCTCGCCCAGTCCCAGAGAGGTCTATGCTGAAGGCTGGCTGCATGCCCTCCGCAGCCTACCGGAACTAACCTCAGGCCCAGAGGGCACTTCTGAGTGGTCAGGAGCCCAGGCAAGACCATTGCCATTGAGTGTTCAACACAGTACAGAGGGGATCCTTTGGTTGGAGCTGTCTGAGGATCACAATGATGGGCCAGGGCCTCCTTCCAGAGAAATGCCCTTCTCTCGAAAGGGTGGGGCCTCCTCTCTTGATTCTAGGTCCAGCTCTGTCATTAACCCAGCACTGGGGACATTTAGGGTCATTCTGATCCATAACAAGAACCCCAAGCTCCTTCCCAGCAGCGAAGTGCTACAGATCATTTTGGAAATCACATGGAAACCTAACAGTCCCAGGGAAAGCCATTCTAACAGCACGTGGCAACTCATCAGTCTACTTCCAAATGATGACCAAGTGCGTGTGGGCAGAAGCTTGCGGTCTTCAAAAACAGGGTCAAGTCTCGATCGGGATCAGGCCCTGTATCAGCAACACTATACCTATGAGACCTACAAGCACAGCTTGCCTCCAGACCAGAACTCTCTTACACATTTTGCTTTTAATAAACGGAGAAAGAGCCAGAGTTATCACACTGTATTCAGTGTGAATTTTCTCTTAACGACGTTCTGGCAGACACCTCTTTAATGTCACTGCACAGAAATAGCAGGAAGGAAAAAATTGCCATCACAAAGCTTTCTGTTTGTGTATGGGCAGATGTCAAAACATTCTGATAAGAGCTGTTCTCCAAAGTCACAGCTTGATTCTTTAGTCCTTTGCCCACATTAGTGAAGCCCATGATCAAACTCAAGAGTCCCCGCTCACAATCTCACTCCAGTGAGAGCAAAATTTAAAAATAAATATCTGCGCTGGATTTCCAGTCTCCACCGGAGAGCAGAGGAAATGACAGACTGACAAGAAGAAGCAGGGGGAGACTAGGCTTAGAGGAAAACCCAATCTCCACTTCTCTTCTCCTCCCAGCCTTCCAGTCTCAAGCCCCCTCTGCTTGGTGTCCAGCTGGCTTTGACCCATTTGGAACTCACAAGAGTTTACAATACAGTGACACCCTTGTGTGTTCAGCTTTGCTACATAAGAAAGAGACAAAGACAGAGGGAGAGAGAGACCCCCAAAGCCCTCACCGAGAGCTGCCTGTTTCTGCTGAATGTAAACAATTTTTCTGGTAGCCAGTGTTAATACATCTGTGACCTCTGTCCTTCTATTCCCACCTCCCTCCTGGCTCACCCAGCCCCCCCACCCAGTACTGAGCTCTGAAAGCAGACTGGCCTCTAGGAAAACTGTGGCTCCGTCAACTGTTATCTGTATGATCAGGGGCAGGTTGGTGAACTTCTCATTGCCTTTATCCCCTCTTCTGTAAAATGAGGATAATAAATGGTAAGAGTCGTGGAGTTGTTGTAGGGGATTAAATGGTTCATGAGTGCAAGTGAACTTAGCATGGGAAGCATGTAGGAAACTCCAGTGTTGACCGTGAGCAATGTTATTCTTTTTATTTATCACCCTTATCTCACCATTCAAATCAGAAAGGATCTATTAACCAGAACTTCCACCAGGACAGAAGTTCATTGACACTAATATATACATCAGTGATGTATTTTCATGTTTGACCTTACATGTCTAACTGGGAAATGAAAGGCTGTTTCCCGAGGTTTCATTTATTCAACAAATATTTATTGAGAGCATACTATCTACTGGGTACTATCATGTATTTCTAGTACATGAGGAGGGCTCAGAAAATGTTGATGAATGAATGAGTGAATGAATGGGTGGGAATGACCCTCCCACAGATGCTCCTCTTGGATGCAGTTGCAGAGGCTGCTGGGGCATAGACACTTGTCCGTCCCTTCATCCCAGCTCCTTCCAGACCTGAGTGCCTTCCACTCCCACCTAGGGCTGCAGAACCCCTGGCTTAGCCCTTCTCTTGTTTCCTTGCTTGGCTTCCAACCAAGAGGTTCTGACAAAGAAGCAGTCACTAGAACACATCCTCTTTGTATTACTATAGTCAGGTGTTATAAAGGATGCTCAAAAAGAAGGCATCTCACATGCATATGGAAAGTACCTTCTGCCTTTAATCCAATCAAGGATTTATTCTGCCCTGTATAACAGGACCATCTCCCAAACTTTAGATACTGAGTGAGAAAGAAATTTTTTGCAGAGCTGGCCTAGGCTGTGGTCAGCACATGGCATCTGTGCTTTCATAAGCTCTGGGAATAGTCTAACTGTACCTTCATCCTTATCTCCATGGAGTGGACACTGATTGATTTTTGGCCACCAATATCCATCCTCCCTTGTTTTGGTGATTTGAGGCATGCCCCCTCCTCTGGAAGTATGACTTTGGTGGGACCCTACCCCAGTCTCCAAAATGAAGCAAGTGTCAGCATGGCCCACAGGGATGGGTGAAGGGGGACACCTGGCTCAAGTTGGTCCAATCAGAATAAATCACAGGACTAAGAGCAGGGGATTCCAAGAGGAAACAGTCTCTTCCTTTACATTTAATATGGACTGGGGGAGAGTGACCTCGGACTTATGGGGGCCACAAGATAGCACCTGGGAATGAAGCAAGTACAGGGAAAGACAGACCTGAGTCCCAGGAATAGATTGCCCTGATGATTTCACTTGAGCCCCTGAATTGTGCTTGAAGCCAAATTTCCTCTGGATTTTTCCACTCTTTGGGTTAATTCCTTTGTCTCTTCTTAAGCCTGTCAAGGTTCCTTTTTTATTTACAACCAAGAGAGTCCTAGGTTACCCACAGATCTTGTCACAGTGCCTAAAGTTTCACATTGCTTATTTGCTTGTATTAATAGAGGAAGTAAAGCTGAAAATTGCAAATATGCTATCAACCATCATCCCAAATGTGCTTTGTAGTTTGATAACTGTCATTTTTATTTACTTGGTAATACAATTTGACATTAAGCACTCCAAGGATAGAACCCAAAATCACACTGAACAAAAGCAGAAAAGTCCACCATGAAGTTTCTTAGTCTATACCTCTCCTTTTATGTGATGTCCCTTGGAGTTCTATGAAGAACAATAACTCAAACCCTGGGAGGTAATGAAAACTTCCTGAACGTGTGGAGCTTGCAATGAGCTATGAATGGATAGGATGGTAGAGGTGAAGGTAAAAGGAAAAATAATTTTTTTGTTTGGCAAGCATTTTGTTTCCAGTGACTTCCAGAGATACCATATACCATAGAAGGAGAACCCAGAATTCTCTTCCTTGGATTCTCTGTTGGATTGTTTATGAGCCACTTTTTCAATGTCTTTATCCAAAGTTGGCCAATCAGGTGGAGCTTTATAAGCCCATGACCTTGAGACTCTTTGATTCACTCCATCAATGCTATTTATTGAGCACCTACTATGCGCATCGGATCAGATGCTGTACTAGTTACTGAGCACTGGAGATTTAAAGATGAATGAGCACCCAAAGAGCTTAGAGTCCATGAACAATGCAGACAATGCCCCCAAGACTATAATAGAGTCTGATTAATGCCATTACAGAGCTGAACATGTGGCAATGACTAGGACACCTGCCCCAGGCTAAGGGATGGAAGAAGGGACTCAGGACAAAGAGACTTTTGAGCAGGCATCAGCCAGCAAATGAGATGTAGGGATGGCCATTGCAGGAAGAAAGAATAACATTGGCAAAGGAACGGCGGTATGAGAAACTTTGGGGCATTTAGTGCACTGGATTTGGTAAACTGAGCTCAGGTACAAGAATGGGAAACAATGCGGGAAGAAGCAAACACTTTGTCATAGTGGCTCCTTCTGCCAAGCCAAGGACTGCATTTGTCTGGGGAAGCCTTCAGTGGCTCCCCATTTGCTACGGAATAAATTCTAGAACTCTGGACTCCTTGAATCAAGACCAGCAAGACATGCTTTTGCTTTTTCACATTCTAATAGCAAAAAAAAAAAAAAAGCAACCTATATGATGAGGGCAGAGTCTGAAGGCACTCCCTGCCTGGCTTGGCATTTTTGTTCAAATCGGCTGTATCCTTTTCCTTATCTCGATTTTCCTGGTAACCCTGGGCCCAGGAGATGAGAGGAGCCACAAATATCCCCTCCAAGTCCCACACTCACCCGCCATCAGGCCGTACTCAGCTTAGAATCATTTTTCATTTGGTATGAAGTCATTTTTAAAGTGCCTGCTTCTCATTAGGAAGGTAACCCGATAGTCCCTGCAGGAGATGCACAAGAAGCAGAAGTGAAACAGGCTTTTTCTTCAGACTCTGGCATTTTCCCTCACTGGCTCTCCTTCTGAGCATCAGTGTTGATGAGGCTTTTCTGTTCAGAAAACTCTGCCTAAATCTTAGACTCTGTGGTATCTGTTGTTGCTGCTTTGTCTGTGTATTTATGCTGGTTTTGATAGACATCTTTTCATAAAACGGTTCAGGTCCAAAAACATTTTCCCATGTGAGGATCCGCCATGGTTCAAATATGTCCCAGGTGTGGCTCCTTGAACATTCAGTTTACACGTGATTCTCATTACACAGTCCCCAAGGGCTGTGAAAACATTTTCTTGAGCTGCCCCCAAACATCCACAACTGTGAACTGGTAAACGCCAATTGGAAAAGTACTGTTTATTTAAACTGCAGCCCGGGCAGTCCCCCAGCCTGATGCCTACTCGGGTTCTCCACAGCTCCATCAGCCTCCTGGCCAACACACCCAAGGTGGCTCTTGCCCTGTCACATCCCTTAGGTCTCTCAATGTTCCCTCAGCCTTGCCCTGGATTTTCTGACTCCAAGACACAGAAGCAAAGAGACCCGTGCAAGCAGAAGTTGCTATCAGACTTCTGAAGCCCACATCCTGATCTACTCTCTAGCTCACACTTCAACTTGCACAACTGGACTTGCTTATTTAGCCTTTTAAAAATACTACTGTTTGATAATCCTTTAGTTAAAAGCAGTCCACAGAAGGGACCTGACCAAATCACTAAGGGAAACGTAGCTTGCAAAAAATAACACTGGACCAACAAGAGGGGAAAAAAAGAGCATTCGTGAAGGAACACTTTAGGATGACTTTGGAAAAGTTATTTTCCTTTCTGTGCCTCAGTTTCCTCATTTGTAAAATTAGAACTTAGACCAGATGGTCCTTAAGCTACCAAAACACTGTGATTGAAAATACCATGTTGAAATACTATGATTCTATTATATAGAATATGGGTCATTAATAAAGTAAATGTGTCAATTTAACTTGAATAATAACATTCTCTTCTTTGCGAAGCATATAAGAAACCAAAATCTCATATTTGTCATCAATAAAAAGTCACCTTTAGAGTGGAAATAAAGGAGAAAAGCCTTAAACATGTGTAATACATGGAATAGGGATTAAGATAGTGGGGTGGGTTTTTTTTTGAGCATTCTTTAGAAGTATTCTTATAAAAGGCAAACTTGACTCCAGAGGTTTAAAACCATTCCCAGCAGCAAGCAGCAGCAGACATGATAATAAAGAAGAAAGTCATCATCCATGATGAGAGAGCTGGCTGAACTCCACCGTGCCCCACACCATCTCCAGATAACTTCGAGAGAGCTTTGTGAGAAAGCCACTGCACGTGGGAACCCTGGGCCTGATCTAGGGGAGGTCCTTGTGACAGAAACAGCCCTTAGTCCCTTACCCTGGTCAAACTCCTCTGCAGAGAAAAGAAAGAGGAATGAAAGGGCAGCTCAATACAGACACTCAGTTACAGGAACTGAGATCTGAGTTTAATTTGAACCCCTGAGGAGTGCCAATTTTGCAGGTGAGGCTAGAAAAGATGACAGCTATAAAAGAAGTCAGATTGGCCACGGCAGTTGAAGGTTCTAGAAAAGGAACTCTCAGGCCCAGGGTGCCACTCTGGTGCTGAAGGTATGGGGTTAGGGTCCAGGATTCAAGGAATCTATCCATAGTGTCAGGATCCTGGTTCCAGCAAGAAACTGGATTGCTAACTCTGAAACCCAGTCTACTCTCCAGTGGCAGATGGGGCAGGGCCTGGTGATGAATCAAGCTTCTGGGAAGGATGGGCTCCAGAGCCAGATGGTGATATCAGACCTTAATGAGGTAAGAAAAATCTGATCTGCTTCCATCTCCTCCCCTGAACTGCTCCTAAAGCGCTCCTCTTCCATATTCCATCTAGTTTGGATACTTGACTTGATGACCTGTTTGGTGTCATGCGTTCCCTGGAAACCTCGGCTAACTGGCCTGAGATAATCCTCACTGTTGCCTGGCTCATTACACATTATAGAGCCATGGAAGGTTATTGCATTCTTGTTGATCCTTGGGATATAGCCCTGCCTCTGGACCCCAGCCAACACTTTAGCAAAAATTGCAGGATCCAGAAAAGATCCCAACTCCAGATGTATGATTTTTTTTAGTCATTTTTTTTTTTTTGGACATATTTGACATCACCAGTAGAGACTAGAACCTACTTCATAGACAGTTTCCATTAGGTGTTTCCACATGAGGGCAGTGAAGAGCCGTCCCGTGTGTATCTCATACTTCTAGGAAGCCCTCCGTCATTAACTGTTTCCAAGGCAATCATTCAGGACACATATTCAGTCCTGACTGTTTGTTACAGTTATAAGTCCTTATCAGTGACTCCAAATTCTAATCTATCCTGGACCTTCTAGATTTTCATACCAGCTTTTCCTGCTTTGGGGCTTCATATCTTTCTAGAGAATTTAGATCTGCCTGCTGTAGTCATCTCAGGGAAGCATTAAAAGTCAAGAATTTTCCAGGCTACATCCATATCCTGAGGCTTCAGGTTCACTTTAAAAAAATGAAGGGGGAGATGTGGGAAGCGTGGCACACCCGGAAAGAGCATGGAAGTTTCGTGTCCCATCCCACATACTTTTCTCTATGCATCTCTCGCATCTGGCTGTTCCTAAGTTATATTCTTGTAATAAACAAGTAATCTAGTACAATCAATTCATACTACAGAACCACTTCCAGAGGACTTGGGATTTCACAAGAGAAACCATCAATGGTTTAATTTCTGGGAAACATCTTTCCTTTGGGAAACATCTGATTTCCCAGTCATGTGGCTGACAGGGTCTTGGTGCTCTGGCCTGGTGTCAGGCCTGAGCCTCTGAGGTGGGAGAGCTGAGTTCAGGACATTGGACCACCAGAGACCTCCCAGCCCCATGTAATATCAATCGGTGAGTGCTCTTCCACAGATCTCCATCTCAATGCTAAGACCCAGCTCCACCCAATGGCCAGCAAGCTCCAGTGCTGGATATCCCATGCCAATCAACTAGCAAGACAGGAACAAAACCCCACCCATTAACAGAGAGGCTTAAAATCATACTAAGTTCACAGACACCCCAAAACACACCACCAGACGTGGCCCTACCCACCAGAAAGACAAGATCCAGCCTCATTCCCCAGAACACAGGCACCAGTCCCCTCCACCAGGAAGCCTACACAAGCCACTGAACCAACCTCACCCACTGAGGGCAGACACCAAAAACAACGGGAACTACGAACCTGCAGCCTGCAAAAAGGAGACCTCAAACACAGTAAGTTAAACAAAATGAGAAGAGAGAGAAACATGCATAAGATGAAGGAGGAAGGTAAAAACCCACCAACCAAACAAATAAAGAGGAAATAGGCAGTCTACCTGAAAAAGAATTCAGAGTAATGATAGTAAAGATAATCCAAAATCTTGGAAATAAAATGGAGAAAATATAAGAAAAGTTTAACAAGGGCCTAGAAGAACTAAAAAGTTAACAAACAATGATGAAAAACACAATAAAGGAAATTAAAAGTTCTCTAGAAGGAATCAGTAGCAGAATAACTGAGGCAGAAGAACGGATAAGTGACCTGGAAGGTAAAATAGTGGAAATAACGAACGTAGAGCAGAATAAAGAAAAAAGAATGAAAAGAATTGAGGACAGTTTAAGAGACCCCTGGGACAATATTAAACACAACAACATTTGAATTATAGGAGTCCCAGAAGAAGACAAGAAAAAGAAAGGGTCTGAGAAAATATTTGAAGAGATTATAGTTGGAAACTTCCCTAACATGGGAAAGGAAATAGTCAATCAAGTCCAGGAAGCACAGAGAGTCCCATACAGGATAAATCCAACGAGAAGCACTCCAAGACACATATTAATCAAACTATCAAAAATTATATACAAAGAGAAAGTATTAAAAGCAACAAGAGAAAAGCAACAAATAACATACAAGGGAATCCCCATAAGGTTAACAGCTGATCTTTCAGCAGAAATTCTGCAAGCCAGAAGGGATGACAGGACATATTTAAAGTGATGAAAGGGAAAAACCAACAACCAAGATTACTCTACTGAGCAAGGATCTCATTCAGATTCAACAGAGAAATTAAAACCTTTATAGACAAGCAAAAGCTAAGAGAATTCAGCACCATCAAACCAGCTTTACAACAAATACTAAAGGAACTTCTCTAGGAAGGAAACACAAGAGAAGGAAAAGACCTACAAAAACAAACCCAAAATAATTAAGAAAATGATAATATGAACATACATATCGGTAACTACCTTAAACGTAAGCAGATTAAATCCTCCAACAAAAAGTCATAGATTGGCTGAATGGATACAAAAACAAGACCGGTATATATGCTGTCTACAAGAGACCCACTTCAGACCTAGGGACAAATACAGACTGAAAGTGAGGGGATGGAAAAAGATATTCCATGCAAATGGAAATCAAAAGAAAGCTGGAGTATCAAGCCTCATATCAAACAAAATAGACTTTAAAATAAAGACTATTACAAGAGACAAAGAAGGATGCTACATAATGATCAAGGGATCAATACAAGAAGAAGATATAACAATTGAAACTATTTATGCACCCAACATAAGAGCACGTCAATACATAAGACAAATGCTGACAGCCATAAAAGGGGAAATCAACAGCAAAAGAATAATAATAGGGGACTTTAACACCCCATTTTCACCAATGGGCAGATCATCCAAACAGAAAATAAATAAGGAAACACAGCTTTAAATCACACATTAAACAGGATGGACTTAACTGATATACATAGGACATTCCATTCAAAAAACAACAGAATACACTTTCTTCTCAAGTGTTCATGGAACATTCTCCAGTATAGATCATATCTTGGGTCACAAATCAAGCCTTGGTAAATTGAACAAAATTTAAATTGTATCAAGTATCTTTTCCAACAACAACGCTATGAGACTAGATATCAATTACAGGAAAAAAAAACTGTAAAAAATACAAACAAAGAGACGCTAAACAATATGCAACTAAATAGCCAAGAGAACACTGAAGAAATCAAAGAGGAAATCAAAAACATACCTGGAAAAAAATGACAATGAAAACACGACAACCCAAAACCTATGGGATGCAGCAAAAGCAGTTCTAAGAGGGAAGTATATAGCAATACAATCCTACCTCAAGAAACAAGAAACATCTCAAATAAACAACCTAAACTTACACCTAAAGCAATTAGAGAAAGAAGAACAAAAACCCCTAAAGTTAGCAGAAGGATAGGAATCATAAAGATCAGATCAGAAATAAATGAAAAAGAAATGAAACAATAGCAAAGATCAATAAAACTAAAAGCTAGTTCTTTGAGAAGATAAACAAAATTGATAAACCATTAGCCAGACTCATCAAGAAAAAAAGGGAAAAGACTCAAATCAATAGAATTAGAAATGAAAAAGGAGAAGTAACAACTGACACTCCAGAAATACAAAGGATCATGAGAGTTTACTACAAGCAGCCCTAAGCCAATAAAATGGACAACCTGGAAGAAATGGGCACATTCTTAGAAAAGCACAAACTTCCGAGACTGAGCCAGGAAGAAATAGAAAATATAAACAGACCAATCACAGGCACTGAAATTGAAACTGATTAAAAATCTTCAAAGAAAAAAAAGCCCAGGACCAGACGGCTTCACGGCAAATTCTATCAAACATTTAGAGAAGAGCTAACACCTATCCTTCTCAAACTCTTCCAAAATATAGCAGAGAGAGGAACACTTCCAAACTCATTATAAGAGGCCACCATCACCCTGATACCAAAACCAGACAAAGATGCCACAAAAAACGAAAACTACAGGCCAATATCACTGATGAACATAGATGCAAAAATCCTCAACAAAATATTAGCAAACAGAATCCAACAGCACACTAAAAGGATCATACATCATGATCAACTGGGGTTTATCTCAGGATGCAAGGATTCTTCAATGTATGCAAATCAATCAGTGTGATACACCACATTAACAAACTGAAGGATAAAAAACATATAATCATCTAAATAGATGGAGAAACAGCTTTCAACAAAATTCAACACCAATTTATGATAAAAACTCCCCAGAAAGTAGCCATAGAGGGAACCTACCCCAACATAATAAAGGCCATATGTGACAAACCCACAGCCAACATCATTCTCAATGGTGAAAAAATGAAACCATTTCCTCTAAGATCAGGAACAAGACAAGGTTGCCCACTCTCACTGTTACTATTCAACATAGTTTTGGAAGTCCTAGCCATGGCAATCAGAGAAGAAAAAGAAATAAAAGGAATCCAAATTGGAAAAGAAGAAGTAAAACTGTCACTGTTGGCAGATGACATAATACTATACATAGACAATCCTAAAGATGCTACCAGAAAACTACTAGAGCTAATCAATGAATTTGGTAAAGAGCAGGATACAAAATGAATGCACAGAAATCACCTGCATTCCTATACACTAATGATGAAAAATCTGAAAGTGAAATTAAGGAAACACTCCCATTTACCATTGCAATGAAAAGAATAAAATACCTAGGAATAAACCTACCTAGGGACACAAAAGACCTGTATGCAGAAAACTATAAGACACTGATGAAAGAAATTAAAGATGATACAAATAGATGGAGAGATATACCATGTTCTTGGATTAGAAGAAGCAACATTGTGAAAATGATTATTCTACCCAAAGCGATCTACAGAGTCAATGCAATCCCTATCAAACTACCAATGGCATTTTTCACAGAACTGGAATGAAAAAATTTCGCAATTTGTATGGAAACACAAGAGACCCTGAATAGCCAAAGCAATCTTGAGAAAGAAAAACGGAGCTGGAGGAATCAGGTTTCCAGACTTCAGACTATACTACAAAGCTACTGTAATAAAGACAGTATAGTACTGGCACAAAAACAGAAATATACATCAATGGAACAGGATAGAAAGCCCAGAGATAAACCCATGCACATATGGTCACCTTATCTTTCACAAAGGAGACAAAAATATACATTGGAGAAAAGACAGTCTCTTCAATAAGTGGTGCTGGGAAAACTGGACAACTACATGTAAAAGAATGAAATTAGAACACTCCCTAACACCCATACACAAAAATAAACTTAAAATGGATTATAGACCTAAATGTAAGGCCAGACACTATCAAAATCTCAGAAGAAAACATAGGCAGAACACTCTATGACATAAATCACAGCAAGATCCTTTTTGACCCACCTCCTAGAGAAATGGAAATAAAAACACAAATAAACAAATGGGACCTAATGAAACTTAAAAGCTTTTGCACAGCAATGGAAACCATAAACAAGACAAAAAGACAACCCTCAGAATGGGAGAAAATATTTGCAAATGAAGCAGCTGACAAGGGATTAATCTCCAAAATTTACAAGCAGCTCATGCAGCTCAATATCAAAAAAACAAAAAACCCAATCCCAAAATGGGCAGAAGACCTAAACAGACATTTCTCCAAAGAAGATATACAGATGGCCAACAGACACATGAAAGAATGCTCAACATCATTAATCATTAGAGAAATGCAAATCAAAACTACAATGAGGTATCACCTCACACCGGTCAGAATGGCCATCATCAAAAAATCTACAAACAATAAATGCTGGAGAGGGTTTGGAGAAAAGGGAACCCTCCTACACTGTTGGTGGGAATGTAAATTGATACAGCCACTATGGAGAACAGTATGAAGGTTCCTTAGAAAACTAAAATTAGAACTACCATATGACCCAGCAATCCCACTACTGGACCTATACCCTGAGTAAACCATAGTTCTAAAAGAGACATGTACCACAATGTTCATTGCAGCACTGTTTACAATAGCTAGGACATGGAAGCAACCTAAGTGTCCATTGACAGATGAATGGATAAGAAGATGTGGCACATATATACAATGGAATATTACTCAGCCATAAAAAGAAACGAAATTGAACTATTTGTAGTGAGGTGGATGGATCTAGAGTCTGTCATACAGAGTGATGTAAGTCAGAAAGAGAAAACCAAATACTGTATGTTAACACATATATATGGAATCTAAAAAAAAAAAAAAAATGGTTCTGATGAACCTAGGGGCAGGACAGGAATAAAGATGCAGACGTAGAGAATGGGCTTGAGGACACGGGAAGGGGGAATTTCAAGCTGGGAAGAAGTGAGAGAGTGGCATGAACATATATTCACTACCAAATGTAAAATAGATAGCTAGTGGGAAGCAGCTGCATGGCACAGAGAGATCAGCTGGGTGATTTGTGACCACCTAGAGGGGTGGGATAGGGAGGGTGGGAGGGAGACACAAGAGGGAGGGGATATGGGGATATATGTATGCACGTGGCTGATTCACTTTGTTTTGCAGCAGAGACTGGCACAGCATTGTGGGGCAATTATACTCCAATAAACATGTTAAAAAAAAATGAAGGAATACCAAAATAGAGTTTAACATTACATATTTGCATCAAACGTTAATATTTTTAATGCAAAAAGTATGATTCAGTACAATTGTAATATAATTATGCTGCTCAACACAGAAGATTCATCCTAAAAGTCTGTAGAGAGTTAGGTCTGAGAATGAGATCCAAAGTTTTACATCATTCTCATTCAATCTTTTAAGCCATACACAATTTCATTTGGATATGAACTCAAGGGTTCCAATTGCAGGCCCTTTGTAAAAGTGAGCCCTGGTTGGAGTGAGCTCCCTGGCCTCCACCTGACAGGTGCTTTTTTTTTTTTTTTTCCCAGTTGAAGTATAGTTGCTTTACAATATTGTGTTAGTTTCAGGTGTATAGCAAAGTCATTCAGTTATATATATATTTTTTCAGATTATTTTCCATTTTAGGTTATTACAGAATTGAATATAGTTCCCTGTGCTATACAGTAAATCCTTGTTGCTTTTCTACTTTATGTACAGTGGTGTGTATCTGTTAATCCCATACTTCTAATTTATCTCTCTCCCCCACCTCCCAAAGGCAGGTTCTTTCTCCATACCAAACCCTACCTCAGCTAGTCAAACCATCCCTGCCTGCACCCCCTGTGGTTGAAGGTACTTAGACAAATCCAATCCTAATGATTCACACCAGTAGAAGCACCTAATGGGAACAATGACACAGAATATACTCAACTTGATTTCCATATGCATTGCCCTTCCCTCTCTCCTGCTGGCCAACACAGGATTTCTAGCTTATTTTTTCCAAAATAATGGAGGACTTTTGTGGGGATGGAAAGATGGGTGATGAGGAAGAGACTAGAAAAAGTCCAGGTGAAGAAGGTCCTTCTGGCTTCTGAACAACCAGGAGAGAGAGAGCTCTCCCACCTCTCTCTGATCCTTCTCTGCTGTCTGCTGAAGCCATCCTGAAAGATGAGGCTACAAAAATGTCAGTGAAGAAGTTGAACCCAAAGCAATGCCAGGCTTTGTCAAACTCTCTGTATAGCCTCCAGCTACCAGCACTGGAATATTAGTGTGGATAATGCTCTTCCTCCAGCACCATTTCCTATGTTGATGAAATTCCTCCCTTTGTAAGTCTTTGTAAATAATGGCCCATCCCCCTTCCGAAGATGGAAAAAAACTTGATATCCATTTTCCCAGCCCTCTCAACAGCTAGGACATGACTACATGGCTTACATGTGGTCAATAAGCAGCATCCACCCAGCCCTTTGAATACAGAGGGAGTTACAATTAAAGTTACTCACAGTGGCTTTAGGGAAGTGGGCAGTGGCACAGGGGACAGGAGCGCTGGTGATGCCAGGGGCACAGCTTACAGAGACCATGCCCGGGGTGGGACTGTGGTCATGCTTCCTTGCTCCCTCTGGAGCCTGTTCATCAGCCTTCCCATCTATTGTGTGATTACCTGATAACGTTCACATAAATCTTTCTCCTGGTTAAGTTAAAGAGAGTCCATTTGTGTGCAAATAAAATACAGATCAGGTTGGATTAGATTGATTTTTCTATCCCCCTTTGTTGAACTCAAGAGTGGCCATGTGTCTTGCTTGAGTATAAGAAATGTGAGCAGAAATAACCACGTGTCACTTCTGGGAAGAAGTTTTAAGGACCAGCCCATAGCTTGCACTGTCTCTTCTCCTTCTGCCAGAGGGGACAAACACCAATATTTCAGATAGGCCAAGGACCAGCTGACCTATTCTGTCAAAGACCAGAAAGTGAAGATTTTTGGCATTGTGGGCTTTACTGTCTCCATTGCAACTACTCAATTCTGTTGTTGTAGCACATAAATAATGTGTAAATGAATGACCATGTCTAGATTTCAATAAAATTTTATTTACAAAGACAGAAGGCAGGCTGGATTTGGCCCACGATGCATAGTTTCACAACCCTGAGATAGACACAGCTTTGTCAGCCTCAGTCCTTGGAGAAAGAAGATGAGGAGCAGAAACACAGCAACTTACAACAAGCAGGTAGCCTGTGTGAGAAATACAACTTTGGTTTTATAAGTCATTTAGCTTTGGGGGTCATTTGTTACCAAGACATGACACAGCCTATCCTGACTGATACATGAAAATACAGAGATAACCTCCATGAGAGTAAACAAAAGTTGTTTTATGTGATTTGATGAGGTTGGATCTATGGAATGAGGCAAAAACTTCTTTACATTTCAAGGTCAAAGAGCCTTTGGTTCTGTGATATGGTTTCAAAGGGACTACTGGTGCCTATGACACCATGACCCTCTGTGATGATTCACAGAGCAGCAGTGCAGTTCTGCCTCAGAGCGGACCACTGGGACAGGAGCCCAGAGGACTGGATTCGAGTCCTCCACTCGCCACAAATTATCCGTGAGACTCTGAACACTCACTTCCTCTCTGGGTCTCAAGTTCCCCATGTGAAAACAAAACGGTGCACTGGCTCTGAGACACCTTCCTCAGTCGCTACCATTCACAGACTCCCCTCAAGGGCACTATTTACCAGATGCCTGACAACAGTAAGAGGTACCCAATGACCGTGGGTCACAAGCAGCACCCTGTCTGCTGGCACATGCACACTGAGCTCCTGGAAGGGGATGGCATTTTCCAGAACCACAGGAAGCAGCACGATGGAGCCAGCAGAACAAAGCCGCCCGGGGTGAAATGTGAGTTTTGTGCCCACGCTTCTCTTCATCCCTTCCCTACTGAGAATTTAACACTCAGCAGTTTAGTCACTCTTGGCCTTGGGAATAAATTCCTTCATGCTCCTTGGTTGTTTCCAAAGTATGTTCTCATCTCAGATTCAGTAGAAATATTTTTTCAAAAATCGAGGCTGAAAGCAGAAAACCAGGACCCCTCATTTCTTTCTTTACTTTTATGCCCATAATAGCATTGAGGACCTTCTCAGAGCCAACAGCACACACCGTACCAGACCCAGCCCAGCGTCTGGTGCCACTAGCGTCTGTTCCTATGAAATTCCAGTTTAATCCCCACGCCAGAGGCTTAATCCCTGAACCCTGAATCAGTCCTTGGCAGAGAGACGGCTCTCAGCCGACTTGTAAATTTCCACCCGCCAAAACCCCCCAGGCCAGTCAACAACTCAGCAAGCTCTGGGGTTCTGGGGTGAGAACCTGTACCCAGCCCTGCTGTCATCTCAGGTCAGGACACTCAGGCAGGGAAGAGTGGAAGGGAAGACTTGCCAAAGCCTTCATCTGCTCTAAGGCTCTTTCCTAATAACTGGCCATAACATCTGGGTTTGCCACCATTACTGTCATTCTTTTGTCTGTTGCAGAGGTCAGCAAACTACACTCACAGCCCAGATCAAGCCCATCAAATGTTTTTGCAAATAAAGTTTTATTGGAACACAGCCACACCTGTTTATTTCTGTATCGTCAATGGTGGCTTTCCTGCTACAACAACAGAGCTGCTATTGTAACAGAGACCAATGGCCCATAAAGCTGAAACTATTTACTAACTGGCCCTTTATAGAAAATGTTGGTTGACCCCTGGTCTGGTATTTTCTACCAAAAGCAGTTTTATGTTACATTAACTCATCAACAGCTCTGAAAATACTGTCAGGCTACTTAATCTTCAGGATGACTAATAGGGAGCAAGACCCTAAAGATTACGGGACAAGTCAGATGAGTGTGTGTGTGTGTGTGTGTGCAGTGTGTGTGCATAAATTAGATATGCCGTCTAGGGAAGGGAAACTGAAAAAAAAAAACGTGAACGGTTAATAAGTTTAAGCAAAGCTTTTAAGAGAAGACTCTGGGAAGGTAGCAAATAGACATCAGAACACTGGGCCTTGGGAGAAAAAAAACAAATTATTATTAATGATATTACTATTAGAGTAGGCAAAGTGTTTCACACACACATCACCTTATTTAATTTCCCCTCTGAAACCACATGAGGTATTATGGAGGATGTAAACTTTATATTGGAGGGTCCTGAGTTCTGAAATGGCTCATCCAAGGTTACCTGGTGAATGGGACTATAATCCCTTTCTTCTACTTCTGAGTCTAGTGCCTTTTACCATGGACGTTTAAGACTTCCTTCAAGATTTGCCTCAGGCTGAACATACACCAGAACCAGATGTGCCCTTTGACAGAGGACCAAAAAGCCTAGTAGTGCCTGATTGGGAACATAGCCAACACATGCCAACACAGGGCAAAGGAGGGGAGTGCCGGGTAGAGCCAGCTCACACTCATCCCCCACTGCTACACCCGCGCCATACCGCACCCCAGTAATTCTAGACCTCCAGTGCCTCAGCTTCCTCTGTATCTGACTTTGACCCAAAGCTCAAGATTTTAAATGATAATAATAATCAAAAACACCAGATGCCTACCTTTCACTTACAATATTTGAGCTAATTCTAACAACCCTCTGAGGCTGTAGTTACATTCTTTTTTTATAAGAATACTGAGGCTCAGGGAGGTTAAGTAACTTGCCTAAAGTCACACAGCTGATAAGAGAGGGAACCAGAACACAGATCAGCTCCGAGTCCAGTCGGTGCTCCTCAGAGTGGCGATGACCAAGGCTTCAGTGTGAACTGAAACACTCACAAGAGTGTGCAAGAGGGACACGGAGGGAAGCGAAGGTGTTACTGGAAGAAGGAGAGCACGCCAGTCCTCCTACAAATTCTGCATTGCCAGGGGTGTGTCCTTGTCTACAGTAACCTGGGAAGAGCTGCAGCTGGGGCAGTGATGAGAAGGCCAAGGAAAGAAGTCTAGCTTTCCCACCTGAACCCCAAAGATTTCCTCTCTTCCCTTTTTCCTCCACAAAATCTATCTTTGGTTACTAATCAATGGCATTTTAGTCACTAACATAACTTCAGGACACGTGAGCCATGCTATAATTAAACAGGATGTATAGTCAGTAGGTTTGTAAAAGTCAAAGAACTATAGTTAGGCCTGAAGGAAGTTAGGAATTCATGAAGAAAAGAGATTGAATGTCAAAACCAAACAATAGTAGAGAAAGTTTTAAAACAAAACATGACATTCGTTCTGCATTTTTCTCCTGATTCCCACATCTTAAGCTGCCAGTGTGTGTACTGTGACAAAGGAAAAAAAAAAGATGATCCTGAAATGTATCTTTTAGGGCCATTACTTCTGGGCCTGAGCAATTCGTTAAATCTCTTCCATATTAATTTAAAAATTCAAAATAAAAACCCCAGTCCTTTGAATTTTCCATGTAGCTTTCATTCTTCATCTCTGGCTCTAACGAATTAGAAGGCATGATTTTTCCCCTATAGGAAAAGGTCTCTCTCGTACTTAAGCAGTCTGAAAAGAAAGTGTGAGACCCCTTGTCTTGACGCTGTCTGCACATCTGGTGAGCCCATCAGAGTAAATCCAAACCGCAAAGGCCAGGCTGAATGTGAGCAGAGGCCCAAAGGGGAGGAAACACTCGTGCGATGCTCTGCGCTCTCTCAGAGCAGAGTGAGTTCTTCCTTCTCTGCTCTGAGCAGAAGAGAGATCTTTGCAACCACAAAGAGTTACAGACTAGGAAAATTTCCATCTATCTCTTAGCCATATTTTTCTAAGCATATTTGCAGTGTGATTCCCTGGCTAGTGACTCTTAACAGTTTTCGTGTGTGTGTGTGTGTGTGTATGCTAACCACAGACTCTCCCCTCTTTTGACTATGTTGACTTGCTGTGCCCCATTATCTCTGTACTTTGTGACTTAGAAGGTCAGAGACACTGTTCCCTGGAGAAGACCAAGGGAAGGAAGGAAGCTGAAACAAAAATGTTTTCTCAGTGAAGTGACCTGATTACACACAGAGTGACTATTTCTAAGCCATCTCATAACTGCCCCCATTCAGTGCTGGAGGAAATCCACAAAAGCTGTAGAGGCCTCCTCCCGCGTCTGCTACTGGCTAAGCAAAAACTGCAGCTGCCTGGGGGAGGGGGTGTCGAAATGACTAGATTGTCCTTACTCCTGGGGACTGGTGGGTACCAGTGGGCATGCAGAGTTTGGAAGGAGGGACACACCTTCCCGATGACCAAGGGGTTCCCCTCGGTTAAGTGTAGTGCCAAGTATAAATTCTGCATCATCTGTTGGGGGTTGAATCTTGGCTCCACGATGGCAAGCTATGTGACTTGAGACACTCTGCTTATTCAAGTCCCTGTGCCTTAGTATCCTTATCTGTAAAATGGGTGACCGTGAAGATTGATGCAATGAAATGAGTGAGTGCCCAGAATATAACATCAGCTATTATTATTATTGTCTGAGTTCCTTACCGACACCCACAAAGCCCTTATCCCTCTCCTCCTCCCTCCAGAACATTCCGTCCTGGTCATCATTCTATTTCTCAATCAAGCCAAGATCTTTTCCCTCCCAGACTCCTGCTCTTGCTGTTCCCACTGCCTGGAACATAAGCCCTCAGCTCTCTACGTGTCTGCATCCTTCTCATCCATTCCCACTGAGTGTGAATGTGATCTCCTCTGAGACCTCCTGAAGACCACCCACACTAAAACCTAACTCTCTCCCACCCCCAAATTCGTCATCCTGAGGATTTGCTACAGAAAACTTGTCACTCACTGAAACCACCTTGTTTTCTCATTCTTTAACTCCTTTATGCTCAGCCTCTCCCACTTGGTGTGACCCACTGATCCCAGTTTACCCAGGACCTTCCCAGTTTTATCAGGAAGCCCAGCACAGGGGGGTCACTATTCCCCCGCTAGAAGATCTGGGCTTTGTTCACCTTAGTCACTCCTGTATTTTCAGCTTTAGAAAAAAAAAAAAGGGCCTGACACAGAGTAGGAGTCTGGCAACATGTGTGGAATGAAGGAAGGAGGGAATTCATATTTTTCTCTTAAAAATTTCAAATAAGTCATTCTATCCAATCACAAGAGACTCGCGAGTCCTCTCATTTCTAATCTACAAAGCAGAGAGAATAAAAGTAGAAGTTACCAGTCCCAGAGGGTTTTTTGAGCTAGAAGGAGCTTTGCTAAAAGGATGACCCCAAGCTACTCCTCCCACCCTCCAAGGTGGGAAATTAAAGACCCTGAACGAAGAGGATATTGCCAAGGTCATCAGCTGATCTATAGCAGAAACAAGATCTCTCAGGGCATGATTTATCTGAAAGTGTTACAATATATGAACTATAAAGAGGTATTCTGATGTAACATATTTACATTATTCTTTAGTTATGTCTGTGATTATTTTATCTCAGCAAGAATCCAGAATAGACTAGGCATATATAAGGAACTAATAATTTATTTAGACCTCCTATGTTGTTTTGAACTAAAAAATTACCCCCACCCAAGTGCCTAATCAATTCAAATTGCTTAAATATATTACAGGTTTTCCATTCCTTTTTAATAAGTTCAGCTTTAACACTTGCTCTGGTTCACCATTTGTCACAGGTGAGACCAAAGAAAAAGTAACATCTAAGGATAAAATCATCTGTGGACAAAAATCACTGGATGCCCACAGGCAATGAGGTCTCCACAGAAATGTATTGACTGCTACGAATAACCAGAAGAGAACATAAAAAGGGATATACCTCCATCATGAGTCTTCCCAGTTCTGTTAGCTGGGACCCTATGTGGTCAACCAGGTAGGCAGCAGTCCTGGCACATAGAGGATCTCAAATGGACAGATGGCAAGAAGTTTATCCTATTCATTCTGAGATGCAAATTCCATACATGCAGATTTTTAAAAATTTACCTTGAAACAAATTTCACCCTGCCAAGATGGAGAGTGCTCATTTCCTATTACTCTAGTCACCTCTGCCATGTATTTAGAAAGCACCTCATAATTGGAAATGGAATTTCAGAAACTTTCTTCTTTGAATTCAATAGCAACTCAGAGGACTATTTTCTGGTTATACACAAAAATCTCTGTCATTTATCAAAAGTGTGCTTCGCATGTGTTTTGATGCTGGAGCTAAATGTGAATAAAAACTCAGTGAAGCAGGCTGACTTCCCCAAGTTTACCCAGCATCAATGTTAATGGAATTTGAATTTGGATATCTTTTGTATAATTCTCTGTCTATGAGTTTGTCTATCTGGAGGCATGTGTGTTGTACACACATAAGTAAAATGCCCAGATGTGCATTTTATTTCCCAATTTTCTATTGTCAGTGCTGCTTTTGGGAAGAAGAGAGAAGAAAAGGAGGAGGAGAACCTCAGACCAATGTATACTTTTTTTTGCGAAATGCACACCCAATGCAAATTACACAGTAAAGTTAGCTGAGGGGCATAATTTGTTACACAAATAAACAAACACTATTTGGTTCAGTCTGTGGCCACTGAAGTTATAATGAAAATCTAAAAACAACTGTAATGCTTCTAACCATAAAATTATAAGGCAAGAAAGTGGATTTAGATAACTGTAAGAGCCTTAATTGTATGTTTGTAAACTCACAGACGAAGCTTTTACTCAGATTTAGCTCCAGCTCAAATAGCACATCCAAAGCATACTTTTTATTTTGCCCCTTCTTCTACCATATGAGTTGAAGACCCCAAGCATTAGAAAGGTCCATCCTGGCCAATAGGCAGGTGAAAAGATGCTCATCATCACTAATTATTAGAGGAATGCAAATCAAAACTACAATGAGGTACCACTTCACACCATTCAGAATGGCCAACATTAAAAAGTCTACAGATAACAAATTATGGAGAGGGTGTGGAGAAAAGGGAACCTCCCTAAAATATTGGTGGGTATGTAAATTGGTGCAGCCACTATAGAAAACAGTTATGGAGGTTCCTCAAAAAACTAAAAATAGAATTACCATATGATCCAGAATTCCACTCCTGGGCATATACCTAGACAAAACTATAATTCAAAAAGATACATGCACAGCAATTATACTCCAATAAAGATGTTAAAAAAAAAAAAGATACATGCACCCCAATGTTCATAGGAGCACTATTTACAATAGCTGAGTCATGGAAACAACCTAAATGTCCATCAACAGATGAATGGATAAAGAAGATGTGGTACATATATACAATGGAATATTGCTCAGCCATAAAAAGAATGAAATAATGCCATGTGCAGCAACATGGATGCAACTAGAGATTATCATACTAACTGAAGTAAGTCAGAAAGAGAAAGACAAATACCACATATATCACTTATAGAATCTAAAGTAGAATCTAAAATATGGCACCAATGAACCTAAAACAAAAACAGACTCACAGACATAGAAAACAGACTTGTGATTGCCAAGGGGGAGGGTGGGGAGGGGAAGGATGGATTGGTAGTTTGGGATTAGCAGATGCAAACTATTATACATAGGATGGATAAACAACAGGTCTTACTGTATAGCACAGGGAACTATATTCAATACCCTGTGATAAACCATAATGGAAAAGAATGTAAAAAAAGAATGTATATCTATGTATAACTGAATCACTTTGCTGTACAGCAAAAATTAACACTACATTGTAAGTCAACTATACTTCAATTTTTTAAAAAGTCTATTCTTAAAAAAGAGTGTGGTGGGAGGCTTCCCTGGTGGCGCAGTGGTTGAGAGTCTGCCTGCCAGTGCAGGGGACACGAGTTCGAGCCCTGGTCTAGGAGGATCCCACATGTCGTGGAGCGGCTGGGCCCGTGAGCCGCAATTGCTGAGCCTGCGTGTCTGGAGCCTGTGCTCCGCAACAAGAGAGGCCGCGATAGTGAGAGGCCCGCGCACCGTGATGAAGAGTGGCCCCCGCTTGCCACAGCTAGGGAAAGCCCTCACACAGAAACGAAGACCCAACACAGCCATAAATAAAATAAATAAATAAAATTTAAAAAAAAAGAAAAGAAAATGCTATTTCACTTACAAAATTAATTAAAAAAAAAAAAAAGATTAACGAAACACTATATAGCCATGGAAATAAATTCTCTTTAAAAAAAAGAGTGTGGTGGGAATGGAGAAGAAGGAAGAGAGAAATGCAGCTTAATATGGCAAAGTTAGCCATAGAGACAGGGTTTATTAAAGACGGGGTGCTTCCAGGTACACTTTACCTGTATGTGTTCAATTATGCGCCCCATCAGAGAATTCTGTCAGAATTCCAGAGTGTCAAAACTACGAGGAGTCGGAGGTCCAATATCCTCCTCTCACAGAGTCTCAGAGAGGCCAGGTAATTTTAAAGGAATTCCAGATATGGAAAGTGAGAACTCAAGTTCCCAGAACCCCAGGCCCAGCTCACTCGGCCTTCTCCACGTTGGGCAGCTCCTGGTGGCGGTGGCAGCATCCATTCCCGGGGCCAGTGTCGGGAGGGGTTTGGCCCAGTGGCGAGTGGCGGTGAGCTGGCCGTTCTCTTTAGCTGCTGCTCCAATCACTTCTCCTCCTCCAACACCTACAGGAGGGTGCGGAGAGGACAGCCGTCCACACTTGCTCCTCCCTCAAGTCCCTAACTCTAGCCAGGCCGGGGCTCAGCAACTGAGGAAGAAGCAAGGATGAGACGAAGTTTCTGCCCTGGGAGAGCTGAGGACTGCAGACCATAAACAAAAGAGAAAATGTCAGAGAGCTCCAGTCAGGCCATCGCTAGGGTTGTAGACAAAATAAAGCTGGGAGGAGAGGGCACAATGGACAGCGGTGGTATTTTAGATGGAGGGAAAGCTCTGAGTTCCTTACAGGCGACATCTGAGCAAAGAGTTGAGCAATGAGGAGGGAATGAACCCATATCTGGGGCAAGAGCATTGCAGAGAGAGGAGAGGACAAGATGACAAGACAAGCAGAGTCCTAAATGAAGGTGGCATAACCCTTTTAATGCACTAAAAACCATTAAATTGCACACTTTAAATGGATAAATGATATGGCATGTGACATATCTCAATAAGGTTGTTAAAAGATTAAAAAAAATTTTAAACAATGGATAAAGTCACTTGGATTTTTCAGGGGCATATTTTCATGAACCTTATCCACACTCCTTTAGGACAACATAAGGGAAATCATGTGACTGGACAATTCAGGTCCTTCTCCTTGTCCCTTCCCTCTTCCTTTTATTATCCTGCTCAACACGGCCTTCCTGTGACTGGGTTAGTCAATAAGTGAGTTCCCAGTAAGGCCATCACGGCTGCTGGTGGCATGTGCACTGTTGCCCCTCCACGACCACCACCAAGATTGGTATTTAGACAAAAGCCTTTAATGTCTTAACCCAATTGTCACCATTTTTGGCCAAAAGGCCTGAATCTGGAGGAGAGAAGTTGGAACTGTTAAATAACCTTCTGTAGGTTTTTTAATTTCAACTCCTATAAACCCACATGCCACAATTAAGAGTGTGTGGTCTAAAGGCTGGGATTTTTAAGTGTCCCAGTAGGCCAATAAGACAGAAATGTTTAATTCAGAGCAACTTTTCTGTTACCCTGAACCAAACCATATAGATAATGGTCTATTTTTTTTTCCAGGCATTTGTATACTAAAAGAGCAGAGAACAAGCAAAAGAAAAACTTTCAAAGAATTTTTCTTTTACTATTTAACCAAACTTCCTTTGTTCTGAGTCAGTCCACAGAAATTGTCAAATGTATTCAGAATACTTATGCATATTAGAGGAAAAATGAAGACAGATGTTGAAAACTACATAAAATAGAAATGGAGTTGACCATCTTTTTAAAGACTCACTTTGACACAACTAGCACTTAATTCCAAACATTGTCAATGAGACCCAACCTCCTAGGAAAGTATTTCATTCACCAAGGATTCCCAAGAACCACACTGATGAAGGACAAATAACTTGGCATCTGTGTTGACTCAAACAAAGCAATGTCAGTATCTCTTCAGTTTTTAGATAGCATATATCTGTGATGTGATAACCTTAAAGCCTATTTTCTCATCTCTCAGTTTGTAGGCCAGCTTCAAGTTGTTGAAACCCAGGGTCACAGAAAGGGAAAAGCAAATTACTTCAATGCAAGAAAAAACAAACGGCAGCATCAAGCTCGTACAGCTCAGCTCACATAAAATATGAATGTGGCCGAGGTTAGTGAGACCTCCAGGGGAATCCTGAGGGTGGTAAGGTGAGCTTACCACAGAAAAATGCAGGCTCCAGCTTGAAACGCCTGTAAAACTAACTGAAACAAAAAAGTACAGTTTTGTGGGGTTTTTTTTAACATACTGGGAAGAATCACCATCAGACAACTGGTGTCCATCAGGACCCACACTGGCTGTGATGGTTTCCTGACAGCAGCTGTGGATGGGTTGTCACCTTGTTTCTTTGCTTACAAACCAAACGGGAGGAAGGGAATTAACATGTCAAAGTGCAGAGATGAGATTTTAGCAGGAGAAAAATAAACGGGCAGTGGTCATTCATACAACTTGGCTGCAAGCATTGATCTTGTTTTGATGCTGTTGTTGTTGCTTTAGTTGTTTAAATCATAGTTTCTCATGCATGAGTTGAAAAACCGAATGACCAATTGAGACTCATGTTCCAACATATTGTTAGCCAGATCGATGGATGAGAGAGAGACAAAGCTACTCGGCCAGCTTTTCTCTGGAATAGACCATGCCAAGTCCTCCACGTGACCAATCGAGGAACAACCATATGACCCAACTGAATGTGGACGCCAAGCAAGGCTTTGTCTTCAGCTATGCCCCCATCTCCTTGCAGGAGAAAGAAATTAGAATCAAGTTAGAACTAAGTTATCCAACTCATACTGTGTTAATGAGTTAAGATAACTAAGAAACAGTCACCAAAGAGTAGATATCCAGTGTCCAAAGAAAGCACTCCTAATAGATTTTGTAAGCCTTCTCTTCTTTACTGCAAGGCTCCCATCACTCTCCTTTATAATAATATCTAAATGTTTCAGCTGCAAAAACTGTATTTGGTTCTTGTCAACCTGTTTCCTTTGTATCTGTTAGAAGCATCATCAAAAGTGGGATTTAATTTGTCGGGAAGCCATCCTGCTAACCCAAACATTCCTCCGAGACATCGAACTTGAAAATAACACCTTTGGGAACTGTTTTGGAGGTCGTATCAGACCTGTGTCTCTCAACCTTTGTTTAACTGGGGTGATTATATAATTTCATATCTAAACCAAGATACTTGAAGCGCTAAAAAAGGTGCTATAGATAATTATTGCTGAACAATAAGTATAAACTGGGACAGAATGAGAAAACTGGACATATGGTCATCCTTGTGTTTAACTCATGCTGATACAGTATTTTCTCTCTCTTTTTTTCTGTTTGTCCCCATCAGGCTAGGAGTTCTCCTAGCCCACCAAAATAGGAGTATCTAGCCTCTCTTTCTTGCAGTTTATATTGTGGAAAAATAATTATATTGAATATATTTTTCACCCTATAAGCACCAGTCAAGAGATCCCAGTATTCCTCCTATGTGGGTATATGTGTCTCTGCTGAATCAGTTCAAATGAAAATCACTATCTGTTGAAAACTGTGAGGGATACTTGCAGTTCCCCCAGCTCCAGCAGGTCGGTGTGCTGCCATAGAGGAACAGGAGGCCCTGTGGTGCCTCTGTACCAATGAGTAAGAGGACCTCACAGTACAACGTCACTTTACAGCAAGGAGTTTAAGGGACAGCTTCATTCTAAATGTGGGGTCTGAGTGGGGTCCAGGAAAATGGAAAGTATTTGGAAGGTTTCAATGAGTTTACTGTTAACTGGCGATTGAACAAATCCAATTGCCAATATCCTAGGCCTGGTTACTAAATCAGCTACAATAGAAATAGAAATATTTCTATTTCTAATAGAAATACAATCAAGGAGGGTACAAATGTCCTACACCATGTGGAGGACAAGTGCACGTTAATTTCTTGGTGGTTTGGGGAAAACTGGGCTTTGAAAGGGCAGGGGTGAAAAGGAATTTATGTGCCAGAAAAGGAAAATTATTTCCACAATGCAGCCTTGAGAAAGATAAGGGTGGCAACCGACCAGGTCCTTGAGACTGGTCTTGTCTGAAACTGTCACTGGTGGGGCAGGAAGTCACAAGACAATTCAATTTTGCTATTGTTGTGCCCTGGAATGGAATTGTACTAGTCAGAGCTGCCTTTGGAAAAGGAAAAAAAATGCCACAGGCATTGGTATGCTCTAACAGTTTAATAAGACAGGGTGCCCCAATGCATAGCCCTTCAACAAGAAACACCAAGGTTGATGTTTCTCATTTAAGCAAAAGGAATGAACAGGTGATAAAAAGTGTTTAGCATCCCATAGGATGCTGGCTGGAAGGTCATTGAGTTGGGGATACAGGAAGAAATCTTTTAAACTGCTTCTAGTCTAGCCATTCATCTTGATGATGATCAACCTAAATTTGAGTAGTTCTATTCTAGAATCAGCAGCTTTCAGGGCTCTGTTGGATAACTGGGGCTGCGTAAGAATTTTTACCTGAACATCATGTCTGGAAACTACTTGATTGTATGAATTATTTAGGATGGTCAGAGAGGAAGAAGGAAAGAGGAGAAGAGAGGTAAGACACTTGGGCCTTCAAGGAGTCCCAGAATTTTGAAAGGTGATAGGTGGTCATGTAAGAAAAAAAGTATTTTCAATCCTTAAAATAATCACCAAGTCCCGTAGGAAGCTTAGAAATGCCCTTGACCTGCATTAGGAAAATCTCAATGAAAAACCTCACCCCACTCCTCAGGTGTTGGGAAGGCAGGGAAGCTTCTCTGCTGTCCTTGCTACTGATGTTTCTGCAATTTATGAGAGAAGATCCAGGCTGGCTAATGTTATTTATTTGGGAGGGGCGGGTGGGAGGGGAGCAATACTGTGGTATGTTCTTTCATCTAAAGCAAGTAAATGGACAAGAATGTGTAGCTTCCACTAACCAGGCATCTTCATCCCCCTTTCTGACTCATGAATGAAGTCAGGAAGGAGTACACTTCCTCACCACGTTGTTCAGTTACCATGGCCAGATGCTTCAACTTCACACCTCCTCCTCAACAACCAGGCTCCACGGGATAAAATCAACAAGAGACTGGGGATGATGTGATTCTTTGTCCCCAGAGGGCCACATTAATAACATTAAGGGTATTTTACATTTCTCCTCTCGGGGAAGATTTTTTAACTACTCAAGGTTTGTAGTCTGTTTGAACAAGAAATCGTTTTACACATGAAAGGATGCTCAACATCACTAACCATTAGAGAAATACAAATAAAAACTACAATGAGGTATCATCATCAAAAAATCTATAAACAATAAATGCTGGAGAGGGTGTGGAGAAAAGGGAACCCTCTTGCACTGCTGGTGGGAATGTAAATTGATACAGCCACTATGGAGAACAGTATGGAGGTTCCTTAAAAAACTAAAAATAGAACTACCATATGACCCAGCAATCCCACTACTGGGCATATACCCTGAGAACACCATAATTCAAAAAGAGTCATGTACCACAATGTTCATTGCAGCTCTATTTACAATAGACAGGACATGGAAGCAATCTAAGTGTCCATCAACAGATGAATGGATAAAGAAGATGTGGCACATATATACAATGGGATATTTCTCAGCCATAAAAAGAAATGAAATTGAGTTATTTGTAGTGAGGTGGATGGACCTAGAGTCTGTCGTACAGAGTGAAGTAAGTCAGAGAGAGAAAAACAAATACCATATGCTAACACATATATATGGAATCTAAAAAGAAAAGAAAATGGTTCTGAAGAAACTAGGGGCAGGACTGGAATGAAGCAGACATAGAGAATGGACTTGAGGACACGGGGAGGGGTAAGGGTAAGCTGGGACGAAGTGAGAGAGTGGCATTGACATATATACACTACCAAATGTAAAATAGATACTAGGAAGCAGTCCCATAGCACAGGGAGATCAGCTCATGTTTTGTGACCACCTAGAGAGGTGGGATAGAGAGGGTGGGAGGGAGACACAAGAGGAGGGGGATATGGGGATATATGTATACGTATAGCTGATTCACTTTGTTATACAGCAGCAACTAACACAACAATGTAAAGCAATTATACTCCAATAAAAACGTTAAAAAAAAAAAGTCAAAGATAAAAACAAAATTGTTTTATACTCCTGAATAACTCATTCCTGTCCAACTATTTCTACATAACTTCCAGGATATGAAAACCACACAAGTCTCCCAACATGGCTGCTTTCTTTCCTCTCATAAACAAACTCAGCAGTAATCATGCCATGTGGTCACTCTGGAGCTGAGTATTGCTTAAGCTTTTTCCTTTGGTCTTTTGTTCTGCCAGACAGTGATTATGACATTTCTCCCCACGTCTAGAGAACAGAAAGGCTCTCGTCTCCTGACCTCTTGCCCACAGCCTTGTCATTTGTCAGCCATAAATAAATGATGTCAGCATGATGGATCCAGGCTCAGTATATGATGGGCTCCATACCGGCCCCAAAGATATCAGGTCCTAATCCCTGGAACCTGTAAATGTCACCTCATCAGGAAAAAGGGTCTTTGGAGGTATGATTCAGTTAAAGATCACAACATGGGGAGATTATGCAGGATTTTCTGGGTGGGCCCTAAATGTAAGCACGTAAGAGGGAGGTGGAGGGACATTTGACACAGACAGAAAAGGAGAAAGCAATGTGACCATGGAGGCAGAGACTGGAGTGATGCGGCTACAAGCCAAGGGATCCTGGCAGCCACCATCAGCTGGAAGAGGCAAGGAACAGATTCTCCCCTAGAGCCTTCAGAGAGAGCAAAGCCCTGCCAACACTTTGATTTCAGTTAAGTGAGACGGATTTCAGACTGCTGACCTCCAGAACTATGAGAGAATAAATTTCTGTTGTTTTAAGCCATTTGTTGTTAAAGCCGTAACTGGTAACTACTAGACGCAGTTACCTGGGTTCGACCTTCAGCACCTGGCAGCTGCATGCAGTCACTGCTGTGATGCCAAGTGCATCTCAGCACACTAACTTCTGTGACTTTTCCAAGGAAGAGCTGACTCTTTCCTCTCCTCAGCTGACCCAAGGAACTCAGTATCTCTGTGCCATTCTGACCTCTTGAGAACCAATATGAGGAAACAAAAGCCCTAAAGGGATATTCAGACATGAATTTCTAAGCTTGAGTGTTGGCTCCAAGGAATCTCCCCCCACCCTCACCCACAATGAGCTACTCTCTCATCTAAGCTGAAATGTCATACAAAATGTCCTCCAAGCCACTTGATGGTCATAACGATTAGGGTTTAACTGTGTGAATTTGGTTACTTTATTTTTCTGGGCTTCAATTTCTTCATCAGAAAATGAAGATTGTAAAACACCCATCTCATCTGAAAGAGAAAAGAAACTTCCCTTGCAGTAGGATATATCTGAAATTTATCAATAAAATGTTTTCCCAGGATAAATATTACCACCAAATTCTTTCTTCAAGGCCTGTGGCCTTGACTAAATCTGATGGATTCAAAAACATGGACTCTTCTCCCAAAACAATATCTCTCCTCCCAAAAAAAATGGAGGAGGAATCTCCTAAGAAGTATATTATAAAAGAACTTTATTATAACCAGCTCAGGAAGCATTATTTCAGATTAGGTTATACTATGATCCCCAAAGGGATTTTCAGGTCAGTCATGAAAACTATGTTCTAGATTAAACTTCAACCAATGACTCAATTGTATTAAAAAAATATTTTTATAAATCTTAAATAAGAAATGTCTTATTGAGTTTATGGAAACCAAAGAAAAAAAAAGAATTCTTCTTTTTCTTTTTTTCTCTTTAGACTTCACATTCCATACAATTCTATAAATGGCAAAAGATTTGCAATGCTATTTCATAATCTTAAATATGCTTCAGGGCTTTTAAAAAATATCATTAATATAAGCCAGGTTGAAAAAAAGTAGCAATTACTGGAGTCTAAATTAAATTGGTTGCTGTCCAAGATTTTTTGCATTAGGAGATGCCAGGAAAAAAAAAAAAAGACCATTAATCACTTTCCGCAGATATTTGGAGTCTCCTATGCACCCAGGGATGAAAAGTGCTTCGGAAACAGGCTGCATGGCCTCTGAAAGCACAACTGTGCCCCCATCCTTACCAAGAGGATGGAATGGTGGGGCAGTGGGCTCTGGAACCAGGGCAAGATGGCATGGATACAGGAATGGGGTGCTTGCTGACCCCCTGTAGTACCTCTTTGGGCTTCTTCTCAGTTGCCTGTAAAATGAGAGAGTTGAATGAGATGATCTTGAAAGTTCCTTCAGGATCACATACTCCACTCTTGTATGAAGGCCAGGAGAAATTGGGGTTCCAGGGGTCCATTTACAGAGTCAGCACATAAGGACAAGCCCTCAATGAGCTGGTGAGGAGATCGGCTTAGTTCTAGGCAAGACGTGAGACTCAAAAAGACTCTATACCTAGGGAGGAAAACCTCAGCTCCTCAGAGAAGCCTTCGCTGAAAACTCAGTAGACTGGGGATGATGGCGCTGACTGCCAACAGCGCCCCTGTGCTGTCTGCCAGATGCCCCTTGGTCAATTTCTTTCATTGCACTTAATGCCATTGGAAAGTATTTTTTCTCTTAATCTATGTGTTTATTATCTGTTCTCACTCACTCAACAATAACTTCTGACAGAGCAGGGACCATCTCTTTCCCTCTCACCACGTGTCATGAATGAATGACTGGATGGAACTACCCTGGCCTTCTGAGCATCTGTTCTCTACAGGAAACAGGAGTAATCTTCTCAAAAGGCAAATTTAATCCTGCCATTTTCCAGTGTAGAGCCTGTCAGTGGCTCTAAGGCTTGAAACTAAATCTCCCATCCTGTCCTAGAATCGGGCTAACTCTCAGGTTGCTCTTGCTCCATTCCCCCTCTTGCACTCAGAAATCCAGCCTCTCTGGCCTAGGTTCATTTCTCCTCATGCACCATGCTCATCCCTCCATCTGGCCTTTGCACGTCACCCCCTCTGTCAGATCGGGAACACGATGCACTAAAAGCATACCCCACCTAGCTCCCAGCCATCACCCAGTGAACTCTCTCTCACCTTTCAGATCTTAGCTCATTTGTCTTTTCCTCAGGAGTAAGCCTGCCCTGACACAGACACAAGCATACACACCCTGCCCTAGGTGAGATCTTCTGTTATCTACCCTGGAAAAACCCTCCTCTCCTGCAGTGAGCTTATCTCAGTTTGCAGATGTTCACTTATGCATGTGATTATTTACTTAATATTTGTCACCCTAACTTCCTTGTAAGAGCTGAGAGAGCAGGGGCCAGTCTGTTTTTTGCTTGCCCTGGAGCCCTCAGAACCTAGCACAATGTCTGATGCATAGTAGCCATGAAGTTAATATTTGCAGAAAAAAATCAATGAATGAGCTAATGAATGAATGAAAGAATAACACCTTCATATCTGGATAAAGCCAAAATCTCTGTGTTGTCTCAAATATTCTAAGAAATTGTTTGTAAAACTCAACTGTCACAGGTAATGAGAGCAGACTTCCTTTCAAAACCGATCTCCTCAAATACAAAGCTATGGTCCTTTTGGCCTATTAATTGTATCACAAACCAGTGAGGAAGGCCTCCCCAAGATCTAATCCCTCTGTACAGCCAGAGCTCCCTGCTGCCCTGTCTCTTTATACTCACTCATTCCAACCAGAACGTTTTAATTTGGAGAAAATAATGAACCTCAAGAGGAAAACGACGGGGGGGAGGTGGGGGCTGGGGAGCAGCATGCAATGGGGCCATGGAATTTGAGTCAGTGTCTGGTTACCATTTAGGGCCTAGAAGGAAACAACTAGGGCCAAGGAACTGGCAGTTGCAACTGCTCTTTGTTTTGTTTTTAAAAAGAAAATTCCAGAAAATAAAGTTCTGGGGCTCAAAGCAAAAATGTTTTCTGTGTTATAGAGGATGTCCTGGAAGTGTGCTTCAAAACTGCTGAAAACTCAAAACTGTAGGAAAACATTTGCTAATTGGAAAGAAAAGACTGACTATGAGGTCAGGATTAAGAAACTGGAGAAAGAAGTCTTTTCCTCCAGAGAGAGATAAGGATCACAAATGCTGATCCCCAGTGTACACGACTATTTAGGAGATAATCTCTGCACTGACCAGAAAACAAAAGGTGGAGAATTACACAAAGAGCCATGCTGGCAGAAAACAGGTAACTCATAACAAAGGAAACACAGAGCCACAAAGAAGTTGAAGGGAAAGTTGTGTGGACACGGGAAAGAGTCAAATGGCAAAAGCTGATCCCCGGAGAGCAGACCAGCCAGCTGGACCAAAACGATGCTGCCGAGATAAGAGAAAAATGTAAACACAACCTGATAATCCAACAACATTAGTTCCAACTGAGGAGAAAACAACCATAAATCTTGTAGAAATGTGATATGTTGGAAACCGGGAGAATGAATCTTAACCAGATCTTATCCTGACTTATGTTTCATTCTCAGGTCCTGTGTGGAGGTGGATATCTGGGCTGGAGTTCGGATTCCTGCCATCACTGGGGCATCCAGCTCACCTTCTCAGAACCCCGCTTTCTCACGTGTGAAAGGAGGGTGTTTCCTGTCCCTTCATGATTCACTGGGGTCCCTGATATCTGGGCAGTATAAGAGCGTGTGGGAAAGCACAGGATTTCATTGGTGGAAGATCGCTATCTCTCTATATCTATGGCTCTTCTATTGACTATCTGTGTGACTTTGGGCAGGTGGCCCAACTCTATTCAGATTCAGTTTACTCATTTGAAAAATGGAGAAAACTATGGAGAATTATTAACTGTGGTTGGGAGACGTTCACTAATGTGCTCATAGTTATAGAGTCAGGATTCAGACTCAGTCTCACTGATGCCAATGACCCTATTCTTTCCACAATGGCACTGCTTCCCAATGAAACCACATCGAGTTTTGTATCATGAAAGACAGTTATTAATGGTCAGGACTAAAGATGATAATAAGCCACATAAAGTCCCCACACTTGAAAAATGTTCAGCAAATATGAGCCACTATTATAGTTGCTCTTTGTAATTGCAAATCCCTTGAGCTCAGGGTCTTGAAGAATGAAAGAAAGAAAATGAATAACAACTTAATTTCTCCCAAGGTAAATTTTTCTGTACTTTTTCACCTCTCTCTCCCCAAAGTCTTTCTTCTAAATAGTGATTTTATGTCGTGATCCGCAAATAATACATGTTGAACAAACATAAATATGCTGACAATTTGAGAGTTCACACAGTTCACCAAGTTCATCAAGAGATAAGCGAGCACTCCCTCTTGCGAGAACACCAGAATCACAACTAGCCGCTGGACAATCATCGACAGGAAGACACTGGAACTCACCAAAAAAGATACCCCACATCCAAAGACAAAGGAGAAGCCACAATGAGATGGTAGGAGGGGCGCAATCAGAGTAAAATCAAATCCCATAACTGGTGGGTGGGTGACTCACAGACTGGCGAACACTTATACCACAGAAGTCCACCCACTGGAGTGAAGGTTCTGAGCCCCACATCAGGCTTCCCAACCTGGGGGTCTGGCAACAGGAGTAGAAATTCATAGAGAATCAGACTTTGAAGCCTAGTGGGAATTGATTGCAGGACTTCGACAGGACTTGGGGAAACAGAGACCCCACTCGTGGAGGGCGCACACAAAATAGTGTGAGCATCAGGACCCAGGGGAAGGAGCAGTGACCCTGGGGGAGACTGAACCAGACCTACCTGCTAGTGTTGGAAGGTCTCCTGCAGAGGTGGGGGGTGGCTCTGTTTCACCGTGGGGACAAGGACACTGGCAGCAGAAATTCTGGGAAATACTCCTTGGTGTGAGCCCTCCCAGAGTCTGCCATTAGCCCCACCAAAGAGCCCAGGTAGGCTCCAGTGTTGGGTTGCCTCAGGCAAAACAACCAAAAGGGAGGGAACCCAGCCCCACCCATCAACAGTCAAGCATATTAAAGTTTTACTGAGCTCTGACCACCACAGAAACAGTCAGCTCTACCCACCACCAGAGCCTCCCATCAAGCCTCTTAGATAGCCTCAACCACCAGAGGGC
The DNA here is from genome assembly GCF_009873245.2 of Balaenoptera musculus. Taxonomy (NCBI): domain Eukaryota; kingdom Metazoa; phylum Chordata; class Mammalia; order Artiodactyla; family Balaenopteridae; genus Balaenoptera; species Balaenoptera musculus. The sequence goes on along the minus strand of NC_045790.1, from coordinate 30,551,323 downwards.
AGACAGCAGAAGCAAGAAAAACTATAATCCTGCAGCCTGTGGAACAAAAACCACATTCACAGAAAGATAGACAAGATGAAAAGGCAGAGAGCTATATACCAGATGAAGAAACAAGATGAAACCCCAGAAAAACAACTAAATGAAGTGGAGATAGGCAACCTTCCAGAAAAAGAATTCAGAATAACAAAGACCTAGAAGAATTAAAGAACAAACAAACAGAGATGACCAATACAATAACTGAAATGAAAACTACACTAGAAGGGATCAATAGCAGAATAACTGAGGCAGAAGAACGGATAAGTGACCTGGAAGACAGAATGGTGGAATTCACTACTACAGAACAGACTAAAGAAAAAAGAAAGAAAAGAAATGAAGACAGCTTAAGAGACCTCTGGGACAACATTAAACACAACAACATTCGCATTATAGGGGTCCCAGAAGGAGAAGAGAGAGAGAGAGGACCAGAGAAAATATTTGAAGAGATTATAGGCGAAAACTTCCCTAACATGCGAAAGGAAAGAGCCACCCAAGTCCAGGAAGCGCAGAGAGTCCCATACAGGATAAACCCAAGGAGAAACATGCCGAGACACATAGTAATCAAATTGGCAAAAAATAAAGACAAAGAAAAATTATTGAAAGCAGCAAGGGAAAAACGACAAATAACATACAAGGGAACTCCCATAAGGTTAACAGCTGATTTCTCAGCAGAAACTCTACCAGCCAGAAGGGAGTGGCATGATATACTTAAAGTGATGAAAGGGAAGAACCTACAACCAAGATTACTCTACCCAGCAAGAATCTCATTCAGATTTGATGGAGAAATCAAAAGCTTTACAGACAAGCAAAAGCTAAGAGAATTCAGCACCACCAAACCAGCTCTACAACAAATGCTAAAGGAACTTCTCTAAGTGGGAAACACAAGAGAAGAAAAGGACCTACAAAAACAAACACAAAACAATTAAGAAAATGGTCATAGGAACATACATATCCATAATTACCTTAAATGTGAATGGATTAAATGCTCCAACCAAAAGACACAGGCTTGCTGAATGGATACAAAAACAAGACCCATATATATGCTGTCTACAAGAGACCCACTTCAGACCTAGGAACACATACAGACTGAAAGTGAGGGGATGGAAAAAGATATTCCATGCAAATGGAAATCAAAAGAAAGCTGGAGTAGCAATACTCATATCAGATAAAATAGATTTTAAAATAAAGAATGTTACAAGAGACAAGGAAGGACACTACATAATGATTAAGGGATCAATCCAAGAAGAAGATATAACAATTAAAAATATATATGCACCCAACATAGGAGCACCTCAATACATAAGGCAACTGCTAACAGCTATAAAAGAGGAAATCGACAGTAACACAATAATAGTGGGGGACTTTAACACCTCACTTACACCAATGGACAGATCATCCAAAATGAAAATAAATAAGGAAACAGAAGCTTTAAATGACACAATAGACCAGATAGATTTAATTGATATTTATAGGACATTCCATCCAAAAACAGCAGATTACACTTTCTTCTCAAGTGCGCACGGAACATTCTCCAGGATAGATCACATCTTGGGTCACAAATCAAACCTCAGTAAATTTAAGAAAATTGAAATCATATCAAGCATCTTTTCTGACCACAATGCTATGAGATTAGAAATGAATCACAAGGAAAAAACCCTAAAAAACACAAACACATGGAGGCTAAACAATACGTTACCAAATAACCAAGAGATCACTGAAGAAATCAAAGAGGAAATCAAAAAATACCTAGAGGCAAAAACACGACAATCCAAAACCTATGGGATGCAGCAAAAGCAGTTCTAAGAGGGAAGTTTATAGCTATACAAGCCTACCTAAAGAAACAAGAAAAATCTCAAGTAAACAATCTAACCTTACACCTAAAGGAACTAGAGACAGAAGAACAAACAAAACCCAAAGTTACCAAAAGGAAAGAAATCATAAAGATCAGAGCGGAAATAAATGAAATAGAAACAAAGAAAACAATAGCAAAGATCAATAAAACTAAAAGCTGGTTCTTTGAGAAGATAAACAAAATTGATAAACCTTCAGCCAGACTCATCAAGAAAAAGAGAGGAATCAAATCAAAAAAATTAGAAATGAAAAAGGAGGGAGAAGTTAAAACAGACACCGCAGAAATACAAAGCATCATAAGAGACTACTACAAGCAACTCTATGCCAATGAAATGGACAACCTGGAAGAAATGGACAAATTCTTAGAAAGGTATAACCTTCCAAGACTGAACCAGGAAGAAAGAGAAAATATGAACAGACCAATCACAAGTAATGAAATTGAAACTGTGATAAAAAATCTTCCAACAAACAAAAGTCCAGGACCAGATGGCTTCACAGGTGAATTCTATCAAACATTTAGAGCAGAGTTAACATCCATCCTTCTCAAACTCTTCCAAAAAATTGCAGAGGACAGAACACTCCCAAACTCATTCTATGAGGCCACCATCACCCTGATACCAAATCCAGGCCAAGATACTACAAAAAAAGAAAATTACAGACAAATATCACTGATGAACATAGATGCAAAAATCCTCAGCAAAATACTAGTAAATAGAATCCAACAACACATTAAAAGTATCATACACCACGATCAAGTGGGATTTATCCCAGGAATGCAAGGATTCTTCAATATATGCAAATCAATCAATGTGATACACCATATTAACAAATTGAAGAATAAAAACCATATGATCATCTCAATAGATGCAGGAAAAGCTTTTGACAAAATTCAACACCAATTTATGATAAAAACTCCCCAGAAAGTAGCCATAGAGGGAACATACTCCAACATAATATAGGCTATATATGACAAACCCACAGCCAACATCATTCTCAATGGTGAAAAACTGAAAGCATTTCCTCTAAGATCAGGAACGAGACAAGGATGTCCACTCTCACCACTATTATTCAACATAGTTCTGGAAGTCCTAGCCACGGCAATCAGAGAAGAAAAAGAAATAAAAGGAATACAAATTGGAAAAGAAGAAGTAAAACTGTCACTGTTTGTGGATGACATACTCTACATAGAGAATCCTAAAAGTGCCACCAGAAAACGACTAGAGCTAATCAATGAATTTGGTAAAGTTGCAGGATACAAAATTAATGCACAGAAATCTCTTGCATTCCTATACACTAATGATGAAAAATCTGAAAGAGAAATTATGGAAACACTCCCATTTACCATTGCAACAAAAAGAATAAAATATCTAGGAATAAACCTACCTAGGGAGACAAAAGACCTGTATGCAGAAAACTATAAGACACTGATGAAAGAAATTAAAGATGATACCAACAGATGGATAGATATACCATGTTCTTGGATTGGAAGAATCAATATTGTGAAAATGAGTATACTACCCAAAGCAATCTACAGATTCAATGCAATCCCTACCAAATTACCAATGGCATTTTTTACAGAACTAGAACAAATCATCTTAAAATTTGTATGGAGACACAAAAGACCCCAAATAGCCAAAGCAGTCTTGAGGGGAAAAAACGGAACTGGAGGAATCAGACTCCCTGACTTCAGACTATACTACAAAGCTACAGTAATCAAGACAATATGGTACTGGCACAAAAACAGAAATATAGATCAATGGAACAAGATAGAAAGCCCAGAGATAAACCCACACACCTATGGTCAACTAATCTATGACAAAGGAGGCAAAGATATACAATGGCGAAAAGACAATCTCTTCAATAAGTGGTGCTGGGAAAACTGGACAGCTACATGTAAAAGAATGAAATTACAACACTCCCTAACACCATACACAAAAATAAACTCAAAATGGATTCGAGACCTAAATGTAAGACCGGACACTATAAAACTCTTAGAGGAAAACATAGGAAGAACACTCTTTGGCATAAATCACAGCAAGATCTTTTTTGATCCACCTCCTAGAGTAATGGAAATAAAAACAAAAATAAACAAATGGGACCAAATGAAACTTCAAAGCTTATGCACAGCAAAGGAAACCATAAACAAGATGAAAAGACAACCCTCAGAATGGGAGAAAATATTTGCAAACAAATCAATGGACAAAGGATTAATCTCCAAAATATATAAACAGCTCATTCAGCTCAATATTAAAGAAACAAACAACCCAATCCAAAAATGGGCAGAAGACCTAAATAGACATTTCTCCAAAGAAGACATACAGATTGCCAAGAAGCAGATGAAAAGCTGCTCAACATCACTAATTATTAGAGAAATGCAAATCAAACCTACAATGAGGTATCACCTCACACCAGTTAGAATGGGCATCATCAGAAAATCTACAAAGAACAAATGCTGGAGAGGGTCTGGAGAAAAGGGAACCCTCTTACACTGTTGGTGGGAATGTAAATTGATACAGCCACTATGGAGAACAGTATGGAGGTTCCTTAAAAAACTAAAAATAGATTTACCATATGATCCAGCAATCCCACTACTGGGCGTATACCCAGAGAAAACCATAATTCAAAAAGACACATGCACCCCAATGTTCATTGCAGCACTGTTTACAATAGCCAGGTCATGGAAGCAACCTAAATGCCCATCGACAGATGAATGGATAACGAAGATGTGGTACATATATACAATGGAATATTACTCAGCCATAAAAAGGAATGAAATTGAGTCATTTGTTGAGACGTGGATGGATCTAGAGACTGTCATACGGAGTGAAGTAAGTCAGAAAGAGAAAAACAAATATCGTATATTAACGCATGTATGTGGATCCTAGAAAAATGGTACAGATGAGCCAGTTTGCAGGGCAGAAGTTTAGATACAGATGTAGAGAACAGACATATGGACACCAAGGGGGGAAAACTGCAGTGGGGTGGGGATGGTGGTGTGCTGAATTGGGCGATTGGGATTGACATTTATACACTGATGTGTATAAAATTGATGACTAATAAGAACCTGCAGTATAAAAAAACAAACAAACAAAACATCTAATACTAAACTTTCATTGGGTTATTTGTATGGAAATATGTTAATATAAATGTTTCAGACATTACATGAAATTTCTAAAAATCTTATATGTTCTGGTATAATGTTATAAGTCATAATTCTAGTTATTACTTTAAAATGTATATCTCAGAAATAACTAAATTTCCTTGTCAACTGCATTATTATGAACTTTCATCAAATCTTTAACCGTGGTCATTTTTAAGTCTTTTGTCATTTACAGACAGTTCTGGGTGTACTCTGATGCTTTTGCAAATATGTTCCTATAAAAGGGTTTCATCTTCAAGGGATTCATGGAATAGACTCTGACAAGTACAGGTTTCTGGTAACTGACTGTACTGCTGAACTGAATGAATAAGCATTTTCAGAACTCTAATGAAAAACTGATGAACTCATAAAAGTGCTAACAAAAGATCAAGATGAAAAAAAAATTAATTACATGGGAATGAGTGAACTGATGAGGATGATTATAATTTTTGTGACTTTCTGTTTGAATTAAAAAAAAATCCCACAAGGACTCAGAGGTAAAGAATATACAAATCAATTTCCACTGCAAAGTAAAGGAGCTGTTACAGTGGAGGATTACTGGACTGAATGTCAATATTATGACATAGTATGAATGCGTTTCGTGTTTGGTAATTGCAATCATTGTTGCTTTTGTTGTGGTCATCCATTTACAATGCTTGGTGTCAGTCTATTTATCTCTTGTAAAAATAAAATAAAGTGTGTGTGTGTGTGAAAAAAAAAAGAAATAAGCAAGAAAAGATGTACTGAAATGGTTCAGGGTCTGCCTTGGGCAAAATACATGCTTTCTTGTTGTAAATAATTTATTGACTTTAAATATTTTCAAGTACTTGGTCTCACATCTGTAGGACATATGAAACTAAACTCACAAGGAAATAAGCCCATTTCATTTCAGTTTTGGGGGTCTCCATATACCCAAAATCATTCTGTTTCCTGGAGAGGTACAAGTTTTTCCAGATGGAATTTCAAAGTTTTGTTCCAGCTTCCAAATTCTGACCCTGTCCACCAGACCCAACTCTAGCCCTTACATCTGGTTTTGGATGGTAATCATCAAACCTCACCATGTCACTAAGATTTCGATTTGGTTTCTTAATTGAAACCTTGTGATGAAGGTTTCAATTCACTCACTCTCCCCTGGTTAGTACCAGTAAGCTTTTAAATGGATCAAACATCAGTCCTTCTGAAGCTCAGCCCTGAAGTCATAATTCCCTCAGGGCCAAACTCAGAGAGTCAAAAAGCTAAATGCTCAACATAGTCTTGACATATAGTAGACAGTCTTGACATATAGTAGATGTTCAGTAAACATCTGTTAAGTGAAAGGATGAGAAACAAGACACAAATGCAGGAAAATGATCATATATGGTACCAGATACTTCACTGGGTCCCTTTGATATATTATTTTGCAGATTCTTCCTTTTTAAACTGAAGACTTCCTCATTTTATACATCAGAAAGGCTGAGAAAGATACGATAATGGGTTTAAAATTACACAGCCTGTTTAGAGAGGAGTCAGGATTCAAACCCAAATCTGCCTGATGCCAAAGCTCCTATTCTTTCCACTGAACTACATGCCCTTCCCAGTGAAATTTCTACTAACATAGGTTTCACATGCAGATAATGACAACTAAGCCAGAGTAATGGGGTTTTTCCTCAGGCTATATTAAACTTGAAAAGGATGCTGCTTTTGTTTTTTTTGTTTGTTTGTTTGTTTTTTAAAGAAATTCACGTTCTTTTATTTATTTATTTATTTATTTATGACTGTGTTGAGTCTTCGTTTCTGTGCGAGGGCTTTCTCTAGTTGCGGCAAGTGGGGACCACTCTTCATCGCGGTGCGCGGGCCTCTCACCATCACGGCCTCTCTTGTTGCGGAGCACAGGCTCCAGACGCGCAGGCTCAGTAATTGTGGCTCACGGGCCCAGTCGTTCTGTGGCATGTGGGATCTTCCCAGACCAGGGCTCGAACCCGTGTCCCCTGCATTGGCAGGCATATTCTCAACCACTGCGCCACCAGGGAAGCCCTTGCTTTTGTTTTTTAATCTAGGCCTACTTGATGTTATATAGGATTTATAGAGATAAGATATGCCCCATCTTCAATATTTAAAGTTAGAATTTCACCAAAACTATTTTGTGTAAAAAAAATGTTTTCATGTCAAATATTCATTTTTTCTGTTTTATCTCTAAGTAAAGCAATCTGAAGGTTGAGTGTTTTATCAGTTAAGAATTGAGTTTTGCTGCAGTGTAACAGAAAACACAAGGAACAGTGATTTAAAAGAAGTGTAGAGATGAGAAATCGATGACTGGTATGAAATTTCCACAATGTCATCAGGTTGCAGGCTTCTTATATCCTTAGCACAATCTTATTGTCTTCATGGTCCCAAAATGGCTGCTGGAGCACCAACAATTACAAATGGCCATTCCAGACAAAAGGAAGATAGAAGGGCCCAGAGCAAGAATGTATGTCAGTTGAGAAAATCCCTTTAAAATTCCTTTCCCAGAAGCCTTATCCAGTGATTTCTGTTAACATCTCCTTGGCTACAACTATATCACATACAAGAGGGGTACGAAAATGTACATATGTAAGGTAGGTACATTGCCAACCCAACAAAGTGTGATTCTCTTAGTAAGAAAAAGGAGAGACTATTAGATAAGCAACTACAGGGTCTGACACAAGTGCCTGAAACATCATTTAAACATCTGGCATTTAATGTGTCCTTTAGTTTCAAGAAACTACATACTCAGAGAGATTGAGTGGTGTGCAGAAGGTAGAATCCTTGCTTCTATGAAGTATAACAAAACCATTTCATAGCCTGTTGCCTCAAATGTTGGACAATAAAGAGGTTAAAAGTTGTCCAGCTTATTTAAAAAGTCAATCTAAATGAAAAGAAGGCATGATTTTATCAAGAATAATGTGAGCCATTAAATACCCTTGGCTTCAAAGTCTCTGAAGTGTTGATCTATGATCATTCCATATTCCATATATGGAATTCTATATCATTCCATATTCCAATAACCTAAAGGCACATGTGTCTGATCTTATGGCTAAAGGTAAAACACCCCTAACTATGGAAGACATTATCACACACAAGAAAACCAAGATTTCCCGTCTCCTCCTACAGGGCCCAGCTCAGGGAGCTGCTGGGAATGACCCTCTGTCCAAGGTAGGAGGAATGCAGAACCAAACATCTGTGTGATTGGCAAGAATACTGGGTTCTCACATTGGAATCAGTTTTAAAGGTGCTTAAGGTCATTGTCTCCCAACCCAACTCCATCTGTGCAGAGCGAAGGAGAGGAGAAAGAGGGGCTACGTGAACCGCAGATGCAGGCTAGTCAGGAGGAACCAGAGTCTGATGCCCAGACTTCCAGCTGGAGGCTCACTTCTGGCCCCTAGTGAAGGCGCCCCTCTCTCAGTAACACTACTGGGGAGTTGTTCTCTGAGACACTGCTCCACATGTTGTGACTTGAAATTCCTTTAATGTGCTTCTTTAAGGCCTGGTGGTTAGCTGAGTAGATGTTGGCCAACATTCAGGTGATTGATGGAAATTAGAACCAGGGATGGTGCAGTACAACCAAAGGGCAATAACCATCTCAAGAACAAAACTTCACAATCCCATCCTTGTGTTCCCATCTCCAATGTTCACATCTATTCTTACCACTTGCTTTCTTCAGACCATGTTGGTTCCTTTTTTGATTCATGATAATGCCCCAGAAGATAAGAGTGATAAGAGATAAGAGTGACTTATCCACTCTTCTAAAGAATGACACATTACAGAGCAAGAATAGGTGGAGGAGAAGTATATGGAGAAAACCATTTGATGAGGAGTGTAAAGACAAGACTGAAGATCACGTCGACTCTTACATTGTTCCCATTGACACATCTATAACATTGATGTGCTATGGGCATTTCAAAACATACAGATCATTATTTTTAAACACAAAATGCACATCAACTTGAAGTCCTTAGATTTGCTTTGTATTTGCGGCTATATCATTTCTTATCTGCCATGGAGCAACCACAACTAGAAGGAAAAAAAGGCAGAAGGGACCAGAAATAACTTCTGGAAAACTGAAACCACATAGGCTGAAGTCAACTGAAAATTTTTGTCTCTTTGTGTATAAACTTACACATATCCAGGTGTTATAGGCAGCTGCAGGGCCAAGCTCAACCTTCAGAAATATTAGTCTGTAGCAGCATCTCATATCTCTGAACTCCTGTTAGAATTGCAGTCTATCCCACATCACACAACCCTTACAAATGCTGTCTTTGGCTGATTTTACCTTTCATGCAAGTTTGTCCTTCAAGGAGTTTCAAACTATTTGAGAAATGTTTTTGCTCTTTTGAAGTTACACACAGTCTTTAGTGCAATTTTGCACATAGCAGGCATGACATAGGTGTTCACTGATTTGTGTATTACATGCAATATATCAGCTATGCATCTGTTGGAATCCAAGGGATCGATAAATATTTCCATGGTCCATCCTCCCACACTCTAAGTTAAGAACCGGTTGAGAGACACGGGGTCATGCAGAAAATGAAAATGTGAACTCTATCACTAATCCGAGCTGTTTTGGAGGGTGTGGCTTAAGTGGTCAACCTCAACTGGCTTCCCAACACCTCCTTCTGGAATTGGGAATTGGACAGACTCGTCCACCAGACAGTGGTGCTGCTGGCCTTCCACAGACCTCCATAGTATGGCCAGCTGGCAGCCCAGGAGACAGCCAGAGACACCCTTTTGAAAGTGAGAAGATCAAGAGGGGCGAACCAAACTTACACAGCTCCTTTTCCAAATACCCTTGAGCAGCTAAATCTCTCTTTCTCCCAGGGGAAGGAGTTAGTAAGGGGCTTAAAAACAAATATCACAGCCTGTCTCCTGGGGATTGGAAGCCCTTTTCTCTCTGAGAAGTGTAGGACATCTTCCCATTTAAATTCCACAGATGCCTGATATTTTTTCCCCCTGGATGTTAATCTACTGTCCTGAGAGGATCATTTATATTTATTATGTGCCAAACCCAACGCCCAACACATAATTCAAGATAACCCCCCTCATAAATTCTATGTATAAGATTTATATACCCCAGATGGGTGGAGGTTTTGATCTTCAGAACTGAACAGATTTTTGTAATTCATGAAATGCCCTGCAATGCGCAGAGCTCTGTTCTTCGTGTTTCCTGTGTTGTCTCCTACGTGCTGGGAGATTATGAAGCAAAGACAGTGAAATAAATACTAAGCTTGAAGAATTTGTTATAAGGATCTTGATAAATGTTTTTGTGATTTATTCCATAACAATGCCCTCTCTGACTCTTTCCAACAAAATGAGAGATATAAGTTTTAGGAATGACCTGTTTTTAGACCACTTGGAACTAACAAAAATGTGTGCCAGTGCCATGGCAAGGGAATCATCTTAAAGGAATCATGATTCTTAATTCTTAATCTTGGGTGGGTGGCCAATCTAAGACACCTTAACAAAATGATAACGCATGATCAGAATCCTTGATACATTAGGGATATGCATGATCATGCACTTTCACAGAGTATTTTAGTAGGAAAGATAGCTAGGACTAGCTGATGTAGTAGACAACTCCTAAATCTCAATAAACATTTGTTCAGAGCCCAGGGCACAGTCCAATAGGAGTGGGGTTTTCCTCCTATTTCAGGGTCCCAGGCTCCTTCTACCTTGTGCTTTCACTTTCTTCTAGGTCTTCAGAATTCTCCTCATTCAGTCCAAGTGTGAGAAAAGCGTGTGAGGAGGGAGGTTAGGATGTTTGGCTTAGTTTGGCTTTCAAAGATCCAAGCCTAGAAATGGCACACACATCACTTCTGCTTGGACCTCTTAGGCCAGAACTCAGTCACATGCCACACCTGCCTGCAAAGGGACTGGAAATGGAGCTTGCAGAGTGTCCAGGGAGAACAGGACAAGACTGACGGTGACTACAGCAGCCTTAAAACAGCCAGGACCAAAAGCAGCCAGTAACAAAAGACCACTGTTACATGATTCAATTCATATGAAGTACCCAGGATAGGTTAATCTTTAGAGACAGAAGCAGATTAGTGGTTGCCTAGGATTTGAGAGGGATTATAGGGGAGAAGAAGGGTTATAACTAAAATGTACAGGGTTTCTTCTTAAGGTGATAAAAGTGCTTCAGACTTGACATTGGTGATGGTTGTACATCACATATATGTGAATACACTAAAACCCATTTAATTGTAAATGGATTAAGTGTATGGTATATGAGTTATATCTCAATAAAGCCATTATTTAAAAAAAGAACAGGACCAGTTGGATATGTGGGAATTCTCTGCACTATCTTTGCAACTTTCATGTAAATATATAACTATTCTAAAATATAAGATTATTTTCTTTAAGTCAGGACCAATTTCAAAGAGTAAATTTTTCTTGCAATATCTTCTCTCTCACCTTTTTCTCTGGCAACACTGCACACCAGAGGCCTTATACTTCAAGTCAAAAAGCTTCAACTTTGAGGGGGTTTTTCAATGTGTCTGAGGCTCAGTTTCCTATTTGTAAAATGGGAATAATGCATTGACCTCAACAGTTTGTTGTATGTTTAAGATATTAAACCTGAAAACCTGTGGCAATCCAGATATCTAGTTGGCTCTTGATGAAAGCATATGAATCATTTAAGCTCTTCAAAGGAAAATAAAATATTAAAAATACAAATAACCCAATTAAAAATTGGTTTAAGACTTAAACAGATACTTCACAAAAAGAAGATATTCAAATGCTCAGTGTTATGGATAGAATGTGTCCCCCCCAAATTCATAGGTTGAAATCCTCCAACGTGATGATATTAGGAGGTGGGAGCTTTGGGAGGTGATTAGGTGATGAGGATGGAGCCCTCATGAATGGGAAGAGACATAAGAGATCTCTTTCTCTCTTTCTCTATCTATGTATCTATATCTCTCTAGCATGTGAGGATGCAGCAAGAAAATGGCTGTCTACAACCCAGGGATTTGCCCTCATAAGGCACTGCCTTCCCAGCCTCCAGAACTATGAGAAATAAATATTTGTGTTTAAGCCACCCAGTCTGTGGTATTGTTGTTATAGCATCCAGAATGGACTAAGATGGTCAATAAGCACATGAAAACGTGCTTAACATCATTAGTCACCAGGGAAACGCAAAGCAAAACCACATACCTTTACACACTCACCAGAAAAGCTAAAATTAAAACTGACTATACTTAGTGTTCACACAATGTGGAACAACTAGAACTCTCATACATTGCTGGTGGGAGTTTAGAATTGTACAATCACTTTGAAAACAAACTGGCACTCTCTGATAAATTTAAATATTCACCTACCCTAAGACCTAGCAATAACACTCCTACATATATACCAAGAGAAACAACTGTATAGGTTCTTAACAAGCTGATCCATAAATAGCAGATTTATGCATAAAAAGCATAAAGTGAAAATAGCCCAGGTGTCCATCCATTGGAAAATGGATAAACAAATTGTGGTATATCCATACCAAAGAATAACACTAAGCAAAAAAAAAAAAAAAAAAAAAAAAAATTAACATAGATTAATCTCAAAAAAATATGCTGAGCAAAATGATGCATAAACAAAAGAATACAAATGTATGATTCCATTTATATGAAGTTCTTGAACATAAAAAAAACAATCTATAGTGACAGAAAACAGATCAGTGTTTCCCTGGAGTTGGGGGTTGTTGGATAAGAATTGACCAGAAAGAAGTATGAGATAACTTTCTAGGATGATGGAAATGTTTTATGTTTTAATCAGCATATATAAATTTGTTAAAATTCATTGTGCAGAACACTTAAGACTTAGGTGTTTTACTGAATATAATAAAGTACTGTTAACATGAAAAACAAGGGAATCGTACTAATGGAAGAAGAGCAGAAACTGTTTCATCCTTTTTGCTTTGGAAATGAGAGGGTGTATGGTATATATATATGCTAATTGTCTACATATACCTCCCACCAGCTGCCTCCCCAGGTCACCAAGGTGAGAACCCTGGAAAATTACCTCTAGTCAATGTCATTTAGAGACAGCCCTGCAAATAGCCATGCCCAGTGGATACTCTGCAGGTCCATCTATTCCATATAACAGTAAAAATATAATAATAACCTCTAACCTAGACAAGTCTTGGATCGCATTTTTCTTAAGTTATATAAAGTTTATGAAAACAGGAAATAAGGTACATTGAAGACACTGCAGAAAGAAATATCCAAAATAGACTAAAATGCAGGTGAAGACTATGAGAACAGGACAGATGATGCATATTTTTTTTAAGTTCCAAAATTATGCCAGCCAAAACACAGGAGGAAAGGAAATGAGACTCCTGGGATGGAATGGCAATCAAAGGCAAGGAAAACACAGAACATTGATAGCATTGTGCATAAGCATGGGGGGTGGGGGGAAGAAGCTAGATCAGTCTGCGTATTAACTTACAGCCAGCAACCAGTTAAAATAGGAATTTAATGACTCTTAAGGCTAATGCCTTAGACATGCACAGGAATTGAATGAAAGTCAGAGGCAGAATCCTATTAAATTGCTGGAGCAGATTTTATTCCTTCACTTTTAGGTTTTAAGACTTAAACTTTGGTGAGATAGAAACAATCAGCTATTTATTAATAAACTTGGAATTTTCTTCTAATAGCAATTGGGACCTTAATGTTGTTAGCTCTTTACACAACATATTTGTTCAGTAGCTAGTTTTTTTTTTAATGTTCACAGATTCTGAAATAAGAACAAATTATGTATATTTGCATAAAGTCTTGTGTGTGTGTGTGTGTGTGTGTGTGTGTGTGTGTGTTTATAGAGCCTAAAGAATTAATGGATCCCAGGACAGGGACATTGCATTTTTTTTTTTTTTAAATCTTTATTGGAGTATAATTCCTTTACAATGGTGTGTTAGTTTCTGCTTTATAACAAAGTGAATCAGCTATACATATACATATATCCCCATATCACCTCCCTCTTACGTCTCCCTCCCACCCTCCCTATCCCACCCCTCTAGGTGGTCACAAAGCACTGAACTGATCTCCCTGTGCTATGCAGCTGCTTCCCACTAGCTATCCATTTTACATTTGGTAGTGTGTATATGTCAATGCCACTCTCTCACTTCGTCACAGCTTACCCTCCCCCTCCCCGTGTCCTCAAGTCCATTCTCTACATCTGCGTCTTTATTTCTGTCCTGCCCCTAGGTTCTTCAGAACCTTTTTTTAAATTCCATATATATGTGTTAGCATACGGTATTTGTTTTTCTCTTTCTGACTTACTTCACTCTGTATTACAGACTCTAAGTCCATCCACCTCACTACAAATAACTCAATTTCGTTTCTTTTTATGGCTGAGTAATATTCCATTGTATATATGTGCCACATCTTCTTTATCCATTCATCTGTTGATGGACACTTAGGTTGCTTCCATGTCCTGGTTATTGTAAATAGTGCTGCATGAACATTGTGGTACATAACTCTTTTTGAATTATGGTTTTCTCAGGGTATATGCCCAGTAGTGGGATTGCTGGGTCATATGGTAGTTCGATTTTTAGTTTTTTAAGAAACCTCCATACGGTTCTCCATAGTGGCTGTATCAATTTACATTCCCACCAGCAGTGCAAGAGGGTTCCCTTTTCTCCACACCCTCTCCAGCATTTATTGTTTGTAGATTTTTAATGATGGCCATTCTGACTGGTGTGAGGTGATAGGTCATTGTAGTTTTGATTTGCATTTCTCTAATGATTAGTGATGTTGCAGTGATATTGACCTGTAGTTTTCTTTTTTTGTGACATCTTTGTTTGGTTTTGGTATCAGGGTGATGGTGGCCTTGTAGAATGAGTTTGGGAGTGTTCCTCCCTCCGCTATATTTTGGAAGAGTTTGAGAAGGATAAGTATTAGCTCTTCTCTAAATGTTCAATAGTTTTCATCTATGAAGCCGTCTGGTCCTGGGCTTTTGTTTGTTGGAAGATTTTTAATCACAGTTTCAATTTCAGTTCTTGTGATTGGTCTGTTTATATTTTCTATTTCTTCCTGGTTCAGTCTCAGAAGGTTGTGTTTTTCTAAGAATTTGTCCATTTCTTCCAGATTGTCCATTTTTTGGCATATAGTTGCTTATAGTAATCTCTCGTGATACTTTGTATTTCTGCAGTGTCAGGTGTTACTTCTCCTTTTTCATTTCTAATTCTGTTGATTTGAGTCTTCTCCCTTTTTTTCTTGATGAGTCTGGCTAATGGTTTATCAATTTTGTTTATCTTCTCAAAGAACCAGCTTTTACTTTTATTGATCTTTGTTATGTTTCCTTCATTTCTTTTTCATTTATTTCTGATCTGATCTTTATGATTTCTTTCCTTTTGCTAACTTTGGGGTTTTTTGTTCTTCTTTCTCTAGTTGTTTTAAGTGTAGGGTTAGATTGTTTATTTGAGATTTTTCTTGTTTCTTGAGGTAAGATTGTATTGTCATATACTTCCCTCTAGAACTGCTTTTGCTGCATCCCATAGGTTTTGGATCATCGTGTATTCATTGTCATTTGTTTCTAGGTATTTATTGATTTCCTCTTTGATTTCTTCAGTGATCTCTTGGTTATTTAGTAGTGTATTGTTTAGCCTCCATGTGTTTGGTTTTTTTACAGTTTTTTCCTGTAATTGATATCTAGTCTCATAGTGTTGTGGTCGGAAAAGATACTTGATATGATTTCAATTTTCTTAAATTTACCAAGGCTTGATTTGTGACCCAAGATATGATATATCCTGGAGAATGTTGATTTCCATTTCCATGGAATATCTTTTTCCATCCGCTTACTTTCAGTCTGTATGTGTCCTGGTGGAGGGGACTGGTGCCTGTGTCCTGGTGCATGAGGCTGGATCTTGCTTTTCTGGTGGGCAGGACCACGTCCGGTGGTGTGTTTTGGGGTAACTGTGACCTTTTTATTATTTTAGGCAGCCTCTCTGCTAATGGGTGGGGTCATGTTCCTGTCTTGTTAGTTGTTTGGCACAGGTTGTCCAGCATTGTAGCTTGCTGGTCATTGAGTGGAGCTGGGTCTTAGTGTTGAGATGGAGATTTCTGGGAGAGCTTTCACCATTTTATATTACCTGGAGCCTGCAGGTCTCTGGTGGACCAGTGTCCTGAACTCAGCTCTCCCACCTCAGAGGCACAGGCCTAACACCCGGCTGGAGCACCAAGACTCTGCCAGCCACATGGTTCAAAAGGAAAGGGAAAAAAAAAGAAAGAAAAAAATAAAATAAAATAAAAAGTTATTAGAATAATTTTTTTTTAATTATTAAAAATTTAAGAAAATTTAAAAGTAATAAAAAAAGAAAGAAAGAAAGAAGAGAGCAACCAAACCAAAAAACAAATCCACCAATGATAACAAGTGCTAAAAACTATACAAAAAAAAAAAAAAAAAGGACAGACAGAACCCTAGGACAAATGGTAAAAGCAAAGCTATACAGACAAAATCACACAAAGAAGCATACACATACACACTTACAAAAAGAGAAAAAGGAAAATATATATATATATATGTATCTATATATAAAGAAAAAAAAAAGGAAGAGAGCAACCAAATCAATAACCAAATCTACCAATGATAATAAACTCTAAATAGTAAACTAAGATAAACATAAAACCAGAAACAAGTTAGATGCAGAAAGCAAACCCCAGTCTACAGTTGCTCCCAAAGTCCTCCTCCTCAATTTGGGATGATTCATTGTCTATTCAGGTATTCCACAGATGCAGGGTACATAAGGTTGATTGTGGAGATTTAATCCACTGCTCCTGAGGCTGTTGGGAGAAATTTCCCTTTCTCTTCTTTGTTCACGCAGCTCCTGGGGTTCAGCTTTGGATTTGGCCCTGACTCTGTGTGTAGGCCGCCTGAGGGCATCTGTTCCCACCCAGAAAGGAGGGGGTTAAAGAAGCAGCTGATTAGGGGGCTCTGGCTCACTTAGGCCAGGGGGAGGGAGGGGTACAGAATGCGGGGCAAGCCTGTGGCAGCAGAGGCCAACATGACGTTGCACCAGCCTGAGGCACGCCGTGTGTTCTCCCAGGGAAGTTGTCCCTGGATCACGGGACCCTGGCAGTGGCGGGCTGCACAGGCTCCCGGGAGGGGCGGTGTGGATAGTGACCTGTGCTTGCACACAGGCTTCTTGGTGGCGGCAGCAGCAGCCTTAGCGTCTCATGCCTGTCTCTGGGGTCCGCGCTGATAGCCGCGGCTCACGCCCGTCTCTGGAGCTCGTTTAGGCGGCGCTCTGAATCCCCTCTCCTCGCGCACCAGGAAACAATGGTCTCTTGCCTCTTAGGCAGGTCCAGACTCTTTCCTGGACTCCCTCCCAGCTAGCTGTGGCGCACTAGCCCCCTTCAGGCTGTGTTCACGCAGCCAACTCCAGTGCTCTCCCTGGGATCTGACCTCCGAAGCCCGAGCCTCAGCTCCCAGCCCCTGTGCACCCCGGCAGGTGAGCAGACAAGCCTCTAGGGCTGGTGAGTGCTGGTCGGCACCGATCTTCTGTGCGGGAATCTCTCCGCTTTGCTCTCCGCACCCCTGTTGCTGTGCTCTCCTCCGTGGCTCCGAAGCTTCCCCTGGCCCATCCCCCATCTCCACCAGTGAAGGGGCTTCCTAGTGTGTGGATATCTTTCCTCCTTCACAGCTCCCTCCCACTGGTGCAGGTCCCGTCCCTATTCTTTTGTCTCTGTTTTTTCATTTTCTTTTGCCCTATCGAGGTATGTGGGAATTTCTTGCCTTTTGGGAAATCTGAGGTCTTCTGCCAGCATTCAGTAGGTGTTCTGTAGGAGTTGTTCCACATGTAGATATATGTCTGATGTATTTGTGGGGAGGAACGTGATCTTCACGTCTTACTCCTCCGCCATCTTGAAGGTTCTGCATGTCTTTGTATAAATAAAAAGTACATGTTGTAGCAACATGGATGGATCTAGAGATTATTATACCAAGTGAAGTAAGTCAATCAGAGAAAAACAAATATCATATGATATCACTTACACGTGGAATCTAAAAAAATGATACAAATGAACCTATATACAAAACAGAAACAGACTCACAGACTTAGAAAACAAACTTATGGTTACCAAAGGGGAAAGGTTGGGGGGA
The DNA here is from genome assembly GCF_009873245.2 of Balaenoptera musculus. Classification (NCBI taxonomy): domain Eukaryota; kingdom Metazoa; phylum Chordata; class Mammalia; order Artiodactyla; family Balaenopteridae; genus Balaenoptera; species Balaenoptera musculus. Next base: position 30,533,220 of record NC_045790.1, on the reverse strand, counting down.
GGAATAAATTAGGATGTTGGGATTAACATATACACACTACTATATATAAAATAGAGGGACTTCCCTGGTGGTCCAGTGGGTAAGACTCCCTGATCAGGGAACTAGATCCTGCATGCATGCTGCACTAAGAAGCCCACGTGCCACAACTAAAAGTCCGCAGGCTGCAACTAAAAGATCCCACGTGCTGCAACTAAGACCCAGCACAGCCAAAATAAGTAAATAAATACATAAATATTTTTAAAAATAGATAATCAACAAGGACCTGCTGTATAATACAGTGAACTCTTTTCAATATTCTTAATAGCCTATATGGAAAAAGAATCTGAAAAAGAATAGACATATGTATATGTATAACTAAATCATTTTGCTGTACACCTGAAACTAACACAATGTTGCAGATCAACTATACTCCAATATAAAATAAAAACTTTTTAAAAGTACATGTATAACTGCTGTTTATGAATTATGCCTATTATACTCTCTTACACTATCTTACTAATGTTTGCCAACATGATTGTGAGTTTGTTTCTCTTAATAATTTGACTTTATTTCAAATCTACATTGTTTGGAACATAAAGATTCATCATGATTACATCTCCTTTGTGGATTATAAATTTTACCAAACAGAAATAAATCTTTTCCTCCTTTAATGTCTTTCCCTGAGACATTATCTTTATCAGCCATCCATATTCCTGTGCTTAGCTTTCCTTTGGCCAGAATTTGTCTGTTCTTTTTATTTTTACTCTTCTTGGGTTTTTTTGGGGAGGGTGGCACATCCCTGTTAAACAGTCTATGGCTGTATTTTAGTGGTGGTGCTGATGGGTTTTTGCTGTTGTTTGGGTTTGGTCTGGCTTCTCCTGGGCTTTTTCTTTTGTCTGGGAGGACAGGGTTCCTGGCCCTCCACACCTAACAGTGATACCTCCCTCCACCTTGTCCATACAAACAGCAACTCCTGTGTCCCCATCCTCGACCTTGTTGTGACGTGTAGCTGCACCACCACCAGCATCTCACATTTAAGCATCCTACTGTCTGTCTTTGACCACTTCCCCCACTCCTGGCGTCAATCTTCAGCAGTTCCTCACCCCCTAGGAACAGTGAACACACTGTTTTGTCACTTCTTTCCCTTTTCAAACTAGACTCCACAGCCTGTCACTCTGGTCATTCTGTGCACAAATTCTCACCTCTCTGTGCACATAGGACCCACTCTCCTTTCCTGTCTCTTACCGTCATAAGCACTGGGCAAAGCCAACTCTGGTTAAACCCAGCTCTGCTTATTCTTCATCTGCACCTGAGCAGCTAAACATGGATGAATTTGGAGCATCACTGAAATCGTTTTTACCTCTACAATGATTTTTTTCCTAAGGTTGCTTTGCACCTGCATTTTCTACCCTCTGGTTTCTCTGAAAGTATAACCATATGTTCTCTTATATTCCAGGAATAAAATTTCTGGCTCCCTGGTGATGAAATCTTTTCTTGTACCAAAGGACGTGTTCTTTTTAACAACTTTTCCTATCTCTTCAAGAACTAGAAAGGTGGTACGCAGGTACATTCAACTCACTCTCTTAACCAATCTTCTATCAAGACATATGCTTGTTAGTAATAAACTCAGAACAAATCAAATGATTTTTCATTTTAGTAAAGAAGATGGGACAAATACTAAGGTGGTAGGGCTGAACCCAATAATGATGGCTGGCTGGGGGATTTGCTTCACCCGCCCTGTGGCCCTTCTGGTAACAGAATCAAAGAAAAATCAGTCTAGAGAAAGAACAGGCCCAGTATCTATTCCCATGAGCCAACATGTTATAGTTTGCCCCCAGGGAAAAGAGAAAAGTAACTAGACCTCTGAGGAAAAGTGGAGCAGAAAAACATATTACCCAGTCGCACTAAGAACATTTCTCTTTTAAATGATCGGTGCCTAGAATAAAAATTAAATTTAAAAGGTCTTATTATTTTACTTAGTTTCACTACCTCAAAATATATCTGCTAAATAGATCGAATGCATCCTTTATTGCAGGCCTAATGGAATTTCAGCACCAACAACCTGATGCATTTTTAGTCCTTACCTTACAAAACTTCATGTCTATCAGATCCCTTAATGGACAGAGAAGGTCATTAAAGTTCCAGACATTTCTGCAACCTGGGCCTGGAAAGTAGCAAAACCCATTTTTTCAAATTTAGTGATGGCCTGTGTCGTACAAGCCGACTCCAAGGATCTAATTGGCCTGAGAATCTCCAATTCTGTTGGAGGCCAATTTGAACCTACATTTGTAATTTATGATTCAGGAAAACAGGACCCATACCTAATGGACATTTTTAGCAGCAAGGAGGAAAAAAGATTAGCCATCTCCTAGCCGAAGGAGGGTCAGTCTTCTAAGCAGGCTGGGCAGAGTCAAAGAGGCAGCTCCTGTAGCCGTGAGGTTCGTGGAGTTGGGCTTTGGTCAGTTGGGTCTCCACACATAAAAGCATGCCAGAACAAGCTTCTCCAGCACTATAACCCTTCAGGTAGCTGGGATAAGTTTGGTGAGATCAGCATAGCTATAGAAACACTACAAAACAGTTGTAAAATTAAAAAGATCATTGGGCTTCCCTGGTGGCGCAGTGGTTGAGAATCTGTCTGCCAACGCAGGGGACACGGGTTCGAGCCCTGGTCTGGGAAGATCCCCCATGCCGCGGAGCAACTGGGCCCGTGAGCCACAACTACTGAGCCTGCGCGTCTGGAGCCTGTGCTCCGCAACAAGAGAGGCCGCGATAATGAGAGGCCCGCACACCGCAATGAAGAGTGGCCCCCGCTCGCCACAACTAGAGAAAGCCCTTGCACAGAAACGAAGACCCAACACAGCCAAAAATAAATAAATAAATAATAAAAATAAAGGAATTCCTTAAAAAAAAAAAAAAGATCATTGAGTTGGGATGAGTTGGTGGTTTCAGGTGTAGTGTTACCATTTATTTCCTGGGAACAGTCTGGAGAAGTGGGTGGGGAGTCATTATAACATGGCTTAGTCAGCTTCAGAGTTAGAGCTGTGTGCACCTCAGTTCTGCCACTCATTAAGTCATGTGGCCTCAGACAAGACACCTCACTTCTCTGAGCTTCAGTAAAATGGAGATAGGAGCACCTGCCTTGAAGGATTGTTCAGTGAGATCAAGTATGTACTAAACATATCATGTGCCAAATCAATCAGTACTCTTATGGTAATGAGTTGACCCTTTCCGAAGACTCAAATTCCCAAGGACTTCAAATTTCTCAACACATTTTCCTGTCCATTACCTGCAACAAGGTGACCAGAGTCAGGGACTTGCATATAGCCTGACACACAGTAGATATCAGGAAATACTTATTAGCTTGGTTTAACTGTATCCTCAACCCTGATTAAACTCCCATTATCACTCCAAGGCATGACAAACTCTGCAGCCCCCAGAAAAAACAGGCTGATCTCAGAGCTTCCAAACTAATCCAGAGACAGTAATTTAGGGCAGAGGGTGTCAGGAAGAGGGCAGTAAACCAAGAGGTCCACCCACCGTGTGTGAAATAGTATCTAATAATTAGTGTCACAGGCATGTGGGAAAGGGTTTGCATCATCCTAGGTATGGGTCACTGCTCTGCGAAATTCCCCATAGCCCACTTTAATTCAGACTTCCAAGAACACCTTAGAAGGCCTAGGAGTTCCTAAAATTATAGGAATGAAATTTTCAATCACCCCACTGGTCAGCCAGTCACCTGAAATGACAAAGCCTCTTGGTCATCCTACCAATGTGCTGGACATCTTAACCTTGAGGGTTCCCTTTTTGCTGAAACTCAGGAATAAATGGAACAGCTTAGGGGAAACGTTTTTTCACCTATGATTAACAGACATACAGTGCCATCACATTCACCTACTCTGATTTAATATTTATCACTTCATTAGTGTGGAAAGCCCAAGATTATTGCTATGAAGGTCATGGAAGGATCCAAGTAAGGTCACTTATTTCTCCTTATCTAGCTGTGGTCATTTGCAGTCAGCTGTGTTCAGCCTACATGAAAACTAAAGCCTTGGACTTCCCTGGTGGCACAGTGGTTAAGAATCTGCCTGCCAACACAGGGGATACAGGTTCGGGTCCGGTCTAGGAAGATCCCATGTGTCACGGAGCAACAAAGCCCTTGCACCACAACTACTGAGCCTGTGCTCTAGAACCTGCGAGACACAACTACTGAGCCCGCCTGCCACAACTACTGAAGCCCGTGCACCTAGAGCCTGTGCTCTGCAACAAGAGAAGCCACCGCAATGAGAAAGAAGCCCACACACTGCAATGAAGATTAGCCCCCGCTTGCTGCAACTAGAGAAAGCCTGCACGCAGCAACAAGGATCCAAAGCAGCCAAAAATAAATAAATAAATAGATTAATTAATTAAAAAAAAAGAAAACCAGAGACTTTACTTCTTGCAGAGCCCTAATTACAGAAGGTTAGACAGTTAGTAGAGACATTTAAGATTTGCATAGGGACTTCCCTGGCAGTCCAGTGGTTAAGGCTCCACGCTTCCACTGCAGGGGGCGCAGGTTCCCTGGTCAGGGACTAAGATCCCTCATGCTGTGTGGTGTAGCCAAAAAAAAAAAAAAAGAAAAGAAAAGAAAAGAAAAGGTTTGCATAAACCTTCATCGTGCAGGTTTGGGATCCAAGTGAAAATGACAAGGAAAGCCATCCCACAGATTCTCATGTGTCACTTTAATGGCCCAGGTAGGGAGCCGGGAACCCATGTCAGGTGGACACTGCCCTCATGGGCATTCAGGCATCTTTTCCTGTGGCTCTCAGAGGACTCTGCCTGCAGCCCAGCCTTGGGTGCTCAGCTTACAAGCATTAGGATTCGCACCTGCTATTCAGAAATCAGGGCTCTCTCTCATCCCCAAAGAAAAGCCCATGGGAGGGCTATGCTCCACCTTCTTCTTGTATTAAAAGTATAGCTCAGCAATGGTCTTTGTTTAAGGACAAAGAGTGATCTTTGGCAAAGTTTACCCCAGCCTGCCTTCAAATAAGGTAGAAAAGTAGAGAGAAGTGCACAGAGCTAAATTTAGGCTATCAAAGTACATTAAAATACACATAAATGCCCTTTCTTTTATGAGAAGTGCTGACATCAGATAGTGGTTATGGCTTCTTAATGCTTTTACTTGTTAAAAACAAAAAGTTGGCAATTCTGTTATATTCCCTCCCTCCCCCATTCCTGTTTTTTAAAAAATTTTGCTGGTCCTTAACATCCAGAAATATGGAACATCTGGAAAAGAGAAAATAACATGATGTCTGTGCTGTAAACCAGCTGTGGGATCTCAAGCAAACCACTGAGAGTCTTTGGTCTTTAGTTTCTTCGTCAGGAAATTGGGGGCGAATGGAGCCAAAGGTGGACTTGGGCATGGCTTGGGGGCAGGGGCAAAGTCAAGTCTGGAGTCTCCTGTGGGTCACACACATAATAAATAGTCATCATTAAAAGATATTTTACTGATGGAAATTAATTAGGTAAGTTTCAGATATCCATAATATCATGTAAGTCTAGATCAGGAATTTTTCACAATATACAAATGTTGGGATTATTTCCTGTTCTTTCTTTCTTTCTAACAGTGGCTATGAAAGCCACTATACCCTATACCCAGCCTTCTTTGCTATCCCTGGTCCACTTTTGTTTCTCAAATGCCAAAAGTGGAGACCCTGGCACCAAAAGGAGTTTGCGTGCTGAGGTGCAGCCCCGTCTGTAACCTTCCTGGTGGTTCTGCACTGTCGCCTGAGTTTCACTCGGGAGCTCATGATTAATCAGCCCCCACTGCAGGGCTTGAAGTTCTGGCCAGCTCTGTCTGCTGCAGTCAGGAGCTCATAAGTCTAACGAGGTAAAGGACAGAGGGCAGCCAACAAGCCCCTCTTGGAAAGAGCTGGGAGTGTCAAGGCAAGATCTCTGGGAATATTATGGACACAATCTTGGCCTCAGGTTTTTGTTCCAATCAGCTAGCTAGAGATTCATAATCCAAAATTGGCTTCTAAAAGTGTGCTCAGCACATACCTCAGACTTTCGGCTCCTCAGATCCCAGAGGAGGGGTTCACTGTCAAGTTTAATATCCTTTGAATCTCCAAGGCTACAGAATCTTCAGACAGAGCCCAGGAAACAAGACATAATGGGTTCAAATATTAGCACTGCTGCTTACCAGCCATGTGACCCTCAGCAACTGATTTAATCCCTCTCAGGATCACTTTCCTCATCACTAAAATGAGATACAACGATGGCTTGTCATCAGGCTTCAATGAGAAACACAAGGAAAACGTTTAGCACAGTGTTGGGCGTATAGAAGATACTCAAAAATGTTATCATTATTATGTAAGGGTTTGTCTAGTACAGCAGCTCTCAAACTTTTTGGTTTCAGAACCCCTTTACACTTTTAAAAATTATGGAGAACCCCAAACTTTTGTTCATAAGGGTTATATGTATTGATATCTACTATATTTGGTATTAAAGCTTTAAAAAATGTCTAAAACACAAGAATACAGAAGCTCACATTCCATTAGCTATCAGAGTGATGACGTCATCACACGTTATCTAGCTTCTGGAAAACTCCACAGCACACGCTAAGAGAAAGACAATGGAAAAGGCAAATAACAGCTTAGTATTATAGCTTTGACCTTCACAGACCTCACGGCACACATCGAAAATCATGGGTACGTTATAGTCTTCTCTTTTCAGGAAATAGTATACTTTAAAATGCCCCACATTGTGGGCTGTTCTGCTTTTTTAGATTCCATCAGGTGAAGAAGCCAAGACTTCTTTTACTAAGTTATTCACAAGTTGATATTAAAAATTCTCATTTATAATCTGTGTAATTAGGTCTACAGTTTTTCTCATTTCTTCTAATTCTCTTCTTAACAGAAGAATGGGGGAATGTCCAAAAACAGCAATAATTGTTACTATATACTGGGCACCAATGTGCCAGGCACTGTGCCAGGAGCATAAAAAGCAAGTTGCCTGTGATCTTTACAATCACCTTTCAATGTACCCATTGTTATCCTAACTTTACGATTTGTCCGAGGAAACAGAAAAGTTAAATAACTTACATAAAATCATATTAGTAATTGATGTACCCAGAAGGAGTCCACCAGACTTCCCTGATTCTAAATATGCTCTACAATTTATTCTGCCTCTCTTGATCACTAAACAAGCACTTCACAATCATTTTGTTTTCTTATTTTTTAAGATAAATATAATGGCAGTGGTTGAGTCATGATCTCTTTGCATAGTTCTCCTTTTTAAAATAAATTCTATTTTACTATCAAAATCTCAGATGCTGTTTTTGCAGAAATTGACAAGCTAGTCTGAAAATTCATATAGAAATGCAATGGATTCACAATACTATCTTGAAAAAAAAGTTGGAGGACTTCCTAATTCCCAATTTCAAAATTTACTACAAAACTACAATAATCAAGACAGTGCAGTACTGGCATAATTATAGACACATGGATCAGTGGAATCGAATTGAGCCCAAAAATAAACCTTGATTTTCAACAAGGATGCCAAGGTGATTTAACAGGAAAGAATAGTCTTTTCAACAAGTGGTGCTGGGACAACCAGATATTCACTGAAAAAGAAAAGAGAAGAACGTGGAACCCTACTTCACACCATATACAAAAACTAAAATGGATCAAGGATCCAAATATAAGAGTTAAAACTGTAAAACCCTTAGAAGAAAGCATAGGAGTAAGTATTCATGACCTTGGATTAGGCAATAGTTTCTTAATAGGACACCAAAAGCACAAGTCATAAAAAGAAAAATAAATTGGACTTCATCAAAATTTAAAACTTTTGAGCCTCAAAGGAAACCACTAAGAAAGTGAAAAGACATCCCACAGGATGGGTGAAAATATTTGCAAATCATACATAAGGGACTTGTATCCAGAATATGTAAAGAACTCTTACAACTCAACAATAAAATGACAAATAACTCAATTTTAAAATAGGTAAGAGATTTGAATAAACATTTCTCCAAAGAAGATACACAGATAGCCAACAAGTACACGAAAAGATGTTCAACATCATTAGCCATCAGGGAAATGCAAATCAAAACCACAATGCGATACCAGTTCACACCCAACAGAATGGCTAAAAATTTTTTTTCAAGATTTTTTTTTGATGTGGACCATTTTTAAAGCCTTTACTGAATTTGTTGAACTATTGCTTCTGTTTCATGTCTTGGTTTTTATGGTCGCGAGGTATGTGGAACCTCAGCTCACCGACAGGAGATCAAACCCGCACCCCCTACATTGGAAGGTGAAGTCTTAACCACTGGAAACCAGGAAAGTCCTGTAGAATGGTTAAATTTTTTTTAAAAAAGATGTCAGACAAAAGATGTCTGACAAATGTCAGAGAGGGTGTAGAAAAGTTAGAACTCTCATACATTGAAGGCAGGAATATAAAATGGTGCAGCTACTTTGCAAAACAATCAAACAGTTACTCAAAAGGTTAAATATAGAGTTATCTTATGACCCAGCAATTTCACTCCTAGCTATATATCCAAGAGAACTGAAAACATATGTTCACACAAAAGCTTGTGCGTGAATGTTTATAGCAGCATTATTGATAATAGCCAAAAATGTCTTCAAATATCTATCAACTGATAAATGGATAAATAAAATGAGGTGTAGCTAGCTAGCTAGCTAGATATAGAAATAGATATGTGTGTGTGTGTATATATATATATATAATGGAATATGATTCAGCAGTAGCAAAGGAATGAAGTGCTGATTCATGCTATAACATAGATGAACCTTGAAAACATTATATTAAGTGAAAGAAGCCAGTCACTTGTGGACAATATATTGTATAACTTCATTTTTATAATATGTCTATAATAGACAAATCCATAGGGACAAAAATAGATTAGTGATTGAGAGGGGATGGGGGAGAGGTAAATGAGGGGTGACTCCTAAAGTGTACCAGGTTTCTTTTTGTGGTGATGAAAATGTTCTGAAATTAGATAGCGGTGATGATTGTACAACTTTGTGAATATACTAAAAACAACTGAATTGTATACTTTTAAAAAGTGGATTTTATGGTATGTGAAATACATCTCACTAAAGCTGTTATTTAAAAAACATGAAATACTATTCTTAAATTGGGTTTTGTATAATTGCATTCCTTCTGTTTTTCTTGACCTTCCAATCCACCCCAGGCAGTGAATCTGGAAACCAAACAAGTTATTAATTTTATTTAGTTGAAGTAATCTGCATTGCTGAAGGCTGAAGGAAATACAGTTTGAACCCAAGCATACCATATCATAAATTAAAGTGGGAAAGTTCATGTAAATAAAACCAGTAATAATTCAAGATTTCAACTTGTGAGTGTAGGCGTTATCCAGAGGAAATATGTTCCATGGGTGGGGGAAAAATGGGCTGGCATTTCATGGCATGGTTGGATCATTTTAAGCAAAGAATAAATGCTTCATCCCCATTTTTTGCCCTCTTGGTTTTTTTCCACAGATCCCAATTCCCACCTGAATTCACCGACATTCTGAAAGCTCCTGGGGAAGTTGTTGGAGACAGCTGACACCCAAGAGCAAGTGCCAGAGTCCTGCCCTCTGCAGATGAAGGCTGTGAGCAGCCTGGGACTCACTGAAGAGCCGGGGACCTTCCTGAGTCTCTCAGATACCAGCTGTCCTTGCGTGGGGTCTTGCCAAAGCCGGCACATCAGTGCAGCAGTCTGGGAGCAAAGGGCTCCCTGACACTTGTCACAGTGGTGAAATCTGGAAATGCTGAGTGAGTCCACTTAGGAAGGCAGAATGATGGGAAAATTAGATAAAAGAAGTCATTTGGTAGAATTAAGGAGAGAAAATAAGTTAAACCTCCCAACAGAATGTAATACTATCTCCAAGTCGACAGGTCATAAATACTCTTGTTACTTTTTCAGCCCATGAAAAATACTTCAGATTCTTTAAACATGTTACTTCTGAGCTACTCTTTTTTAAAGTGGTGACTAGAGATTGAGTTTACATGTTTCTGCAGGGGAGAAGGGGTTAATAAGAATGGGAGGGTTGCTATTGTTGTTGTTTGGTGTCTTACCATTTTTGGTAATACCGAAGCAACCGTAGTAGCCTTAAGAACCATCAACAAAAAGACAAGACAAGAAATAAGAGAAATAGTCAAAAATTTCCAGGCCCCACCTCCAGCTTCTAAACAACCCAACATTCCTTATGGGAAATGCATCATGTCCCACTTTGGTAATATTGATGTTTCAACAAAATTTGAGCCTCTCAAAATGCAAATATTTCATTGTCCATGAAAAGGACATTCATTAAATTAAAGCCAAAGAAAGGAAATGGGAAGAAAAATTCAAGAGGTTCAATGAAAATTAAAGAGATGAAAAAATAAATAAATAACTCTGACCAAACACAATTTTGCTGAGTTATACACAAATAATCAGGACCATATTGTGCAGATTAAATCTCCCTTGAACAACACTTCAATTTTAAAGTTAATAAGGCAAAGTGTTCAGTAAAAACTAAACCAAAAACAGCAAACATATATGGGATTTTGCCAGGAATGAAAATAGCTTTAAAAAAAAAAGCTTAAGATTTTGTTTTTCCTAAAACATCTAGATGCCTTCAGGGTAATGATTTCCCATGCCAGTGGTGACTAAAATAAGAGAAATTGAGAAGCCAAACCTCCCTCCCTTATCTGAATCTGGATCCATTTACTCTGAAAATTTTCACTACACTTATTTAAAGTATTTTAACTCATTTGCTTATAAATTTAATATTTTAAAAAAGACAGAAGTTTCTTTGATGAAATAATACTAAATATAAGTCAATACAAAAAGATGCTGAGAGTTTCCCTTCTGGATAAGAGAAGAGAAAATTAAAGTCAACTTAAAGTTGACTTAATTAAAGTCAATTAATTAAAGTCAAATTAATTAAAGTCAAATTAAAGAGAAGTGAAAAAAAAAGTCAACTAGAGACCATCCGAGTCTCTTTGGTCAATATTCAACCTTCCAGTGCTCCTTACAATTCCCTAGATCCCAATCATAACAGGTCATGCCTGACCATAAACACAATCCAGTCAGTTCTGCCATAATGCATATTTCTATAACACAACCTATTTCAGATTTGATTAATAATGTAAGTAGAAGTTACATGGATTCATACGTGATTTGTCCCAGTGTGTTAAAGTGGAGCACAACTGAATGCCAAGTACCCAAAGAGGGCTGAAAGCTGCAAACCATGGAGGATTATGATGCTGTACAAGGTGCCATTCATCCCCCATTCTTCTTTGCTCAGTCCAGCCATGTGCTCTGTATAACAAGGGCATGTTGTGCAGTTCTCCCCAAATTTTGTGCATTACACCCTTGTCTTCAGACCTCAGCAGATTCTCCTTGCCTTAGATCTCCTTCAATCAAGCTATCTTCATCTTTGTTTTAAAGATAGAGTTCTATATTCTAGTAATATTTATTTTTTAGGATGATTGTTTGTGCTGTCTAGTTACAAAGGTGAAAAGCAAAAATAAGCCCTGTTGTTTTTAGTGCTCAATTTTGCAGAACTCAGGATTTGGGGGAATGTACATATCACATGACAAAAGAAACATCTGTATCTGTGGGATGAAATGATCGTTTGCCTATTTATCTAGGATGGTAACTAACCTTGGTATAGAGAATTCATGGCACTTGTTGGATTGTTTAGTTTGACATGTCGAGCCTCTCCATTAACTAAATAAACCAGATTATTGCCTTTTCCCAAGTTCATTTCCTAACCCACATTGGGTCAGGTGAAAGAAGGCAAAAGGAATAGATGGAATGTTCTCTGTCACCTTTTTCTGCAAAGAAGATTGGTAAATGCTAGAGAAGAAAGACCAGAGAAGGAGCAAAACCAACGATCAATGCCGCATGTTATCCTGATAAACTTGGAATATTTCTAAATGCAATGTCTCAAACACTGATTGTTTTGCATCCAAACCTCTAAACTGACTCAGCTATTAAAAGGGACTGGCAAATTTTTCCTATGAGTCCTAGTTTAGTCTAGTTTAGCCAATAATTTGGAATTGTGCCTAGTTGGGATAAATACTGCCTCTTGCTCTTTCATTGACAACAGTCCAAAGTGGATTGGGAGTTTGCCCAAAACAGTGGATCTGAACTGAAAGGGCATCACCAAACACCTCTGATAACCCAACCTGACTCCTGACCCCCAAGACCCCCTTTTGTTTCAAAGCATCACAGCTGACACGAGCAGAAAAGAAAGAGCTACAGTTATTTCTATAAAAGTTGATGGTCCAGGGCTAGCAATGGAATTTTTGTTGAAGTATCAGTTCTCACTCTGATTGAAGGGAAAAAAAGTGCTGGTCTGTTTCTCCATAAATGAAAATCATGTTACATACTCAAGGGACCAGGCCCTGGAGAAAGATGAAGCAGACATGGCTCTGACCAGCAAGAAGCTTACAATTTCCTGTCCAGGAAGTTACAGATATTTACATAGGCATGGAAATATCCACTCTTGCATGAGCCTGAGAGTGGGTGTTCCTTACATTTTGCCTTCTAGGTGCCTTGCTTGCCTCACCCTACTGAATGGATGCAGACTTCATGCTCACTACTCTTAAAAACTCAAGGTGATATATATAACTTGCACAGTTTCTCATTTTCATTCAGATAAAGGAAGTTGGTCCTAATTATTATTCTCCATCTCAAAAATGGGGAAACTGAGTCTTAGAGGCCACTGAGCACAAAAGCAATGAAACCAAGGTCTGGTTCCAAAGCCTGTGCTCTTCCATAGCATTTGTGACATTTTGTTAAATAATGTCTTAATATAATAGATTTATTAGGCAATTATATATATGCACATATATATATTATACATGAAACATTAAAAGATACTATATATCTAATATATAATGGCCTGTTAAATAATGGCCTAATGTAGATAGATAGATAGATGATAGATAGATAGATAGATAGATAGATAGATAGATAGATAGATAGATAGAAATCTTGTATCAGTCAGGATAAGCTAGGAAACAAATCCCCAACTCTTGGTGGCATGAAGTATCTCTGAGAGGTCGGGGCCACTCCTCAGGGCAGCTGTCCTCCATGTAATAACTCAGCATCACCTCTCCATATCAATAAATGTTTCCACACTTGCTGAAGCTGGGAAAAGAGGTTGAAGAGTTGAGCATCATCAGTTAAAGGCTTACCTGGGAGTATCACTTCTGCTGATATTTTACTGGTCAATGCAAGTCACATGGCCATGCCCAACTTCAGGGAGACAGGGATGGACAATCTTCCCAGCTGCCTGGAAGCAGAGGGAAACCAGACTCTAATAAAGAGTAGTAACATCTGCCACACTGCTCACCAGCAATAACTAGGACAGTGCAGTGATTCAAAACAAAAGGTGATAGATAACTTGCCATTCCTACTCTCTTTGTCTTTTGCTAATAAAAAAAAGCACCCCCCCAAAAATATCATAACTGGTGGTTAGGCTTAACCCACCATTTATTCAGGCAATCATGTTAAGACATCTACTGGCAGCCACAGTGAAAACCACAACCAACATTTATAGGATGCTTCACAATTTACATAACATTTTCATATATATTCACTCTATCAAGCAATATGAGAAGCCTCCCAAAAGTTTTGAAATGTTTCTTTTCTTTGGATTCTCACTATATGCTATGAAATTAAAACCAAGGGCTAGACTGAGTGCTGAAGCTAAGTATAAAAGGATTCAAGGGGAGAGGGGTCAGTGTGTGCCCAATGTCACAGAGAGCTTCATGGGAGGGCAACTCGAAACTACATTGCAGGCTGAGCTTCGTGGGTAGGGTGTGGACAACAGTTCTCTCCACTGGGCCCTCCTCATGCTGATCCTGGGGGAAACAGTTACCTAACCTCAGCTGGGCAGATGTTATGAAGTTTGATAAGTGTATCTCATAAATTGGAAGTTGAAAAGTGCTGGCCTCTGAGCTGATGCTAGCTCATGGGTATACTCAGTTTGGCCCACCATTTTAACAAATGAACTGCCATCAAAATTTTGTTTCGAATCATTGTGTTTTATTTCTTGAAACATTTCAATTTTAGGGGGGCTTTGAAGAACATTTACCACTCTTACAAACTCTCCCACCTCCCCTCCCATACCTGTCCACAGCCTCCAGAAGCTGGAAGAGGCAAGGAACGGATTCTCCCCTAGAGCCTTCAGAGGGATTACAGCCCTGCCAACATTTTGATTTCACCCCAGCAAAACTAATTTCAGACTTCTGGCCTCCAGAACTGTAAGAGGATAAATGTCTGCAGTTTTAAGCTACCAAATGTGTGGAAATTTGTTACAGTGGCAATAGGAAGCTAATATGACCAGAATTCCAGATGTTCTGGTTCCCACTTTCCAGATGAGGAGACTGTGGCCCAGTGAAAGAAAATGACGTCCCCATCATCACAAAGCTAGAGAGTGGGAGTCCAGACTAAGAAACGTGGCAGCCAGCTCCCAGGTTGGGGCTCTCTTCCTTCACCAAACCATCTCCAAGAGGGATGTATGTGACCACAGAACTTTTTCCAGGAGATCATGGGAAGAACCCACCATGACTTAAAACAGGAACCACAAACCAAAATCCGTCATGGCTTCAAGCCTTGGGTAAAAGCAACATGCTGGTGTGGAGAAGCTTCTGGAAGAAACACCCAGGCTGTGCCTCTTGCTCCCAGAGTGCTCTTGGGAAGGTCCCTCATGTCCCTGGGCCTCAGTTCCCTCATGTGTAGGAGGAAGAAGTTGGGCCGCACCACTGGTTCTCAGAGACTCCCCACTTGGGGTCTTTGTGAGGGCTGAGGGAGCAGCCCCAGGAAGTGTTAGCCTTCATGCTCTGCCTTGACCCCTTCAACCTGAAGTACTCCCTTCTACCAGCTTCCCACACTGCACCTCTGTACCCATTTCTTTTGAACAAAAGTCTCCATAGTTAAAATTAAATTTGAAAACCACCATCTCTAAGCCTTAAATCTTTGCAGTTCCAGAACTCCACGTGGAATAGCAGCAACCAATCTACCGTCACTGTGTGTCCAGAGAATGGGTCCCAGTAAGCAAGACCGAGGGTCTTCCCAGGAGTCAGAAAGCACTTAACAGGCACGAACCGCAAAGTTATTCCACCCCGGCATCTGTGTCCATCAGAGAGTTCCTCTGTTCGCAGGCCCTGTGTCACAGCTGTTTTATCATGAATGACCTGAGCCACCCCTCACCAGTGGGCATTTAATGGCGTGAGGCACTGCCCTGGGAACGCACAGACCTGTCAGGGTCCTCCTTAACGCTCACCAGGCACTGGGCTACTGTGCTTACACAGGCCCATAATCGTTCTAGTGAACACACACTAAAACCAGACAGATAACGGCCCAGGCCTGGAGGGCACACCTCCTGGCGATCGGGCCTCTTAAGCCAAAAAGAATCTGTTTGGGTTTCCCTATCACTGATGGTCCCTGAAACTTACGTGGCCATTCTCTCCATCCACTCTGACACTTGGAAGAAAATGTATGATTAAAAGCAACTGTTGCATTATGAAAACGAATTGGACAAACTAACGTTATTGGCTCTGAGGCCAAGTAATAAAAAGGTAAATGTGAACAGTTGTGCCAGTTAACGTCCCTGGGTAATTGATTAAGTACGGTAACCCCCAAGAATCTGCCTCTTTTCAGCTCATACAAGTTAAAGTGCAGAAAGTAGGAAGTACAAAATATGCCCACTTTTAAAAGCTTTATTTTAAAAAGCTTTTTATATTGTCCCCACCTGCACCATGATTAAGCACTCATTATTGCAGTAACAATGGCTCCATTGTTTCTTTTTTTATCCTAATAACCATATTTAAATTGCAGAAATTTTTGAGAGCTATAGCCATAATGAAACTGAGGTCCAGGAAGGTTGATTGCTTTTCCCAAGGTCACAGAGGGGCAGAGCCAGAAGCCTAACACACAGCTCCAAATTCTCAATCCAATCATTGCTTTAAGACATGTAACAAAGGGTCATTCACCACTGTCCCAGTTCAGAAGGTCTTGAGCTTATCCTATTCAGCAACACAAAGAATATATGTAGCAAGCCTTACCACCTGTAGTAGTCTGGGTTCTCCAGAGAAACAACCAACAGGCTCATACACACACACACACACACACACACACACACACACACACACACACATACACATCTGTCCCATGTGATATCTGCTGGGGCTTCTTCACTCATATATCTGGTGCCTCCACTAGAATGGCTCCAGCAGCTGGAAGCTGGCTGAGCCAATTGACTGGGGTCGCAGGTGTGTGGCCTCAGTCGACTGGGCTTTGATCTCCTCCATGTAATGTCAGGGCTTCTCCTTCTCCACACAGCCTCTCCAAAGAACTCTCCATGTGGTCCCTGCAGCAAGGATATCCATATTTATTGTATGACGGCTCGAGGCTCCCAAGGACACACGATCACATCTACTAGACCTTCTTAAAACTGAAGTCCACACGGGCCCTGTGGCACCTCTGCTTCATTCTATTAATTAAAGCAACTCACAGACCCAGATCAGAATCAAAAGAAGGAGATGAGACACAAGTATGTGAGTACCAGGTGAGCTTCATTGAGTCATGAGAGTTAAACATGCTCTATCATTCATGACAGCCTTGTGCTAAATCCATGTACCCATCCAAGTCTTTCCAGGGTGAGACTCCTTTTATTCTTTGGGCAGCTTCTCTTGGATCAGCCCCATTTTCCTGGGCCATAATTTCCCTCTGTAATTTCCCTTCTTCTTTCCCCTGGAGGTCGCATGGTACCTCCAAAGACATTTGCATCTCAAGCCCACTTTTCAGCAAGCTCTTTCACACTAGAGTAGATAGCCCATTAGACCCAGAAACTTCCCCCCAAACAAAACTAGTTTTTGTTTCCCTTGAGAGTCTAGAAAATTTAATATCCAAATTTTCCAGGAGCTCTAGGGCAGCAAAGATACGGCGTTCCATCCTTCTAATGCAAAAACAAAGGGGAAAAAGAAATGAATGAATTGCTTTTCCATTTTCAGAAACTGACTAGTAGAATGGTTAAGACAGCTAAACTCAGAGCCAGCCTGGAACTTACTAGTTATCTCAGTGTCCTCATCTATAAATGGGTATCATCCATCCCAGGGGCTGTTGTTAGGATTAAATGAGTAAATGTAAAGTACTTGGAACAAAACGAAGTGTTTTCTATGCTCATATAAACAGTTGTATCTTGTCATGCATGGCATGCATCATCCTCAAGTGCCCAGTGTGATAAGCAGGCAGTCCAAGAAGATACAGTTTCTAAGATATTCATCTTAATCCTTTATCTTAGAAAAGGAAGCCCCATCAAGATGCGAAAAAATGCTAGGATCCTTCTAGAGAAGGAATATGGGTCAGTATCAAGCTGTCCCCAATACATCCAGGTATTGGATTCCCAAAGGAAACATATTTGGGGGTATTTTCTACCAAAAAATTTATATGGAAATTATATAAAATATATATAATAGGTGATAGATTCTCAGACTCACCCACAGAAGGCTGTAGAAGCCATCATGCACCCAGGTGTAACAGTATAAAAGAAGCGAAGTTCCTACCTTCATATATGGGTCCTTCCCTCCCTTCCTCTCAGCTTACCTACCCAGTCATGGGCCTTGGGATGTCCTGATTCTAAGTCACCCCCAGCCCCCCATCAATACGGTGGGGTGGGAGGATAGGTAAGGAAGATGAAGGAAAATCTGTAGGGCCACAAGAGAGAGTCCCAGATGAAAGGGCAAACATGGGTGAGGCTTCACAACCCAAACCACTTCTCTGCCCGGCCCCTTTCTCCTCATCCATAGACCGAGGGTTAAGCTCTTAAGAGACAGTGTCAACTTTGTCTTAAAATGCCATTTACCAGACAGACTTTTTTTTTTAACATAGTCAGATGTGTCCTTCTACTGTTTTTCTTGCTTTTGTGGTTTCAGGCGTACCACGTACAATAAATCCCCTACATACGAACAGGTTCCATTCCAAGAGCTCATTCGTAAGTGCAACAAAATTAGACTAGGTTCCCAACTAACATAATCGGCTATATAGTAGTGTACTGTAATAGGTTTATAGTACTTTTCACACAAACAATACATAAAAAACAAACACAAAAAATAAAGAAAACATTTTTAATATTACAGTACAGTACCTTGAAAAGTACAGTAGTACAGTATAGCAGCTGGCATACAGGGGCTGGCATTGAGTGAACAGGCAAGAAGAGCTACTGACTGGAGGAGGGAGAGGAGGTGGGAGATGGTAGAGCTGAAGGATCGTCAGCAATAGGAGACAGAGGGCAAGCTGCAGTTTCACTCACGCCTGACATTGATGGCACAGCTCCAACAAGGAACCAGATGCACGTTCGCATCTTGGAAGGTTTGCAACTTGAAGGTTCTTATATAGGGGACTTACTGTACTTTAAATGCTCTGACCTTGCCACGGGACGTGTGTCAAGTACACCACTCTACCAGCAGTGGCCCAGGGGCCCACCAGAGGCAGTTTCATAGACATTCTTTGCTCTCACCTATGTTTTCCAATCCCCACTGTGTGCTTGTGGCTGCACAGACCCTGCTCTGGGTGGTTTCTCTCACACCCCCAGACCCCCGACTTCCTTTGGATCTTACAGAGAGATGTGGGTTCTCTAGTTATGATTCTCGGCTCAACCCCACCCCCACCCCCCACCCCCGCCTTCTCTAGGACCTGGCTAAGCTCTCCTAGGCTCGCCTTGGCCAGGAACCACTATCTGGCTACTCAAGCCCTTCATGAGGTTAAATCAAACTGGGATAAAAGACAAGTCACTTTCTTTGTACTATTCAGCCAGAAGGCCAAGCCGTTGACCAGAGCTCCAAGACTGACGGTCTTTCTTACTCTGAACTGAAAGGAAGCATGGGAGAGGGTCCAGAAAGGCTTCTATACAAACAACTGATGTCTGGAAACAGGCAGACCTTCAACGGCAAATGTCTTTTTTATAGCACCTTGAAGTTAAAATGACATTTAATTATGTGAATTCATTCCTGTTTTATAAGTGAATCCCAAACATTAGTTTTATTTCTAAGTAATATTTGATGAGTTTCATAACAATCTTTTTACAGAACCAAGGAAAAGAGATGACTCACAAACATAATAAAATTGGGTTCTCTCACTTCCCTTGGCAAAGCAGATAGTCTCCATAAGTCAATTTTTCTAAATTAACATGTGTTATTTTTTAGCCAAGAAAATAATTTGCAAGTGAACACAGAGATGGGTCTCGAGCTCCTCCAAGGACCACAAAGCATATCTCTCAGGCTCCGCGTTAGATATTTTTTCTCAGAAGAATCGCTCAGAAATTTTTGTTCCTCTCGGGGTTATAAATGATTCATTTACTTTTTTCATCTTTGACATTTTATGTGTTGCATATAATATGACTGAAATCATTTTAAGTCAAGGAAAACTGACTTAGCTGTTTAAATTTCTGGATTTCTCTGTGAGACTTCTTTTATCACCAGGTAAATTGGGGTTCACATATCATCAAAGCCAAGAAAACATGGCAAAGCCAGAGTATTTGAAAACAGCTGCAAAAAAATGGGAATAAAAAAAGGGGAGAAAAAAATTTTAAAGACAGCCCAGGAAGATGAGGCAAGTTCGGAAATGTTAATAAAATATGGAGAAATGAAACCATAACAAAGTTCAGTTTTGTCAAACACAGCATGTTTTTCACTGAAACTGCATCAATGTCTCTGTTCAGTTCATCTGGGTCAAAACCTTCTGCTAATATCCCCAACGTCATTAACCTTAGGGACTTTTGGCAAAGTTCCCAGTATTAAAATATATTTGAAACAAATTCATCTTCATCTGTCTTCTGTGACGTTTGTGCTGTCTTCACGCAACTGTTAGGAGACCAGTTTTGACTTTTCTCTCTGGGTCTCCATGAAAATACTAATTCTGATCACTGGAACGATTGCCTAAACCACCTTATTTCACCATCTCATTCTCCCACTTTCCCCTTCATTCACTCATCATTTATTCAGCTAAGCCTTATGAACTCTCCCACTAAAAGGCAGCATAGTGACGTGTAAGGCTGTGGTTTCTAGAGCCAGACGGCCTGCTTTTTACTAGCTCTGTGACCTTGGACAGTTCACTTACCTCTCTGTGCTTCTGTTTCCCAACTATGAAATGGGGATGATAATAACTATTCCCAAAATTATAGGATCATTGTGAGGATTAAATAAGTCAATACTTACAACAGACTTAGCACAGAGCAAGCCCTCAATAGACGTTATTTATTGCTATTGCTACCTACAACTAACTTTCATTTGGTGCTGGATATTTCCAAAGGGAATGCAAAGAGAAAAAAGATGTTCTTGACTTTCCCATGTATCACCACCTAAATTCAATAGGTTTTTATTTTAAATCATTGCAGCTAAATGTTTGTATTGCCTTTTGGTTCTGTCTGATTATTGTAAAATTACAGTGCTTTTAGGAATCTGAAGACCTTGTGCATTTTAAACCCTAAAGCTGATGTCGTACCCTGAACACGAGCTCCCGTCCACGTCTGTAATATCTTTGCTATGGAAATGGCTCCCCTCAGTGGACTCATTGAGCAATTATATATCCTCCCCCTGAAAAGAACAGGAGTTCTTCTTGGGCTGGTCTCTGACATCAATAGCTAAAGTCATTTTATAGCATTAAATTGTGTTTAAATTTGTTTTCCCAAGATTCATTCCACAAATCCAAACCCCATTACAATCTCATAATATCATGATGTCCCATCAGAAAAGAGAGTCAGTATTGAGCTGTACCAACAAAAAGCAAAGACATATTTCCACCTGATTAAAATTAAAGGTGTGTGCAAGTGGCAAAGTGGTTTACACATTTGTTTAAGTCTAAGCATGTTTTAAACATTAGTCTATTGACTGCTAGAGAATCTGGAGGAGAAATGGAAGAACCAGATATTATACTTTTCCAGATGCCAAAGCAGGTCTGGAAATTATTGAGATTTTCCATATTTTAAGCTGGTATTTTATAAAGTATCTGCAGGGTCTTCAAATTGTTGGCCATGTGAACTATGTAATGAAGATACATTCTCCAGATTTTCTTTCCCTCTTTTTTGATATTTGGGGATTGGACTTGATCTCTTTACAGTTCTGGAATTAAATAAAAATGAGTGAATTTTCTGAATGTATGTTAGTTGACATATACTTTCAGGAACTCAGTCATGGACCGGGTGATGATTATGGTGATGATGGCAAGGATGATGAAGATGAAGACGATGAAGATGATGATAGCACCACTTATACAGCACTTACACAGGCATTGTGTTACGTACATCACATGAATCATCTCACATTATCCTCACGATACCTCTTTACAGTAGGTGCTCTTATTATCCTCATTTTACAGATGAGAAAACAGTCACAGGGTTACACAACAATTTGCTCAAGGGCACATGGCTAGTAAGTTACTGAGCTGCAGTTTGAATCCTGCTCCCGTCCTTAACCACTACACTATTCTGCATCCTCCATAATGACTAGAAATAAAAACTCTGAACTGTATGTGAACATCCATTTGTAGAGTTGGACTTAATGATATTCATTATAAGCATATGGTTAATGAAAATGAAATCTTATTTACAAAAAAGCATTCCAAAGAAGACATGCAGATAGCAAATAAGCCCATGTAAACATACTCAACGTCATTAGTCATGAGAGAAATACGTATCAAAATCACAATGAGATACCACTAAATATATATTAAACCGGCTAAGAAAAAAATTTTTTAAGCCTTATTATATCAAGTGCTGAAAAGGATGTAGAGCAACTGGCAAAATCATACATTGCTGGTGAAAATGCAAAATGGTACAGTATTTTCGAAAAAGGCAGTTTGGCTCTTTTTATAAAGTTAAATAGTCACTTATCATATGATGCAGCAATTCCATTCCTAGGTATTTACCCAGGAAATTGAAAATATCTTCCCATTACAAATACCGGTAGGCAAATATTTATAGCAGCTTTATTCGTAATCACCAAAAACTGGAAATAATCCAAACATCCATCAGCTACTGAATGGATAAACGAACATTCACGCCATAGAATGCTCCTCAGTCCTAAACAGAAACAAACCACTAATACGTGCAACAACGTGGATGAAGCTCATGTGCATCATTCTCAGTGAAAGAAGACTGCTCAAAAGGCTACACACTCCATGGCTCTGCTCTTGTGACATTCTCCAAAAAGCAAAACTACAGGGAGGTAGAAGAGATCAGTGGTCGCCAGAGGCTGGGGGTGAAGGAAAAGACACAGTGTACTTCTTGGGGTGGTGAAAATGTCTATGTCTTGATTATGGTGTAATTAACCATATACTAATTATATTATAACCTTATGCTAATTATATAAGATAATATAGCCATATGTTAATTATATAATAATATAGTCCAACCGTATGTTACTTATACCTCAAAAAATCTGACATGAAAAGAAAAGGGAAGGAAAGACAGATGGAAGGAAGAAAGGAAGGAAAGATGGGTGGAAGAAGAACTAACAAGAGAATCAGTAATCAGTGTAGCAAAGTGGTTAAGAGCCTGGGCCTAGGTGTAGACTTCCTGGGTTCAACCACTGTGGGACTTGAGGTACATATTGAACCTCCTTGTATCTAAATCTCCTCTTCTATAAAATGGGGTAATAATGTTTCTTACTTCCGGGAATTCCCTGGTAGTCCAGTGGTTAGGACTCGGCGCTTCCATTGCAGGGGTCCTGGGTTCAATCCCTGGTCGGGGAACTAAGATCCTGCAAAAACCCTGCAGCGCAGCCAAAAATAATAATAATAATAATAATAATAATTCTTACTCTAGAGTGTTGTTGTGAGGATTAAATTAGTTAATATTTTTATAGCACTTAGAGCAATATTTGGCATATAGTAGGTTCTCAATAAATATTTATACCATGAATGATCATATCATGGACTGTGATGCAACATAATCTACAAATTAGCTCAACTGTGTACTTAAGTACACAGAATCCGGACTTGTTAAGACTTCTGCCCTGACACTGTTTACTAATCCAAGCTGGTAATGGGCATCCAGGTCACATCTTTTTCTACTTCCTGACTCTGAATGTACAACTAAATCCTTAGCTGGTTTTCATTGTTCCAAACCAACCTCTAAACTGTCATTTCTGCTAACACCAATTTTGTCTAGTTCGAACCCAAAGCTGAAACCCAGCTTTCCACCTGTTCCCACGCACAGCATTCACCATGTGAGTCATTTAAGCCCCCAAACCTCAGCTGAATGTGAGTAGTCTCTTCTTCACGACCCGTCCGCATCCCTCCCACCCCACTTACACAGGAAGACTTCAGAGCAGCTTCAGGAGGCATGGAGACGAGCCCATGAACTCTGCTGCACCACCCCCCAAGAGACCAGTGGTCTCTTAGAAGTGACCACAGTGAGGCATGGAAGGGGGCTGAGTCTAATGAGATCCCCCTTCAAGAGGCCAAACAAACCACACTGCAGGGCAGTTAGTCCAGGGGGAGAAGGGTGAGGTTTATGCACTGGCTCCTATGTCCCAGTGCCAAAGGTCTGCCCCACCGGGTGTTAACTCCCCACACCTCACAACTGTGCACAGGTGTACACTGAGCAAGGGTCTTCTGTGTCCCTTGCCCTGTCCTGGGCTGAAGACAAGAGACAGGCAGCACAAACAAGAAGGAACGCCTGTGCAAAGTCACTGGGAGCTCACTCAGAGCTGGTTGCCATGGCAATAACTGGAAAAACAGGTCAGGCCAACAGGCTATGAATTGTGCAGAAGTGGTATCTGCTTTTCCACAATCCAGTAGTTCCACTCCTTGGTATGTCTTGGAAAAGAAAAATCACACATGTCCACAAGGACACAGGTGCTAAAATTGTATTGTTGCATTATTGCATAATAGCAAAGAAGAAGGAGGAGGAGACTATCTGAACCACTAAATGTCCATCAATACGAGAATGATTTATGATTGTGTAGTATAATCAGAAAATGAAATGTTATACATTAACAATGAACGAATTAGAGCTGCAGGTATCAACATGCAAAATCTTACCAGTAAAGAATTAGAATTACTAAAGGATTAGCAAGGTGACTGGATATAAGAACAAGATGTAGAAATAAATTACATTTCTCTATAACAGCACCAAATGACTAAAAACACAATTTTCCCCAAAGGCACCACTTATAATAGTAACAAAATTATAAAGCAAAAATAATTCTCATATTTCCTCACCTTTTATAGCTGCTGGCTGTCACTGGATACTGCCTAAAGATGACCAATCAAGTAATAAACACATAAGTATATTTTCATATAACACAAATATAAATGCCAGAATTAAAATATATATAATTCAGAAAAATCAGTAGATAAATGAGAGAGGAGAAAAGGATGTAGTGTAAGTCAAAAACAAAAATGTTTATTTTCATGACAGTAGTTCTCAGAATATGGTCCCAAACAAAATCATCAGCACCACCTGGGAACTTGCTAGAAATGCAAATTCTCAGGCCCCACTCCAGACCCGCCAACTCAGAAACTCTGGGGGTGTCTTAGGAAACACTCAACTTGTTTTCGACACACATTAAAATTTTGGTAAAACTGCTTTCTTTCTTTTTTTTTTTTTTTTAATTTTCTCAATCAGCTGTGGGTCTAGATATGGTCAATCCAGGTGGCATCACAGCCCCTGAACGAATTTTGTAAGAATTTCTCTCTCTTTCACTGTCTTTGTTTCACGGGTTTTTAAAAGTAATTGATTTTTTTTTTTCACACACACACACTGTATTTTATTTTTACAAGAGATAAATAGACTGACACCAAGCATTGTACATGGATGACCACAACAAAAGCAACAATGATTGCAATTACCAAACATGAAACACACTCATACTATGTCATAATATTGACATTCAGTCCATTATTCCTCCACTGTAACAGCTCCTTTACTTTTCAGTGAAAATTGATTTGTATATTCTTTGCCTCTGAGTCCTTGTGGGATTTTTTTTTTTTTTAATTCAGACAGAAAGTCACAAAAATTATACTCATCCTCATCAGTTCACTCAGTCCCATGTAATTAATTTTTTTTTCATCTTGATCTTTTGTTAGCACTTTTATGAGTTCATCAGTTTTTCATTAGAGTTCTGAAAATGCTTATTCATTCAGTTCAGCAGTACAGTCAGTTACCAGAAACCTGTACTTGTCAGAGTCTTTTCCATGAATTTCTTGAAGATGAAACCCTTTTATAGGAACATATTTGCAAAAGCATCAGAGTACACCCAGAACTGTCTGTAAATGACAAAAGACTTAAAAATGACCACAGTTAAAGATTTGATGAAAGTTCATAATAATGCAGTTGACAAGAAAATTAGTTATTTCTGAGATATACATTTTAAAGTAATAACTAGGATTATTACTTATAACATTATACCAGAACATATAAGATTTTTAGAAATTTCATGTAATGTCTGAAACATTTATATTAACATATTTCCATACATATTTCCATACAAATACAAATATAAGATTTTTAGAAATTTCATGTAATGTCTGAAACATTTATATTAACATATTTCCATATATATTTCCATACAAATACAAATATAAGATTTTTAGAAATTTCATGTAATGTCTGAAACATTTATATTAACATATTTCCATACAAATAACCCAATGAAAGTTTAGTATTAGTTGTTTTGTTTGTTTTTTTATACTGCAGGTTCTTATTAGGCATCAGTTTTATACACATCAGTGTATACATGTCAATCCCAATCGCCCAATTCAGCACACCACCATCCCCACCTCACCGCAGTTTCCCCCCCTTGGTGTCCATATGTCCATTCTCTACATCTGTGTCTCAACTTCTGCCCTGCAAACTGGCTCATCTGTACCATTTTTCTAGGTTCCGCATACATGCATTAATATACGATATTTGTTTTTCTCTTTCTGACTTACTTCACTCTGTATAACAGTCTCTAGATCCATCCACGTCTCAACAAATGACTCAATTTCGTTCCTTTTTATGGCTGAGTAATATTCCATTGTATATATGTACCACAACTTCTTTATCCATTCGTCTGTTGATGGGCATTTAGGTTGCTTCCATGACCTGGCTATTGTAAATAGTGCTGCAATGAACATTCGGGTGCATGTGTCTTTTTGAATTACGGTTTTCTCTGGGTATATGCCCAGTAGTGGGATTGCTGGGTCATATGGTAATTCTATTTTTAGATTTTTAAGGAACCTCCATATTGTTCTCCATAGTGGCTGTATCAATTTACATTCCCACCAACAGTGCAAGAGGTTTCCCTTTTCTCCATACCCTCTCCAGCATTTGTTGTTTGTAGATTTTCTGATGATGCCCATTCTAACCGGAGTGAGGTGATACCTCATTGTAGTTTTGATTTGCATTTCTCTAATAATTAGTGATGTTGAGCATCTTTTCATGTGCTTCGTGGCCGTCTGTATGTCTTCTTTGGAGACATGTCTATTTAGGTCTTCTGCCCATTTTTGGATTGGGGTGTTTGTTTCTTTGATATTGAGCTGAATGAGCTGTTTATATATTTTGGAGATTAATCCTTTGTCCGTTGATTCATTTGCAAATATTTTCTCCCATTCTGAGGGTTGTCTTTTCGTCTTGTTTATGGTTTCCTTTGCTGTGCAAAAGCTTTGAAGTTTCATTAGGTCCCATTTGTTTATTTTTGTTTTTATTTCCATTACTCTAGGAGGTGGATCAAAAAAGATCTTGCTGTGATTTATGTCAAAGAGTGTCCTTCCTATGTTTTCCTCTAAGAGTTTTATAGTGTCCAGTCTTATATTTAGGTCTCTAATCCATTTTGAGTTTATTTTTGTGTATGGTGTTAGGGAGTATTCTAATTTCATTCTTTTACATGTAGCTGTCCAGTTTTCCCAGCACCACTTATTGAAGAGACTGTCTTTTCTCCATTGTATATCTTTGCCTCCTTTGTCATAGATTAGTTGACCATAGGTGCGTGGGTTAATCTCTGGGCTTTCTATCTTGTTCCATTGATCTATGTTTCTGTTTTTGTGCCAGTACCATATTGTCTTGATTACTGTAGCTTTGTAGTATAGTCTGAAGTCAGGGAGTCTGATTCCTCCAGCTCCATTTTTTTCCCTCAAGACTGCTTTGGCTATTCGGGGTCTTTTGTGTCTCCATACAAATTTTAAGATGATTTGTTCTAGCTCCGTAAAAAATGCCATTGGTAATTTGATAGGGATTGCATTGAATCTGTAGATTGCTTTGGGTAGTATACTCATTTTCACAATGTTGATTCTTCCAATCCAAGAACATGGTATATCTCTCCATCTGTTGATATCATGTTTAATTTCTTTCATCAGTGTCTTATAGTTTTCTGCATACAGGTCTTTCGTCTCCCTAGGTAGGTTTATTCCTAGGTATTTTATTCTTTTTGTTGCAATGGTAAATGGGAGTGTTTCCATAATTTCTCTTTCAGATTTTTCATCATTAGTGTATAGGAATGCAAGAGATTTCTGTGCATTAATTTTGTATCCTGCAACTTTACCATATTCATTAATTAGCTCTAGCAGTTTTCTGGTGGCAGTTTTAGGATTCTCTATGTATAGTATCATGTCATCCGCAAACAGTGACAGTTTTACTTCTTCTTTTCCAATTTGTATTCCTTTTATTTCTTTTTCTTCTCTGATTGCCGTGGCTAGGACTTCCAGAACTATGTTGAATAATAGTGGTGAGAGTGGACATCCTTGTCTCGTTCCTGATCTTAGAGGAAATGCTTTCAGTTTTCCACCATTGAGAATGATGTTTGCTGTGGGTTTGTCATATATGGCCTTTATTATGTTGAGGTAGGTTCCCTCTATGCCCACTTTCTGGAGAGTTTTTATCAGAAATGGGTGTTGAATTTTGTCAAAAGCTTTTTCTGCATCTATTGAGATGATCATATGGTTTTTATTCTTCAATTTGTTAATATGGTGTATCACATTGATTGATTTGCGTATATTGAAGAATCCTTGCATCCCTGGGATAAATCCCACTTGATCGTGGTGTATGATCCTTTTAATGTGTTGTTGGATTCTGTTTGCTAGTATTTTGTGAGGATTTTTGCATCTATATTCATCAGTGATATTGGTCTGTAATTTTCTTTTTTTGTAGTGTCTTTGTCTGGTTTTGGTATCAGGGTGATGGTGGCCTCATAGAATGAGTTTGGGAGTGTTCCTTCCTCTGCAATTTTTTGGAAGAGTTTGAGAAGGATGGGTGTTAGCTCTTCTCTAAATGTTTGATAGAATTCACCTGGGAAGCCATCTGGTCCTGGACTTTTGTTTGTTGGAAGATTTTTAATCACAGTTTCAATTTCATTACTTGTGATTGGTCTGTTCATACTTTCTGTTTCTTCCTGATTCAGTCTGGGAAGGTTATACCTTTCTAAGAATTTGTCCATTTCTTCCAGGTTGTCCATTTTATTGGCATAAAGTTGCTTGTAGTAGTCTCTTAGGATGCTTTGTATTTCTGCGGTGTCTGTTGTAACTTCTCCTTTTTCATTTCTGATTTTATTGATTTGAGTCCTCTCCCTCTTTTTCTTGATGAGTCTGGCTAATGGCTTATCAATTTTGTTTATCTTCTCAAAGAACCAACTTTTAGTTTTATTGATCTTTGCTATTGTTTTCTTTGTTTCTATTTCATTTATTTCTGCTCTCATCTTTATGATTTCTTTCCTTCTGCTAACTTTGGGTTTTGTTTCTTCTTCTTTCTCTAGTTTCTTTAGGTGTAAGGTTAGATTGTTTACTTGAGATTTTTCTTGTTTCTTTAGGTAGGCTTGTATAGCTATCAACTTCCCTCTTAGAACCACTTTTGCTGCATCCCATAGGTTTTGGGTCATCGTGTTTTCATTGTCATTTGTCTCTAGGTATTTTTTTATTTCCTCTTTGATTTCTTCAGTGATCTCTTGGTTATTTAGTAACGTATTGTTTAGCCTCCATGTGTTTGTCTTTTTTACGTTTTTTTCCCTGTAATTCATTTCTAATCTCATAGCGTTGTGGTCAGAAAAGATGCTTGATATGATTTCAATTTTCTTAAATTTACTGAGGCTTGATTTGTGACCCAAGATGTGATCTATCCTGGAGAATGTTCCGTGCGCACTTGAGAAGAACGTGTAATCTGCTGTTTTTGGATGGAATGTCCTATATATATCAATTAAATCTATCTGGTCTATTGTGTCATTTAAAGCTTCTGTTTCCTTATTTATTTTCATTTTGGATGATCTGTCCATTGGTGTAAGTGAGGTGTTAAAGTCCCCCACTATTATTGTGTTACTGTCGATTTCCTCTTTTATAGCTGTTAGCCATTGCCTTATGTATTGAGGTGCTCCTATGTTGGGTGCATATATATTTATAATTGTTATATCTTCTTCTTGGATTGATCCCTGGATCATTATGTAGTGTCCTTCCTTGTCTCTTGTAACATTCTTTACTTTAAAGTCTATTTTATCTGATATGAGTATAGCTACTCCAGCTTTCTTTTGATTTCCATTTGCATGGAATATCTTTTTCCATCCCCTCACTTTCAGTCTGTATGTGTCCCTAGGTCTAAAGTGGGTCTCTTGTAGACAGCGTATATATGGGTCTTGTTTTTGTATCCATTCAGCCAGTCTATGTCTTTTGGTTGGGGCATTTAATCCATTCACGTTTAAGGTAATTATCGATATGTATGTTCCTATGACCATGTTCTTAATTGTTTTGGGTTTGTTTTTGTAGGTCCTTTTCTTCTCTTGTGTTTCCCACTTAGAGAAGTTCCTTTAGCATTTGTTGTAGAGCTGGTTTGGTGGTGCTGAATTCTCTTAGCTTTTGCTTGTCTGCAAAGCTTTTGATTTCTCCATCAAATCTAAATGAGATCCTTGCCGGGTAGAGTAATCTTGGTTGTAGGTTCTTCCCTTTCATCACTTTAAGTATATCATGCCACTCCCTTCTGGCTTGCAGAGTTTCTGCTGAGAAATCAGCTGTTAACCTTATGGGAGTTCCCTTGTATGTTATTTGTCGTTTTTCCCTTGCTGCTTTCAATAATTTTTCTTTGTCTTTAATTTTTGCCACTTTGATTACTATGTGTCTCGGCGTGTTTCTCCTTGGGTTTATTCTGTATGGGACTCTCTGCACTTCCTGGACTTGGGTGGCTATTTCCTTTCCCATGTTAGGG
This sequence comes from Balaenoptera musculus, assembly GCF_009873245.2. Lineage (NCBI taxonomy): Eukaryota > Metazoa > Chordata > Mammalia > Artiodactyla > Balaenopteridae > Balaenoptera > Balaenoptera musculus. Next base: position 30,503,081 of record NC_045790.1, on the reverse strand, counting down.
AAGTTTTCGACTATAATCTCTTCAAATATTTTCTCTGGTCCTTTCTCTCTCTCTTCTCCTTCTGGGACCCCTATAATGCGAATGTTGTTGCGTTTAATGTTGTCCCAGAGGTCTCTTAGGCTGTCTTCATTTCTTTTCATTCTTTTTTCTTTAGTCTGTTCTGCAGCAGTGAATTCCACCATTCTGTCTTCCAGGTCACTTATCCGTTCTTCTGCCTCAGTTATTCTGCTATTGATTCCTTCTAGTGTAGTTTTCATTTCAGTTATTGTATTGGTCATCTCTGTTTGTTTGTTCTTTAATTCTTCTAGGTCTTTGATAATCATTTCTTGCATCTTCTCAATCTTTGCCTCCATTCTTATTCCGAGGTCCTGGATCATCTTCACTATCATTATTCTGAATTCTTTTTCTGGAAGGTTGCCTATCTCCACTTCATTTAGTTGTTTTTCTGGGATTTTTTCTCGTTCCTTCATCTGGTACATAGCCCTCTGCCTTTTCATCTTCTCTATCTTTCTGTAACTCAAAACTGCTTTCTAATAAGGACACAATAAATACTGTTTAAATTTACCAATCAAGAAAGAGAGGTATATGGGTTTCCCTGGTGGTGCCGTGGTTAAGAATCCGCCTGCCAATGACGGGGACATGGGTTTGAGCCCTGGTCCGGGAAGATCCCACATTCCACGAAGCAACTAAGTCCATGCGCCACAACTACTGAGCCTGAGCTCTAGAGCCCGTGAGCCACAACTACTGAGCCCGTGTGCCACAACTACTGAAGCCCGCACACCTACAGCTCGTGCTCTGCAACAAAAGAAGCCACCACAATGAGAAGCCCATGCACCACAACAAAGAGTAGCCCCAGCTCACTGCAAGTAGAGAAAGCCTGTGCACAGCAACGAAGACCCAACACAGCCAAATAAATAAATAAATTTATTAAAAAAAAAAAAAGAAAAGAGAGGTATAAATATATTAAATCTATTTGTAATAGCAACCACCAGAAGATTTGTCAGCAGACGCTGTTGTCTCTGGAGAGTGGTGCTGAGTTTTTGAAGGTGGTGAGGACTGAGCAGAGAGATATTTTGTAGTTCATGTCATTCTGAGCTGTGTGTTGTTTTTTTTTTTTTTAAGACATACACTAAAACAAATTAAGTAGGGAAATTTTTCCCTCTTTTCTCTTTAGGGAGGGCTCCATTCCTCATGGATGTTCTATTACCCAGGTCATGATCAGTCAGAGAATTTGCAAGTTTACAAAAATCATATTTACAAAAAAGGAGTGCTGTGGTGACTATATTACATATCGATGTTAAATTAAAACTTTGCTTCAAGCCTCAATCCCTGTTTTTCCAACTTTTTACCTAGAATTACTGCCCAACAGAAAGAAACATCAAATGCATTTTTCTTACACCAGATTCTCAGTAGATAAAGCAAAATATCAATTGTTTGAACAGTAAGTATCAATATGCCTTCAGTATGCAAGATGAATCAGAAGGAAAAATTATTGGGAGGTTCTAGAAATGTGAGGTCTATCTCCTCCACAAAAGAAAAGTAGCACCCGATTCAATGTAATTTCTTATTACAAGAGGCAATCATTACTCCCCAGCAGTGGTAGTCTCCAAAGATGACCAGCATGCCATTCAAGAGGTGGAGTTTTTTTCTCTCCCTTTGAATCTGGGTTGTCCCCTTGCTCTGACTGATAAAATATGTCAGAAGTGAATTTCAAACCCAGACGTTAAGCTAGTAGTTTCTATCTCCTTCCTTTTGGAACACTCATTCTTGGAACCCAGGCACCAAATTTTGAGGAAGCCTAAACAGCTACATGGTGAGACCCAAATGGAAGAGAAAGGAAGTCTTCAGTCAGTAGGCTTAGCCAAGCTCCCATCAACAGCCAGCACCAACTGCCAGACATGTGAGTTAGCCACCTTGGATTTGCATCCCAGGAGAGCCCTCGGATGACCATAGCCCCAGCTGATGTCACGGGAGCCGTACTGCCCAGTTGAGTCCGTTCAACCTACAGAATTTTGAGACATAATTAAATGGATGTTGTTTTAAGCCACTAAGTTTTGAGGTTTATTTTGTTTAGGGTTTATTCTGCGGCATTAGATAACTGAAACAGAACTTAATATCCAGAAGTGTGTATTGTTGTAAGAGAAACCTAAAATATGCAGCTTTGGCTTTGGAGCTGGGTGGCAGACAGAAGACAAAAGGACCTCAAAGAAACCATTAATGGAGCCTGGAAGGAGAGTGAGTGCGGAAATTGTCACTGGAGGCTAAAGAAAAGGCAATCCATGTCACAGATAGGTAGAAAGTTCGGCAACACTATAAAATTTGGGCAACATTTTCTGCAGTGATGTTGAGAATAGAAAGGGTAACTAATAAGTGTACGCACCTAGACAAAGAGATTTCTGGGAAGAATGTTAAGAAAAAAAGGACTGTCCAGTTTGAGAGCAGAATTTACAAAACACATAGAGACCCAGGTCTCAACAAAATGTTCTCAGAAGGAATGACATCAAGGCAAAGGTTAAGTCCATGTTTCCATGTAAAATGTGTTCTCAGAGTAAAGTTCAAAGCAAGAATGTAGTTGTAAGACCCTTCTAAGACCTCAGGAGGATTTAAAACAGTGCCTCAAGACCTTCTCAGAGAGACAACAAGACTTCCAAGAATCTTAAGGGAGTTTTTCCACAGCATTCTGACTCTCATTCCAAGATTTAGAGGTGCCTGTCTCAAAGAGACTTCTGGCTACAGACTTTATCTAATGGAGTGGATTTCTAATTTGATACACAGGAAATCTATAAAGTTTTTTAAGGAATTATACTAATTTGGACTAAAAGAGATAGAGACAGTTCAAAGTAAAAAGAGGTCTCTGGACCCCTCACTTCTTATGCTAAGGAAGTAGGCTGAGACAACTATTCAGCTGCAAGCATAGGTAATTTCTTACGGAAAGGAAAGGAGGATTTGAAGAGTTGAGCCATAGAGAACCGCTCCCCAGGAGAACTAGAGCCTGATTTTTTAATTTGAAAAGAAAAAAAAAAACCTGTTAACATATGCATGACTGGATTTCAGATTTACTATGGACTAGTGAAAGCTATACACCTGTTGTTGTATTTACTACAGTTATATTGTCCCTTTCTCACATTGTATGTTGGGTGTGTATAGAGCAGATAATGTCTTTTCAATTTACAGGACTCTACACCAAGGAACCACACCAGAGAAATTGCACCCACGGATGCCCATTCATAACTGAACCTGATTTAGATAATGAGATCCTGGACTTTGAGCTAATAGCATAATGTTAACTGGTTGGGAGCGGGGAGTGAGTATATTTTGCATATTGGAGAGAGATGTGAATTGTGGTGGCCAGAGGGCAAATATGGTAGATAGGTTCCAAAGATGGAAACTTCTTGTACATGTGTGCCATTCTTATAATGAGTGTAGAGATTATTTCCCCTCCTCTTAAATGTGGGCTGGCCCATGATTACTTTGACCAATAAAACGTGGTGAACGTGAGTTCAGTCTTAAGAGGACTGGCAACTTCGGCTTCCTTTCTCTTGCATGCCTCTTCCAAGAACCAAGCTGCCATGCTGTGAAGAAGCCCAAGTTGCATATGGAGAGGGCCACATGAATAAGAACTGAGACATTCAGTCAACAGTCCTAGCTGAGTTTCCAGTCAACAGCCAGCACCAATGGCCAGCTCTGTGAATGAGCCATTTGGGACTTTTCAACTCAATCAAGCTCCCAAATGACTGCAGCCCCAACCATAATCTTGTGGAATAGAAGCTTCTTCCAAGTGAGCCCAGTCAACCTATAGAATTGGGAAAGATAATAAAATAGTTTTTAAGCCACTAAATTTTAAGGCAGTTTGTTAGTCAGCATTAAATAACTGAAACATCAACTTTGGGCAAGTCTCCAGCAATTAAGCAGTTGTGTGCATTTGATCCCCAAGAGCATTATGAATTACATCTCATTTGCATCCCATAATTGTTTAATTCTTCCTTGGATGTAATTGCAAATCATACTTGCAGGAGGATCAGGAAGAAAAAATGTCTAAATGTCATCAACCACTGATTTACCCATGTCAATCTGATTGACATCGGCCAGTCTTTATTTTAATGCTTCCTCAGTGAGAGAAAAATAAAAAACAAAGCCCAAAGTCAAGATAGTCAAATGGAAACCAATAAGTATTTGCTGAGTTCCTAGTTCTTACTCTGAGAAACCCTGATTAGTGCCAAATATAAAAGAATCCTTGACCTCAAAGTTCTCACAAAAGAGAGATAAAAGAGCAGGTCAGACTTCAGAGGTGGGTGGGCACAGCTTAGCCACCCATTCACTCTCACACACCCATCTCCCACTCTGAGCACCCACTGGCCAGTTAACTGTGACTGCTGAGTATTTCCAGGAGCATCTACGTGAGTCCTTAGGACTGACTACGTAAGGGTCCTGAGTACCCAGAGACCCTTGTAGGGTATCTTTCCTGCTAGGATTCTGAGCGGGTGGGAGCAGAAAGAGTATTTTTTAGGGTTAGTGGGAGCTCTGCAGTTCCTCTACTCGAGTCCTGCCTGCCCACCAGCCCTCTGCCCTGGTGCCTGCTGTCACTTTCCTAGCCCTGGGCCTTGGCCCACACAGCTTATGATCACCTCCAGACCCAAACCTGCATGGCCGGTGTCCACATCCATGCCTGTATCCTCCTGACAGCTGACCTCTGTTAACCTTCTGTCCAGCACTGGGAGAAGGGATACACAGGTCCATTATTTGGTCCCTAGTAACACTGTCTTTTCCTCCATGGCCTAAGCCTGTCCTGCACTGAGAGTCCCAGCACTCCCGGAGTGAGGCTGCAGGCCCAGGAAAGGGTGACATCAGGGGCTGCCCCAGCTTTCAGAGAGAGGCGCAGCCCACACAGAACAAGACCCACTCTTCTTTTCCCTGCTGCTTCACCTGGTGCACATTCCCTTCTTCAGAACTCCGGTCCCTCTCTGAACTGTGTACTCACTCCTCCGCATCTTTACTGTCTGTCCCCTCTCATGTCCCCACTGAAATGAGGGAGATAGCTTGTCTGTTCTGTTATCATGTACCTCCAATGCACTGTCTGGCACATAATAGGTGTTCAATAAATGTGGGTTTAATGAATTAGTACCTCTTTGTCCCTTGTGGTGATTTTTTCTTTCAGGAATTTGGTTGTTTTATCCTATAGACCAGCAGGGCCTCTCTATGTCTGAGCACCAATGGTAGGAAAAGCCCCTGTCCTTGCCTGTAATGTAAATCAAGGAAAGTGGGAACAATAGTATCTCTTAACATCCCGGAGTTTCTAGAGCATTCCATGAACAAGCAGAAGTCTGCTGTGTCAGGACACGCAAAGGACTCTGGGGAAATGTGTGGACCATCAGCCCTGATGGTCTGACAGTTGATCTCAGACCCTGCCCAGGCACCGCATTATACAGGACAAAGCAATAGTGGTTAAGTGCTGAATGGAATGGACTAGAAGAGGATAGACCTTAAACTTCAGCTTGATTCTTTTTTTTTTAATTTACTTTTATTTATTTATTTTTTATACAGTAGGTTCTTATTAGTTATCCATTTTATACATATTAGTGTATATATGTGAATCCCAATCTCCCAATTCATCCCACCACCATCCCCCCACCCCTGCTTTCCCCCCTTGGTGTCCATACGTTTGTTCTCTACATCTGTGTCTCTATTTCTGCCTTGCAAACCGGTTCATCTGTACCATTTTTCTAGATTCCACGTATATGAGTTAATATACGATATTTGTTTTTCTCTTTCTGACTTAATTCACTCTGTATGACAGTCTTTAGGTCCATCCACGTTCCTACAAATGACCCAGTTCGGTTCTTCAGCCTGATTCTTAAACAGGGACATTCTCAGAACCATGTAGACCCAATCCCAGAACAAGTGAATTAAAATCTCTGAGTCTGAGGCTAGAACATGCATAGAAAATGCAAGCCAGGTAATTCTGATGCTCACTTCAGGTTATGAAACACTGACTTAAGAAATGAAAAGAAAGGAGAGGTTGATTGATTTGGGAAAGTTTCACACATGAGAAGAGATTTGAATTGGCCTGGAAGAATAAATTAAATATAAATAGCATTTAAAAAATAGATGTTCATGGTGGGGTAATGGGAAGGGACAAAGCTTGTTGGGCTGACACAGACAGGAACAGTTTCTCTGCATGCAAGCAATCTACAAGAGAGTAGTGGGAGGTACATCTGAAGAGGTAAAGAGGGACCTTGAAAGTTTGAACTTCAATTTATATCCCCTGGGGAACCTTGAAGGTTTTTAAAAGGAACAAGTAATAAAGGTGATTTTGTTTAAAGGGCTAATACTGCTTTGGTGTAGGGACTGGATTGGCAAGAAAACTGTCTATACCAGGACTCACCTCTTTGTGACAGGAAATTGGGTACCTATTAAAATGCACCAGCTTCTCCGATCTTGTTGCTACTACCTCTTCCTAAGGAGACTGTCAATGCAAAACCAAATATCAACCAATCTGACTTTTGTCAAGTCAGGAAAGAAACATTAAGAGGAAGTAATATAGACGCTGCAATTTGCTTTCCAAGTTTTTATTCAAACTATGAGATGTTTGCATTTTTAGAACTAATAATAATAACAATGAAAAGAAGCATTTTATTGAAAGACATTGATGTGTTTTTCAATTTGCATTTCCAAGTTTATGCTCTCCCATTCTGCCAGAAACATCCATTTGCCTCTAAGAGGAATCAAAATAATTACATCCAAAATGCACACACGAAAAAGAGTTAATTTACAGCTTTGACTACAAAACTTGTACTTTTCAGTCCCTACAAATATGATAGTTTTGACAATTCTGTGAGTGTCTAAGTCAAGCTTGCCAAAATTGATTCTACAGATTTGCTGCAAGTCATATGTATTCTTCACTCCCACCTTGGGGTAGATGTGGGAAACCAGGCAACTTCCCAAGCATGTCTTTAGGGAGTGGTCATTGGTGTAGTACCACATCCAACATGCAAGACTAACAGTGGTGGATAAGACGTCTACACAGATGGCCTGAGAACATGTCACTGACACCCCAGAGCCCGCACATGGTCTGCAGAAGATCCAGAACTTTGTCCCTTCCCCAGTAGAGAGACCAGAAGTTATGAGAGGGCCTGTGCCAGCCAAGGTCACAATTAAGGGGCCATGGGGTCTGTGGAGCACACTGACTCATGACCCATCCCCAACATGATACCCAGAAAGCCAGAAGGGCCCAGCTGCTCAAGGCAGACTCCATGCAGAGGCCCAGAAAATGGTTCAGCCCATCTGCAACTAGGTGTGGGGTCACTGACCCAGGGCCCCAAGTTCTCCTTCTTCACCACCACAAGTTCAGCAGAAAGAAGAAATCTGAAATCCTGAGATAGTTGGAAAATGTGGACACTCCCTGTGCCCCCCCCATAAAGGACTTGAGGACTTGTAAGGAAATGCAGATGATTTATATGAACTACAAAATTTGGATTTTCTTCATATATTTCATAGTGATGCACACATTTCCATACTCACCACAATTAGTTTTTCTGTTATAGGGTATTTTCTGAAATCTTTCCCTAATAGAAACTAAGTGATCATTATACTTGGTGATCATCACACTTGTAGTATACTGTCCATGTAACCAAGAAGTTACACGGACAGTATACTACACTTTCTAAATGAATCCATTCTTGACTATCATATTTGAAATATAGTTGTCGTCCATAAGGTGGCGCCAGAAGCAAAAAATACAGCCTCCAGAATAGCCCTACCAATAAAAGGGGTTGATTTGAGTAGTTTTTGTTTCCCCATTTATGAGCAATTAATTGAATAGGAAAAAAAAAAAGAATAATTAAACATTGTGCTAACAAATTGATTAGTGTCTTCGGTGTTCGTTTTCATCAAATAGAGCAGAAACTCCAAATCACATGGGCAGCAACACAGAAGCCCTCAGCTGTTTCAGAATCAAGGAATCTTGCATGTCTTCAGACGATTTCTGCCAATTTTTTAAACATGAAAAACTGTAGTGACAGTAAAGGAAAAGACCCCGAAAGATTAGCAATTGTGTACATGGGGTTAAAAACAAAAACAGAAAAAAAAAAAAAAAAAAAAAAAAAACAAGCTTCAGCTATCACGAAATTCCAGATTGCCAGATTTCTTGATTGTGGCTTTTAATCAAAACCCAGCCAGCTGCCTGTATTTAACATTAATTGTTAGGCTCTAAGTCTCAGCCAATCATCTTGCTTCTGAGCTGGCAGTGTAACAACAACAACAAAAATATGAAACTCTCTCCCTGACCCAGTTTAGTATGAGGAAAAAAAAGAAGAGGAAGAGGAAGAAGAATCAGCTCTAGGATTTGGGCAGCTTTCCTATGAAGAACGCATCTCTAGCTTTCTAAAGCAAAACAACACCTGTACCTGGAAACTAGTTTAGCACCTTCAAGATAAACAAGTAGCATGTTTATAACCCTGCTGTCCCCTCTCTTTTCTTCCTCCCCACGAAAAGCAACATTAGCACTTCAAAGACACAGTGTTTTGCTTGTGGGCAGCCAGGGGCAAGGTTCCTGAGGAACCTTCTTTCTTAGTTTGTCCTCTGCTCCCCTGTTGGCTAAAGATTCACTCTATGCTATTAATTTCTCTGTTCTTGATCCTTTGTGAGATTTGGAGAAAGACTCTCCTCCTACCTTGCTAATGGCTCCAAATATCCTAGTCTCCAATTTTTCCGCGGGGGGATGGATACCTTAGCTGCCTTCCTCGACCTGGTATGTGAAGAATGCTGCTTCGTTTGAGTGAATGGAGTGAATTCTCAGTAAAGAGAAACAATCCTTCTCTCTATCTCTCCTTCCTTCCTTCTCTCTCATAGATCATAAATAATGGACAAGATGGAGGTCTTCCTGACAGTGTCTAAAAAATCAGCCGTCTTATTTATACACTACCAAACGTAAAATAGATAGCTAGTGGGAAGCAGCTGCATAGCACAGGGAGCTCAGCTCAGTGCTTTGTGTCCCCCTAGAGGAGTGGGATAGGGAGGGTGGGAGGGAGATGCAAGAGGGAGGGGATATGGGGATATATGTATACGGATAGCTGATTCACTTTGCTATACAGCAGCAACTAACACACCATTGTAAAGCAATTATACTCAAATAAAGATGTTAAAAAATATATATATATCAGCCATCTTTTAGAATCACCCTGAGCACAGACCTGGGAGGTGGAGTGTCTTCCTCCAGGACCCACAAACAACCTCCCATAACCAATTTGATTTTGAGCTTGACCTTGAGGTCTGACACAAGGTTAGCCAGTAAGAATGGCGTCACAATTGGTGCATAGCAACAAGTTTCCTTCTCTCTAGTCATTTACATAGAGACGACAGCTAATATTCAAATTAGTGTAAGCAGACCCACAGTTGATTGAATTAAATCTCTTCTCCAGCTTGATTTGCATAAACTGCAATAATCAGAATAGAGAGCGAAAGCATAATTGAAAGGAGAAAATATATACTTGCAGCTATTTGGAATTAGGTAGAGTTGAACTAAGCTGGTAAATCCGATACTACTGAAAGCAGAACTGTCCTCGGCTAACTTTAATTTTAAAATATTAAGAAATGTGATTTGTGGAACTGGAAAGTTAATTAACAAATAAAGTCTTAGAAAACCTTTGATTTAACAACAACAACAAAAAATTGTTTTCAAGAGAGAAATGTTGAGCTAGTGGTCCGAAAAGTTTGCTCACATTATTTTACAGGCCCATCAGAAGCAACCTCTGCATACCATGCTCTATCCTAGCCCTGGGAAGGAAAATAATTCAGCCAGTATTTTCTTTATTTTATGGCAAAAACTTACTCCAAGATCTTCCCCATTGTTGTACACAAACTCCAGTTTTCTTTATGGTTCGTGTATGACACCCTCACTTCCGCCTCCCCCACCCCCATTATCAAGAACAAAGCCTGGGACTTCCCTGGTGGCGCAGTGGTTAAGAATCCGCCTGTCAATGCAGGGAACAGGGGTTCGAGCCCTGGTCTGGGAAGATCCCACATGTTGCGGAGCAACTAAGCCCGTGCGCCACAACTACTGAGCCTGCGCTCTAGAGCCCGTGAGCCACAACTACTGAGCCCTCGCTCCACAACTATTGAAGCCCGCACACCTAGAGCCCATGCTCCGCAACAAGACAAGCCACCGCAAGGAGAAGCCTGAGCACTGCAACAAAGAGTAGCCCCCCCGCTCACTGCAACTAGAGAAAGCCCGTGTGCAGCAACAAAGACCCAACGCAGCCAAAGAAAAAAATAAAAATAAATAAAATATAATGTTTAAAAAAAGAAAAAAAGAACAAAGCCTGAAAGAAAACCCCCATGTGCCCTACGAGGACAGGAGACCCTGCTGTCAAGCGATGTACTTTCAGATCTGGCACACACGCTCCTTAATTTTCTTAATTTCACCTTCTCTTGCCATTCCCATCACCTGGGGTCTCAGAGAAGAAAGGGGAAAATCACAAGGCAAGGCAACAATTACTCAGATCCCTAGAGTGCCCACCCCCCTCCTCACTTCTCGTCCATTTCTCAGAAGCAGAGGTGGCAGGCCTAGGCCACGCACCCCAACCCCAGCAGAAGCAGAGGACCCTGCAGATGGGAATAGTCTGAGGAACAGAAACCCCTCACATAAGCTCTTGTACAACTTTTCACACATTTCATGTCACAAAATGTTTGCCACTTGACACACAGAGATTGTTGATATGGAGCAAAGGAGATCAACGGTCCCTCTCATGGCTGTCAGAGAGCTTCATTCTCCCACCCACATCCCTTTGTCATAGGATTTCCATAGGAATAGGCAGAGTACATTTTTTAGGATAAGTGTCCTAAATCTGTTGCTGAAATTGACATTTACAGATTATCTATCAAAAATAAAAGTCAAGATGTTCGGGTTTAAGGGTAGACAAGGATTTTATAACAACATGGGTTACAGCGTCCTTTTACTTATCCACAGTAAGCCAGGTACAGTGATCACTGAGTTCAATACTCATAACAGTTAAGGAGATGGCTATGCATATGTGTCCCTTTTTACAGATGAGAACGCCGAGGCTCAACGAGGTGGAGTAACTTGCCCAAGACTAGCCACTAGAAAGAAGCGGGCCGCATTTCAAACCCAGGCAAGCTAGTTACAGAATCCACCCATCCTTAACCTCCATGTCGAGCTGCCTTCCTAAATATTCTGAATATTTAGAAACTGCTCTACTTTACCAGACAAGGTGGAGCCACAATTCAGAAATGGTTGTTTGTACCTCAACATTTGATCCACATTCCTAAGCTCTTCTTTGTTTTATCTCAGTTCATCTTCCAAAGCTAAAGTCAGTGTCAGATGATCTTCCTTCAGGCAACTCCTGGAAAGTTCTACTTTTTCCCTCTACTGGAAATTCCAGGGAACTTGAGGGGGAAATCCTGAACATCCTGGAATAAACCAAACAGCTGAAAAGAGGACAGGGGCCACTCTAAGGTGGGTGCAGCTGGGCCCTGGTGCTGCTGTAGATGAGTGCTGAGTCCTGCTCTTTTAGTGCTGAGAACACGGACTCTTTACAGTTGGTGTGAGTGGCGGAGAGCATTGCAGGACACCCATGAAAAGTCGCTTCTGCCTCCTGGTATAACAGGGACCTGAGAACAACCGCAGTCATGGAGACGAAGAAACCCAGACAAGCCCTGGAGACCGCTGCCGCGAAGACTCTTCCCCCTCCTGGGAACTTCCCAGGTACTTCCCAGCCTCCCTTGCAGCTCAGTTCTAGCCAACTCCAGGCCAGTCCCTTAGAAACATCCCTTCAGCTAACTCCTCCCCAGTCTCAACATCTTGGGGACCACATGTTCCAGATGGCGTAGCTACAAAAGGAGGAGACTGCCCTACCCATAAGAGAATTTGTGTGAGTAACATTATGTTAGGCCACTGGGATTTCAGCATTAATTTGTTACAGGAGCATAACCTAATCCACCTTGGTTATATTCCTTCTAGAACAGAGATTTCAGTCTTGATTGGTGCAAGGCAAACTACCTAGAAAGGTATTAGAAATACAGATTCCTGGGATCCATACCCTGAGTTTCTGACAGACTTCATAGGGTACAGGTGACCTGGAGCATAGTGTGTCTGGTACAAAAGGGAATGAAAAATGTCAAGAAAAATACCTCATGAGGAAGCCACAGGATTTTTGTGACAGTTTGGATGAGGCACTGGGGGAAAAAAAGTCAAAGGCTTCTAGCTTGAGAGGCTAAAAAAAATAAAGTGACAGTCTGAAGGTTCATTTTAGAGAGAAAGGCAAGTTTGATTTCCAGATGCTGGAGGTTCAGCCAAGCTAGGTCTGTACAGTTGGCAGACTGGGCATGAAGACGAAGGCAGGTCTGCAGGTGGGGGGGAGGGTTGGGATGGGACTCTTCCAGGGCATTTCTGAGCTCCCCCAGGACTAAGCACACAGCAGAGGGCAGAAGAGGAGGCCTGAGCACAGAGGGATGCCCACAGGACTCAGAGAATGTGGAGCAAAGAGCAGACACAGGCATGAGATTGTTTGGAGAGAAGCCAGGCCAGCAGGTAGAGGCAGCACCAGAGGCGAGGAAGGGTATGTGCGGAGGACACGGCTGGCCCCCTGCAGGCCCAGACCTTTGGGCCACACAGTTCGGGACCTCCAGGCCCACCCCCATTCCCTGGCCCTCAGCTGTCCCCCTTCTGCTCCTCCTCAGCCCCACTTGGGTCCACCTACCTGCTCTTTCTCCTCTGCTGACTGATCAGTGCCCTTCTCACCACTTGTCCCTGCCTGGGCGTGGTCTCCTGCCCACAGGGCCTTCCCCATGCCTTCCTCTCCCCAAAACAAAACCCAGAACAAGTTCCGCTCCCTTTCCGAACCCTGGATGACCCTACTGGAGCAGGGTCCCTCCTTCCTCTTATCTCCTCCAGAACCCATTATTTGTCCAGTGGTTCCCAGGGAGACGTCACTGTCACCATCATCTTCAGCCACTAAAGATCTTAGAGCCACTGGGGATGACCTTGTCCTGGCCCCTGCGGTGACTATAAAGCATCATAGGGACCTTATCTCAGTGCTCTTAGAAGCAAGAGATCCAGGGTGTGGACCTGTGAACAGCTGCCAGGGGAGGGAGGCTCCTTTTTGGTTTCTCAAGTAGTTTTAGGCAACACAGGAGCAATGGACTCCACTAGAATTTTTCTCTGAGCATGTTCAGATGTGTGAGATTCCATGGCTGAGCTGGTTTCAGCTGGTGAAGATATACACAAACATAAGAGACTCTGGCAGATGTTTCAGATGGGCTCAGTGTTGCCCTTGATACTAATCACGCCCCTCCTCCACTCTCCATTCTAGATTGTCCTCATCCTCAGAAAATACATCTACCCATCTTGGTGGGTTACCCAGAAGCATGACCATCTGAGACAGGTCCTCAGCTCCCCTCAAGCCTGGGTTGCTGTCCTTGTCCTTTTGCTGTCACACTTGGGCAAGGGAGTATCAAGTAGGTCACCTGGGTACCAAGCTCACTGAATCGTACAAGGTCCTTGATTCACCAGAAGATGAAATCCCATCCTTATAAAGTATTGCCTCAAAGCTGGCACTGGGGACTTCCCTGGTGGTCCATTGGTTAATACTCCACTCTCCCAATGCAGGCGACCTGGGTTCAATCCCTGGTTTCGATCCCTGGGGAAACTAGATCCCACATGCACTCCGCAACTAAGAAGCCCGCATGCCTTAACTAAGAAGTCTGCAGGCTGCAACAAAAGATCTCGCATGCCGCAACGAAGATCCCACGTGCCACAACTAAGACCTGGCACAGCCAAAATAAATAAATAAATAAATTAATTAATTAATTTTTAAAAGGCTGGCACTGAAGCTACGCACATTCTTCCAATCTTCAACCACGCCAGCAACTTGGGTGGCGGGGGTTGGGGGGGGCTGTTACATCACCAGTGGACCCCATGGTCACGGGCCTGCTCCTGCATCTCCTTTGATGTAAAGTGGGTCCCCTGGGCCCCTGACACAGTGTTACATTTGATCCTGTGCTGTTGTATCAAACATCCCATAAGCCCTAGAATAGCAGTGTTGGCTCTTAAGGGAGGAATAACTCACTTTTTCAGGCTCAGAGGGTATGTTGGAATCTTCAAATTCAAGGTTTGAAGGAGTATAAACCCAATTGTGTCATCCATGTGTTGGGATCCAATTTTTTCCCAGCCAGGGGCCTGACCTTGGCAGGCCAGCACTGTCCCAGCTGGAGTCTAACTTCTTTCAAGCTCAAGACTCTGATGATTAAATTCTGGCCCAGAGCCTCAGCTTTTGCCTTCCCACTTCAGGAGTTGAGACTTCTTTATAAGGTACCAAGGATGCCCTCTGACTTTCACACTTGGCCTTTTCTTATTGTTTTCAATAGAATTTAGCAACAGCCATCCATCCCATGGTCTTTATAGTCATTATATCCCCCATACTTTCAAACTCCTGATACATCGCCCCAGTATATTCCCTTCCACTAGAACACTGACTCACCATGGGTGGGTGAAAGGTGTAACAACTGGACAGTCCCCTTGTGCTAGAGCCTATCCTGGCTTCACTCACAATCAGTGATGAGGGGCTCAGGACCAGCTGGGTGGTATGTGATCAAATTCCAATACTTCATCTTATCACCTACTCTCTTGGGTCACTCCCAGAACTAACTGCCACAGTTTAGGGTCTCCCAGAAGCTGACTCTGAGACAGAGTTAATGCCTAGGATGCTTGTCAGAGAATGCCCTTGGAGCCACGTGAAAGGATTGGAAAGAAGTAGAGCTGTCCCAGTGGCCTCATCACCTCCATAGGGATTCTAGAGGGGAAATGGTCCATTAGACTTGTCCTGCACTGGGCTGTGTACAATAAAGAACTTGGCTGGCCTTTGTACCCTGTTCCTGGGAATGAACCTCTAAGCCCTTGGAATTCCTCCAATGATTAGACTGCCATTGTTATTCATGGTGAGCCCCTGGACCACATCTGATGGCTTATGCTAATGAGGTGACTAAGGATGAGGTTGCTCACACCAGAGAGACCAATCATGTGATTAGAGGTTTGGGGGTGTGAGCCACTTGAATCAGCCTGACCTTGGAGGAGCAGAAGGGAACTAAAGATTAAGTCACATGGTCAATGAGTTAATCAATGATGCCTTCATAAGGAAGCCCTGATAAAAATCATGGACATCAAAGCTGGGGGGAGCTTCCCTGGCTGGCTTGGTGTACTGTCACATTGATGTGCTGCAAAGTAACATGTCCTAAAGACAAGAAGCTTTACCTATAGGACCCTCCCAGACCTTACATTATGTGTCTCTCTCTGTGGCTGGTCCTGATTTGTATCCTTTGTGCTATAATAAAACTTTAATCATAAGTGTAGAGCTTTCCTGAGTTCTGTGAGTTGTTCTAAGAAAAGTATCAGACCTGCAGTGTTAGTGGGAACCTCCAAATTTGTAGCTAGCCAGAAGTGAGAGTGGCCTGGGTGAAACTGAGTCCCACTAAAATGAAGTTCCCCTGCTATGTTTATGATTAACCTCTCCAACCAAAACTGTATTCCCTTTCTTGTCCTGTCCCTATTCCCCTCAGGATGGAGGAGTGTCAAAGAAAACAGAGGATTGAAACTGAGCAGGACCCTGCAGGGCCCTCCCTGGTACAAAAGCACCCCCCACCATGTCCCCTGTTTCTTGTTTGTAGAAAAAGGCTTTTGTCTCCTAGGTCTTCCCCAAGTTCCAAAGAGCAGACTCAAGCAGTGAGGGAATGCAGAGACAAAGGAAAAATAGTCAAGCAAGATAAGTAATGACAATAGTTCAGTGACAAAATAGAGTCCTAGTTCCCCCTCAAGGGATATACACAACAATCTGACATATCTTTGAGTTGTTCTGCAGGAGCTAAGCATCCCCCCAACCCCCCAGGTTGGGGATGGAGACTACCTGTTGACCACAAGCATGTAGATCCCAGGCTGGTTGGAACCAGAATGTTGATGATTAAGATTTCCAAAACACCGCTCTGTTACCTCATCACCCACCAATCAGAAGAAAGTCCATGAACTGCAACCTTCATCCCAAATGTTGCCTTTAAAAAGCCCTCACCTGAAAGCCATCAGGGAGTTTGGGTCTTCTGAGTATGTGCTGCCTGTTCTCCTTGCTTGGCACCTGCAATAAATGCTGTGCTTTCCTTCACCACAACCAGGTGTCAGTAGATTAGCTTTGCTGTGGGTTGGGTGAGTGGGCCCAAGTTCAGTTTGGTAACATGGGGATCTGCAATTTGTGGTTTGTGTCTGAAGTGAGAGCATCCTGTGGGAGATGGTGCCCTTAACCTGCGAAGCTTGGCCCAACTCTGGGTAGTTGATGTCAGAGTCATTGCAGGCTGAGATGGCCTTTATGTCCCTGCCTTGATCATCACTGGACATGTTCCACCCTGGGAAAGGTGTGCTCTTGGGCATGGCATCTCCTTGCAGCTGAGGCAGACTCAGAAGGGCCTGAGAGCTGAGGGCTGTCTGCTGACAACACTCCCAGCAGCACAGGGAGCAGATCCTCCTTTGAATGGGGATGTGGGTGGCACATCTCCAGTCCCCCATACATTCCTTCATTTAATACCTAGTTGCTTTGAATTCTAGGACATCAGCCCATAACAAGGAAGGCTGATATTTTGTCCTGGGTTTCCAGAAAGTCACCAGCTTTGACTCCATTCCTGGGTTGTGGGTTGTGTCACCAACAAATTTATCCAGTGCTGGCGAGGCTAGCTCACCTTTTCCCAAAAGTCTTCCGTCTTCATCCAGAGACCAGAGGGTTCCTCCAGCATCTCCTGGTTTATTCTCAGTAAGTACTGGGTGGGGATAATGAAATTTCCCAAATTTGTCAACAACGCATCCCAGAATACATGGTCTGAGGTAGATGGAGCTGCTCACTCAACAGAGTGGGTACATGAGGGAGAGAGAGAAAAACATTTCATTCTCCCAAGTGCAAGCAGATAGTGTAGGGGGTCCCCAGAGGAAAAGGCATGGCTTCCTTGACAGAAGAGAAGCCATTTTTGGCCTAAGCCATTTTGTGATCTAAGCCTCGCCACAATGCTTGCCCTTTAACAGGTCTCAGTAATTAATGATCTTAAGGGAACAAAAGAATGTAGAAGACTGTTATCATGGCAAGAGAAGTACCAATAGCAAAGATCATTACATCAGTTGTAAAGACTCCCAGTTCCGTTTCAGTGGTAAATATTAGCCTGAAGCACTCAACCACAAGATCAGCTCGAACCTAAGGGATGATGATGTTGACCTTTTCTGACCCTCGTGACTTTAATCAACTAAGCCTGGACTCTGTGACCACCCAAGCCCCTTCATGAATATGCATGTACACTTAGCTTAAAACTTCCCCAGCTTTGCTGTTTGAGGAGACACTGTCTTGGGAAAGATCCCCAGTGTTCTCCTTACTTGCTGCAAGTAATAAATCCTTCCTTCTCTCAATCTTTGGCTTGTTTGTGTCTTTTGGCTCAACACCCACCAAGAGGTGAACCCAGTTTTCAGGTAACACAAGCCCAAACCCTGGGAGAGCTGAGCTGAACCTGAACTGACAAGCACTCAGGTCATGTCTGAACTTGTACAGATAGAATTTTAAGTACCTAAAACACTGAAGCGCTTGTGCCAAAAAGCCAGCTTTAGCAGCAGACTTCTGCTGGCCCTGTGAGGGCAATAGGGACAAATAAACTGATGTCTCAGCAAGGCAGCTGTCTGTCTACTCTTGTACCTGCAGAAACATGGCTCCTCAGAAAACACCTATGGAAGCGCCTTCATCCTGAAGCAGATGGTATGGGGCATGGGAGCAAGGCCTAACTTGAACCCTGAGGTTGGTTCCTCTCAATCCATCCAAACCCAAGCGAGGGGCTCCTACATCTTCTAACTACGATCCTCTGTAAGTGATGTCAGGGGGAAAGGAATTTTCCTCTGTTACTGAGCTCAGGTTCGGCTGCTCACCACTCAAAAGCCAATACTTGAAAGGCAAGTGTTCGTTGGATAGGAAAGTTTGCTTAATTCAAGAGGCTGGCAACCTGGGGAGAAAGTGGACCCATGTCCAAAAACCAACTCTGAAGATTCTTCTCGACCATGAAAGTTTTTAAAGGGAGAATTATTTGGGGAGGGCTCAAAGTCTTCTTTATCTTCCACTGTGTGCATACCTTCTTCTGATTGATTGGTGGTGAGGTACCAGGGTAGTGTTCCAGGAATCTTGTGCTCAGCCTGAAGTTACCATCCTCCACTTGAGTGGCGGCCTTAGTTCCTACAGAAGAACTCAAAGGTATTGTTATGTATATTCCTTGAGGAGGAACCAGGACCCTGATTTATCACTGCACTAGTTTCTTAATTGCTCCTCCTTTGTTTCTTCATTCCCTACCTTGATTAGCAACTGTTTGAGTCTGCTATTTCCTACAAACAGTGTAACAAAGCAGGACCCTTTGAGGCCTTCCTGAGGCAGACTCCTTTCCCATATCCTCCCTTAACTACTTGACAACCATGAGCACATAACCCCAGGCCTCCTGGAGCCTAAGGACTGATGATGTTAACTCCTGTGACACCACGCTGTTACCTCACCATAAGCCAGTCAGAGAATTGTGCATGAGCTGATCACATACCCTGAGACCACACACCTTTAAAAAAACTTCGCTGAAACCCTTCGGGGAGTTTGGGATTTTAGAACATGAGCCACTTGTTTTCCTTGTATCGGTGCCTTTGCTTTCCATCACCCCAACCCTGTGTTGGTAGATTGGCTTTACTGCACATGGACTAGTGGACCCAAGCTTGGTTTGGTAACAACACGAAATGGACATAGAAAGGATTTGTACCTGGGAGGACCCCACAGGGTCTTGCTCCATTTCACTTCTACACTTATAGGTTCTTCTGGCTGGCCTAAGAATTACATTGAAAGGACAGAGATTAACAGGAGAAAATTAAACAAAAGTTTAATGTATACGTGGGAGATATCCAGGGAAACTGAGTAACTCACCAAAATGGCTGGAGCCCTCAGCTTAAATACCATCTTCAGCTAAAGACAAAACTGGATGTTGGGGGTAGTGGCTTGGGACTTCAAAGGGGAAGAAGGCAATTCACATGGAGCTGGAAAAGCAAGTGTTTGGTAAACAAATGTTTGCCGAGCCATGCACAGACAATGGGACACAGAGTGGACTCAGATCTCTAGTCCCTGCAGAGTTTCCCCCACCACACCTAGCCCATATTCTTTGCAGGTATCTCTGGTGGTATCTCTGTTCTGAGAGCATGAAAGCAAGCAGGACCCTGCAGAGCCCTCCCAAGTATAAAAACCCCTCCATGTTCCCATTTCTTGTTTCTAGATAAAGGCTTTAGTTTCCTAGGTCTTCCCTGAGTTCCAAAGAGCAGACTCAAGCAGTTAACTATTAGAGAAGTGAGGGAATGTAGAAACAAAGGAAAAGCAGTCAAACAAGAAAAGTAGTGATAGCTTAAACAGTAGTTCAGAGATAAAACAGAGTTCTAGTTTCTCTTCAAGGTGATGCCGAAAGCTCGGGCCTCTGTGCACCAGTGCCAAATTGAATCTCAGAGACAGAGTTTTGGGTGAAGTAGAAAAGAATAGCTTTATTGCTTTACCAGGCAAAGGGGGACACAGCAGGCTTCTGCCCTCAAAAACTGTGTGTATCAACCCAGGAGGATTTGATGAGGAGTTTTATAACAATGGTTCAGGGATGGAGCTGCTGATAAAGATTAGGGTGTGTGCAGGGCCTGCACTCCTTTAATCTCATCTCAGGTGGTCTCCTAATCTTGATGAGCTTCTCTGGTTCCTTTAATCTTGCTTCAGGTCATTTCTTGTCTCTGCATCCCCTCTCTTCCCCGACTAGCAACTGTTCAAATCTGCCCTTTGGAACCCAGGGAAGGTCATGAAGGCTGGAGTCTGTTCCCTACAAACAAGAAATGGGGAACAGAAAGGCCACCATACCCAGGAGCCCCACAGGGTCCTGCTTGGTTTCAAAGGGATATACATAACAATCTGATGCATATCTTTGAGTTGTTCTGCAGGAGCTAAGATTTTCCCTGCCCCCCACCCCCAGGTGGAGGATGGTGACTACTTGCTGACCACAAGCACGTAGACCCCAGACTGCTTAGAACCAGAAGGTTGATGATTAAGATTCCCAAAACACCACTCTGTTACCTCACCACCAACCAATCAGAAGAAAGTCCATGAGCTGCATCCTCAACCCCAATGTCACCTTTAAAAACCCTTCCCTGAGACTTCCCTTGTGGTGCAGTGAATAAGACTCCTCGCTCCCAATGCAGGGAGCCTGAGTCTGATCCCTGATCAGGGAACTAGATCCCACATGCATGCTGCAACTAAGAGTTCACATGCCACAACTAAGGAGCCCTGGAGCCACAACTAAGGAGCCCACCTGCCGCAACTAAGGAGCCCACGTGCTGCAACTAAGAGCCAGTGCAACCAAATAAATAAATTAATAAATATATTAAAAAATAGCCTCCATCTTAAAAAAAAAAAATCCCTGAAAGCTATCAGGGAGTTCAGGTCTTTTGAGCATGAATTACATATTCTCTTTGCTTGGTGTCTACAGTAAATGCTGTACTTTCCTTCACCACAACCCAATGTCAGTAGATTGACTTTGTTGTGGGTTGGGTGAACAACCCAAGTTTGGTTCAGTAACAAAACAGCCCTTTATCTAAATTCCTTTAGGCAGCTAGAGAGGGGGTAAAAAGAAAGACTTCTTGAGTCTTCTGTCTCTTCAAAATCCTCAGCCTAAATTATTCCTCATGCCAAAGAGACACATGTTGGGGTGGTACATTTTGCTCCCCTACAGGGACTAGGACCCATTCTCTATCTGGGGAAAATGGAAGCCTAGGTTTTACATGTGGGTTAAGTCAAATGAAGACTGAGAAAAGACTCAGAGCCCAAACATGTGACACTCCTGTCAGACTAATATAAAAATGGGGTCCTCAGCAGAAGCCACTGGGAAGTGTGATGACATTGCTGCACTAAACAGGTGCTGTCAGGTGCTTCTTAGTTCCCATATGGACCCTGGATGCTGGTAATTGATGGTCTTGGCTCCAGAGGAGGCTGGTGATCTTTGAGTGCCAATGGCATTCCTCTACTTGGGGTCCACTAAGGCCCCATGTTCTCAACCAGAACCTTACAAACTTTCTCCCTTTACATTTCCTCTCTGGCTTTCCCCACACTCCCTTGGTCCAGGAAGCTTTTTCTAGTAGAAAGAAGGGGACAAAAATGTTGTCTTGTTTTATTTGCATTGCCCCAAATCCATTTTATTGTCTAAGATGAACAACGGTGATTGCAATTTAATTTTTTATGTCACTCTAGGAGCCTACTCTTTTGAAACTTAAAAGCCAAGGGAAAAGAACCTCCTAGTTTCCCTCATGCTGCTGCCTCAGCTTTTCCTTCTGATGATGAGTAGAGGTGCCTAGGCTATTTCTCAGAAGAGACAGCAGTGGGGAAGAGGTAGGTGGTAACAGGGACTCTCAGAGACACACATCAACTGATATTTTAAGAGAGGATCCCACTGCTTTGGAAATGTCTCAGAAACAATCATTTTCACACCCCTGTGTGCCTAGTCCTCAAATAATGGTCATTCTAGGTCAATTTAAGGTCTTTCTGCATGGCCTTCCCTAGCCTGAGGAAGGCCTCTGAGAATGACCAGATAGCCTATCAATCGCCCTTGTGATCCTCAGACCTCCTGAAGGACATCAAGCATGGAGTCTTCTGCTCCAGGGGTGAGTATATGAAGGGGACCCCTGCTCACCTCATTGCCACCTCAGAAAGGAGGGGCTCCGGGGGAGGCTGACCCAAGGAAATCTGGACCAGTCACAGACCCTGCAGTGCAGTTACCTGTGCACTTTCTTCTCCCCTCAGCTGGATACCACTGAATTTCTTCTCTTTAGCATTAAAAAAAAAAAAAATAGATAAATAAAACAAAAACTATTCTTTGGTGGAATGTTCACAGCCTAAGCTAAATTCAAATTCCCAACTTTGCCCTCAAGTTAACCTTAGTTAAGTTGCTTTAACCTCTCTAAATCTATCTTCTGCAAAATAGAGTTACTAATACCTGCTTCACAGAGTCAATTTAGAGGAAATGCAGTGCTAGCTCCCCTTCCCCCACGCTTATGCGACAGGACACATGGGTTGTTCTGTCAGACCAGTGATTCGCTCTTAAATGAACCACTCATCAACTGCTGCCCCATTTTACAATCGAACAATACCATCCACCCACACCATCAGCCCTCTGAGGGCAAATTCAAATGATAGCAAAGCTCACAAACCAAGAAATGGCTCCTTATCCCTTTTCCAAAAAAAAAAAATTACAGGCTGCCTCCCTGCTCCTACCCTTCCTAGGCTGTGCCCAATGCACTCCTTCTCAGGACCCTGCCTTCCGCTTCTTTGTAATTCCAGCGCCTACCCTGCCTCTTCCCAGGTCTTTGAGATGTTTCTCATTTTTTATAAATTGTAGCATGTGTGCATTGGGAGCAAAGAATGTGCTCTTTTGTGCCATGCTAAATGCCCAAGACACTGTAGAGAACTGAAATTACAAAACCCAGAGTGATCCAAAAAGAACTATAAGGATCCTGATTCCATAGGGAGATTTATGCATTTATTTTTCTCCAGGCTTCTCTCTGGTCCTGGTGCATTTTCAGAAGACAGACACCTTGGGGCACCCAGGGCCACACAGGCAAGTGTATATAGGTATTTTTTGGCAGAGGAAGGCCATCTTTCAACATCCACCACCAAGTGATTCCTCAGTCTCTTGCTAAGTAATTCCAGGACCCCTATTGTATCATTTCCCACTTACTGTCACCAGATTACCTCACAGTATTTGAGCAATTTAACTACTTACTGGTGGGCGTAGTGTTCCATTCATCTCAGCACCCCTCACCCACTATGCAGCGCCTGGCACACAAACACTGTGGTTGAATTGAATGAACCATAATATAAATTGCCACAATGCGCTGTACTTAAAATGTTCACATATGGCTAGAGAGTGGCTGAGCACAGTTGGTAGGAATACTGTTAGTGCTTTCCAGCTGGGAGCAGCTTTAAGTGGACCAACTTGAGAAGTGATTTTGTGCTCTGGCTTTGGAAAGTAGTGGAAAGTATCCAAGAAGAAGGGTGGAGAAGGGAATTGCAGATCATATTAAGTATGGGAGAACTGCTTACCCACAGAAAGGACATTCTCTGAGTAGTTTGAGGGTCAAATGGAATATTCCTAAGACTTCTTTGGAGGATCAAAATTGCCCTCTCTCTGAAAGAACAGAGCTTGAATGTTTTATTTGCCAAAGATGTTGAACCAGAACTTCCAACTCCAAGGTTCAATGGTTTTGATTCTCCAGTATGGATTGCTAGTATTTGGTCAGTATATTAGTTTGCTAGAGCTGCCATTACAAAGTACCACAGACTGGGCGGCTTAAACAACAGGAATTTATTTTCTCACAGTCGTGGAGGCTGGAAGTCCAAGATCAAGGTGTTGTGAAGCTTGGTTTCTTCTGAGACCTCTCTTCTTGGCTTGTAGATGGTCGTCTTCTCCCTGTGTCTTCACATGGTCTTCCTTCTGTACCTGTCTGTGTCCTAATCTCCTCTTCTTATAAGGACACCAGTCATTTTGGTTTAGGGCTCACCCTAATGACCTCAGTTTACCTTAATTACCTCTTTAAAGGCCTCATCCCCAAATACAGTCCCATTCTGAGGTACTGGGGGTTAGGATTTCAACGTATGAACTTGGAAGGAGGGACACATTCAGTTGATAATGGCCAGTGTTACCAAGACGAATTACTGGGCCACTGTATGTGTTCCTACAAAATTCCAGCAACCAACTTGGGTCAAAAATGAGCCCTTGGCAGCCACCAGGAATCCCTATTTTAATAAAGTGACTGAAACTTATGAGGGATAACTAATAAGGACCTACAGTACAACACAGGGAACTCTTCTCAATACTCTGTAATGGTCTATATGGGGAAAGAATCTAAAAAAGAGTGGATATATGTATATGTATAACTGATTCAGTTTGCTGTGCACCTGAAACTAACACTACATTGTAAATCAACTATACTCCAATAAAAAATAAATAAAAATAAATTTTAAAAAGGTAAAAAAAAAAGAACCTTATGATGACATCACCATAGTGTAAATAATAATCCATTCATTTAAGAACAGAATGATTACCCAGACATATTTGACTAATGTGTCAGCTAGAGATCAGATCTCTCCCACCTAGAAAATGAATACACTCAATTACAAAATAGCTACATTGAACATGATCAAAGTTTGGATCCATTTACCATCTTCTAAACCAATGGAACACAGACAACTCAATCCATTTCACAAGAGACTATACAAATGGTCAGTACATATATGAAAAATGTGATCAGCCTCATAACCATCAGAGAAATATAGATTAAAACCCCAATAACATACCACTACCTATTTAGTAAATTGGTTAACATTAAAAAGAATAACAATACCAATGACAGGATGTAGAGCAGCTGAAACTCTCACACACAGCTGGTGGGAGTGTGAACTGGTACAACCACTACAGAAATCTTCATTGCCTCCTAAACTGAACAGATCCATGCACTATGACCTAGGAATTCCACTCCTGGATGTAGACCTAGCAGAAACACACACATACCCACCAAAACAGGTATATTATAATATTCACAGTACCATTATTCATCAATTCCCAAAACCAGAAATAACCTAAGTGTCCAACAGTAATACAATAATAAGTAACTTTAGCATACTCATGCAATGGAATGTTATAAAGCAGTGAAAATGTAAAAACTACTGCTGCATTCAACAACACAGATAAATCTGACATCATGTAGACCATACATTGAAAAGTGCAGGACACAAAAAATTACATATTGTATTATTCTATGTTTTATTTATTTATCTAATTTTGTATTATTTAGGTAAAGTACAAATTTAGGCAGAACTAACTGATAGGTTTACATTTGGGGTTTTAAGAATTAGGAGGGGGGCAAGAAAAAAACACCTGAGCTGACTCGTGAACTGCCTCATGGCAGAGATGAAGCAGCTCATTGACAATATCCTGGAAGAGTTGACATTGGTAGAGATGGGAAAATCCATCTCTCTGAGTTCCAACACATCATCTCCTGCTCACTGGACTTTGCCAGTTCCTTTAAGATTGTCCTATGACAGGAGCCACAGCCAGCACCCTGTCAAAGAATCTTTCCACTGCTGAGCTGTGGCCAAGATTATGCCTGTGTTGCCAGGGCCGGTCAAGCTGTCCCAGTGTGCGCAGTCTCCATGCCAGGGTCTTGCCCCTTCTCACTGCCATTGTCATCACTCTATTTGTGTTTCTACTAATCAATAATTAAGGTTTAGAAGTTTGGGTTTTTTTTTTTTTTTTTTTTAAGGACTAGGAGGGGGCTAAAGTAATGTTCTATTTCTTGAATTAGGTGGTGGTTACACAATGTATTCACTTTACAAAAAGTCAATTAAGTTAAAAAGTGATTTGTGTACTCTTTCAGGCATGTTATGAGTCAATAAAAATTTAATCACCACCACCACCACCCCCAAAATGAAGGATCAAAGCACTTTGAAATGGAACTTTATAATGGATGTTAAGTCTATCTGATGAGAAAGCAATTAAATAAAACAATGATCCCAAAGAAAGAGAGATGAAAAGACGATAAGAATCCTGCTTTGATGACTGAAAAATAGAAAACTGTACAAGTTTTTTCTTTGATTCAGAATCTGTACAAGTGTGGACTGATTAAGGGAAAAGGGTGTGTGTGTGTTGTCTGGTTATTAACTCAATGAACTTAATGGTTTTGAATGACCAAAGTGAGTCTTCCTCCACTCTTGGCAAAGATCAACCTTCTAAAAGGGCTGGGGCCAGACCTGTTTCTCAGGGATGTATGGTTCACATTTAAGAGCAGAGTTTGAGAATGGGGTCTCTCCTCAGACTCCCCTAACTCTTAATAAATAACTACAAACAACATCACCTCCCATATGAGAATCAAGTTGCTTTTCTGAAATCAAAAAGGGTCACTAATGAAGCTTTTCTTCCTTCCTATTTGATCTGAGTTGGTTTTTCTCATGAGGCCGGGCACAGCTACTCCCAGCTATAACTTGGGCTGGCACCCCAGCAGCTGTTGGAGGAGCACACCTCCTCCCCTTCTTTATTAGACTGAGCTCTTGGTTTAGCCCAACTATTGAATCCAGGTTGTGCTCCCTAATTGGCAAATGTGATGGTTAATTTTATGTGTCAACTGATTGAGCCACGGGATGACCAGATATTTGGGTAAACATTATTCTGCATTGTGTCTGTGAGGTTGTTTCTGGATGAGATTAACATTTGAATCCATAGACTGTGTAAAGCAGATTGCCCTCCCCGGTGTGAGTGTGACTCTTCCAAGCCATTGAAAGCCTAAATACAATAAAAAGCTAAGTCAGAATCCTCCCTCTCTCTCTCTCTCTCTCTCTCTCTGTCTATCTTCAAGCTGGGACATCAGTCTTCTCCTGCTTTTGGACTCAGACTCAGACTGGAACTTACACCATCAGCTCTCCTGCTTCTCAGGCCTTTGGACTCAGACTAGAACTATATCATTGGCTCTCCTGGGTGTCCAGCCTGCCAACTGCAGATCTTAGAATTCTCAGCTTCTGTAATCATGTGAACCAATGTCTTACAGCCTTTCATATTCTCTCTCCTCTCTCTCTCTCTCTCTCTCCTTCTCTCAGAATACATATATGTTTTTTCTCTGGAGAACCCATACTAATACAGATTTTGGTACCAAGAGTGGTTCTATGGAACAGAATTTTAGGGATGAATTTTCTAAATTGGTTCTGGATGGTCCAGAAATGGTTCTATAAACTGATTAGTTTTAAAGATACTGTTGACTATATTTCCAGTACTTAAGAGAGCACTGGTAGTCACATATAAGTCATTGGGTACTTCTCATCAACCATGTATAAGAAGCAAGGATCTAGGTGACGGTGCATATGTTATTTTCCAGCATTTTGGAAATCTAGCAAATGTAATGATGTTGGCTTTTTGCTCCTAATGTTACTGGACAAAGTGGTAAAAGAAAAGGATGAGCTCAGGGATTCAAATTCCAAGTGCAAGCATCACATAAGTGAACTGAAATCTACCATGTACACCTAAAGAAGACCCTTATTTCCTATAGCTGAGAAAATCAAATGTGGAATCTCATTCTAAGACACTCTGAATTACAACTCAAGTCTCCAGCCTTGTAGGGTGTCTGCTGTTCAGAAAGAAAAGAGGAGATCTGGAGAAAAAGTTTCCATCATCTCAGAGAATACAGAAATAAGCATGAACAGAATGTTGGTAGAAATATGGACATTAAAGGCCATTCTGGTGAGTTCTCAGATGGAAATGAGGAACATGTCATTGGAAACCGAAGAAAGGTCATCCTTGTTATAAAATGGCAAAGAGCATGGCTGAGTTGTGTTTAGATTCTACTGTTTTCTGGAAAATAGAATTGTGAGCAATAAAACTGGATATTTAGCTGAAGAGGTATCTTTTTTCTTTTTTTTTTCAATTGAAGACTATAAATCGTTTAGTCCTGGATTTTTCCATATAATATTAACAAACCACGGTTGACTGCAGGTAACTGAAACCAAGGAAGGCAAAAACTCAGATGAGGGGAACTACTGTACTTTCTATTCAACATATACTGCTACCTAGAGAAAACAAGGGCAGTTAAATGTGACTTACCTTATCTATATTCCAAGTTCTGTATGTATACTACTCATTTTCTTGGTGGTCATTATTTGCCAATATAATCATGCAACGTATACATACTTTTTAAAACACTTGGAACATTCTATGAATAAAATCTGAGTTTTGACTATTTTAAGAGTCCAAAGCACAGATAAGTAATTATCTATTTAATCCATCAAGTGCTTATAACACAGTAGGCAGAGCCCTGACATTCTGGCAAAATTTTATAGATTGATGATACGTAGGGCACAATTTCCTTAAAAAAAATAAATAAATAAACAGAGCAGGCTCTGTAAAGTTTAAGCAAAATAAATAATCGGGAGGAAACACTGAGGTCAGGAATCACGGAAGATTAATATTAAATATATGACATGTAAAACACATTAGAATTATATCACACTTCTTTCATGAGCCAGAGATAAAGAGGATATTGCACAGAGGGGCCTTAAATTACATTTACAAAAGACAGAAAGATAAAGTGGGACACTGGAATGAGGAAGGGTATTCTTGTCCGAGGTAAAGAAAGCATTTTGAAAACTCTAGCAGTTGCTGAAATTTATTTTAAAGTAGGCAAAAAAAGTTAACAGAAGTTGTTAGGGTGTCTGACGCTGCATATATTGCAATGGTGTTAGCTGAAGAGATTTCTAAACAAAGTGTTGAGGGAGCAACTTGGTTCATCCTGGCTGCTTATAGTAAAATGCAAAATGGGAGAAATAAATGGAAGCAGGGATTTTTAAGGGAGAAATTGAAGAAAAAAACTAAAACTTAAAGTTTTCAAAAATTCTTAGCCTGTCCACATTGTAAAAAACAAGAAAACATGTTTGGAAGAGAACACCTAGAGTGTAGTAGGACTATCACTTGATAAAGAGATTATGGGATTATATGAGCAGAAACACTGCCAGTTTGAACTGAAGGGGACAGAGATGGGACAAAATGAGGGAAAGCTGTTGGACTTCTTAGATATCATGGAATGGGACCATAGAGTTATTCAGCTGGGAACGTGCACTATCCTTCAAGACAAGGGAAGGATGACTCCAAAGGAGATTCAGAGACCATCAGGGCTGCCTCTTCAGTTTCAGGCAGGTTGTGGAGGCACATTGCCTTGGTTTCAGACAGCAGTTGCACAGATTCTAGGGGGCAGAAGCCTTGGGGATGGAGCCACTCAGATACTTGGGGGCAAGACCCCAACTCCCCAGAGCTGTGGAGGTAGAACTACTGGCCCAGTGGGCCGGAAGGCAGAGCATCAAACCAAAGAGGATTATGCTTGAGCCTGAAGATCTAATGGCATTTGCTTTGCTACATTTGGGGCTTGCTTGGGAACCATCACCGCTTCCTTCTTTCTATTTCTCTCTCTTGGAAGGGAAATGTCTCTCCTATGCCTGACCCGTCATTGTATTTTGGAAGCACATAACTTGTCTGGTTTCATGGGTTCACAACTGGAAAGAAATTTTGCTTCAGGATGGATTATAACTCGAGGCTCATCCGTATTTAATTTAGATGATATTTAGATGAGACTTTGGACTTTCAGACTTTAGAGTTGCTGCTGGAATGAGTTAAGACTTTTGAGCCTATTGGGATAGAATGAATATACTTCATATGTGAGAAGAACATAACCGGGGGGGTCAGTGTAGACTGTTATAGACTGAAGGTTTGTTTCCCTCTAAAATGCATATGTTGAAGTCTTAACTCCCAATGTGATGGTATTTGGAAGTGGGGCCTTTGAGAGCTAATTAGGTTTACCTAATTAGCTAATGAGGTCATGAGGGTGGGGATTCCATGATGGGGTTAGCGTCCCTATAAGAGGAAAAGAGAACAAATTCTCTCTCTCTCTCTCTCCCCCCACCCTCCCCACCACTACCCCTCCTCTTTCTCCATCTCTCTCCATCTCTCTCTGCCTTGTGAGGACACAGTGAGAAGGCAGCTATCTGCAAGCCAGGAAGAGAGCCCTCACTGGAGAACCCAGTCAGCCAGCACCTTGATCTTGGACTTCTTAGCCTCCAGAACTATGAGAAATAAATTTCTGTGGCTT
Organism: Balaenoptera musculus; assembly: GCF_009873245.2. NCBI lineage: Eukaryota > Metazoa > Chordata > Mammalia > Artiodactyla > Balaenopteridae > Balaenoptera > Balaenoptera musculus. Next base: position 30,473,341 of record NC_045790.1, on the reverse strand, counting down.
AAGCCACCCAGTTTATGGTATTTCGTGATGGCAGCTCCAGCTGACTAATACAGTATATAAGCAGGAAGATGAGGGACTCTTCACCATATTAATAAACTATTTAAGCAATTTTCTTTCTATTTTATTGGGTTTTTTTTTAGTCTGCAATTGGCTTGTATCTCCTTTAGCTAGCCTCAAGGCCAGCAGCACAGTTCTGCATGTGCCCTATAACTCATCCATTGATTGTGTGCTTCAAATTAGCTCAAGTTTAAGAGGTAAAACCATTTAAATTCTCAGAATAGATCTTTTTTTTTAATTTGGTTGAGGCTTAAGGGTACTTTTTATTTTGTGGAATTAAACATCTGTCTTTATAAGAAAGCCCAATACAATAGAAAGCCTAATAGGGTGCTCCAGGGCATCTGTTACTGTTGAAAATCTATTTCAATAAATTTTCAGTATTGGATTAATTATTTAAATAACAGGCGCTAAAAGGAAAGTCTGTTTGGGTTTTGTTTTGTTTTGTTTTGTTTTTTTAATATTGGAAAGGAAATAAGTCAACCAAATGCGATTAAAGTACACATCGATCTTTGCTGCAATAGCAAAGCCTTTGGGAAGTTAAGTGCATATTTGTAATTTCTTCAGGGCAAAAATCAGAGTGATGGATCAAACTGTGTTCCCTATGGTGTATCACCAGGAAAAGAAACAAACACCCATTTTTCTCCAAGTAGTTTATGAAAGGAAAGTCCAAAACCATAGCAATGAGTGTTCTTTCTCCTGCTTTCAACTTCCATGATCATAAGCATTTTGATCATGTCTGGGTTTTCAGAGAAAAGGCCACCAGCACTAAGTAAGCAAGACATCTATCAAGTTTGTGTTTCAAGTTTCAGGATCCTTGTTTAACAATGCCTGAAGGCTGTCAGCTTCCTACACGAGCATATCAAAATGATGAATGACCCAAGCATGGCAGGAAAGCCTTCACTGGAAGGCACAGAAGAATTTGTGGAGGAGGGGAAAGTGAAGTGGTCTCTCTCTCAGAGTCAAGTCATCAAAGCGTAAAAGACACTGATGGAAGAACCTAGGTCATTTTATGTTTACTAAAATCCTTTAATTCATTAAAACATAGTAATTGGGATCTATCAAGTACCAGGCACTGTTATGGCTTCTGGAAATACCATGGAAAGGGAGGAGGAAGATCTGGCAAATGTAGTGGTAATTTCCATTCACATGAGCCATGTTATCTTTTAGTTGCAACGTGAATTGCAAAAATTTGGAAAAAGATTCAGACCCAAAACTCAGTCTGTAATGAATATTCATATTCATTCATTCAAAAAAAATTTTTTCCTTTTTTTTGGCCTCACCGTGCAGCTTGCGGAATCTTAGTTCCCAAACCAGGGATCAATCCTGGGACCCCGGCAGTGAGAGCACCAAGTCTTAACCACTGGACCGCCAGGGAATTCCCCCCAAAATATTTTGAGTTCTAACTCCATTAGGACTTTGGGGTGGTTTTTAAATTAAAAAAAAAAAAAAAAACTCATTGCTTAAAATCTATGTGTCTAAAAATTAAGTATTTTAAAACTTACTGTAACCTTTTAATGTATTTTCTTAAGACAAGAACAATTTCGTTTTTTATCATTGTTTCTATTAGTGACCATGTTACCATGACTGCTTGGTTAATGGCATTTCAAGTTTTTTGGTTCCTTGATAATTTTCAAAAGATTTAACCAATTTTGATGATATTTGTTGCACTACCAAATCATGTCAAGATTTGTGTTATCATTCCTTCCTATTAAAACAGAATTATTTAGCAGATGGCAACATTTTTGGAATGACCAAATCTTGTACACACAGACAGTACCTTCACCCATATGTTTTCAAAGTGTATTTATTTTCTGACTTGAATATTTTTCCATGGATTCCAATATTTTGTTGTTTTAAATTACTTATAATAGCTATATTTTAATAGTTCTATGATTTCACTGATTAAAGTGTCTAGTTCATAGAAACACCAGTTCCTTCCTTAAACCCAGACTGAGTTCCTATATCACAGCCTTTTATTTCAAACAGTTTAATTAAGACATATTTGACACATTAAACTACTCATGTTTATAGTGTAAAATATGAAAAATTTAACATTTGTGTACATCTGTGAACTCACCACCACCTCAAGATAATAAGCACATCCATCCAAAAAGTTTCCTTTCGTCCTTTTAAAATTCCTTCTTCCTGTTCTTCTCCAACCTTCTCTTCTCCCCACCCTTATTTCCAGGCAATCTGCTTTCTGTCACTATGGATTAGATTGAATATTCTAGAATGTTATATAAATTGAATCACACAGTATGTACTCAATTTTTGTCTAGCTTCTTTTACATAATATAATGATCTTAAGATTCATCCACCTTGTTGTGTATATCAGTAACTTATCCCTTTTTACTTGTATGACTAGTATTCTATTTCACCACAGTTTTTATCCATTCACCTGTTGATGAATATTTTGGTTGCTTCCAGTTTGGGCTATTAAAAATAAAGCAACTATGAACATCTGTGTACAAGTGTTTGTATGGACATATGATTTTATTCAACTTAGGTAGATACCTAAGAGCTCAATGGCTGGATCATTTGGTATGTGTATGTTAACTTTCAAAGAAACTACCAAGCTCTTTTCCAAAATGGCTATACAATTTTACAGTTCCATCAGAAGCATATGAGAGTTAAATTTGTTTCATATCCTCATCAACAATTTTTACAATTTAAATCATTTTTATAGGTGTGTGTGGTACCTCACTGTGTTAATTTGTATTTCTCTTATGACTGATGATGTTGAGCAGTATTTCATATGTTTATTTGTCATCCATATATCTTCTTTGGTGAAGTACTTGTACAAATCTTTTGCCCATTTTTCTGAGTTTTAGTTCTCTACTTATAGAGTTTTGCAAGTTCATTATTATGATTTATACAAGTCCTTTGTCAGATATGTGATAGGCACACATTTTCTCTCAGTCTATGGCTTGCCTTTTCATTCTTTTAACACTGTTTCCTAAGAAAAGTAGTTTTTATTTTAGTGAATTGAATTTTTAAAACTTACAGTTTTTTCTTTTATAGATCATGTTTTTGTAGTACAGGTTTGATGGTGATAAATGCTTTCACCTTTGTTTGACTAAAGAAGGCTTCAGTGGTAATGAATTATAGGTTGACAGGTTTCTTCTTTCAGTAAACTATTTTTTATCTTGCACTGTTCTGACAAGAAAACTGCTGTTATTTTTATTTTTCCCCTCTATATAGAATTATCTTTTTTCTCTGACTGCTTTTAAGATTTTCTCTGTTTCACTGGCTTTAAGTAATATGCTTATGATGTGCCATGGTGTAATTTCCTTCCTGTTTCTTATGCTTGAGGTTTGATGAATTTTTTAGATCTGGGTTTATAGTTATTATCAAATATGGGGAAATTTTGGCTATTCAAATATTTTGTAGGCCCTCTCTCTTTTGGAGACTCCAATTACATTTATATTTGGTTGCTTGAAGTTGTCCCAGAGTTCACTGATATTCTCTTCCTTTTTTGTTCTTGTTTTTGTTTTCCCTGTAACTTCATTTTGGAAGTTTCTATTGCTATGTTCAAGTTCACTAATATTTTCTTCTACAGTGTCTAATCTGCTGTTAATCTCATCCACTGTATTCTTCTTCTCAGATATCATAGTTTTCAACTCTAGTGTTCAATTTGGGTCTTTTTTTTCTCTTCCATATTTCTACATAACCTATACAACCTTTCCTTTGGCTTTTGAACCTATGAAATACAGTCACAATAGCTGTTTTAATATCTTTGTTTACTAATTCTATCACTGTGTAATTTTTGTTTAGAAGTGAGACATTATGGATTCTCTCTGTTGGGTGCTGGATATTTTTATATTCCTATAAATTTTCTTTTTTTTTTTTAAGATTCAAATTTATTTTTATTTTTTTTATTTTTTTGGCCAAATGGCACGTGGGATCTTAGTTCCCTGACCAGGGATAGAACTCGAGCTCCCTGTAGTGAAAGCGCAGATTCTAAACCACTGGACCGCCAGGGAAGTCCCTAAATTTTCTTGAGCTTTTATAAAATGATACAGCAATAATAAATTACTTGAAGGGTTTAAATCTTTTGAGTCTTGCTTTTATGATTTGTTAGATAGGACCAGAGCAGCATTTAATCTAGATTTAACTTTTCCCTAGTCCTGACACAAGATGCTTTTTAGATGATTCTTCATTCTGGCTGTTGGGAACAGGCACTATTTTGACTCTCTGTGAACAATGGACACAGTTTCCTCTCATCTTTTAAGGTATTCTTGCCCCAGCCTCAGTTTCCTCAAACACATGCACTGATTAGAACTTAACTGAATACTTCAGATCTTGAGTTCTCCCTATTCACAGCTCTCTCCTCTCTGGTGCTCTGCCCTGCAAAATCTAGCAACCTTGGCTTCCCCAGAGCTGTATTTCTTCTTCTCAACTCAAGGATACCACTAGATTTCACCTGAGTCCCCCCTTTCCTGCATTTCAGACTGGAAACTGTTTCCACAGAATAAGCTGGGACAATTGTAGGGCTCCCTTCATGTTTCCCATGTTCTGGGACCATTGTCCTTTATTACCCAATGCTCTATGTGTTAAGGGCCATTATTTTTTGGTATGTTTTTGTCTGATTTTTTTTGTTGTTTCAGGCCGGGGATAAATCCAGTCCCTGCTACTCCATCTTTGCCAGAAACAAAAGTCTCTCAATCTTCTTTTTATTCTTTTCTAGAACACAGAGCTTCAGAGGTCATTTTTGAAATTCCAAATGAATATATGATCAACAGTATAAAGTTTGACATTTTGAATCCACTTTCTGAATCTATAAATATAGTTTTAAAAATTCTCTTTCCATTAATCTTACCAAGCATATGTTTCAAATTCCACAGCGTTGTTTTGTGCATGGTGCCAGCCAGATTATTTTCTTCAACTCTGTTGGACTAAAAAAGCATTGTGTGTGGGGAAGGTTTTACCCTTTTTGTTGCTGTTACTAACAAACACAATGATTAAAAAGTTAGGTTTGACAAGTTCAAACACATAAATAAATGAGTAATATTTCTTGAGTTAGAAATACTTTGAATTCTCTCTTGTCCTGATGCTTCAAATTTTGTGAGTCTAAGAACTTTGAGAGAGAAATGCCTCCCACCCTTTAGGAACAGGTAAGGAGCCAGCTTAAGGGAGGATTGGAAATTCAATCTTTATCTTTTGGATTGGCAGCTTTTAGAACTAGAACTATACCTGCCTCTCACACCTCCTCTGCTCTATCCCCCACACCTATTACTGGTGCTCAACTAACACTGACTGAAAACAAGCTTCCTTTTTTGTGGCCCATCTACAAAAATTGATAAGAGTGAAATCTGAGCAAGCTTATGATTTTAATCAGTACTGCCTAAGGCTTTAATGTCAGGGCATCAAGTATGGTTGGGCCAAAGAGATGAAATTCACCCAGGACCTCACATCAATTTATTTGTTTTTTAAAGACACAGAATCACAACTAGGAGAATACAGCGTTGGTTGTATTGGGGGTTTGTTTTGCTTTTATTGGTTTATTATGGGGAGAAGGTATTAGATTAAAAAACACCAAAAACATTCCTGAAGGGGGAAAGAATTCATGAACAAGTAATTCCCAGCTAAGGGAGAGAAGAAGCTTGTGGATGGGGCAAGAGCTGACTTCTACACAAGTCTCTATCAAGGCAGGGGCAGGGTGGGGACAGAGCCTGAGGTGGCGAATATGTCAGACTCTCAGTTGTTTGAAACTCACCCAGCAACCATGCTACCGGCTACGTATACACAGATGAAGAGAAGCAAATAAAGTCTGACTCAGCCAAGGTCTCAGTGCAGGCAGCTGGCTTAGAGTCATCCAGGAGCAGCTAGGGGCAGGTGAGAGAGATGGTCTCAGGTGCAAAGTGAGGGACAGGACCTATGCTGGTGGAAGAGTCATGTATGGAGGAAAAGGCTCTGGTCCGCTATGTCATCCCTTTTACCAACAACCACTGAGCCCCTGCTCTGGACCAGGCAGTGCTCTAGATGGAGGTACAGATGAACCTCCCTGGTTAGTCCCTGCCTTCAGGGTAGTCCCAGTGAAGTAAGGGAATTTCCAGGAAAGAACAGTTCCCTCTGTAATCTAGTCAGTTTTTCTTGGTGTGAGGAAAGGCAGGGCAAAGGAAAGGCAGACATCGATAGAGAAAACTAGCGTGGGCTTTGAGAGTGCACCTTACTGGGATCGCTCCTTCTCTGAAAGGAGTCTCCAGCTCTCCAAGCTCTGTGCTTTCTTCCTTTAACTCTGACTCTCTGTGTCCCTCACAATCACACACACACTACTCTCCAAAGCGAGCCTTTAAACAACCAGCTATATAGGATACAATAGCAGATCTCTAAAGGTGATACAGGAAAGTTATGGGAAACAGATGAGGGAGGAATCAGTTATTAGAGGAAGGAGGAGACAGAGAAGTTCCTGGAAAAGGGACATTTGAGCTACACTTTTTAAAAGAATGAAACTCACGAAATGGTTAGAGGAGGAAATTTGGAAGGAGAGCACTAAAGGGAGAGAAAGTGACATGGCCAAAAGCTCAAGGTCGTGGGAAGGCCTGGAGTGGCCCGTGGGGCTGAAGACCTAGGGTTGAGGAAGCGGAGAGACAGAACCGGCTTTGGGGGGCTCCAGACCTTACAAGCTTGCTAATGAACCTGGGTGGGCTGGAAAGAGAAAAGAGGAGAAAAGAGGGGCTGGAAAGTGCCCTCATGAGAAGTTCTCTGCGTTAGAAAGCTGACGTGGGCACTTAAGTGGAGAACAAAGTGTCACATAGGGAGTGACAGAAAGTAAGGAAATCGATGAGAACGCTATCATAATAGTCCAGGCGAAAGACATCATGGCTTTTCACATCCCAGAATATTCCTAGCATAAGAGTTTTATACTCGGACTTCCCTCGTGGCACAGTGGTTAAGAATCCGCCTGCCAATGCAGGAGACACGGGTTCGAGCCCTGATCCGGGAAGATCCCACATGCCGTGGAGCAACTAAGCCCGTGCGCCACAACTACCGAGCCTGCGCTCTAGAGCCCGCAAGCCACAGCTACTGAAGACCGTGCACCTAGATCCCATGCTGCACAACAAGAGAAGCCACCGCAATGAGAAGCCCGCGCACTGCAACAAAGAGTAGCCCCCACTCGCCGCAACTAGAGAAAGCCCACGCGCAGCAACAAAGACCCAATGCAGCCAAAAATAAATAAATAAATTTATTTTTAAAAAAGAGTTTTATGAACAAATTAAGTTAGCACTAGCATACTTATGTTCATTAACAGAATTGGGAGACGTAAGCCCACAAATATCCCTCACATCCTCCCCAACCCCACTTCCCGCAAAAAAAGATTTTTCCTTACCATAGTTTTAAATTATTCAGAAATTTTACATCTCTACTCTTCACAACACCTAGCTTGGATGCGGGCAAAGGGAAGGTGGTTAATAGATAATGTTGTCCTTAAAGAAAAGTAACACAGGATAAACTATAACTCTGGGTGACCTGCTGTTACTCCACAGAAGTGTAAACACCACACGCCTCGTAAGTGCCATGGATGAAACCAGGCAGAGTGAACACGGGTCTGATGGTGACCGGTCAGGCACCCACAGCAATTGTGCCCCTCAGAGGCAGAGCCAGCCCTGCATTTTGCCTTCTCCCCTCGTCCTCCAGAACTGGAGAATGCAAAGAGATAAACCCAAATGTGCGTGATGAGAATGTTATTTAATGATTAACCCTCATTTCAAAAATGCACTGAAACTCATCTCAGAAACAAGGAGCTGTAAAATGGATGTCGGAAGCTTTAGTGGGAGCCCCAGCCCTGCTGTCAGGGGCCAACTGGGCATCTCAAGCCGATTGTCTTGCTGTTTAAGGATATATCCCTACCTATGTCTCCTGGATTGTTTTCAAAACAGAGTAAAAAGTGAAAGAATATAATCTGTGAGATGGTATGTAAATGTAAAATATTAACAAACAAATATACGTAACACAGTATTTGACTTTAAAAATTAGAAAAGGCTTTCCTTTATCAATAGTCGACATATACATATTGAGTCCTAATATGCATTAAGATAATATGATATCTTATTTGTAAAAACTCTCCTCCTTCTCTGCTTTTTCTCTGTTTATTTTTACTTCTCTAAAAATCATTCTGAGGTACTGAATGATCTTTTTATTTTTTTTTAATTGAAGTATAGTTGATTTACAATGTGTTAATTTCTGCTGTATAGCAAAGTGATTCAGTTATACATATATATACATTCTTTTTTATATCCTTTTCCATTTGGTTTATCTCAGGATATTGAATATAGTTCCCTGTGCTATACAGTAGGACCTTGTTGTTTATCCATTCTATATGTCATAGTTTGCATCTACTAACCCCAAACCCCCAGGTGAAAGATCTTCCAAGAATGCCTGCTACTGTTTCTCAAGGCCATCTGCCACCTTTGCTGGTTCTTCACTTCTCCCTCTAACCTTTTTGGCCTGTCTCAGAACAAGTCTGAGCCTTGAGGTCATTCGACAAAGAAAGACTGTATCTTAAGGCAAGCTCTACCTGAGGAAAGAATTCACAAGAAGCCTCTGAGGGTCCCTTACGTTTACTCATCACCTGAGTGAGCACAGCTTTGGCTACGATTCAAAGCTCTCCTAAAAGCTTTGCTAGTTAGCCTAGTCTTTATTAGCACGTCTAGTTTGTAGACTAGTTAGTCTGCACATCTACTTCAGTAGCTGAAAACAATCACAGAGCTTAGCACCTTTATGTTTTGCCCACAGACGCCCAGATGGTCATGCCACTCTTGTTGGCTATGGGCTCACTACACAAGCACTTTGACAAATATAATTTTTATTCAAGCTATTTGTTCTTCTGAAAAACTAAAGCACAATTGAGGGAGCAAATGTTTGCAAAGTTCATAGAAGAGAAGAGCTCATCCTGAGGCTGAAGCATGATTTCAGAGCTGGAAAGCTGGCTGTTGATCTATGGCCCAGGTTGGCTGGCCTGGCAACCTCAAGTTCAACATCAACAGTTGCTAGTATTTAGTGAAGGCCTAGCTTTGTAGTGGTCTGTAGTTAAGCATCACTCTTGTCAAGGAGTTTTAAATACACACACTAGAGAAATATGGAGGTCTCTGGGCAGATACACAGAGTGTCTGGAGATATAGCAACAAGATTTAAAACATAATGAGGGTCCCAAATTCAAATGTCTTCAGAGCCTATCAAGTAATATAAATGTGTAAATGGGGGTGGGAGCAGAGGGGAGAGGTGGGTTCTGCAATGAAGTGGAAAGCATGTGCATTGCTAAAAGTCTTTGAATTCCAATTATTTTAAACACGTATTTTGAGACGTGTCTGTGAACTGCAATGGCCCGTGAACCACAGCCCAAGACACCCTGATTCTGATATGCTGCCAGAATATTTATTTCCCTATGGCTGTTTCTGTCATGAAATCTCATTGCCATGAATGCCATCAATTAGTAATAGGGTTCATCTATTTTTGAGCTCAGTGGTTTGGGACAGAGGGTGGAAGGGAGCTGCAAAATGATGCCATTCACTCAGGCCCACCACCATAGGAGATGCAAATCCCTGACATCTAGGAGCTAAAGGACAATGAGAAGAAATAAAATTTGTAAATAAAGGCCCAGATTATAAAGCAATGCCAACAAAACTGGTACAGACTATCCATATCATAGCATGTGAGACTGTGGTCAACTGGAAAAGTGTTACAAAAATATTTGGAATTTTCACTAGGCTTGAGGAATAGATAGGATTTTGAGATACAGAGATGAAATAGTGTAAGGTCAGTTTTCTCACTTATTGAAAAAAGTTTATTTTCAAAATTAAAATTATAAATTGACATCCATGCTGCTTCCACAGACCAACTGAGTCCATCTGTGGAGCTTCATGAAGGTGACAAAGAGAGGCTTTGAGAAAGGGTCTCAAAGTCTAGAATGGAATCTGGAGCTGGGTTCTTGGAACACAAATGATCCAGACCAGAGAAAAACAGCATAAGGTTTGGGTGAACAGCTCCTCCCCTTCACTGTGAAATCTGCCAGGTCCAGACCGGTCCCCAACTCCAAGCTACAGTGACAGTACCAACAACTTGAATAACTCATCCAAGGGAGAGTATAAAATAATCCAAAAAGAATAGACCTGTAGAAATATTTGTGTAAGTTGCTTATTAATATGGTTTTGTCCAAGTCCATTTGCTGTTCAAGATCCCATAACTAAACTTCCAACAGTGATTTATTTAGTTTGTTGTTAAAAACCTTTGCAAAAGAAATAGAATTCCTAGTGTGACTATCATCCAAGGATATCTAAATTATTCATAAGCAATATCCTGTCTTCATCATTGTATCCATTAGAGTTCTTGGATTGTAATCACCAAAACCAGATCAAGCTAATTTAAGAGAAAAATGGAGTTTATTGAATGGCTCACAGAATGGGAGGCAAAGCTAGAAACAGATCTCATGAGGGAGCTAAATGTTAGTATCTCTGGGGTAATACCCTTGAATGAATGAATGAATGACTAAATACTAATTGTTTTCCCTCCCTGCCTAAAATTCAAATTCCAAGGAGAAAGTGTGATTGAACTTGAGAACACATGCCCACCCTATGGCAGCTGAATGAGAGATGCCTTGCACACCAGTCCCATCAGCATTATATCCAATAGAAGAGCTACTGTTTTCCAAAGGAAAATTGAGGTGTGATTTCAGGGGAGTAGAAGATGGATCCTTGACACTCAAAAACAATGGTGCACCATGTATAAATGTAACATCACTATAATTATTATGCCCATATTACCCGTGGAAGAAGGTAAAATTTTTGAGTGTTAAATCAACTGTAGCAATCTCATTTTCAAATGTCACCTGGAAATCACCTAGCTCTTGACCTTTAGTCCTGTCCTAACTTACAGCAATATAACGTATGAAGACAGTAACAGAATGTGGAGTCATGATCTTTAGAATAAGATTATGCTTCCAAACATTAGTGAATCTCCCTAGCATCCAAAGGATCATCTGGGATCATTTTAAGGAGCAATCAAGGAAAAGAAAAATTTTAACATGTTTTTTCTGATACTTACGATCCTGGGTTTGAAGGAAATCAACATCTTTTGAAAAGTTTTCTCATGCCTTTTCAGATTTCTGTTGATATTAGATTTATATCATCCATCATTTGTTTTTAGCTTAATCCCTCTGTTACCAGAAGAGCTGGTATGATATGCTGTTCTTTTGATTAAAAAGAAGATAACTATATTTAAGCATAAAAATTAGAAAAAAGGTGGAATGATCTTCCTAGTGGGGTGGTTATTTCCTTCCCCCAGATAGTTTCCAAGCAAAGGCAGCTACTGGTCAGGGGAGAGGAGTCCCAGGTATGTTACTAATGGCCAGTTCTTGTGTTCTTCATGTCCATTCCAATGATAAGAATCCATAGCTCTAAATCTAATTAACACCAATATGGAATCTCAAAACACAACCAGACAGTTGTAGGGAAGGAAGATATCATCATTTTCACCCACAAATTGCTTAAAATCTTAACCCCTGATGAGGCCAATACATTGAATTTATTTACAAAAAAATATAACTAATGGAAAGTATGATGTGTTTCTCTAGCAAGACGTTTCTATTTGTTAATGGAAAATGACTTTGTTGTTAATAATATTTCTAAGTTTTATACTTTGATGTAGTAGAAGAGCATGATAGCACACTGAAGCATACTATCAATTGCACTAAAACAGACATTATCCAAAATGGCAAAAATTGGGAACATAAAAATCTTATGAGGTTAGCAAAGAGCAGGGAAAAAAAGCTCATAAAACCTCATGAGTCTAAATGTAACATTAGTGACAAAGTATCTTTTAATGCGTAAAGTTAAAATCTTTTCTAAATGAACTGAATGCTGATAAAGTCATAGTAATTGAAACTCATACATATACATCATTATCAAACTGGTCATACTACAGAAGGAGGAGGTTGAAGGTCTTCAGAGGATCCTAGATCTTCAATCATTCTTTTAAAACACTTAATGAATGGAAACAATCTAAAACTTCCCATCCATAAAGAGTGATTAAATAAATCCTGAGGTATACATTCAGTGCCATACCATGCAGCCATAAAAAAGAATGAAGGAGGGGCGCCTTCCAGACACCTTCAGGTGTCAGGCCTGAGCCTCTGAGGTGGGAGAGCCTAGTTCAGAATATTGGTCCACCAGAGACCTCCCTGCCCCATGTAATATCAAATGGCGAAAGCACTCCCAGAGATATCCATCTCAACGCTAAGACCCAGCTCCACTCAACGATCAGCAAGCTACAGTGCTGGACAACCTGTGCCAAACAACTAGCAAGACAGGAACACAATCCCATCCATTAGCAGAGAGGCTGCCTAAAATAATAAAAAGGTCAGAGTAACCCCAAAACACACCACTGGACATGGTCCTGCCCACCAGAAAGACAAGATCTAGCCTCATTCACCAAAACACAGGCACCAGTCCCCTCCACCGGGAAGCCTACACTACCCACTGAACCAATCTTGGCCACTGGGGGCAGACAGCAAAAACAATGGGAACTATGAACCTGCAGCCTGCAAAAAGGAGACCCCAAACACAGTAAGTTAAGAAAAATGAGAAGACAGAGAAACACACAGCAGGTGAAAGAGCAAGGTAAAAACCAAACAAATGAAGAGGAAATAAGCAGTCTACCTGAAAAGAATTCAGAGTAATGATAGTAAATATGATCCAAAATCTTGGAAATAGAATGGAGAAAATACAAGAAATGTTTAACAAGGAGCTAGAAGAACTAAAGAGCAAACAAACAGTGATGAACAAAACAATAAATGAAATTAAAAATTCTCTAGAAGGAATCAATAGCAGAATAACTGAGGCAGGAGAACGGATAAGTGACCTGGAAGATAAAATAGTGGAAATAACTACTGCAGAGCAGAATAACCAAAAAAGAATGAAAAGAATTGAGAACAATCTCAGAGACCTCTGGGACAACAATAAATGTACCAACATTTGAATTATAGGGGTCTCAGAAGTGGGAGAGAAAAAGAAAGGGACTGAGAAAATATTTGAGGAGATTATAGTTGAAAATTTCGCTAATATGGGGAAGGAAATAGTCAGTCAAGTCCAGGAAGCACAGAGAGTCGCATACAGGATAAATCCAAGGAGAAACACACCAAGACACATACTAATCAAACTATCAAAAGTTAAATACCAAGAAAAAATATTAAAAGCAGCAAGGGAAAAGCAATTATTAACATACAAGGGAGTCCCCATAAGGTTAACAGCTGATCTTTCAGCAGAAACTCTGCAAGCCAGAAGGGAGTGGCAGGACATATTTAAAGTGATGAAAGGGGAAAACCTACCACCAAGATTACTCTACCCTGCAAGGATCACATTCAGATTCGACACAGAAATTAAAACCTTTACAGATAAGCAAAAACTAAGAGAATTCAGCACCACCAAACCAGCTTTACAACAGATGCTAAAGTAACTTCTCTAGGCAGGAAACACAAGAGAAGGAAAAGACTTACAATAACAAAACCAAAACAATCAAGAAAATGGTAATAGGAACATACGTATCGATAACTACCTTAAATGTAAACAGATTAAATGCTCCAACCAAAAGACACAGACTGGCTGAATGGATACAAAAATAAGACCCATACATATGCTGTCTACAATAGACACACTTCAGACCTACGGACACATACAGGCTGAAAGAGAGGGGATGGAAAAAGATATTCCATGCAAATGGAAATCAAAAGAAAGCTGGAGTAGCAATTCTCATATCAGACAAAATAGACATTAAAATAAAGACTATTACAAAAGAAAAAGAAGGACAATACATAATGATCAAGGGATCAATCCAAGAAGAAGATATAACATTTGTAAATGTTTATGCACCCAAAATAGGAGGACCTCAATATATAAGGCAAATGCTAACAGCCATAAAAGGGGAAATAGACAGTAACACAATCATAGTAGGGGACTATAACACCTCTCTTTCACCAATGGACAGATCATCCAAAATAAAAATAAATAAGGAAACACAAGCTTTAAATGATACCTTAAAAAAGATAGACTTGGGGCTTCCCTGGTGGCACAGTGGTTGAGAATCTGCCTGCCAATGCAGGGGACACGGTTTCGAGCCCTGGTCTGGGAAGATCCCACATGCCGCGGAGCAACTAGGCCCGTGAGTCACAATTACTGAGTCTGCGCGTCTGGAGCCTGTGCTCCGCAACAAGAGAGGTCGTGACAGTGAGAGGCCCGCGCACCGCGATGAAGAGTGGCCCCCACTTGCCGCAACTAGAGAAAGCCCTTGCACAGAAACGAAGACCCAACACAGCCATAAATAAATAAATAAATAAATAAATAATTTAAAAAAAAAAAAGATGGACTTAATTGATATTTGTAGGACATTCCATCCAAAAACAGCAGATTACACTTTCTTCTCAAGTACTCATGGAACATTCTCCAGGATAGATCATATCTTGGGTCACAAATCAAGCTTTGGTAAATTTAGGAAAATTGAAATAGTATCAAGTATCTTTTCTGACCACAATGCTATGAGACTAGATATCAATTACATGAAAAAAATCTGTAAAAAATATAAACATATGGAGGCTAAAGAATACACTACTAAATAACCAAGATGTCACTGAAGTAATCAAAGAGGAAATCAAAAATTACCTAGAAACAAATGACAATGAAAACACGAAGACCCAAAATCTATGGGATACAGCAAAAGCAGTTCTAAGAGGGAAGTTTATAGCAATACAATTCTACCTCAAGAAACAAGAAACATCTCAAATAAACAACCTAACTTTACACCTAAAGCAATTGGAGAAAGAAGAACAAAAAAACTCCAAAGTTAGCCGAAAGAAAAAAATCATAAAGATCAGATCAGAAATAAATGAAATGGGGATGGTGGTGTGCTGAATTGGGCAATTGGGATTGACATGTATACACTGATGTGTATAAAACTGATGGCTAATAAGAACCTGCAGTATAAAAACAAAACAAAACAAAACAACTAATACTAAACTTTCATTGGGTTATTTGTATGGAAATATGTTAATATAAATGTTTCAGACATTACATGAAATTTCTAAAAATCTTATATGTTCTGGTATAATGTTATAAGTCATAATTCTAGTTATTACTTTAAAATGTATATCTCAGAAATAAAGCAGAAACTAACACACCATTGTAAAGCAATTATACTCCAATAAAGATGTTAAAAAAAAAAATCTTCCAACAAATAAAATCCCAGGATCAGGTGGCTTCACAGGTGAATTCTATCAAGCATTTAGAGAAGAGCTAACACCCATCCTTCTCAAACTCTTCCAAAATATAGCAGAGTGAGGAACACTGCCAAACTCATTCTACGAGGCCACCATCACCGTGATACCAAAACCAGACAAAGATGTCACAAAAACAGAGAACTACAGGCCGATATCTCTGATCAACATAGATGCAAAAATCCTCAACAAAATCTAGCAAAGAGAATCCAACAGCACATTAAAAGGACCATACACCATGACCAAGTGGAGTTTATCCCAGGAATGCAAGGATTCTTCAATATATGCAAATCAATCAATGTGATAAGCCATATTAACAAATTGAAGGATAAAAACCATATGATGATCTCAATAGATGGAGAAAAAGACCCCAAATAGCCAAAACAGTCTTGAGAAAGAAAACCAGAGCTGGAGGAATCAGGCTCCCTGACTTCAGACTACACTACAAAGCTGCAGTAATCAAGACAATATGGTACTGGCACAAAAACAGAAACATAGATCAATGGGATAAACTCACACACATATGGTCACTTTATCTTTGATAAAGGAGGCAAGAATATACAATGGAGAAAAGACAGCCTCTTCAATAAATGGTGCTGAGAAAACTGGACAGCTACATGTAAAAGAATGAAATTACAACACTCCCTAACACCATACACAAAAATAACTCAAAATGGATTAAAGACCTAATGTAAGACCAGACACTATCAAACTCTTGGAGGAAAACATAGGCAGAACACTCCATGACATAAATCACAGCAAGATCCTTTTTGACCCACCTCCTAGAGAAATGGAAATAAAAACAAAAATAAACAAATGGGGCCTAATGAAACTTAATTAATGAAACTTAATTTGCCAACGAAGCAACTGACAAAGGATTAATCTTCAAAATATACAAGCGGCTCATGCAGCTCAATATCAAAAAGACAAACAACCGTATCCAAAAATGGGCAAAAGACCTAAATAGACATTTCTTCAAAGAAGATATACAGATTGCCAACAAACACATGAAAGGATGCTCAACATCACTAATCATCAGAGAAATGCAAATCAAAACAACAGTGAGGTATCACCTCACACCAGTCAGAATGGCCATTATCAAAAAATCTACAAACAGTAAATGCTGGAGAGCATGAGGAGAAAGGGGAACCCTCTTGCACTCTTGGTGGGAATGTAACTTGATACAGCCACAATGAGAACAGTATGGAGGTCCTCAAAAAACTAAAAATGGAACTACCATATGAGCCAGCAATCCCACTACAGGGCCTATACCCTGAGGAAACCATAATTCAAAAAGAGTCATGTACTACAATGTTCATTGTAGCTCTATTTACAATAGCCAGGAGATGGGAGCAACCTAAATGTCCATCAACAGATGAATGAATAAAGAAGATGTGGCATGTATATACAATGGAATATTACTCAGCCATAAAAAGAAATGAAATTGAGTTATTTGTAGTGAGGTGGATGGACCTAGAGTCTGTCATACAGAGTGAAGTAAGTCAGAAAGAGAAAAACATATACTGTATGCTAACACATATAAATGGAATCCATAAAAAAAATAAAATGGTTCTGAAGAACTTAGGGGCAGGACAGGGATAAAGACACAGACATAGAGAATGGACTTAAGGACACAGGGAGGGGGAAGCGTAAGCTGGGATGAAGTGTGAGAGTGGCATGGACATATATACACTACCAAATGTAAAGTAGATAGCTATTGGAAGGTGACCGCATAGCACAGGGTGATCAGCTTGGTGCTTTGTGTCCACCTAGAGGGGTGGGCTACAGAGGGTTGGAGGGAGATGCAAGAGGGAGGAGATACGGTGATGTATGTGTAGGTAGCTTATTCAGTTTGTTATACAGCAGAAACTAACACACCATTGTAAAGCAATTATACTGCAATAAAGATGTTAAAAGAAATAAATACTTTGCCACAAAAAAAAAAAAAAAATGAAGGATCCCATCATGTCCTGATATAGAAATCAAAGTCTAGATCAATTTATATTAGCTGCCATGGAAGAAAAGAGAAATAAATAAGAAAATGCTTGCACATTTGCTTCTGTTTGCATTGAACATCTCCAAAGGGCACATGAGAAACTGGTAACACTGGTTGCTCTGAAATGAGCTGGGTAGCTGAGGAACAGGACTAAATGGAGATGTTTTACTATACTTTCTTTTTTTTTTTTTCCCCTTGTATTAAAATAATGGGAGTACACATTATTTGTGTATATTCAATATACAAATAAAGTTTATTTTAAGTTTCTCAATTCATTAAATTGCCTCTAATAGTGGGTGAGATTATGGGATATTAAATTCAGAACTACCTGGCAGTGCTACCCGAAGGAGCATCGTCAGTTTGGTAGAGTCAATTCATACTAAAGTGGTGATTAGAATCAACCTTCAGTCACCACTGTTGTTATTTCCTTGGGCCTCTGCTGAGAACATAAAAGACTCAGTTACCAGGTGGCAAAAGGTAAATCCATTGATGATGAGCAGAATCAACAGGACCAACAGAGGAGAGGCTTCCTCATTATTCTTTCTGCCAAAAGATAGGCCCAAATGCAATGTGTATACATGGCAGAAGCAGGTGTGTGAGATGTTTAGCATTCCTTATTTTCTATAACTCAACCTAAAACTTCTGTTTTGAGCCCACCTCTGCATCAAAATTCAATATTCCTCCTTCCTTCCTAAGAATGGCATCAAAGGTGTAAGAAGATTTTGTTGTGCTGAGCGACTGGGGCAAGGGAGGGAGGCGGCATCAGATCTTCTATGGGTCTGTCCATGAAGGACTTTGTGAAGATGTCCATTGCCCTGCCTGGTGCCCCATCGAGGTCTGTCCCTGTGTCTAGATGTGTCACCAAGACCATAAAATAAATGAGCCCCATCACTTTCCCTCTGGTTCTCCCTTTCACCTTTCTTACAGCCTAAGGAATTTTTTCTTTCCTGGGGGAAGGATGCCTTGCTTCCTTGTGACTCATGCTGTTTTCTTCCAGGTCTGTCTTGTGTCCTTTCCATTTCTCTGCTATTCTGCTAAAATTTAAACCCAAGAATATATTTCTTTTTTCACTTTGAATTTTTATCCCTTGCATAAGCATCCCCCTAGTCACTCCAGTGGTCCTGAAACTTGGCTCCACATTAGAATTCTCCGGAGACCTTTTCAAAAATACCCATATCTGGGCCAGGCCACCAGAGATACTGATTCATGCACTCTGGTGGCAAAAGCCCGGATAGGGTTAGTTTGTAGAAGATCCCAGGTGATTCTAGTGCCTGATCAGTTTGAGTATCAATGAAGGGGACCTGTAAAGAAAAAAAAAAGGAAATACTGGGAAAAGAAAACTTTGGTTAATATTTCACAATATTACACAATCATATATGAATGCCAGAAGATGGAAAAGTCCTTTAGAATGAATTTGACTGTGAGTGTGAAAATTAGGTGAAAATCTTACCTACCACAGGCATCTTGTAACTTTTTTCTTTTTTGTGACTCAGGATATCTGAACGCTGAACACAACCTGGAAGAGTATTTGGAAAATCTTTGTTTTCCAAGTTACATGTTTGGGGCAGCCAAATATGGCTAAGCTAGCTTGGATTCTCATGAAAAAGAGAGGGTTCTGGCTTGACTATGACCCTAACATGCATCTGAAAACAAATTAAATTCTGACATTGGCTAAAAAAGAAAAGGATACTGATCCAAAATCAGAAGAGCTTCAGAGTGGGCACAATGTGGCCCCTGCTGCCAAGTCCTAAGAGGGTGAGGGCTCTGACCCACGTGCATAAGCCCACGCCCAGCTGCCTTCTCTGGAGGTGCCCCTGAGAGCTACCTGGGACCCCTCAAGTGATGCCAAGGTACTGATCCATGGGTGGATTAGTTTATGACTTGAGCAATAAAATCTCATGATTAGGAGGGACACCAACGTTCAGTTGGAAGCAGAAGTACAAAGAACGGACTCTGGAACTGGGTCTGAATCCTGGTTCTACCAAGTGCCAGCTGTGTGACCTTGAGCAAGTGACTGAAGCTCTCTGTGCCTTGTTTGTCACATCTGTAAAACAAGGATAATAATAGAACCTTCTCTGTAGAGTTTTTCTGAGGATTCAATGAGAAGATACTGATGGGAGTCTTCATATGGTGCCTCACCCAGGAAGCCTCAAATACGATTTTTTTATTTAGTTACATGCACAAATCCCTTCTATGACATTTCTAAGAAATGGTGCAGATCATCCTAAAAAGTGGTAAGCGACAAGACAGGAGTATGATCTCAAGAGAGTGAGAAAGAGAATGTATCTTAAGGTAGTAGGTAATGTATTTTAACATCAGCATTCCAGTCAATCAGTAAGAGTGGCCTTCTTAAGCCACAGCATTGGAGGGGTCCCCACGCACTCCCTCAGCACGTTATATACAGATCACGGGTTATGAATCTGTCTCAGGGAAGGGACTGTGTCATACTCATCTTTGTCCCCCCAGAGCTCAGCACCTAGAATGTCCTCAATATGCAGATGGTCAACTAAGCTACTCATCTTGTCTCCCCCTTGCAGTGGCACAGCACTTCTGTAAATGGGGAAAAAATAAGAATGACTAAGGAATGCAGACCAGGGAATGGTCTTCCTCCTTCCTTAGTTCTGCCAAGAGCCCCCAACCATTCCATCTCAAAGCTATTCCTTGCCTGTCTCGCAAATGCGGGAAGAGTATCAGTCAGGCGGACCCCTCTCTTAGTCTTCCAGAATTCTCACCAGGGAGTGCAGCCCCCCTGGCCGTGATCATCCCCCTCCTCTCTGTCTTTCCGGAGGACTTCACAAATGTTCAATTCTTCCTCTCATCTGCAACACTCTAAGGAAACCAAAAAAAGTTCTTTCTTCAGAAGGTGGGGCAGATGCCTGAGTGAGGTATTGCTAAGAGCTCCATACCAGATATAAAATAGCTATGACTTTATAATGGCAAATTTAATGATACAGAAAATTCACCATTTAAAGTGAGAAAAGTGATTTTGAACGTCTTTGAATCGCACTCATAGGGTAAAATATATATTATGTAAAAAGAATAATGTGACAACAGGTACAATGGGAGTTAATAATTATTATTACTCCCTCCTACATGATTTCCACTTTTCCTCTTGCCCTTGCCATCTAGAGCTTTCCTCTCCCTCACAAAAACCTACCTCGAAAACTTGGTGTTTGCACACTGCCAAGCGATACCACACAACCCGACCCCAACTCCAATAAAAGTCATGGAGAGAAACTGCACCAAAGCATATGATTCATGATTATCTTAAGAAACAAAGCAAATATCCACCTAAGAGTATCTCACCCTTTACATGAGAACCACCCTATGGAGAGATTCTGAAGGGACGTCTGCAGCTTCGTAACTTGGTCCTGCTCACAGATGCTAATGGATGTGGCCAGGTCAGACAGTCTTAGACCCTCTGGGGCAATGCTTAGTCAAAACCCACCACTGCACTGCCACTCATGTTTTATCATCAGGACGCTTTCTTACAGAAATATAAAAAATAAAGGAGAAAGAAAAAATATTAAGAGGAGAGTAGTATGAGGCCTTTGATCATTTTTTAAAATCAGTCATTGATTAGTGTTTTCATTATCTATTGCTGTGTATTAAACCAGCCCAACTTTAGTAACATAAAACAGCAACAATTTTCATTCAGAAGAAGAGGAGGAGGAAGAGGAGGAGAAAAGATCAGTCTCACTGGTTTCCACGGGTTGACCCGGGTCAGCTAGGCGGTTCTTACTCGGGGTCTATCACGAGGCTGCTGTCAGAGAGGACAAGGGCTGGGGTTTTCTTGATGCTTCCTCACTCACAGTTCTGGCTGGTGATGCTGGCTCTAGGCTGGGAGCTCAGCTGAGCAGAACAGCTACCCGTGGCTCCCCAGGCATCCTGGGCTTCTCCCAGCAGGAGACCTGGGTTCTGAGAGCAAGAATCCCAGGAGAAAGAGCCAGGTGATCGCCTTTTAAGGCTGGCCTCTGGGGTCACTGTGCCGCTTCACTGTATTCTCATCATCAGAAGTGAGCCTGTACTCCAGGGAAGGGAAATTAGACTCCTGATTAGAGGGGTATCAATGAATATGTGGACATGGTTTTAAACCACCACAGTTAGCACTGTCATACTTTTCCTCATTTGTCCCTTCCAAAACTGTGATTAAATATGAAAAAGACAAACTCACCAAATAAAAGCGTCAGATGTTAGATCTCTCTGCTTTAATTTTTGCTCTGACAATCAACCCTTTCTTCCTACACATTTTTTGATGAATCAAAGCATCTCTGACACCTTTTTCACATCCTCTTCCTAAATATATCCTCCCATGGGCTCTCAGGGCAACACTACTCACCATAAGAAAGCCGAGGCCGGTGTCCACAGTAGGGAGACTAGATAAAGGAAAAGACTCAGACACTGGCATTCCCTGAAAAGAATAACTATGCCCAAAAGTCTAAGGAGAATTTGCCCATATGCACTATTTAGCAAGGCTGGTATGTCTGGATCTTTATCGATGTACAAGCCATAGGTCAATGGGAACATCTGCAAGGGCAGCAGCATCTTTTAAATTTCAGGGAAGCTGTCCATTTATTCATTCAACAAACACCCACTGAGTACCTCCTGTGCTCAGGCACTACTCCAGATGCTGGGATACAGAGGTGAGCAGACCAAAGTCTTGTATTCTAGCAGGTGAGACAAGTAGTTTACATGAGTGCTGGCTGATAAGTTCTATGGAGAAAAATAAAGCAGGGAAAGCAGAAGAGGCATGGCTGGGGGATGGAGAGGGCATTGTCCTTCTCTATAAGATGGTCGGGGAAGCCTCTGATAAGCCACTGCTCAGGCCTTAAGGAAGTATGAGGGGGAGTCATGCAGAGGTGTGCAGGCAGGGGAGAACGCACGGGGAGAGACCCGAGAAAGAAGCAGTCTGGGCACATCCCACTGCCACCTCCACTGCAAGCCCCTTCTCCCAGCATCTCATAGCTTCAAGAAAATCAAGGGGCTTCCCTGGTGGCGCAGTGGTTAAGAATCTGCCTGCCAATGCAGGACACACAGGTTCGAGCCCTGGTCTGGGAAGATCCCACATGCCGCGGAGCAACTAAGCCCATGAGCCACAGCTACTGAGCCTGCGCATCTGGAGCCTGTGCTCCGCAACGGGAGAGGCCGCGACAGTGAGAGGCCCGCGCACCGCGATGAAGAGTGGCCCCCGCTCGCCGCAACTGGAGAAAGCCCTCGCACAGAAACGAAGACCCAACACAGCCAAAAATTAAAAAAAATAAATAAAAAAAAGAGAGATTTGTGCATTTCCAGATTAAGATGAGGTTATTAAAAAAAAAAAAAAAAGAAAATCAAGAATTCGGCCACATTTCATACCAAGATTGAGTTCCCTGCAAGAGCCCAGCTCATTCTCCCAATAATTGAAAGTAGATTTACTCTCCCCAATTTTTTTTTTTTTTTTTTTTTTTTCGCCACACCGTGAAGCATGCAGGATTTTAGTTCCCCGACCAGGGATCAAACCCACCCCCCCTGCAGCGGAAGCGTGGAGTCTTAACCACTGGACCACCAGGGAAGTCCCATACTCTCTTCAGTTTAAAATCCCTCCCCCCAGAGCCTGTTAACAGTGGCTCATGGAGTCACAAATGGATGATGGTAAGAAAAAGAGAACCACGGAAAAAGGGAGAACAAAGAGGAAGTAGAAAAGGTGGAGGAGAAAGAGGAAAAAAAGGCAAAGGAGGAATATCCACATGTAAGAAGACTTCCTGTATCAAACCCATGACATGTAACCTTGCATCTCAGAACGCTATGCCTCCTAACATGCCACATATTCTGGGCCCAGGGCAGGTATTACTGCAGTATCTCAAGAACCAAAAGAAGCAAGGCTGAAAGGCTTTGAATTAACAACCTGTAAACACACCACACAAACACAGGACACAAACGTATGGTTTCAAATGTGCAGACACAGGGAATGGACTTGAAGACATGGGGTCGGGGGGGATGGGAAGGGGAAGCTGGTACAAAGTGAGAGAGTAGCATAGACATATATACACTACCGAAAGTAAAATAGATAGCTAGTGGGAAGCAGCTGCACAGCACAGGGAGATCAGCTTGGTGCTTTGAGATGACCTAGAGGGGTGGGATAGGTAGGGTGGGAGGGAGGCCCAAGCGGGAGGGGATATGGGGCCATATGTGTACATATGGCTGATTCACTTTGGTGTACAACAGAAACTAACACAGTACTGTGAAGCAATTATACTCCAATAAAGGTCTATTAAAAAAAAAAAAAAAAACTATTCCAGGTAATGATTAAAGGAATCACATCTTTGGTTCCTATCAGTAAGCAATTTTGCCTGAGTATCAGTAACTTTATCTCTACAAAAGTGCACTTGATTAAATAAGGGGATGCCCAGTTTTACAAAGAGTTCAGCATTTCTGTGAATTGTCAAGAAAAATAAATAAATATTTCTTTAAGCTCTTTTGAAAAAAAAATTCCCAATTAAAAATCTTTCCCTCTTGATCTATTTTGTACATGTATTTATTTACATCATATGTATTTATATCTCATATATTATTTTATTTCAATTATGCCCCAAAAACCTATTTCTTTGGCATACTTCTAATTTCCAAAAGCCCCTTCATTGTGTCTAGACAGATTTTTTTCAAAAGAGCATCAGGGTTGTTTGAAATTTACAAAAAGAAAAAGTTGAATAAACAAATGCTAAAGTCTGTATTTGATGCTAAAGTCTTTCTATGATGCTTCTATGAAACTTTTTAAATTACCTGCACCAAAGGTTACTGGCCTTTCAAATATGCTTAATCCCACCCTTAACAGCAGTCATCATTACAGGAAGCAGGGGTTTCTGGGTTTCCAGGTCGTGTTCAGTGGCCACGAAGCACTTGATAAATAAGTGCTGATTGAGATGCCTCCTCACCCTCTCTCTGGCTCTGCCACATGGCAAAGAAGTGGTTACACCAGGTTTTCTGACTCACCTATGTCTTGGCTGAGGAATTCTTATCACCAAAGGGGCTTTAGCTGGAAGTTCTTACATAAAATAATACTAAGAATTCATCCGAAAAACCACTGTTCATGATTTTTTTTTTTTGCAGCAACACAAAAGATTACTAAGAATAAAATACTAATAAATAATACTAAGAATACATGCTAAGAATAATACTAAGAATTCATCCGAAAAACCACTGTTCATGATTTTTTTTTTTTTTTTTGCTAGCAACACAAAAGATTTGCATTCAAAACTTACAAGATTGAATTTAGTATTTGACCTTGGAGTTCTCTGGATACTTTTGTATACAAAGTAAAGAAAATCATTTCTAGGGTATTTTCAAAACGTAACTGGCAGCACCAAGTTATATTTATATTAATTATACTTAATTACCTAAAGAAGTAATCAACATGCCAATAACAAAAACCTAAATTATTTCAAATGTGAAGATCTATAGCAGCCTAGAATGTGGCCACTGAAATAAATAGGTAGATTAACCAATGGTGTCCAGGTTTTTAGTTAAAAATGGAGGAGTGACTAGTCTTCTCTTTGAAACAAACCAAACACTAAAGCTGTATTTAATGCATCTTTAACGAAACTAGAACTGCGTCATCATTTTGAAACATATACAAGGAAGAAAGACTGAAAAGAGCAGCGACAACTGAATTGGTCGAGGCAAGGGAGGTGTGGTGGGGATTGCTATGTGCTCACAAGACTCATCTCCTTTTCCTGCCAGCACACAGCCAGAATACATTTCCCAGGCTCCTTGTGGTTAGCTTTGGCATGCTGCTGGGTTTTGGCTCATGAGTGTGAGAGGGAATGGGTTACTTCTAAAAGAGGTGTGCCTTCTCTCTCTTTTCCCCACAGCCAGTATGCATAGGCTTGGGAACCAAGGGGAGGGGGTAGACATGGCCACTTTCAATTTTATACCAGATTACTTCATGGGGAAAATTTATTTTCCCTTCCAACTCTTGGGATCAAAGGGTTTGGTAGTCTTAATGCTCAAAGGAGAAATTCTTTGTCCAAGGAATACAGTTTTGGATCCTTTACAGGAGAAGCTAAGACTATTCCATGACCAGTTTCAGCTCTTCATACAATTGACCCCAAAAGCAGAGGAGAGAGTCTCTGTACTGACAAGGTGACAGGAAAACATTGGATGCTGTGACTCACTAGGTCTGGAACTCAGAAGGTTGGTGAGGTACCTCTTAACAATTCTTGGCCCAATACTTCTGGTCAATGGAAAACTGAGGTAATACAATAAAGACAAAACAACCAAGGCCTCAGACCCCACATGACTGAAAGTTTGAGTCATCCCACCAGGTGGAGAACCCTATGTGGCCAAGATGCTGCAAGAAAACAGAGGAAATGGAACATGGATGCTCCTCAACCCTTCATTGCTGTGCTCCGTCACCATTCTCCTCTGCCTTTGGACCTTTGCACATGCCGGCTTATGGCAAAAGCTGTTAATGCTCACTAATATCCATGTGCTCTTCTGCATTGAGTTACCAGTATCCTACCTAACTTAACTTTATGAACATGCTAGACAATTAGGTGGGTATCATCTCTTTCAAAATTTTCCTACTTTATTCTTTAAATGAGGTCAATTTACTGCATCAACAGGTTAAATAAGAAAAATCTCCTAAAAATCTTAATGGTAACTTTAAAAGAATGTCTGAAAAATGTTTATGCCTTTTAACTCTAGGAATTTATGGAATCTATGGAAATTATAAAGACCAAAAAATGTACACACCAAGGTATTCATTGCAGTATTATATGTAGTTGTCAAAAGTAGAAACAACCTAAGTATCAACCAATAGATAAATGGTTAATTAAATTATGGAAATTTCATAAGACAATAATTATATAGCCACTAAAAGTATATTTGCAAAGAAATATTAATAACATGGAGGAAGTGGTCATGCTAAAATAAGTGAAATACTATATACAATACAGTCTACATTAGATGAAGCTTTCTAAAATCTCTCTACTTGTTTGTATTTTTTTTTGTTTTCAATGAGTGCTATGGTCTGAATGTTTGTGTCCCCACAAAATTCAGATGTTGAAATCCTAATGCCCAAAGGCAGGCCTTTGGGAGGTCCTTAGGTCATGAAGGCAGAACTCTCATGAATGGGATTGGTGTCCTTATAAATAAAAGAGATCCCAGAGAGCTCTCTCTCACCTCTTCTACCATGTGAGGACATGGTGAAAACGTGCCTTCTATGAATTAGGAAGCCCTCAGCAAACACGGAACCTGCCAGTGCCATAATCCTAGACTTCCCAGTCTCCAGAACTGTGAGAAATAAATGTTTGTTGTTTATAAGCCACCCAGTCTGTGGTATTTTATTATAGCAGCCCAAATGTACTAAGACAATGAGCATGAGCCTAAGCTACTTTTATAATCAAGTAAAAAAAAAATCTTAAGGGTTCCATTCACATATGACTTTTATCTTAAATTTCCATCCCCACCATGTAATTAGAGCCTCATGAAGAACTAGGAGTGCCCTCTGAAGTTACAAAATCATAATCTTTATCTATTAACTTGTAACTTTAGGCTTTCTAAAAATCTTAAGAGAATGTGAAAAGCAGATTTTTAATAAGTCTAATCCTTCCAGCCAAGACCTGGAAATAATGTGGCCATGATCTTAACAGAGGGAAACAGAACTGATGCCTGGATCTTTTCCATGGATTGTGTTTCCTGAGGCTCCCCTGACTTAAAAAAAAAAAAAAAGGAACACAGGCATTCACCAGTTTTGTTGTTGTTGTTTTTGTTTTACATCCTGAAAAGCACTAAAGAGACCATTGGTATCAAGAGTCTGCAAAAGAAGTAAACAGTTTTCAATTTGTTGACTTCATGTGTAACTCCAGCCATTTTGAAATAAGCAGATACAGGAATTATTTCATGAGAAAACAATGCAATAGAGTTAGTGAAGCTCTCAAAACCAACTGTATTGCATTACTCTTAAAAGCAAAAGAAAAAAAACAGAATACCAGACTCTTCCATGCAATAAGATGCCCTGTGGTTAAATCAGAAAGATAAGTCATTATCCCGTAAGGAATGATAAAAGCAACAGTGGGGTGGGAAGGTGGGGAAATGGGCAGATAAAATAGACTCTTTCTCTAAACTCTCATCCAGTGATCTGATTATGTTTCCTGGATTATGTAGCAAACATGCTTAGAAGAATGCATGTACTTCATTGATGCCCTTTGGAAGATACTTACTTGACCTTGCTTTCCTCCTATGCCTACAGAGTAAATCTGAGGTTTGGTCATCCCTTGTATCTGATGGGGCAGCCAAGAGAATGCTCAGGCATGTAAGCAATTTACTCAAAAACAGACACAACACTGTGACAAAGCCAGAGAGCAGCTAGAATCTATTATCACTTGAATTCTAAATTTTTAGGTTGATTTCTCCCACTGTGAGGATTTTCTGTGCCAAATCAATTAATTACAGGTTTATGGATCTCCGTTTCCCTTCCACTCAAAATAAAATGGATCCCTATCACATTAGAAGTACAAGGCATTCTGTTTCCCTAAGAAAAAATTATCATGCTCAAACATCTAAGCTCCAAAGGAAGATTCAGTTTCGGTTTTTTCTGAAGCATAATAGAACCATGATAAAACTAGCAATCAAAAAAAAAAAATTTAAATGAAGCAGATAACTTTGAAGTTGCTTAATACTACCTTCATGTTGAACTCTTAAGTATTTGCTGTCAACTAAAGATGAAGAATTCATTATACTGTATTTTATAAAATACTGACATGTTTCATTGTTATCTCTTTGCCCAGTCTTTCCCTGCTTCAACCCATTATCCAGGATGAAACCAGAACAACCTAAAAGCCAGAAGTCTGATCTCAACCTTTCCCTTTTTTAACCTTTCAATGGCTCCCACTGTCATTTGAGTGAAGCACAAATTCTCCAACATGGCTCCCAAGTTCCCAAATTAGCTGGCCTCCTGTCTTCCTCTCCAGTCCTAACAGCTGCCCGGAACCCTTTGTGTCCTATGCTTCTGCCTACCTAGGGCTTCTCAAAAATGCAGCGCTACCTCCTGCCTATGATCTGTGTACGTGCTGTTCTCTTGTAGAAACTGTTAGTGCTTACTATGTATCCTTGTCTTTCTCTCTAACTCCTAGACCCTAAGCATCTAGGAAGATCATGTGATTGATTTTTGCCAATGATGTGTGAGCAAAAGCGATGAGCCATCTTCAGTCCAAGGAGTTAAGAACAGGTGTGAGATTTCCACACTCTGCTGGCCATGGGTGATGGACACCCACTACTGGAGCTGATCTTTCTCTGTCTCTTCTCTGTGTGAGTAGAGTGTTGTTCCACTCCATTCCATCTAGCAATTCCGATACTGAGATGCAGTGGCCAGAAGTGTTTAGCGTCTCTCCCTGGGATTGTAGATGCATGGTACACTACTCCCTCAGCATTGATAACCAGTGCACGGTGCTCTGCTGGACGTGAAGTTTCCATTTTTTCCACTCTAAAGCTTCTCCGCTTCTCTGCCAACATGTAAGGCCTAGAACTTACCTTCACCTTCCAGGGAGCATCAGGGACTCAAACCTGGCTTCTCACGCTTTGTTGGAGCTGGATTTTCTGAGGAAGCTTAGCTTCAGGGCCCCTGGCCGACACGTAATTGCTGGTGGCTGACTCCTTGCTAGAGCACACTCTGAATAAAGCAGAGCAGGGCAAATCCGAGCAGCTTCTAGTGGTTCCTGCGGAACTTGGACTATAGCATCAGCATCACCTGGGAACTTGTTAGAAACTCAAATTCTCAAGCCCCATCCCAGACCTACTGTATCAGAAACTCCGGGGGTGGGGTCTACAATCTGTTTGAACAAGGCCTCCAGGTGCTGCTGGTCCTTCAGTTTGAGAACCACAACAATATAATGAGATCTGAATTACTCTATGTCCCAAAGGCATTTACCCTTTGCGGCCGATACGCATAAGTGGCACCATAAGGTTCCTTCCCCGTGAGAAGATCCTTCCAGGCTGATATTCCCCCAGTCATTGCTACCAAGCACCAGACAAGCCCCATCTGAACAGCAAGGACAGCACATGCCTCCTCTGGGATCCATGCTTTTTGCATAACGTGGCAATCCCCTTTGCAACATGCCACATGCATTTCCTCTCCTTCTTTTTCTGTGCCACCTGGTATTGTGATCTGTTAGAACACAAACACACTGAATTTGGCTGTGCCCAGTTACTAAGTGTTCTTAAGAACCAGCCAAATTATTCTTGTGACATGGCTTCCTTCCTACTGACTGTTGCCTTATATTTTTAGAGATTTCTGAGTGTTCTTCTAACATGTGGAAATGGATGTGCTCTAAGCTGAAATCTCATTTTATAGAAGCCAGAAATAGCTGAGAGGGGATTCAGAATAGCAGTTTCCAATATCGATGGACTTCTCTCCAGGCTCATAATATTGGTTACAAGTGCCTTGGAACACAGTAGATGAGAAAGATGAAGAGGAGGAATTTTGCCTTCATGGTTTTAACTTACAAGTTGAAACTTCCTGATTTAGAAGCTTTACTAAACAAATTATTTTTTCAGAAGCATCACAGTGGGTTTCAAACAGCTGAAACCAGGGGTAGATGTAGGTGTTGAAGCCTCTAAAGCTTAAACAGTCTCAGGATTCCTCTTTTTTTTTTTTTTTTAATTAATTTATTTATTGTTATGGCTGTGTTGGGTCTTCGTTTCTGTGCGAGGGCTTTCTCTAGTTGTGGCAAGCAGGGGCCACTCTTCATTGCGGTGCGCGGGCCTCTCACTACCGCGGCCTCTCTTGTTGCGGAGCACAGGCTCCAGACGCGCAGGCTCAGTAGTTGTGGCTCACGGGCCTAGTTGCTCCGCGGCATGTGGGATCTTCCCAGACCAGGGCTCGAACCCGTGTCCCCTGCATTGGCAAGCAGATTCTCAACCACTGCGCCACCAGGGAAGTCCAGGATTCCTCTTTTTTGAAAGGATACAAAATTGGGTACGATGTGAAGGAAATTAGAAATTACAACAAAATAAAAATTTTGGAAAACTAGTGAATATCACAAGCATCATAAAACCCAGGAGGAAATAATATAAAAATTAACGTAATATAAAAATAAAGTCCTGACACATCTCAAAAATACTTCCTTCCTACATTTTTGGCCACATGCTCTCTGATCACCTCTTCATATGACAAAGATTCTGTAGCAGCAAATACGAGATCAGAGATCTTTTCTCTAGCATCGTTGATCAAATTTTTTTAATTGAGAGTTTAGAAATCTCTAAAGCATCACAACTGTTATTGATAATGTTTTAGGAATTGTTGTCAAATTTGGGAAGATTTCTATCAAGTTTCCTTCACATATGAGCTTTCCAGTTTGAAAGAGTTTTCACAGACTGGCTCTATGCTCCACACCGTGTCGACTGCGCTTCTCCCTGCCTCCCACATATTTGGGTACCAGGCCTTCTGGTGTCTCTCCAGCAGGAGAGCAGCAGAGTGGGCCATTCCTCTTTGAGGACAGGAGCAATAATTGAACCGTAGACAGACAGGAGTGCAAACCAAATAAGTATATTCCACTAAACCCAAATTAGATGGGTCCCCAACTGATCTTTCCCTTAGACGGTTCCCAAAAATGCCTCAGCCACTTGACCTCCAGCCATATGAGGGGAGATGTACCTGAGGAGAAGCTGGAATAGAGAGAGGCCAAAGTATCTGACATTTGTACCTTTTACAATATGTGACGTTGTGAACACGTTGCTAGGGCCAGTGCAATCCAGGGACCCTGAAGCTAAGCTTCCTCAGAAAATCCACCTCCAACCAAGCGTGAGAAGCCAGGTTTGAGTCCCTGATGTGCCCTGGCAGGTGAAGGTAAGTTCTGGGACTTTAATTGACAACCAAGGAAAAGGGGAGTGCAGAAGGGGACAGAAGGAAATGGTGGAGAGAAGGTGACAAGAAAACACTGGTGGCCTGAGGCTAGTGTATGAAGGGGATGGGGGGAGGTACCCTGAAGAATATGAGCGTTTTTAAAGAGGCAAATGCACTCGCCTGTGCTTCTCCAGCTAGCCTGCAACCCAGAGCTCATGTGTCAACCAAGCAAATTTGTCATAAATGATTAACTTCTGGAAGAACAAATCATTTGACCTCTCCAGCTGAACAAACACAGAACTCCAGTGACTAAAAGAGCCAAAGGCAATGCTTCAGCAACACTGAACACATTTTCATAAAAGTCCTGCCATTTCATGTCACAAGAGCCTGAGGGAAGCTTAGGTAATGGCGTCTCTTTAGCTAAAGGAAAAGAATTCCCTAGGCTTGGGGTTGCGGCTACAGTTCATGAAAGATACAGAGAATGGCAAAATCAAAGAGTAATTTTGCTGCAGCTTTGGAAACACCCACAGGTTCTTAAAAGGAGTTTGATTTATGAAAAGATTCCAGTTTCTGGGATGTCAGCAAAGAAACTGAATGAAGATAGCAAAATAGTGCAAGGAGCCATCAAATTATGCCACGTGCAAGTTTCAAGTGACTCTGTGCTTCTATCCTAAGGGCTCAGCCATCATAATTTACACAAAATAGCTTTTGGCCAGAAGAGTTCTTTGGGATACAGAATGCAAATGTTCAATCACATTAATTCCAAGTTTCCCTGTTCTGTGCTGCTTTCTTTCACAAGTAGATTTTTAAATAAGGAGAAAGTACCCCCGGCCCCCGGGGGAATTCTTGTTTCATTCAGATGTAACTTAGCAAGGACTTTCACAAATAAAATGCAAGTGAGAACAGAAAAAATTAATTAGAAACAAAGATCAGAATTCCTTTTCATTAACTCCATAAAAACCACCATTCCTTCAAAAGAAAACTTGAAGAAATGTTAATACACTAAAATTAAAATGCAAGTCACCACTTGTTTTCTTTGCCCTGACCTTGCTAAACTAAAATTAATGATCTGATCAGCCCAGAGACCACATCTTAAAGGGCATTTTCCCCTATAAAGCAGAAGGTCAGAATTCTGTTCCAAGGTCTGTACCTGACCTGTGGTTATTGAAAAACCAGTGTTCCCCCTTTAGGCTCTGGAAGCCAGCATCCGCTGAACAGTGAGACAGTGACCCTGAGGGACGGCTGATTTCTTTGAATGAAGCATCAAATACATGGCGATTCTTGTAATACATAAAAAAAAATGATTACAGTTTTACTTTAAATTTTACCCACATGCATACACACACAGTAACCTATAGTTTCATCTTAAGTTTAAAAAGTTGAAAAGATAGAAATAACTTATGAAAATTATTTAAAACAAAACACATTCACAGCAACTACATTATATCATTTATATGCAATGCATTCTTTTAAAAAATAAATATATTTAAGGTTTAAAAGTGTGTTCATCACAGGAAACTTGGAAAGAAAACAGGAGAAAAAAAAAATCATCAATGCATCTAACATCCAGATACAACCATGCCAACCTACGGATTTGTCTTCTTCTGGTATTTCTGTTGTTCATATATTTTTACATATAAATGTCAATATACAGAGTATTCAAAATTTTATATGCAGATTTTCAGTTTTTCCTGATTATACCAATAATACCTGCTTTTTGTAGATCATCTACATTATATAGAAAATTGTACATCCAAAATGCTACCATCTAGAGAGAACATTTTAAATATGTTGGTGTAACTCTTTACATTATGTTTTCTTTTTTTTTAAACCTACACAAGTAAATATGTTCACAATCTTGTTTAATTATTTTTTCTTTTTCAGAAAGCTTAGGATGCCATAGAATGATAGGGAAATCTAACAAGACAATATGTAATAGAATAAAGTGTTGTCATTGAGAAAGTATGGAGCGGTAGGTCCAAAAATTAAAATTAGCACAAGTTCTGGAAAGAAGGAAAACTTTCACACACTATAAGAAAGAATATCCTAATAAATCTCTGGAGATTGATCAGAACAACTTATTTGAGAGTTGTTCATGCTGAGAACATTCCTTCAGTCTCTTCCCACCCCTGGTTCCCACCCCATCCTTCTGAACTCAACCTGAAGTTGAGAATGACTAATCTTAGGTGCAACATCAAATGCTAGGCAGTTTTCTACCATTGGTCAGCTTTCCCATTGAAAATAAGAAAAAGGAGATTACTTAAATAATATATTTGCATAGCATTTCTTTTTTTATTGAAACATAATTGATATATAACATTATATTAGTTTTTGCTGTACAATATGATTTGACATTTGTGTATATTGCAAAATGATCACCATAATAAGTCTAGTTAACGTCCATCACCATACATAATTACAAAATTTTTTTTCTTGTAATGAGGACTTTTAAGATCTACTCTCTTAGAAACTTTTAAATATGCAATACAGTATGATTAACTATAGTCACCACACTGTACCTTACATCCCCATGACTTATTCATTTTATAACCAGAAGTTTGTACCTTTTGACCTCTTTCACTCCTTTTGCCCACTCCTAACCCCCACCTCTGGCAACCACCAATGGGTTCTCTGTATCTATGAGCTCTAGGGCTTTTTGTCTTTTTTTTTTTTTTAAGAGTCCACATATAAATGAGATCATATGGCATTTGTCTTTCTCTGTATGATTTATTTCACTTAGCATAATGCCCTCAAAGTCCATCCATGTCATCACAAATGGCAAAACTTCATTTTTTTTATGACTGAGTAATATTCCATTGTGTGTGTGTGTGTGTGTGTGTGTACCACGTCTTCTTTAACCATTCATCCATCTATGGACACTTAGGTTGCTTCCATATCTTAGCTACTGTAAGTAATGCTGCAATGATGTAGGGGTGCTTATATCTTTTCCAGTGAGTGTTTTTATTTTCTTCAGATAAATACCCAAAAGTAAAATTGTTGGATCATATGGTACTTTCATTTTTTTAATTTTGAAACTTCATGCTATTTTCCATAGTGGCTGCACCAATTTACATTCCCACCAAGAGTGCACAAGAGTTCCCTTTCCTCTACATCTTCACCAGTACTTGTTATTTTTTGTCTTTTTGATAATAACATTTCTAACAGATGTGAGGTGATATCTCATTGTAGTTTTGATTTGTATTTCCTTAATTATTAGTGATATTGATCATTTTTTCACATACCCGTTGGCCATCTGTATGTACCTATATATCTTCTTTGGGAAAATATCTATTCTTCTGCCCATTTTTAAATCAGATTATTTGGGTTTTGATCTCTAGTGAACTCAGAAGGTAGTGCAACTATCACCACTATCAAATTTCAGAACATTTTCATTATCCCCAAAAGAAACCCATACCCATTAGCAATTACCCCCCACCCACCCCCCCGCCACAAGCCCTTTCCTCAAATCCTGGCAATATTTCCAATTTTTTGAGAGCTGACTCTTAAACATTTACTACACACCACTGCTAGGAACCCATCTGTTTCTATAGTAACAGTTACTTTTCTCTTTCTTCTCCCTTAATGCTTTGAGTCTCCAAATACCTTGAGGCCTCCTAAACCTGAAGATCTAGATCACAAAGATTTATATATCTTTAAAAAGAAGTTATTTAGCTCTTGCTTAATTCAGTTTATCCATCACAGAATGAGATGAAAAATAGTCATGCATAGAGAGAAGATCAGGAACTAATAAATCTTTTAAAAGGCTAGATCACTTTCTGTGAGATTAGTATGTGGGATTTACTTCTGCATGAGACAGTGAGCTCTTGTTTATTTTTAGATTAGATAATGCATTTCCTAGGACCCACAGGAAGCTTTGGCTTCTCTTATTACTGAGCACACATGCAGAGACCACAGACTTTGTGAAACAGGGGGAAAAAAATGACAAGGGAAAAGGATTGGGTGGTTTGCTCTTTTGATCTCTAATGCAACACCATCAGGAAAGATGAAGCAAAATGCCCAAGAATTTACTAAAAGAAGTTCACCACAAATACACAAAATGCACATGTCAAAAGATGTATATGCATGTACACACTCCTGTGAGTGTATATGCACCGTGAGATTATTTGTTAATGTCCTAATGACTCCCTAACCCCAGAACAGTCTCCCCAGATATGGGCTCCCAGACACCACATACATATTACTCATCTAATTAATGCTTGCTGAATGAACTTGTTTCTAAATCTTTTATATTTGCAAGCAGGGAATGCTGGGCTGTCCTCTCAAAGTGTGGTCCACTGACCAGCAGCATCAGCGTTATCTGGGAGCTTATTAGAAATGCAAAGCCTCAGGTCCCACCCAGGCTTACTGAACTGCATTTGTATTTTATCAACACCTCTATTTGATTCACGTGTGCATTAATGTTTGTGAGGCATTGGACTGAAACCTGTGGAGGACCCTTTAATTGACAGCTGTTGTCATCTCACTTTTCTGAGTTTGTATAGAGAAAGAATTTGTGGGCACTTAGATAGAATTCATCCAAATGATCCCTAACCAGAGTTTAGATGTCTTGGGAATCCCCATCCCATCCCAAGCTTTAGTTTTGGAGCTAAAACAAGAGGGTAATTCTCTGCCCAGGTTGGAACCTTACTGACTGTAGAAAGGCCAATGGCCCGTCTTCATGGATCATGGAAAGTTTTACTCAAAAAAAATTTTTTTTATCATAAAAGAAAATATTATGCTTACTACAGAAAATCTAGAGAGCTATGGAGGAGAAAATTAAAATCACCTGACTTTTAACCTCTGAGTGTTAAACCCTTAACATTTTGGCCCTTTTTTTTTTGTACATGAGGATGTCCCATGCTGCTTCCAGTGGAATTCTTTATTTTACACAATTGGGAGAATGAAGTATAAGAGTTTGTATCCTGTTTTTTTCACAAGTCGTAATTATTCTCATACCCCTAAAAATTCTTCAAGAATGATTTTAATGACCTAATATTCTGTGTGACTGAACCATATTTTATTGAAATATTCTCGTATTCTTGAATATTTTTAGACTTTTTTAACCCTTATGTATGACATTGTGACTAACATCCTTCTGTTCAAATCTTTCTGTGATTTTCTGATTTCTTCTTTATAGAATTTCATAAGTACACTTGTGGGGTCAAGTGGTGTGAACTTTACACCTGATTGACACACAATGTAGAACTTTATTGTGTATCATACTGTGGGGCAAGCCCCCCAGAAGCTCAGCAGGCAGATTGCACTCTCACCAGCCATTTCAACTCTCCAGCTTCTTGGATGACAATTACCATTGCATTGTTTTAATTTGCATTTCTTTGATAGCCAGTGTGGTTTCTTCTGTGAATCTCCTATACTCCTTGGTCTTGATCTGCTTTTTTGTTGGGGTGCTACTATAATCAGAGATGCTAATATCATCCATCATTAACTCTTTATCTTACCATTTTCTCTTTCCAATTGCCATTTAACTGTTTATAAAGTCATATAAATGTTTTACATTTTAAATTGAATATACTGTAGTCAAAATTATGAATCTTTTCTTTGTGATTTCATAACACTTATGCTTAGAAAGATCCTCCCCACTAAAAAACACATAATTAATCTCTATATCATTTCCAGAACAAGGTGAAATAGCAGAGCTGATCGTTACTATCCTAACTTCATTCCTGATCAAGCACAATGTTGGCTTTTACCAGCATCACGTCCTTTGCCATTTTTTTGTGATGTTTCCTTAATTATATATATCTCCTAAGACATATTCAGGAGTCTGACAGCCAATCTATCTCATTGACCTGTCAATTCTTCTTCCAGTATCATATGATTTTAACTATATTTTAGCCTTAAAACACCTGGCCAACTCAGTTTTTACAAACAAGGTGTGCTCTTACTGTTTTACTTTCTAACTTTGGCTTCTTATGGCATAAATCAAATTTCAAACCCAAAAGCTGATATGTCTGCCCACATTTTTGGCACAGAAGCAGTTATCTTTTGTTGCTGTAATGTAGAGCATTAGATATGAATAGAGGCAGGCTCCTCAAAGTGCCCTGATAGCTTTGCCTTTCCAAAAAAGAAACTGGAATGTACAGAACTTTTTGACGTGAGGTCCAAAGCTTCATTATATTTTGCCATGCAAAACAATATCCACTCTCTTTCTTGACATATCTGGCTGTTTGGGGATATTAAAAATCCTCTTTAAACAGCTAGGAAAAAGTCTATTTATCTTTATGTCTAGTTTTGTGGTTGAAATTGTGAATATCAAGTGTCCTATATTTTCTTGAAGAAATATTTTCCTTTTCTTTTTGGCTTATCTCACATAGACTCACTTTTTAAATTCCTCACAGCAGGTGTCCTTAAGTAAACCACTCAAGGGGTGTAGCGAGTGAGGAAGAGTTTGCCCTCAGTGTTCAACAGAAACGGTTCGTCTGCTGAGTTCCTTAACTACTATTAGCTTCTGCTTTGGCATTTATAAAATTAAGAAAAGAACAGCTCCTGTCTTGTTGAGTTGATAGAATAGTTAAATGAGATTATGCATGGAATAAGCTAACACAATGCCTGGCACAGAATCAACCCTCAATAAATGTTAGCTTAAAAAATAGACCCACTAACTCCAGCCCCCCTCAGTCTTTGCAGATGATCTTGCTTGACCTCTACTTTGCTGAGAAAGTGAAATTCTCAGTCTACCCCTCCTTTATGCTCATCCTTGACCCTAACAATCTTATTCCTTCCTTCTTCCTATCTCGAGAAAAGAAGGTCATCCTCCTTGCCAAGGCTATCACTGTATGTGTGATCATCCTCCAATGCAGAAGCTATAATACCTTTATAAACTGGTTTTGGAAGCCACACACTACTCTTTCCACTGTATTCTATTGGTCCCACACACCATCCCTGATTAAACATAGAAGGGAACAGCAGAAGTACATGAACACTAAAAGACAATGACCACAGGGGCCATTGTAGAGGCTACCAGAGTCCAGTAGACACTCTCCTCTTCCCCCATCCACACTGGCCACAATTTCTCATCCTCTACTCTCTCAGGTAGAGTTCCTATCTGCAAACAATCCAAGTTGACTCCAAGTATTCAGAAGAGGAATTTATTAAAAAGATTTTTTTGGGACGGCTGGTGACCCAAGGTGGCTGAAGTTACATTTCCAAGAACAACGCCCAAACCAGGTCACAGAACTTGCAGGATGAGAAAACAACTCCCATCGCTGTGGCTGTTGTTACTGCTGCCTCACTGGGCATCACAGGGAACCATGGTGGTCACTGTCACACCTCAACAGTGACACTTTTTTTTTTTGAGTTGGGACTGCAACCTCACAATCTCTGCTCCTCAAAAAGCTAAAACCTCTGTTGCCACCTACCCAACAAAAATAATAGAAGATTCTACAAGTCGGTCTTTACCCAAGTTGTTCCTTTCTGAACAGATGTTTAATATGGGTGTGTCTGATCAGTGCTGCGTGAGTCACATTCTTGCATCCCAAGTGCAAGAGAGGCTTGGAGTCTCAATTTTCTGAGTTCTGCTTTGTTTTTGGTGAGACAAGATGCAAAAGGCCAGAAATACCCCAAACGTTGCAAGGGTTTCAAAAAGTGTAGGACACCCAAAAAGAAGGACAAATTGTCCACGATACCCACTCCTTTTAATCCTTACAATTTGGCTTGTGTCTTGCTGTTCCACTAAAGCTGTTTCTCAATGGTCCTCAGGGCCATTCAACAAGCCTTCTCACCCTGGATCAGTCCTTTACAAGCTGGAGAAATGAAAGTAGCCCTTGGCCATCATCTTAGGCAGGTTCCCCAGAAGTGGACCTGGAGACAAGAATTCCTTTCCAAGTGATTGATTAAGGAGCCTGGCTGAGAAGTGGATGAAGCAGAAGGAAGAGGAAAAAGCCAAGTGTGGGCACAATTTCAGGCCAAGTCCCATGGAGTAGATTCAGCCTCATCCTGCAGGGAACTCTGGAGGGTAAACTATGCCTCAGAGTTGTCCTGTCCTGAGGCCAGGGAGCTTTCACAATCTACCTTTGCAAGGAGTCAGAGAGGGACTTGACCATCTAGCTCTTTGATCTTGAAGGTCAGGTGGCTACAGTAGCCTGAGGGTAGTCCTCTGAAAAAGAGGAACAGATCTGAACCTTTGGAGATCAAAGCACACAGACCCCTTTGGGAAAAAGTGTAAGCACATGTTAAAAGGCACCCGAGGATTTCTGGGCAGAGGACAAACAGAGCCCAGGAGAATCAAGGAGTTAGTATTCAATTTCAAATACACAGACTCAGGTAGTGGCCCAACCTGAGTCTACAGCCTTGCCAGTTGTGCTGTCCTCAACCAGCCGCCATGTATCTCACTAATCCCCTGGATCTACCTCAACCTTCATCCAGCTGTACTGTTGGCTTACACACATACCCCTAACCTTTCTTGACTTTCATAGCATCATTTCCTAGAGCAGGAAATGCTCCCCGCTGAGTTGCATCTATCGTAGAGCTCCCGGAAACCTGCTCAAACACTGCCTGGCCTCCCCAGCCCTCAAGCATAGCTCTCCCTTGAACTAGAGGAGACTCTAGCTTTTCAGAGCCTTATCACATAGTGTAGGTATTTATGTTCTTGTCTTATCTTCACTGATGGATTTTAGACTCTGGAGGACAAAGGCAGCTTCTTTTTTTTTTTTTTTTTTATTTTATTTTTATTTTTGGCTGTGTTGGGTCTTTGTTTCTGTGCAAGGGCTTTCTCTAGTTGTGGCAAGTGGGGGCCACTCTTCATCGTGGTGCGCGGGCCTCTCATTATCGTGGCCTCTCTTGTTGCGGAGCACAGGCTCCAGACGCGCAGGCTCAGTAGTTGTGGCTCACGGGCCTAGTTGCTCCGCGGCATGTGGGATCTTCCCAGACCAGGGCTCGAACCCGTGTCCCCTGCATTGGCAGGCAGACTTCTCAACCACTGCACAACCAGGGAAGCCCCAAGGCAGCTTCTTATAAAACTATGTTTACTGCATAGCATCTTCTTCATGGTATTCGCTTACATGTGTCTGTTGAAAGAATCCTGCTTCTGAGTTCATGAACCATCTAGAATCTTGCAATTTACTTTGAAAATAGAGCATTCCCTAAAGCAGAACCTCCAGCATAATACCTTAAATATATCCCTCTGTTGAAAGAAGAAGAATAATATAATATACTTTCATATAATTACTCCTGATCTAAACAGTAAGTACGGAAATAAAAGATGTGGCTCTGGGTCCCCAGGCAAAAAAATCCTGGAAAATTTCCCTGACTTTTTTAGACAGTTCTTGTCAAGTGAATTTACCCGCAGTCCCTACTAAGGCAGGGCTGATGTCATCTTAGCTGCTGGGGACCACATGCACTCTTGTGCCCTCATCTACTTAAAATCCTTCAGCAGTTTCCCACTGGTCTTAGAATTCATCATTCACAAGGCCCGGTCTAACCCCCAGCCTCAGCTCAGCACACTGTTCCTTTGCTCACAAAACTCCATCTGCAACAATCTGTCCTCACTGCTTCTATACACCACAGTTTTCTTTGCTTTAGAACTATTGTCCTCGATGTTCCCTCTGCCTAAGTACCTTTCCCTCCCCCACAGGGAACATGGAGGGTTGGCTCCTCTTCATCCTTTTGGTCTCAGATCTCTTAACATTCCATCTCAAGTGGCCCTTTCACCCCTTTCCCAGGAGGTGTCAGTCCTATCACTTCATTTATGTCCTTCAAAGCCTTGATGACAATCCTAAATTATCATTCAAATGATATTTTCTCCCTTTCCCAAGTAAAATTACAAGTTGCCCAATGGAGATTGCCTTGTATATATGCTCAGGGCCAACAAAAATTCTTGAGTCAGTATAGGCATTCCATTAATAATTATTAATGAATGAATGGGAAAATATGCTTTGTAGAAGAAAAGTCTTCTTATTTCAGGACAACAAAACAAAATTATAAAGCAATAGGTAAATTTGACTTCATACCATTTGGAAAGTTTCTATGTGATAAAATGTGAGTAACCATGTAAAAAATAGAAAAAAAAATAAAACTTGGAACACACATAACAGACAGCATTAATGATCTCCATCAATTTAGGTGACTGATCTTACATGAATGAGAAGGATTTCACTTTATAAAAAGTAAAAAGGAGTCCAGGGTCCTAATAAGAGTAAGATTATCATTAATAACAATGAGAAAATTAATGCACCCCCAAATAAGCAAAGATGATTTATGGCATCACCACTAAATCTCCACTGAACATGGGAATTATTTTCCTGACCCCAGTGTATCCCTGAACTACTTGTGTCCACTTAGAACTTTGCACCTCCCCCAAGAAAGGCACAAATCACATGGTCTTACAGCTAGTCATCTAGGCATCTGTTTGGGAGAGCCTCAGGGAAGGAATGGTGTCTTGTTTGTTGTTCTCCAGAGCCAGCTCAAAGCTTGTCACAAAGCAGGTTACAAGGTGGGGAGAAGAGGAGTGGGAGGAGGGGGAGGGTCAATAACTGCAAAAATAAAGCCTTTGAGCAGGTAAGGGGAGATGAAACCCAAGAGTAAAGTGGAGGTGCTGGCCCTCCTTCATAGTAATTAATGGGAAGGCACAGGCAGATGAGGGAGTGTGTGCTTAAGGGGTTTCATTTCCTCCACTGAATATGAGGCAGACATGGAGGAATGTAAAAGATTTGAGGGGAGTGAAGAAGGTGTAAAGCTGTCATATTACATACTGAGAAAACAAAGCCATTAGAAAAGCTTAACAAGGTTGACATTGAGTGTACAATTGAGATTTGTCATCATGAAACAAAAGCAAGAACCAGTCAAGGAAGTTATGCACTATTTTCCAGCAATAACTAGCTGCTCGAATGAAGGCACAGAGGAGGTGGAGAGCTGCGTTCAATCAAGATTTCAGGTTTGCTGACAAGCCACTGGGGAGAGGGTCTACGAAGTTCATGGCATGTGCAAGAGGAGAATGGACCATGGACTCTAATCTGAGTAGGAAGGAAGTGAAAATATGATAAATCCCTGAGAGTGAAAATATAATAGGACCAAAGGATTAGAGTCCTTGCTGAGGCTGCAGAATTGTTGGAGTAGAGGTTCTAGAATAAGGGAGATAGAAGGTGGTGGTCAGAGGATGGGATACTGAAGCTGATTTTCAGGGATCATGCACTTCAGGATGATGAAAAGTTCATATTTTCACCATGGTAGTCAATAGTTTAGTTGGGATAAAAGAAAATGAACATGAAGAGGAAGAGGAACTGAACTTCTAACGTGAAAGACGGATCATCCATGTGATTGTGGAAATCTCCGAGAATGAAGTGGAAAGGTGAGTTTTAAATGAATGTGCCATTAAATGCCTTTGAGATACGGAGGGCATTTAATCCTCTCAACAATTCCACATGGCATGACATTTTAATCCCCACTTTACCGGGCAAGGTACCTTGAATACTTATCTAACATCACTCAGAGAGTAAGTGATTGAGCTGGAATTTGAACCTAAGTCTCTCTGGCTCCAAAGCTTATTACATTCTTTCTATACCAGTGTGTATATTCCATTTTTCATTGGTGAGACTAAGCAGAAAGGAGTTAAGGCATGATCCATGGCATTCTTGGGCAGTGAATTCTAAGCCCAGAAGGAAAAGTAAAAGGGAGTACTGAAATGCCTTGAGGAAGAAAATGCAGACTCTAGAAACTCTTAATCTCAATATCATTAACTTCTGGACACTACAATCTCAGTTGCAAATGTGACTTAATTTTTCAGAGGAGTCAGTGAGATTCCAGAAATAAATATACATAAATGAGCCATAGAACTAGAGGGTATCTTAGAAAGTATTTTGTCCAACTCATTTTCTGCTTAGAAAACAGAAAAAGTTAAGTGCTTTGCCTAATATCACAAAGCTAGGTGGTAACATCAGGTCTAACCAGGTCACTGTCAACCCCGTGCATCACACAGACTGTGGTTTTCCCTCCTACTCCAAGAGGATTTTAAGTCATAATCTTTGAGACTGTATGTCTTTTCTTAGATCATACTTGCCAACGAGTTAAATCCATTTTGCTTGGGAGTCTTCTCTGTGGTGCATTTGGCCTTTTTGTGGCATCCACGTGGCCCTTTTTGCTCAAATTTGCTGACTCGGACCTTCTCTGGGATCCAGGAACAGCCTCCTTCACAGAAACCATGACTGCAACCTGCTCTAAACTTGTGGTCAAATCTTGCCAGAGGCGAGAGTCCTCTTCCTGTTGGTCTCTTTCCCAGACTGGTCTCTTGAGAAACTGGGAGTTCTGGTACCTGTTGTCAAGAAAGAAGTTGGAATCATTGAACACGAAATGTGACATGTTAGAGGACCAGCTACACACCAGCTGATATTTGGAGGGTTGAAAATGCACTGAACTGTTTTGGCTTCTTCAGTGAAGTCAGATTCAGCAGCTGGGGGTTTTCCTGTACCTTCCAGCCTTACACTTCTGTGGTTGGGGGAAGGAGCTGGGGTGGATTGGTCTAAAAGAGACACAGAGATGAATTAGAAAGTACTTCCTTTACTACAGGCATTTACTTCAGAACGTTTGATCAAGGCATATCAACGTTAGTAAACATTGTGCTAAGCATCCTTAGGCTCAAAGACATCAGCTTTCTAAAATGAAGGCTGTTAAGGCAAGTGGCTGTGTAGGGCCTCATAAATTATGAATTTACTAGTTACTGAATACAGATAACCCTGCAATCAGGAGATAGCTGGTGATTATGAGCAACTCTTCTTTTCATTCAATTAACCACCTGAAGAATCTGGGTTTTGATTTGGATTTGTGTTTGAACTCTATAGTCTCCTTTAAAA
Source organism: Balaenoptera musculus (assembly GCF_009873245.2). Lineage (NCBI taxonomy): Eukaryota > Metazoa > Chordata > Mammalia > Artiodactyla > Balaenopteridae > Balaenoptera > Balaenoptera musculus. The sequence continues at coordinate 30,429,407 of NC_045790.1, read as the reverse complement.
CAAGGGGGGAAAAATTTAATGCCAGAGCATAGTACATCTCTTCCAGATTTACGGTGGAAGAGCTCTCTCTAACATGGTTAGAAATCAATGAATTCAAAGAAAATTACCTGCAATGTATTATTGTCGTTAATAATTACCACTGATCAACTCAGGAGGGAGGAAGGGCAAAATATGTTCCATTTCTGAAATCTGATCTTCCCCACAATTGGAGACAGGCTTCTGCTCTAACCGGTTTGACAAACAGGAAACCTAAATTTGGGCGGCTGCCCAGAGATTACCTAGCAAGGAGGCAGCAGGCCTAAGGTGGAAACACAGAGCTCCTCATTTTCCAGTTACAGCACAGACCCCCGCAGATGCTTAAGAGCAGGGAAGGAGATTCACGAACACTTCTGTATGCGGTCCTGTGGTCCTCCCTGTGCTTCCTATGCTACTAACATGTCAGACAAACAGAAAGCGTCCCTCCACCTCCACCCGCACCAAGACAGGTGCTTTAATAAAATCTAAGACATCTAGTCAGCATCCCAGAAGAAAGATGTGCTTAGCAGGAGTGACCTTTTAAAGAAAGGTCAAATATATTTTTCCTAAAGGTTTTTCAGGATACTTGGAGCCAAGTTTTCTGATGATTTTTCTAAACATAGTACTGAGAATTTACCACCTGCATTATTAGAGGGAGCCTTTCAATACTCAGGCTCCAAAGATAAATATTAATAATGGACATCATTTACTTGGTGCATTGTTTCACAAAGTATGGCCCAAGTACATGTTCAGATACCAGAGGTGGTATGCAAAGTGATTTTAGGTCCTATCTGATGAATTTTTTTTAATTGAAGTATAGTTGATTTACAGTATAGTGCTAGTTTCAAGAGTACAGCACAGTGATTCAGTTATATACACACACAGACACACACACATATTATTTTTCAGATTCTTTTCCCTTATAGGTTATTACAAAATACTGAGTATAGTTCCCAGTGCTATACAGTAGGTCCTTGTTGGTTACCTATTTTATATATAGTAGTGTGTATATGTTACACCCAACCTCTTAATTTATCCCTCTCCCCCAACGATGAATGTTTAACTTAAGGTTATATATTTGTTTAAATGTATATTTGAAAACATAATCAGCCCACCAACTCCATGCTTTAATGAATATAATTGCTTGGGATGAAGCTAAGTTTTTTAAATGAGTTAAATAAAATTAAAATATTTAAGTAAATAAGAGTACAGTCAATAATCAAATATGATTGAAGTTTTGCAAGTAATAATTTGGTGCTTACTATGATTTCCAGACACTTTGCTAAAGGATTGTGGTTTCTGCTCCATCCCTTGTTTCTTCAAAAGCTCAAGTTAATCATATCTGTGAGTTGATGGAACCGAACCCTTTTGGCTTTGGTTTTGTTTTCTGAACACTTTACCTTTTGAACTAAATCCTCTTGGATTTTGGATTTTGCAGGATTATTGGCAGAGGTATGAAATTCTCCTGCATTACACAGTGAGCTTTGGAACTCGTTTGGTGGTGAGACAGCGGCTCATACCCGCTCATGTGAGCTGCTTATGTGCTTCCCTTCCTAACTCTGCATCCAGGGAGAGCACTTTGGTAGATTGGAATTGGCCACAGTGAGAGTATTTACACCACAGATATTGGCAAATGCTATAAATTAGGGTTTGGTTTTGTTTTTTTCTAGAGAATCGGTTGTTAAACATTTACCAAAATAAAACTTTATTTAACTCTATTTTAAAGTCTCCCTGCAACGAATCATTGGGTCCCTGCACAAGCAGAAACATCCACTCAGACATCTGCTATGAATATGATAGCAGCAGAGTAGTCTTATTTTATTAATGTATTTGGCAATTAATGGGAGATGCTTAAAGGATGTTTTAATGGGACATAAGGGGGAGATGGAGAGACAATGGATATAACAGTTTGTAGCAGCAACATACACCTTACTACGTAATGTGCAGGGTTATTGCACCCACTTATTTGTTTTAAAATGTAGTCTGGCCACTCTGGAGTAGATAGAATATGATAGCAGCAGAGTGCATCAGAGAAAAGGACCTCCAATAAGGGGCAGGCTTTTTAGGTATTTCCTTTTAAAAAACGCTTCTTCCAACCTCTACTTTTGTTACTTGACCAAAAGTGGACCATTAACTTTTTTTTATTAATTAATTTATTTTATTTATTTATTATTTTTGGCTGCGTTGGGTCTTCGTTGCTGCACGCAAGCTTTCTCTAGTTGCGGCGAGCGGGGGCTACTCTTTGTTGCAGTGCACGGGCTTCTCATTGTGGTGGCTTCTCTTTGTTGCAGAGCACAGGCTCTAAGCCCGCGGGCTTCAGTAGTTGTGGCGCACGGGCTTAGCTGCTCCACGGCATGTGGGCTTTTCCTGGACCAGGGCTCGAACCCGTGTCCCCTGCACTGGCAGGCAGATTCTTAACCACTGTGCCACCAGGGAAGCCTGGACCATTAACTTTTTAAAGAGCTATCTGGATTGTATATTTCCAAATGACACTGGGGAATTGACCTTCTCTCTACCCCTTTATGCTACACACCACTCCTAAAATATTGTATCTAAGTGAACTCTGATTCATGACGAACATCAAGCTAATGCCAAAAGAGGAAAGAAGTGAAGATGTCCACAAGAAGACAATAAGCAAGGTGGTGAGGAGGGGGAGGTGAATGATGCCTAGACAACCATCCCAATGGTTAATTCCCCTGTATGTGTACAGCAGCCTCAAGTTTTTCTCAGCATCAGCTGGCCCCTCCTGTTTCCACCCAATCTCCTTTGATGTTCCAGTAGCCTGTCAGAACTTATCTCCAGGGGTCCTGAAAGCTCAGAATTCAAGAGCCCAGTGGCTAGCCTGATTGGCTATCTCCTGTAGAGATTAGAACTTCAGAACATGAGTAAGCATTCTGCTTCCCTCTTAGATATATATTTGCTGCTTCCCACCTGAAAAATAGTACAATCTCACCAGCCTAAAGCTCATTACAGCTGGGCTGGCTAATTCCCAGGTGGGCATTTCATCCGTGATTTCAAGCACATTCCATTGACTAATGGATTACACCTTGACTGGGGGGAGGGCAATCAGATAGCATTGACTCCAAGCCAAGCAAGTTACAATGCTTACTGGGCTCCGCCACGGAGGGAACTTAGCAGCTGCAGGCCCTCCACACTGCACAACCCCAGGGAATACATTTTACACTGTCTTCTATGTGCTGGTGACTCCTAGAATTGTACACTGCACACAGATTATCAAACGATCACAGATGAAGAAAACAAGGCCCTTAGAGAAGATGGCTTCTCCAAGTTGTTTAGCTACTAAGAGAAGAACTGGGATTACACCCCAGGTCTCTGGGTCATAGTCTTTCTACTACACTAAACTGCCTCCCATATATATTTTTTTAATTTTTATTTACTTGTTTATTTATTTATGGCTGTGTTGGGTCTTCGTTTCTGTGCGAGGGCTTTCTCTAGTTGCGGCAAGCGGGGGCCACTCTTCATCGCGGTGCGCGGGCCTCTCACTATCGCGGCCTCTCTTGTTGCGGAGCACAGGCTCCAGACGCGCAGGCCCAGCTGCTCCGCGGCATGTGGGATCTTCCCAGACCAGGACTCGAACCCGTGTCCCCTGCATTGGCAGGCAGATTCTCAACCACTGCGCCACCAGGGAAGCCCCCATATTTACTAATAATAGCAACAGAAAATAATGATGCTCTCTTACCATATTGAACATTTATTATGTGTCAGGCTCTGCATATTTGATGATTTACATACATTTTCATAAACATCATGGATGGAATAAGGTATGGACCCTGAGGGACCTAGGTCTCTAACCTGTTGGCCAAGTCATAAGAAAGGATTTGGCAGAGTTTTAGAACTAGAGTTTTAGTCTAAGTGTGAATGCAGTAGGACTCATGTTTCTCTTTGCTTCAGAGCACAATACAGGCTTCTCTTATCCACTCTGCCCCTGAGGAGGTAAGGTGACTTTACTGACTGGTAATCCTGGGCATGTGTAGTTCTGCCCACTGTTTCTCCTCTGCTTTTCCATGATTTAAATCTTCCCAGGTCGGGATTCTCATGTAGACAGAGTCCAGAATATACAGGAGCATAGCGATATGGCTGATTTGGGGCTGCTGACTGCCAAGAGGCCTTGCTACCGTTTAATTATTTGTTGTACTGATTGCATAAGATTAAGCCCATACCTCACCAGGCAGTTGAATTAGTGTCCTTTCCTCTCTGCCCTAATATCACCTTCTCATCTTGTCCAGGGTCCAACAATGAGACACTGAGAAAGAAAACTAATTCAACTTTTGGAGACTAGATTCCAGTCCTTCAAGCCTCTATCCATGCGTCCATCTTCACCCACAGAGATTTTTCAGCAAGGATTACATTGAGCTGCATGTACCAGAAACTCAACAATTGTGCCTTAAACAAGTGAGGGGTTAATTTTCTCATTAAACAAGAAGTCCAGAGGGGGAAGTCCAGAGCTGATGTAGTAGATTGTGGAGATCATCAAAGACCTAGGCTCCCCCTAAGTTTTTCTCCACCATCCTTTGCTTGAAGCATTGATCCTATGGTTGCAAGGTGGCATCACAACTGGGTTCGGGCAGGAGAAAGGGAGCCAGTCAATGGACAAGCAGTGCATGCCTGTGGAGTCTTTCTTTTTAACAGGAAAATAACAGCTTTCCAAGAAGCCTTACCAGTGGACTTTCAGACTTACGTCACATGGTTATCACTAGAGAGCCCGAGAAATCAAGTGATTTGGGGCAGGGGTGCATGCCATCCTGAACAAAAGCCAGGTTATGTTAGTAAGAAAGAAGGAGAAAAAGGCTATTTGATGGTGTCAACCCCCAGACTGGAGTCCCTCCCTGAAGCCCTGGACCACCAGTCCTGTCCATGTCTGGATCCTTCTACAGATGTCAGAGTTCCCTCTCCAGCTGGAGTCCTAGTTGTATTTAACAACTAGTTGTATTTAACTCTTAGCTGATTCAGGACTCCTTCCAACAAATTAAACCCTCCATGTCTTACCTCTCTATTAGCCTTGGTCAAAACCCAGAATATAAGTTCCCTGTTAAGCCTAGAGTCTCCTACACTGTACTGTGCTCCGCCAGTGCAAATTCTCATTCTCTTCCTCCTTCCCCAGACTTTGGGCGGCTCCTTCCATCCACAATGCCTTCATGATTATTGCCTCCACTTCCATGCCCTTCCCTGAGGTTGAATGTCTCCTACGGCCCTCTCAAGTGAGGTTCTCTTCATCCTATACCCAGGGAAGCTCAGAGAACTTCCAGACAAGTTCTGCCACCATCCAAATGAGACACAAAGATTCTCACACTTTGGGCCCACTCTGAGAAGACTGGTGCCTTCTCCAGACCTCCTTGTCCAATCTTCCAATCTTGTTCTTTCCAAACTCCTGATCATCTGGCCAGAACCACCATCCAGAAATCAGAGTAAATCTTTATTACTTCGGATAACCTCCCCTTCTAGGAAAGTGGGCAAAGAGATATACTGTTCAAAATCCTGCCCACTGGGAGGGTTTCCCTTCCTCACTACCCTCATATTGAAATGCTTTTATTACCTACTTCTGGCAGAGGCTGGCATCTAGAAGGAGTATCTATGAACAGCAACAAGTTGGCATTTTTTTTAAAACTTCAGTCACAGGGAGCTCTCCCCATGGGCATAAGTGTGGGCTGAAGGAAGGACAGAAATGTGGACAGAGTAGGCAGGCTGGGAGCCTGAACCACGTGGTCATGAAACCTATTTGTGTCTTCAGAGCCAGCCCAGGTCTACTCCTATAACTGCTTCTTACACTCCATGACTGAGGCCTGACTTTGTGTGCGCAGGAGGGAGGTGGTCAGATAGTCTCCAGTTCATGATCATGCATTTAGATCAGAGCCCAGTAACAAGTCAAGAGCTGTTTCTCAAAAGAGAATAGTTACTTGCTTACAGGAGCATGACATTGCTCAGTATTCCTTGGGGTTTTTGTAGTGATTCTCCCATAAGGACTTGCCATGAGCTTCATATACATTCTGATATGCCACAGATCCTCTAGAAATCATTGAATGTTCTGAGCCAAAAGAGGAAAATAAAAGCAAGTCCACTGGAGAGTCATACCTTATTCTAGGCTTCATACAGGGCTGACAGCGTGGGGGTCCACTTGGTACACTGGTCCAAATAGAACACACAATATCCAAAGGGCTCATTATGAACCATGCCTCTTTCTTGGTGGTAGGAGACATAATATTAAGCAGCATCTGTTTCCTAGTGAAAAATATAATAACCTAATATTCCCCAGAGCGCTAGAACTCCAGAAACTTTATATAAGTTATTTTACAATATCTTTTGATTCATGTGCCTTACGAGAGTAACTAAAGAACCTGCTACTTCCTATTCTCCACAGTCTGTCAGCCTAATGTCATCAGTGCAAGCATTAGGTGTCTATACTTTAGAATGATAATTTGGTTGCAATCTTCATGGATTAGGGTGGGGCACAGAGTCAGAGTTGATACCTGTGGCAAGACGGCAAATGTATATTGCTGACCTGTCAGGTGAAAGCAAGATATTTCTGGTATTCTCCATTTATTAAAACAGATAAAAAATATGCCAGCTAAATAGCTGTCCATCAAGTACAAGAGCTTTATAAATTTGCTCCAGTAATAAAATTCAGTGTGATGTGCATCCACAATGGAAATTACCACCTAATTAAATTTATAATTTACCACTATTATACAGGATCATTCCACTTTTTGCATTTGCCAAGCTGGAAAACATATCAGAATGCAATAAAGGACCATTAGACATTCATATTCAAATATTTGATTGTAATGTAATCTCTGAAATTCCCCCAGAAATAGAATTTTGCTTTCTAGGTACTATTCAGTGGGTTTCGCCAATTACTCTGATCAATAAACTAAACTGACATTCTATATTACTGAGAATTCATTGAATCTTAGCATATAATAGTTTTCCCAATAAAATAGCCACAATTATTTGGGGAGAATGTCAGAAGGAACTTGTTAGACGCATGCAGTAATATAGCGCATCCTTTCATCGGTGGTACTCAGCTTCACCTTCATTCAAGAGGCTCTAGATTTTTTGACTGACTCATATTATGGAGTTGGGTAAGAAGTCTCACTTTCTAATGTAATAGCTTGAGCCAAATTTTCCTTTCATCCATGGACTGCCTGTTGATTTCATTTCTAAGGAGCCTGTAATTTAAACACCACAGCCAGAAATGTATACATGTCTGATAATCTCTTAAATTCTTCACACCGTGCTTGCCCTGCTGCATAATGAAATGACCGTACCCACTTGGCTTCTGCTGTCATTTGAACTCAGGCATTCTGAGCTTCTTTCAACAACAGTGAGATCAAGGAAGCTGCTTCAATGGCAGCATTTTTCATCAGCATTTTTGATCTCTCAAGAAAAGGTTGTAAAGCTCTTTTTAAATATTGTGATGCTTCTCTCATCAACAGTCTTCATGGCAAGGGTAGAGGGAGAGTCTTCTCAGTCCTATCTGGAGATAGAATAAGAGGGCAGGCCAGGCATACGTGATAGATCCAGTTCAGAGTCTGTTAGACAAACTCTTGAAATTACTGTTCCTGCCTTATAAGACCCTTACCAGTCTCTCTGTGTCATTTAGTAAGGGCCAGCATTTAATCCAAGATTATATAAATTAACCCAGAAAACAAGTAAAACCACAGCTGGTTAGCTAACTCTAGCCCACTTTATGCTGAATCTCTAGTAAGTACACCCATGTAAATAGAGTCCCATCCCTGGTGAAACATCCTCAGAATCCGTTTCAGAAAAATCCGTCTAGACATTTAATGATATAAATTTACAAATCCTTTTAGATTCTCCTAAACACAGTGTCTAAATTTTGCACTTCATCCTCCTAAACCATATTGTGTTTAAATCCTGGTGCTCTTTGGAGCATCAGTAAGAGATGGGGCATGTGGAAAGTTATTGTCTTTCTTCTACATAGAAGATGTGGCTTCATCTGTTAAAGGAAATACTGACTTTAGAAAGTTTGAAGAATCTGAAAAGCACTTTGAATCTCACCATATTTCCCATTCCAATTACTGAGGTCCCTGGTCAAAGCCCTAATGTTTAGTAAAAGACCTGGTCAGATTGTAAATTAAACTGGTACTTAAATTAGCAGCCTGCAGAGTCAGTCTGTGAATTTCATTTTTAGCTATTTTAGCCCCACATCTACAAGCCAAAAGCAAGCTATAAGTATTCAGTGTTTTTCAAGCACTTTTGGCCATGACCTACATTATTCATGTAAAATAAATTTTCTGTCACAAATAAGTTCACACATACATACAGTTGAATGAAAAATTACGTGAAATATTTCTTACTCCAACTATATGTAAAGTACTTTGGTATTTTCCCTTCTGTTATGTTATTTTTAAACTCTTGGTCATGACTACACAATAATGGGTTTCAACCACAATCTCATAAAGATTCTGAGTTTTATCCCATGTCTTGAGGAAGTTCAAAGTCTGATACAACTCTTAAAATATCCAATGACGTTAGAAACCATCCTATTCCTACGTTCCCAGAATTTCTCATTCTCTTAAAATTGATTTAATAACGAATTCTAATAATCCCCATTTCCTTGAGGATCTATATTCTGCAACCCACCCCTTCATTCTTTCCTGTCAATTTTTGTATGATTCAGGGATCTTTGGATGCAAATAACAACAATCAATTCTGACTAACCCAAGTAAGAAAAAAAAGGGTTAATTGGGAATAAACTCAGTAACATAAAATCAAAAGAACTTCTTAACAACCAAACTTTGGAAAAAGTAGGAATGGTAAGTTTCAGGAACCTCAACTTCAGGAATGTATAGACTGTCTCCTGAAGGTTTTCTTCCAACCACATTTGTTAATGATTCAAATTTGTGAAAAAGAGAATCTGATTGACCCCGCTTGATGTGGTGTGCCAACCCTGTGGTTGGCATGGTAACAGGGTCTTCTGATGTGTAGTCCCATCAGAACCACATGGACCAGGATGAGAAATAGGTCCCAAAGGAAGAGATGTTCCCAGACACAAATAACAGATGTTCACTATGGTAAACTGTATAATCAAGATAGCCACCCATTTTAGAACTGGGTTCAAGGAAAGTCTAGTTCAGCAAACCGCAGAATCCATTTTCAGCATCTCAGACAGACGTTTCTCATTCTCAGAGTAGGGACCACTCAGTGACAGGGCTCTGTGATTCAGGCACTAATGGAGAACTCCAGATGTTCCATGTTCCAACAGGCACTGCTGCCCTGGCAAGGCTAATGGGATTTGGGATGGGTGGCATTCTCAATGCTAAGTCCCCCTCATTATTTTTGAGATGAGGCTGAAGCATTAAAAAAACTCCCACATTAACCAGCAATGCCTAAAAACAGTAGTTCTCACAAAGAATGCCCACCAGTATAAACTGGGGTGCTCTTTCAAAATAAACATGACCATAATACAACCTCAGATATTGTGATGGAGCCCAGATACATGTGTTATGGACAGAGAGGTATTTCTCAAGCATAGCCAGGGTTAAAACTCACTGACTTGGATATCAGAGCAGCCCAAAGCCTGGAGGTGAGAAGCACTGTTTGATCCAGCTCTGAAAATCACAGAAAAGGGGGAGGGAATGCAAGCAAGTCCCTGAGATTAGGGGAAGAAGGTGACATTACAGTGAGGTTTTCTATGTGTAAAGTACATTCACCTAATAATTTCTCTTCTCCCCTCATCTTATCTTCAGGTCTCCATAATTACCTGAAATTCTGCCGTTAACAGTTCGTCGTTGAGGCAACCTTGCATATTAAGCCCTCCTAGCCACTAACACGGTAGAAAAAAAATTCTAGGAAAAGAGCTGGGAATCAGAGACAAGTCAGGAGACTTTTGATATAGAGTAAGGAGAGGCATGAATGAAAGAGTGTAATGGGATGGGAGGAGTGTGCAGCAGAGACCACTGGTTGTTTTTATAGTATCGATTTTCCCTTCTTCCTCACTAATAGAACTGTAGTGTAGCCTAGTTCAAAGACTACATTTCCCAGGCTTCCTTGCTGCTAGGAGCGAACAATGAGATGTAAACAGAGGTGAAGTGGTGCTCCCTTGATCCTTCATAAAGGGGACTGACTCAGCTGAGAGGGGTACCCCTCCACGCTTCCCCTTCTCCTTCTTGATTCCACAATGAACTCAGATTTAGTGACTAAAGTTCCAGATGCCATCTGGAACCACGAGGCCATCTGAGTATGGGAGATGCTTGCTGAAATGGTGGAACAGAGGACTGATGGAGGCTGGCTCCCCGTGACACGAACTTCAACTGCCTGATCTCAGCTTTAGACTGCCTACCTCCAGAACTTCCTTACAAGAGGGAGAAACAAACCTCTGGTTTGTTAGGTTGCATACTGGGGTCTTCTGTTATATGAAGCCACACTTAATCCTGGGGGAGAATCTGGAGTACAGCCCTATGCCCAAAGAGGTCATTTTCAGGAAAGGCTCTCAAAAGGAGGGCTCTGAAATGTCCTAATGTATATAAAAAAAAAAAAAAACTTTAGCTTCCATCAGGTGGAAAGTAAAAGAAACCTATGGCTTCCTTTTTTTTAATATAGCCACACACACATCATGTCTGTTTGCAATCAGTCCTGCAAGCTTCACCCCAGCAAGCCTCCCACCCCTTACCAGTGCTTCTCTCCCAGCTCAGTAGTCATTGCCTGTCCATCCTCACCTGTCCCTCAAGGCTGACACTCCTGATAGTTGTCCCAGGTGCAGCTGTGGTCTTCTGTGGTCTTCCAGCCCAGCTCTACCAGTAATGCTGCTTTGTGTGAGCACCTGTAGGGCCCACAATCCTCACTAAGAGAGGTGCCTCCCACCTGTCTGCACAAAACCCAGACAATACTCAGCAAGGAGAAGTTAGCGTGGTAATGGATGAAGAGCCACAGATTAGAGCTGATGTATTCTCTTAAAGAGCTTAGAGCTAGAATTAAATTCTGTAAATGAAGATCTTGGAGTAAAAACTTAGTATTTTGGAGATTGTGTTTAGTTGTTTTACATGTGTTTAGATATCCTTCCCAAGGTCACATCCTATAAGAGGCAGTTAGGAAAATGTCCGAGATAGGCAGAAGTTGGGTATTATAAAGTTATGATTGGCAAATTCAGTTGCTAATAACAGTAAGTCCCAGGCTCTTTGCAGTGATTAGTAGTGAGCACCCAGCTACTGACCTAGCAGCCAGCAGGGTCCAGAGATAGATCTCTCTGGGCTGCGGAGGGAGCAGAGCCTCTGTAAATGGGCTGGGTGGCAGTTGGACTGGCAGGCATGGCCGTGCAGTCCCTTGGGTAGCAGGGGCTCTGTACTCCCCATCCTCCCTGCTGACCCCTTCTCTGGTAACCTGAGAGGGCCTCCTTCTGGTGTGCTTGACATCCTGTTTCCATGGCTGGGCCTTATATGCATCCTTCATTGTCCATCAGCTGTATTCATAGACAGGACTCTCGGCATACTCAAATCCTGTACTGTTCCATAGTTTCCGTGCTACGCCAAATTGGCTTTCCAGAAACCCGTGCTCCCACCACCACACAAACGCACGTGCACACCTCCCCTGCTTGGCTCTCAAAGCCTGTCTGAATCTCCCATTATATTTCTGCAGTCCCCCCTCTACCTCTGCTCGCACACGCACACACCCTCCCACTCTTGAAGCCTAACACATCTTGAGAACATTGACCAGTACTGACTTCGGCGTTGTCTACTTTGGGGACCTTGGATGAATCACTTAGCCCTTCCCACTTCAGTTTCTTCATTAGAAATTGATGAGGTAGAACAGTGAACTTAAAGATCCCTTCCAATTCTGAAAGGCTGCCATATTTTGTACGTAGATTCTGTCTCCCATGCAGATATCTTTCCTGATTAATAATATAGATGATAATGGTGATAGCTAACACAGAGCACCTACTATGTGCCAGGCATAGTGCAAGGGGCCTGACATGCATTATGTCAGTCGACACCTCGTAACAATTGTATTAAAGGTGAATACAATTACCTTCCCTTTTTTCATTGAAGAAGAAAGACCAGAGCATTAGAACTATATGTCCAAGGTAATAAAGAGTACAGCCAGGACAGGATGTTGAGGCTGACCCCAGAGCTCATGGTCATAGCCGCTGCACTATCCTAAGGTAGTGTCAGGAGCCTGATGGTTGCATGTCGGTGTCAAGAGTCCTAGGCTCAAATTCTGATGCCACCATTTACAAGCTAAATATTGAAAACAGTGTTGGCATCTAGTAAATGGCCAATTATTATCAGCTATTATTCTTGTTGCTTTCAAAGTTCTTCCATTACTGTTCTCTCCTAGGAGCAACAGATTCCTTTTGGCTGTGATATACTGATATCACCTCTTAAAGACAAAAAAAATAAATTAAAAGGGTAAATAGCAAATAAAAAGAAAAGAAAACTCCAAAAGAAAAGTGACACTATATAAGTCCTTGGGAGAAGAATTCTTTTTTTCAAACCTTGACAGAATTCAACCTCCACAAACTATGGTTTTTTCAGAAGAACTTCTGCTCTTTCTTTCTTTCTTTCTTTCTTTTTTTTTTTTTTTGCCACATACAGAATTCAAAGAACTGACTTAACAAGAATTTGAGTTCCACTTAAAAACTCCACACTGATACATAGCATGCTCTGCAGATATTCTGCTACTGGGTAAGGAAGCACCACTGTTTCTAGGCAACAGACCAGAAGCAACGAAGAAGAACTAAGCAAACAACTCAAGCTCAAGGGCTGTGAATTCTATCTCCCCCTTTGCTTCTCTGACCTTGAGCAAGTTGTCTGCTCCATGTGCTCCCCTTTCTGCTGAATGGGGATAACAAGTTCAGCCTTGTTTTGAGAAAGCCATTTCTAAAAGCAACCTACCAATAAAATGTATAATTAAAATGTGTGGTAGAACATTATTTAACCATTAACATAATTGTCTAGCCATTACATACATGTGTAGTCTTGGTTTTCACACATTAGTTATTAAGAATTGTTCAATCAGAGTCTTCCTGAATATAAACTAGGGCTAAATATGTGTTCTACATTAAGATTGAAAAATACATACACCTCAGGGGGTCCCAGGTCTGAGAGCTACAATATATACAAGGATGCAAATACCTTTGATATAATTGCTCCACTGCCCATAGTTACTTCAGACTAAATTAGCCTTTATTTAGATAGGTCCTGAAAGCTCTTTAACATCTCAGTAGGGAGGATGGTCCACGATGCCTCAAGGTTCATGTGTCACTTCTGCATAACTAATTATTATCATCATCCTTATTATTAATCATAAATGATGAAGCCCTAACTAATTATTTAATAGAGTAGTCAAGTGTCAGTAAACATTGAGAGGCCCTCTTGTTTCTCTTGAGTTATTATTTAATTCAGCTGTGAATGTGAAGTTCAACCTCACTATACATCAGCTTTCATTTTGATGGAGATGAAAGAAAAAATATTCAGCCAAAATTAGAGATAAGACCTGCAGACTTACTGCCCTTTTCTTCTGAGTAATAGCCAATTGTAAAGCCTGCACAGGGTTTGACCTGGTTATTTCTGTATTCGAGAAATTGGAGAGAAGAGAGACACTGAAAATGACCGAAAAGAAAAAACCGATTACTAAAAATTAATGACTACTTTATTTATTTCCTTTGTCATGACAGTAACTCAGAATTTCTCTCCCATTTGTATTTTCTTTGATTTCTCCTTCTCAGCACCTTTGGGAAAAACCCTCAGTCAGAATGTTCACCTTAAAGAAGAAGACTGAGTGGAATCGCCTGTGAATAGCAATTAAGAACAGAGTGTGGCAGGACTTCCTCATTTTCTGTATTGGTTTTTGTTTGTTTATTATGGTTTTTCTTTCTTTTTTTTTTTAGCATTTTTTAATTGAAGTATAGTTGATTTAAAATATCGTGTTAGTTTTAGATGTACAGCACAGTAATTCAGTTATATGTATATATATATTCTTTTTCAGATTCTTTTCCCTTATAGGTTATTACAAAATACTGGTATAGTTTCCTGTGCTATACCTTTTCTCTTTTTTTTTTTTTTTTTATTTTATAAAATCATGTTGATTTGGAAAGCTTACAGTAAATAGCATTTTATTTAGAGAGTTCCATTTCCTCATTTTAAAACCAGCTCTGGTGAGCAGAACCCTGGTTTTTGTTTGTTTGTTTGTTTTGTTTTGTTTCTTAAGTTTAGAATGTCCTTTTAATGATTCAATTAAACTTTACAATAATGCAACATAGTAACAAGGAGCCATCTAGGAAGTGAGACTTAGGCTAAATACAAAACCTCAAAGACAGTTAAAACTAGAATTTAGTATCCACTGAAGCATAATTTTTTTCTTTCTAAAATTACCTTCATTTCTACCAAGTATGGCCAACTTAAGACTAATTTGCTTGCAAAATAATTCTGGCTTTTAATAAACTTGGCCTGATTATTTACATAAGTGTAATTGATCATATAGGCTCTTTGATTTGTTTGTTTTGTTTTGTTTTATTTTGGTGGAGTCTTAACCACTGGGCCACCAGGGAAGTCCCGATATAGGCTCTTTTAAATTGGCTTTGCTGGAACTTTCTATAAGGAATCTCGGATTGAACTTTTAAAAGATCTCTCAAGACCAGGAGAACCATGCCAAGGACTTGTCATCAGATTTCTCCTACAATATCTACAGATTTGTTTTGGTTCCTCTCTTCTCGAGGTCTCAAAATATTTTGAGGTTCCTGTACCTGCCAGAAAGTGAGCTTTCTTAGTTACCTGGTAAGGTTTCTGGGAACCCTGTAAGCAAGGTACCAGGTTGTTTTACCAAGGAGCTTTATGGCTCCATAAAGTCCACCTTAGTTCTTTAAAGCCGTCTGGTCTTACCTGATTCTATGCACATTCTCAAACATGACATTCCAGTCAAAGCCATGATAATATGACCAGTGTTTCCAATTATGTCCTATTATAAGTGAAACAGATTCTCATTATACTTATGCAAATAATTATATTATAATGAAAATAACAATCTCATTAAGAGTTTCTAGATTGCGGAGGGATCAGTTAGAGAGAAAAAATGTTTCAATTCTGCTCACAGAGGTATAATTTACCAAATTGCTGTAAGCCATAATTAGCTTAAGGGGAAAGGTTCCCTTGTATCTGGAAAACAAAGATTAAAGCCATTATATTTCAGAAAAAAAGTCATAAAAATTATCATTCAGCTCTATCTAATTCTTGTTGATCTTGATCTTCTGTTAACAATTTTATGAAGCCATTAGGTTTTATATTAGAATTCTTTATTACCCAGTTCAGTGGTATGATCTGAAAGTTATCAGAAACCTTGCTTGTCAAAAAGTTCTTTCAATGGTTCTTCTTAAAGATGAAGGATTTTTGCAAAAGCATCATAGTAAAACAATAACTGTCTGTAAATGACAAAAGACTCAAAAAGTCACAGTTAAAGGCCTGATTACAATGTAATTGTCAAAGAAATTTGGTTATTTTGGGACATACAACATTAAAATGTTAACTAGAATTATGACCAATAACATTATACCAGGACACATTCAATTATTAGAAATTCCATATAATTTCTAGAACATTTATGGTAATGACTTTACTCATACAATATAACCTAAGAAGGTTTATAACCACTCATTTGACAATGTTTCCCATGCAATCTAACAAACTAAATAAGCCTAATTAGTTTAATATCTCTCTGAGATGTTCCAGGGTCTCTCTGAAGCACGTCAAAGTTAGCTAGAGGTCAAAATAACTTCATTTAGAATTTGATTTAAGAAAGTTTATCAAAGATATCAAAAGGTTTTAAAACACTTGGTCAAATATGATCATAGGTCACTGTGAAACAATACTTATTCATTTAGCCTAGTGACAGTAAAAGATTTCAAAGGCAAATACAGAGAGTTGCAACAGATTACTTAAAAGGTAAAGAGATTTTATAATGTTATCAAAAGCAGATCACTAATAAAACATTGTAAATCAACTATACTTCAATAAAAAAGGAAAAAACATCAGAGCAATAGTCTAAGAAAACTTAGTCCCCTTAACAGAGAGAAACCAAATTCTAACTTTGTACAACCTTACCTTTACTATTAAAATTCTTTCCAATCTTAGCCAGTTCTGATCACATATAAAACTCCTTTCTCAAGGTTTCTTTTCCACAAAACTTCAAAGATTCTCTCTTCACCTTCAGATTCTGTCCCTTTGTCTTTTTTTCTTTTTGTAACCTCTTTTTTAGGACAAAATCACCTTCTTTTCCTTTAACAAAATGCACTTCCATTCCTTATATCTTCTTTCTTTTGTATATAGTGATGTTTTCCCAATTAATTTTTAGTAGTTTTAATTAGAATATTTTAATTAGAATCTTTAACCTTTAAAAACCTTAATTTCGGGCTTCCCTGGTGGCGCAGTGGTTGAGAATCTGCCTGCCAATGCAGGGGACACGGGTTCGAGCCCTGGTCTGGGAAGATCCCACATGCCACAGAGCAACTGGGCCCGTGAGCCACAATTACTGAGCCTGCGCGTCTGGAGCCTGTGCTCTGCAACGAGAGAGGCCGCGATGGTGAGAGGCCCGCGCACCGCGATGAAGAGTGGTCCCCACTTGCCGCAACTGGAGAAAGCCCTCGCACAGAAACGAAGACTCAACACAGTCATAAATAAATAAATAAATAAATAAATAAAAGAACGTGAATTTCTAAAAAAAAAAAAAAAAAAACTTAATTTCTAGTAAAAACTAAGCAATTATAAACTGTCCTTTACATTAGCATTCTGTAGAATGACAATCTTATAAATGCTATTTATAATTTCTAAAAACATGTGCTTTCTTATAGAAAATGTCTCAGTGTGGCACCAAACACATTTATTAATAGTCCTAAAAATTTTCAGTTTTTCTGTGAAAGGAAGCATATGTTCAGTAATGTTTCAGTATCTTATTTTATTTGGGAATGATCCAGATATTCAATAAACTTCCATCATTTCTATCTATGTTGTCACAAACGGCAGGATTTCCTTCCTTCTCATGGCTGAATAATACTATCCATTATTTATCCATGGATCCATTCATTTATTATTGATGAATACTTAGGTTGTTTCCATGTCTTGGCTATTGTGAATGACATGGTAATGAACATGGGGGTACAGATATCTCTTCAAGATTCTATTTTTCATTTCCTTTGGATATATATATCCAGAAGTGGGATTGCTGGATCATATGGTGGTTCTATGTTTAAATTTTTGAAAAACTTCCATACTGTTTTCCATAGTGGCTGCACCAATTTACATTCCCATCAGCAGTTCACCAGACTTCCCTTATTTCCACATCCTTGCCAACACTTGTTATCTCTTGTCCTTTTGTTCATAGCCATTCTATCAGGTGTGAGGTCATATCTCATTGTGGTTTTGTTTGCATTTCCCTGATGATGATTAATGTTGAGCACCTTTTCATGCACATGTTGGCCATTTGGAGGTCTTTGGAAAAATGTCTATTCAGATCCTTTGCCCATTTTTTAATTGGATTGTTAGTTTTTTGCTATTGAGTTGAAAAAAACTGTTATGAGAAATTTTGACCTGGAAAAAAGATTTAACTGTAAATAAACTTCAAGAGGTTAAGGACTGCATCATTTTCCCTCCTGTTGTACTTCCCTAGTCCCAAGTACGGCTTCTGATAAGGTAGTAAGAAAAATTTCTTTTCTGAATGAATTGAATAAATAAGTAATAATATACATACAAGAACGATATGAAGTGATATGAGATATATCTGAAGGGTTATTGAGTAAAATAGGAAACCATTTTCCTTTGTGGCACCAGAAGGTAGAAGTAGGAACAATAAGTAAAAGAACACAGATTGTTAGGCAAATATTTTAAAGAACTTGTCAATAGTCAGTACTGTCCAAATATGTAATGCATTGCTTGAGGTATTTGGGAGTGGATGGGTGGCCACAGGACAGAAATAATTTTACAGAGGGATGGGACATTGGACTAAGGTCTTAAGGTTCTTTCCAACAGAATATTTCCCCTGTGAGCTGAGGGAAACATGCAGAGAAAGGGATGTACCTAGAAATGTAAAAAAAAAAAATTTTTTACATTTAAAAAAATGTTTATTTTATATTGGAGTATAGTTGATTTACAACGTTGTGTTACTTTCAGGTGTACAGCACAGTAATTCAGTTATAGGTATATGTATATTCTTTTTCAGATTCTTTTCCCTTATAGGTTATTACAAAATACTGGTATAGTTTCCTGTGCTATACCTTTTCTTTATTTTAGCAAAATAAAACCCAGTTGATTTGGAAAGCTTCCAACAAACAGCATTTTATTTGGAGAGTTCCCTTTCCTCATTTTAAAACCAGTTCTGGTGAGCAGAACCCTGTTTAAATCAACAAAGTAAGGAGGGAAATGTTAACTGTTATTGGTGGAACTCTTCTGCAGTTCCCCAAACATCATTCATAACAACCACTCGAAGCAGATGTCCCCTCATTAGGAGGTTAGTGGTATATAGGCTGGAAGCATCAAGTTGAACAGTGAAGTCAATATTTGTCTTAGTTTACACATCAAACTAGAAAATCAAACAAACAACTCTTGTTATAATAAATGAATTGGTCTTGATAATTTTGTTATACTATTTTGATAACAATGTTGCCAGGGCCTCAGAAGGTATTTACGGAGGAAGTCACACCCAGAGGTAACACACTTTTCATAAGACCACAAATATTATGAATATGTGATACATAATTGTTTGCAATTCAAACATCCCATTCTTTAGGTGTTGACAGAAAAAGGCCCCCACAGTGTATCTGAGGACCGAGGCCGCTGCCTCTGTTTACCTCCAAGTACAATGGGAGGTTACCTGCACACGGGTGGAAGCAGGTATTTCTTGGTAGAGACATCTGTCTCCAAGAGGAAGAGCTGAGTTACCTCACCAGAAACCTCCACCTCGCTTTCACCCTCCCAAGCACAGACCTGCTTCACAAGGTTAAGGACTGTTCCGTTAACAACTTTTTTTTTTTTAACATTGGAATATAATTGCTTTACAATGTTGTGTTAGTTCCTGCTGTATAACAAAGTGAATCAGCTATATTTCACACTAAAGACTCTTGAAAAGGTTTACTTTGCAAACAACCAATTCCTTTTTTTCTAACATAATGACTTTTAACCCCACAGTTTAAATAGCAAATAGATTGCTCAACATTACAGTTCAGGCAAAGCCACACTCCATACTCGTGAGTTTACCCAGAGACACCCGTGAGGGATGATTTAGGATCGTGTTCCATGTTCGGGTGACTCTGAGACGTTTGGCTTTGCCTAGATACACCAGAGGGATGTAGAAGTGCCACCTCCAACAACTCCTCCCCCTGTGCTATGCAGCCTGTTTCCAGGTGTTTCATCACAGCTCTTTCATTTTGCCCCAAAAATGTCTTTCTGAGTTAAAATTTCATTTCGCTGTGCAGTTTTAATGCAAGAAAATCATGAGCCCTCAAAAGGTAGAAAAATTGGTGAAGAAAATGGAGCAGAAGAAAGAAAAAGACTTCATGGTATCTCTCCTCCATCAACCACCAGGAGCCATCATCTTCCTTCTTGGGGACCAAAACCTTTAGTGTATCATGTACAAACTGTATTTATTAACCTTCAGACTGTTCTTTAGGACCTATATAAAAGTATCATTGCTCAAGTGATATACTTTTCTACCTATGCACATGGTTGGGCATCTTAGTGCTGGTCTGGAACACATTCTAATTTTTCCTATTAAAATTAATGGAAATTTCTCTTCCCTTAATGGCTTTTCACTTTATAGCAAGATTTGCAGGAATGAATAACACTTACTAAGCAAGGGATAGCTATAGCCTGGTCTTAATCTGATCTATACAAATGCATTCTTCCACTTCCTCAGTGGAATCCTCTCTAATCACTAATCTGGAATAGCGATTAGATTAGCTAATCGGTATACTTCTGGTATATTTACTGGGGCCTGAAAATGGCTCTGTTTTCCCTGCCTCTTTCCTTTTGGCAAGTTATTCCTGTTCCCTGCAGTTCTCTCTCATGGCAAATCACCCTATCCAGATCGTACACATGCTTCAATACCCTACTTGAATGCCTCCGCTGGCACTGCTTTCTCTGACATCCTGATTGTCTGGTTGGTTGCACCATTCCTTTTCCCATGTAACCACATCTTGCTGAACATTATGGTAAACTGGTGGACAGGCCCAGGTCCTTCTCCCCAGTAGACTGTAAATTCTACTGTTTTCTCTCCCAACCACCATCACCCAGCCTCACAGCACTTAGCAGGGAGCTGGACAAGATGTAGATGTTCAATAAATAATTATTGAATTGGAATTCTATGGAATGAATTATTGTTTTCTAGTCCAGCATACAGTGGAGGCCAAATCTCTGCATGCCCAAATTATTATTATTTTTTATATAAATTTACTTATTTTATTTATTTATTTTTGGCTGCTTTGGGTCTTTGTTGCCGTGCATGGGCTTTCTCTAGTTGCGGCGAGCGGGGGCTACTCTTCGTTGCAGTGAGCAGCTTCTCATTGCAGTGGCTTCTCTTGTTGTGGAGCACGGGCTCTAGGCACACAGGCTTCAGTAGTTGCGGCACACGGGCTCGGTAGTTGTGGCTCATGGGCTCTAGAGTACAGGCTCAGTAGTTGTGGCGCACGGGTTTAGTTGCTCCGTGGCATGTGGGATCTTCCCGGACCAGGGCTCGAACCCGTGTCCCCTGCATTGGCAGGCGGATTCTCAACCACTGCACCACCAGGGAAGCCCCCTAATTACTTTTAAAGAAGTACGCTGTTGTATTTCTTCCTTCAGGATGGTCTGAAACAGGCAAAGACATTTTTGCCCTGACACTGATGGGGATAATAATACAGTGCTTAACTAATTGGCTTTGTACTCAGACCCCTGACTATGACACCTTGCTCTCTTACTTACTGGCTGTGGGACACTGAGCTAGTTTCTTAATCTGTCTAAGCCTCAGACCCTTAATTAGCAAAGAACAAAATGACACCTCCTTTTCTAGTTATTGTAGGTTCAAATGAATGTTTTTCCTTCCTCTGTCTCTTTTGATTTTAGACATTATTTATTTATTGAAGTATAGTTTTTTTAACATTTATTTATTTGTTTGTTTATTTATTTGACTGCGTTGGGTCTTAGTTGCGGCACGTGGGATCTTTTACTTGCGGCACGCGGGATCTTAGTTCCAGCATGCAGGATCTTGTTCCCTGGCCAGGGATCGAACCCAGGCCCCCTGCATTGGGAGCACGGAGTCTTAACCACTCACCACCAGGAAGTCCCTGAAGTATAGTTGACTAACAGCATTGTGTTAGTTTCTGGTGTACAGCAAAGTGATTCAGTTACATCTATGTGTCCATGTATGAGTGTATATATGTATGTGTGTACATACATATGTATTCTTTTTCAGATTCTTTTCCATTACAGTTTATTACAAGATATTGAGTATAGTTCCCTGTACTATAAGGTAGGACCTTGTTGTTTATTTTATATATAGTAGTGAGTATCTGCTAATCCCAAACTCCTTACTTATCCCTCCCCCACCCCTTTCCCTTTGGTAACCATAAGTTTGTTTTCTATGTCTGTGAGTCTGTTTCTGTTTTGTAAATAAGTCCATTTATATCATTTTTTTAGATTCCACATATAAGTGATACATATGATATTTGCCTTTCTCTGGCTTACTTCACTTAGTATGATAATCTCTAGGTCCATCCACGGTGCTGCAAATGGCGTTATTTCACTCTTTTTTATGGCTGAGTAATATTCCATTGTATATGTGTACCACATTTTCTTTATCCATTCCTCTGTCGATGGACATTTAGGTTGCTTCCATGTCTTGACTATTGTGAATAGTGCTGCTATGAACATTGGGGTGCATGTATCTTTTCAAATTAGAGTTTTCTCCAGATATATGCCCAGGAGTGGGATTGCAGGATCATATGGTAACTCTGTTTTAAGTTTTTTAAGGAAGCTCCAGACTGTTTTCCATAGTGACTGCACCAATTTACACTCCCACCAACAGTGTAGGAGGGTTCCCTTTTCTCCACACCCTCTCCAGCATTTGTTATTTGTACACTTTTTGATGATGGCCATTCCGACTGGTGTGAGGTGATACCTCATTGTAGTTTTGATTTACATTTCCCTAATAATTAGTGACATTGAGCATCTTTTCATGTGTCTATTGGCCATCTGCAGACATATTTACTTTAAAGTCATTTTCAGATTGTTCCATTATTTTCATTTCCTTGGGAGTAAACTCCTCACCCAATTGCTGAACTTATTCCCTATCTTTTTTTCAGCATCAGCTTTCTTCACGTGATTTGGACTTGGAGTCTGAGAGCTCCTCATGAGTAGGAGTTCAAGGGTATATATGTTCCCTTCTCTCTAGTTTAGTCTTCCCTTACTGGCAACTTTGCTCTTTCCTCCACAATCTACCCCTGTGCTTCCAGGGAGATCCAGATCTTAATGGAGAATCTCAGGGCTCCCACGTGAAGGTGATATTAAGGTATCACAGAGGTACTGACTGAGGCTACCTAGTTGATTGGACCCCTTCCTAGAGTGAGGCTGCATCTGTTTCCTTCTGCCACTCAGGCTCATATGTTTATGACACTGCCCCTTCAGGTAGTACCAGCACTTCCCTCAGCCTCTGTTTGTGCCAGGATTTGGCAGAACTCCCCGGTTTTAGGCAGTGTGCCTGATGCACCTCTCATGAGGTATTTGGTTCCAATTACCCCACAGACATTGAACTGTTCCCTCAGACCCAGAGAACAGCCAGTCGTAGTTTCAGCCCTGCTCACTGCTCCATCCTGTGTTCGGGTCTAGAGAGATTGTTATCTTGCTTGGAGGATCTTTATCTTGCATGCCTTTGTTATTTAGTTATGTATTTAATATTTTGATATTTTTGTATATTACTGATGTGTGTCTGGAGCTACAGATAGAAAGGGATGGTGATGGGGTTGCTGTGGGTGGTTGAAATCACAGTGCTGTCCTAACCTGCAAGGAGCACTGTGGAAGGCGTCCTGAAAGAGACTCATTTGAACTGGGTTCAAGAGATGAAGCAGGACAGGGAACCAACCCTGAGAAGGGGCATGAGCTCTAATCTACGGAAGAAACACGTAAGCAGTATGTCAGAGAAGACAAAGAGATTGATTTTAGTTGGTAACCATAGCTCCCAAACAGAAAACTGTATTAGATTGAACCATATGAAATTGCTTTTTACTTGCAAAAACAGTGCTTTCATATGGTTCAACCTAATGTGTGTGTGTGTGTGTGTGTAAGGGGATGTCATGGGAGTTTAGGCTGAAAAAGGAGGCAAGAGCAAACTTCAAAGCCCACAGAAATTAAATGACATACCAAGATGGTTGAGCTCTGTCCTCCTCGAGGCACCTAATTTTGAACAAAACCACAGCAAAGCCATAGCAGGGGACAGACAGCCACACAGGGAGGAAGGAGGAGGAAGAAGAGAGGAAGAAGCAGTAGAGGAGGAGGAGGAGCAGGAGCAGGAGGAGGCGGAGGATATGGAGCAGAACAAGAAGGAGGAATAAATATAAAGAGGAACAGGGGGTTTCCCTGGTGGCGCAGCGGCTAAGAATCTGCCTGCCAATGCAGGGGACATGGGTTCGAGCTCTGGTCCAGGAAATTCCCACATGCCGCGGAGCAGCTAAGCCCATGCACCACAACTAATGAGCCTGTGCTCTAGAGCTCTCAAGCCACAACTACTGAGCCTGAGTGCCACAACTACTGAAGCCCGTGCTCTGCAACAAGAGAAGCCACCGCAGTGAGAAGCCTGCGCACCGCAACAAAGGGTAACCCCACCTCGCCGCAACTAGAGAAAAGCCCGCGCGCAGCAACGAAGACCCAACGCAACCAAAAATGAAATAAATAAAATAAAATTAATTAATTAAAAATTTTTTAAAAATAAAATAAAATTAAAAATAAAGAGGAGGAGGGAGAGGAGAAGAGGGGAACTAGGAGGAGCAAGAGTGCTGTTTTCTCAGGAAGTTTACGCTTTGGTTCTGAATGGACAACACCCATAAATAGCATATATACAGGTTTGATTCTCAAGATCTTTTACAAGGTACAGTATGGTAATGAGTGCAAATGGGATAAACCACGAGTGAGGGCATGAAAAGGAAAAGAAGGACCCCTGGATGTGACTGGAGATCATCTAGTCCAACCTCCTCATTTTATAGGTGGGGAAACTCAGACGCAGAGAGACTCAGTGACTTGCCTGAAGTCATATAAATTCAGACCCAAGACTAGAATGCTAGTCTTGTGCAGTTTTCTTCTCATTTCTTCATCAGGGAGAAGTTAGTTAATTGAGAAATACTCACTGGAACAGATATGTTTTGAGCCAAACGAAAGGAAGCAGCATTTATAATTTTGGATCTTGCAAATGCAAATTTTGTAGACTACTATGTTGGTGGGTCTAATGATTTGCAAAATGTAATGGAAATGTCTTTTGAGCAAATAAAATGCATTCCATATAAATACTCTATATTTTGGAAAATAACATAATTGACAGAAGAAAGGAGAAGTCTTTAAAAAAAAACGGGGTGGCAAGAAGCCATCAC
This sequence comes from Balaenoptera musculus, assembly GCF_009873245.2. Taxonomy (NCBI): domain Eukaryota; kingdom Metazoa; phylum Chordata; class Mammalia; order Artiodactyla; family Balaenopteridae; genus Balaenoptera; species Balaenoptera musculus. The sequence goes on along the minus strand of NC_045790.1, from coordinate 30,404,824 downwards.
TGGTCACAGGGAGTTATGGTCATGAGTGATGACAGACCAATAAGGCAGTCACCTCCTGACTGACTCCTTAGACCACTAGACTCTGACATTCCTAATGTGCCTGTTGACTTCTGGGAATAAGCTCCTGAAGGAGGAGATTAACGTCTAAACTGGATCATGTTTTTCCCTCAAACACAACCTTAATGCGTAGATACGGCACCTCTTTTCTTTATGATCAAAAGCTGACCTTCTCCACACAGCCTCTATACAATGAGTAGTATTGAATTTTGACATTTTATTAAACTTTGGTTTGGTTTCTAAAGCAAAATTCAGCACTCCATACCTACTTTAGGAGACACCAATAAAATAAAGGAATGTACTGCCCTATCCTAGCCATGCTGTAGTTCTAGAAATTGTGTTATAGGTAGGATAATCTTTTTACTGGAAAGACTGTGATTTTTATCATTTTTAAAGTCCTATTTTCTTAAAGAGAGAAGTTTAGATATTTTAAGCTAGTAATTCCCTTTCTAGGAAGCAATCCTAAGGAAACAATCAGAAACTCAGATTAATATACAGATATGCTCATCATTTAAACATTTATTATCATAAAAAATTAAAATCAGTCTGAATGTCAAGCAATAATAAGATAATTAAATTATCACATATACATACACTGGAATTTTAGATACTATTGAATTCATGTTTCAAAGAATATGTGACAATATCTCCTATAGAATGTAAGCTTCCTGAGAATACAGACCAGGTCTGATTTTCCTCAACATTGTATTCTCATTTCTTAGCACAGTGGCTCAATTAATATTTGTTGGACGAATGAATGGGTGGATGAAAGTATTAAGGTAGAAAAAAAAAAAAGAATTCAAAGCTATGTATATATTGTAAATCACACTATTTCTTCTCAAGTAAAACACTCCAAAGAGATACTGTCACTATTATTACAAACAAAAGCAATATTACCAAAAGCATTACCTTCTTGTGGCTTCATACCACGTAAACATAATGAAAATGTGTTTGCATTCAAAAGCAGAAATATGTTCTTGGGTGCTCATGTAGAGTTTTGGTGCATATGATAAACAGGTTGAGAGTAAAACAGAAGATAAACTGTCCTTTTATTTTAATCAATTTTCTCCCCAAATTCTATTATATTGAACCTTATTTTTCAAAATTCGTTCTTTGTTGCCATAGTGATCAGCTCCCAGTGTGAAATTATATCACACTGGCTTTCTTTCAAGTTTCAATAATGTGCCGTCACCACCCACTTCTCTTTCAAAATGTTCAAATCCTCTAATCACTCAGTAGCTTAATAGCCTCACTTTTGGGGAGTTGAAATGGGAGTCTGGGGCTAGGAAAGGGTTGTATACAAAGAGTGGGAGTGAAATAAAAGGAAAAGAAAAAAGTAAAGTTTGGAAATAAATTATTATATAAAATAAGGTTTGACCTTCTCCATCTAGCAATCTACTATTCTCAACATACCTCAAATTTTCCTTTTATACATTATATACTAACGAATGAATTAAGCCTTAACTTAAAAGGAGAGTAATTTGAGAATAAAGGTACATTGTCTATATTAGCACTTACAGATTATCCTTAATATAGAAAGAGTCTTTACAAAACAGTAAGAAAATATTTTCCTATAAAAGAATGAAGGAAAGTTATAGATAGACAATTTACAAAAGAAAATAATAAAATTGTCAATAAACACATAAGAGGATGTTCAACTTTGCTAGTAGTCAAATAAAAACAAGATACTGCCTTTTGTCTGGTGTTTGGTAAAAACTAAAAAGGACAATAATGCTAATATAGCTAGAGTTTAGAGAAACGGGCACTCTTATACATTGTGGTAAGAATGTAAATTGGTACAACCTCACTGGGTATCTTTTGAATTAGGATTTCCACTCCCAGGAATTTATCTAAAGGGGAAAAAAATTGAGAAATGGGGATATATATTCACAAAGATGGGTATACAATGATATTCATCTTCTCTTTGTTTTCATACAATAAGTGGAATCAACCCCAATGTCCATCAACAAGGAATATTATATAGATTATGATTTAACCATATAATGGAGTGTTCTGAAGACATTGAAAATGATGATGTAGATCTGTATTTCTTGACATGAAAAGTTTTCACATTGACATGGAAATATATCCATATAACATGAGATGGGAGAAAGACATATGGGGATTTGGAAGATTTCTGAAAATACCCTAGGAAAAATAAATGTGTATGAGCTTCCACAGAAACAGGTCTAGACGCAGCTACACCAAAATACGGACTGTGGTTATTGCTGAGAGGTATGCTTACAAGTGATTTTTATTATATAAATTTCTGTATTGTATGAATATTTATAACTGGCAAATTAAAATCAGGAAAATCAACTGAGATGTTTCCATTTTTGTTACACACCAAGTAAGTTTCTCACAGAATTTGAAACTTAAGTTCCCAGACATATAAAAATCTTAGGACTGAAGTGGACCTTGGAAATCAGAAATGAAGTGGTGATAATTGGGTTGAGGAAGGCTTATGGAAACATCTGACACAAATCTGTTACCCAACAAGTAGTTATTTAATAAAAGCCTGGATTTAGGCCCTCATTTTACAAGACAGGAAGCCCAGGCTCAGAAGATGCTTACTCTGGGTCACACAATGAGTAAGGGAGGAATCCAGGCTTCCTGACCCTGGGTCTCCTGGTTTTCTCACCTGAACAGGCCAACCCCATTGAACAAAGTAACCTTTCCCTCCAGCAATTTCAGGTGACTGCCTATTTTGTATAGCCAAAGGCGTTGTTTTTTTAATGGATGACACATCTTGGGCAAAGAAAGAAACATAGCATGACTCAAACAGTGAGCTGAGTTTATATAGAAATTATAGGCTGTACCGCTGTTTGGTAAGAGTTTGGAACTAATTACAAGGTATTCCCAAAACAACACCTCTTTGGGCGTCACGTGCATTTCTGAAGATTTCCTGCAGACGACTGCTGGCCTAGGGCATTTCCTCTGTGAAAATCCAAACATTGCTTGTTTATTGTTATGCAAGATTTCTAGGAATCTTTCTAGTAACCAAAGACTGGACGTGTAGCCTCTCACCACGGACCTTCCCACATAGGGACCTATTCAGATAAGGAAGCATTTCTGTTGTTAATGTAAACCATCACTCCTGAATAAAAATGATTCCATTCTGTCTGCCTTTAATACAGGAGATGGGTATAAATTGAGTCATATTAATGGGAAAAGCCCATATTTCTCTGATCCTTGACTGAAAAGTGTCACAGGTTTTGTCTGAGTGTCCCCGACTTGTGTCTCTTCTGGGCTCCAAATTTGACCCCTAGCTATATCCCCTACATCCCCAAAGAGGGACTCCCACATTCTTTCTCTCTCCTGGTCTCTTCTTCGATGCTCTCTGCCCTTAGATACATTGGCCTCTGCTGCCAGTGCCCATCACAGGGAGGTCCAAGTCCATGGTCTGGCTCTCTCTGGATGCTCCCGATTGGACCAAACCTCAATGATAGTCTAGTGACATATTCTCCGAAGACTGGGGAGAAAGCATCACTGACTCTGGGCCATATTTTGTCACCAGGAGCTTGAGGGAGCTGAGTCTTTCACCAATGACTCCCCAAGGCCAGCAAGGTAGAGGCAGGACAGGCGCAAGAGCACCCTCCCCACGCCCCTATCTCTCCCCAGACACACCAAAATCCTCCTCACCTTCCTGCAACAAAAACCAGGCTGGATGCAGACCAACTCAGGCGAATCATCGCCTAATGACAGCTCTTCAGACAGGTCTGAGCCTCGTAACAGGCTCAAGTAAAGATCTTGGCTACATGCATTTCCCTCGTCATTTTATATTCCAAAACAAAAGCTTATTTTTGTTTTTTTAAAGATTTTTTTAATGTGGACCACCTTGCAAGTCTCCATTCAATTTGTTATAGTGTTGCCTCTGCTTTATGTTTTGGTTTCTTGGCCCCAAGGCATGTGGGATCCTAGCTCCCGGACCAAGGATCGAACCCGCACCCCCTGCATTGGAAGGCGAAGTCCCAACCACTGGACGGCCAGGAAAGTCCCACAAAAGCCTATTTTGAAAGAATGAAACTAGTTTGCACTATGCTAAAACAAATTTAGCGTCTGACTACTGTAAAGCAGTCTGTCGATTCAGGTTGAGGTCACTGGGAAGGAAATGCAAAGCAAAACACATAAACATGGATATGAAAACCAAGGAAGACAACAATAAAATCGAACAATGAAAATGATGCCCTTTCTTTTTGGCTTCAATTTGTCATTTCTGTCAGAACAGATCAAACCACCGTGTAGACAACTTTTTAAAAGTTTGCAAGTTAAAGTTAAGTTTAAGCTTAATTTTATTTCAATTTTCAAAGTGAACTTTAAAAATTGCTTTAATGTGACTTTCATGAATAAACTGAAACACTAAACACATTTCGCAGCAGCTGAAAGAGAAGACAGACTCCATTTCGATAATATATGGCTGGGCCCGAGTGCACGCATTCAGATCAATCTCAAACATCAGGGATTAGCTACACAAACACACAAAATTTAGCACCGCTGAATTTGACCACTCAGACGTAAATGCAACTGTTCTCAGAGAAGATCAATGTTTGTAGTCTTAAATTCATTCAATATTTAATTTAAATGCAAGTTGGTTTATGCCCGAAGCCAAGGCCTGACATTTCATGGGGTTTCATCCCCAACAGCCCAACCCAGCATAAAGCCTCATGCAGACTCCCAGGTGCCAAGGAGGCTTCAGGACCACAACCTCAAGGCCCACCGACCTTGGTCCAGAAATAGTGCAGGAAGGCACACCCACATATGCAACCAAGTCCTGAAAAGCCTAACACCAGCTACCTAACTGGTTTCTCTGCCTACCTCTTACCCCCTCCAGTGGTCTCTATGGGGCTGCCAGAGCCATCCTTCCAGGGGCAAAGATGAGTAACATTTACCCCACCATTCAATTCAAGGCCAAGTTAAACACTTAGGAAAGCATTGCCAAAGAGCAGAGCAGACGTAATAGGTTGAAAATTAGAAGCAGAACCCAAAGAAAAACTCCAAATAAATCTAGATCCAACTCATATAGTTTCTTTCACTGGGTTTCTTTTTATTAGCTTGCATTTCAAAAGTTGTGCACACCCAGCACAGAAAAATCAGAAAGAACACCTCTACAGCCATACTTGCATCTCCTGGAATGGCATTTTTGTACATGTTATTCAAGATCCTTCCTTATGGGCACACATACATAGAGATAATATTTTTACAAAACTGGACCCCTGAAGTAAGTGCTGTCTGTTACACACCATACTTTAGGTCAGTGGTTCATAAACTTGGCTGCTCATTATAATCACTTGGGGAGACTTTGAATCCCTTGATGGACAGGCCTCAATCCTGACCTCTAAATTAGAATTTCTGGAATGAGACCCAGGCATCAGTATTTTAAAAAACTTCCTAGGTGTATCCAAGGTGCAAAAGAGTTTGAGAACAACTGTCTCATGCACAGTAGTAGAGTAGGCCACCCCAAAATATGCATATGCATCTTTGGCATAAAGATTATTTTGAGAAACTGCAGACACGGAAGAAGGTCCGAAAACAGAGTAGAAGTTATCCTTTACTAAGGGACATTTACATTTATAAGGGAAATCTCCATCTGTAGGGATGTCTCCCTCCATACCAGGAGGAGCAGGATGGCTGTAAGTCACAAGGAACTTGTCAGTGGAGAAGGCACCACTCAAGCCTGCGGAACAACTTCACCCTCCTTTCCTGGGCTTTCCCTGGTACCCTCCCACAGCTGGCTCGCCTCCTGCCAACCCCACACCTCCAACACCTTTCTTTTGTCTTTCACTGAAGATATATTTACGGTGGTAGCTTGGGCCATTTCAGGGAACTCTACTCAATTTTCCTGGGTATCTCCTATGTATATGTAAGGTATACATGCTAGTAAACTTTCATTTGTTTTTCTCTTGTTAACCTGTCTTTTATTACAAGGGGCACTCAGCCAAGAACCTGGAAGGGTGAAGGGAAAATTGTTTTTCCTCCCCTACACTTTCACAAAGAACTGCGAGTGAGGAGATTGGGTTTGGGGTGAGGTAGGGCGGTAGCGGTCAAACTTTGTTGTGTATCCGATCCCCTGGGGAACTCGGTGAAGATACCTGGTCCCAGGCTGTCTCCTACTGCCATGAGCCTTGGACTCTGCGTCCTGTATTAGCTCTCTAGGCAATTCAGATACACACCAAGCTGGGAGGCCACCAGCTCAGGTGACCAACCTCCTGTTGTGTGATTGCCTCTTAGGTGACCCTCTACTTCCCCATGCTCACTAACCATAAACCTCAGGAGCTGGGCTGTTCTCCATGGCAGAAGCCTCTAGCCACGTGTGTCTACTGAGTGCTTGAAATGTGGTTGGCTCAAGTTGAGAGGTGCTGCAGATATAAAACAAACACTGAATTTCAAAGACTGAGGACACATTGAAATGATAGTATTTGGACTATATTGGGTTTCTCTCTTTTCCCTGTTTTTTCTTTTTCAGTGTGGCTACTAGGAAATTTAAATTACACGTGTGGCATGTAACTTATTTCTATGGGACAGGCTGCTCTAGGGGACAAGACTTAACGCCTGTTCACTACTGTCTTTCCAGCACCTAGCTCAGCGATTTTGCATCAAATAGGCAATCCATCAATATTTTCTGGAAAGAGGGAATGAGTCAATGAATGAATGAATGAATGAATTAATATGGCAGCCCAGGCATTCATGGTATTATTCCACAGACAAAGGAGAAACTTTCAAAAAATAGTAGCTATGTTGGTTTGGGTTCCCCCAGAAGCAGTCCCTGAGACAAGGATTCAAGTGCAAGTGATCTATTTGGGATCTACCTATTTGCTCTCCCATCCCATCCTAGAGGTGCCGAAAACAAAAGCCAGGGAGTAGAGAAGTGAAACTGGGAAGGAAGGAGGCTAATAAAGGGTGTGATCTCAAGCCAGTTACTACTGTGGGTGACTGGAACTTGATCCTGATGGGAAACATTAGGGAACAGCACAGAATTAGTGCTTTGAAGTTATTTCCTTCCGCCAGGGTATTTCTACACCATTCCTAGCCATCATTAGTTAAAGCTGCTGGGAGGACTGCATGTGTTCATCCCAGGCACTCTGTCCTACTGTGTGACGCAGACAGAGAAAGCCTGCAGGCAAAGAGACATCAGTGTTAGCAGGTGGCATGTGCTAAAGTGGTATGGCTGAGGGGCAGGGGCATAGCCAATGACTCCCAACTATAGTTCCTTTCAAAGCAAGCCTGTTAATTCCATCAGCTAATAATTAAAATTGGTATCACCATCATACAGCTCTCCACATCCCACAAGACAGTCAGTAAAGCCCCTTTGGGATCCTATGGCAGCTCTTTCCTTGTTAACCCCACTTCTTGCTCTCCCATCCCATCCTAGAGGTGCCAAATGGATATGGGGAAGAGGTTACCAGTAATGAGCCCAGTGTGGCTTAATGAAGTGTTGCCCAAGTTGGTTAAAGATGACCCCAGCTTTGCTGTCACTGAGTCACAGCTCTGCCCTTCATTTCCTGTTAGTTCACCCTAGGCAGGTGTTGGTGGGCAATTTTCTTTCTTCTAGCTTCTGCATTACGATGCGTACTCACCCAGAAATGCGACTGTCCCTTGTCTTTGAATTGCCCTCAATACACGTACACATGAAATGATATATGTGTGCGATACATGAAGTGGTAGCAGCTCAATATTTTAACAAAGAGTCACAAATTTCTAGTTCAGAAAATGTGACTTCACTCAGTATTAAGTCATTTCACAGAAACCAGACCATAGTGGTTCTGTTTTTGGAGGTTAATTTCTTCTGGTTCTAATTTGATATGAATCAGGAGAGGCTCCAGAATAATTTCATCAAGCACAGTGAAGCAAGGCAAATAAAACAAGTAGTAAACAAATTGAAAATGAGAAATGGCTGATCTAGGGGGGATTGAACTCCAAGTAGTCTGGAGTCTTTATAGTAATTTTAAATCTACTTGATACCATAAAAATGTATGTGTTTTCCATGACCAACGCATTTCACTAAGGGCCTTGGTTTCATTCAGAGGACTTGAGCCAAACCACTGTCACAACCTGTCACTGCTGGAACTTTGCATTCAAGGCCCTTTCCCCGGTCTAACATTCTAGTATTTATTTTCCCTTCCTGGAATTTAGGTAGTGTAAATATTTAGGTTATTTAATTCAACTTTTAGGTTATAAATAATCAGGTTATTTAATTTAGATAGATAGATAGATAGATAGATAGATAGATAGATAGATAGATAGATAGATAGATAGATAATCTTAAAGGTCCTGCAAATAGCTGGGCCATCATAACTTAAAAAATAAACTGGATATTCCAATAAAAATATACAAATTTAAATTAATTCCCCAATCACTGATCCTTCTGTACTTAACAAACACATGTGAAGCATCAAGAGTTGGCAAACACATAGTTTCTACTATACAGCAAAGTGAATCAGCTATACGTATACATATATCCCCTCTGTTTTGGATTTCCTTCCCATTTAGGTCACCACACAGCACTGAGTAGAGTTCCCTGTGCTATACAGTAGGTTCTCATTATCTATTTTATACATAGTATCAATAGTGTATATATGTCAATCCCAATCTCCCAGTAAGAGGACTTTCTGTGAGGGTCAGGGGCAAAGGTGGGACGCTGGGGCCGTCCACAGGAGGTCTGACAGAGTGTTTCTCAACCACAGACAGGAACTGTGTAGAGAGAACAGCCCTGTACAGGGTCCTCATAAGCAGCACGTGATGCCTGTGACACAGAACATTCAGAGTCAAGAGATCACTGCTAAGAGGACCACCAAGCAAAACCCCTGAGCTCCTCCTGGTCCCCTCAACCCTGCTCTGACCCAGAAAGACCCAGAAGTAGGGAGGAAGAGTGATGGGTAAGAAAAAGGGGAAGAAGATTCTCACATCCCTCCCCACTTCTGACCCAGGCGGACTCAGCCTCTGCTACAGGAAGAGGGATGTTTCAATATGGAGGGACAGAGAAGTTTGGACTTCGACGTGACGTTTTAATACCTGAAAAGCTCTTAACTGACCAAATGGGACTTGTTCTTATGGATGGAAGCAGCCCAGGAGGCTATAGACTGAACCCAGGAAGTTGTATGGGGGCGGTGAAGGGGGAGTCTCCCGTTGCAAGAGCTTGTGGTGGGGGAAGGATGAACTCACTTCCTTTTGCACCCCAGCAAGTTCATTAACCTGGTTATGCTGTCAAAGATCCTGTGCTTACAATAACCTAACACCAAACTAGTGAACCTTTTCCTTGGCCTTCAATCTGACTTGAACTTCCTTTTGCAAGGAAAGTTGATGTTGACTTGAGAGCAGGAAAAAAAAAAAGAGCTGGGAAACACAGATGTCCATAGTGCGCTAGAGAACAGCTCTGCCTGGGCAAAGAACCCCCATAAAGATCCCCAATTGTTGCCATGGAGGAACATGGGCTCCATCGTTTTTAATCTACTGATTTTATAAGAGAAACTGAATCCACAAATTTTTATGAGAAATACCCCTTTTTTGTTTAACATTGACAAGTAATTTTTAAAATTTTTAAAATACTGTGCAGATCCAAATGAAAAGAGCCAAGCGGGGGCAGGCAAGGTTGTGACTTTGAATCTATCATGGGGCAAATACAGTCATAGGTGCTAACTGGGTCAGATACAAAGATCTGTAGCATGTGCCATGTCATCCAGCAGCTTCCTATCCAGGAGGACAGATGATGCATACAGCTAAACTGCATACAAAGGGGAAAAAACGGTGGGGAGCAGCGTGTATTAGTCAAGGTTCTCCAGAGAAACAGAACCAGTAGGCTCTCCTCCTATTGGTTCTGTGTGTATATGTGTATATATATATATATATATATATATATATATATATATATATATACACCAATGTATATTGTTTATTATCTATATCTATCTATCTATCGAGAGAGAGACAGAGAGTTTTGAGATTTATGATTTCTTTGAAGTAACAGGCATGGGGACTGCAAGCCTATAATTTATAGGGCAGGCTGGCAGGTTGGAAATTCAGGCAGGAGTTGATGCTGTAGTCTTGGGGCAGAATTTCTTCTTTTCCAAGACACCTCAGTTTTTGCTCTTAAGGTCTTCAATTGAGTGGATGAGGCCCACCCACATGATCCAGGGTAATATTCTTTACCTAAAGTCAACTAAAGTAGTTAGCCACATCTACAAAATACCTCCGCAGCAACATCTAGACCAGCGTTTGAATAACTGGGTACTGCAACGCAGCCAAGTTGACACATAAAATTAACTATCCCATGGATAAGTGCTGTAAGAGAGGTACAAAAATTACTACAGAAGTTCAGAAAAATCTGAAATTAAGGAAGGGTATAGGGTTGAGAAACAATCCCCATGATAAAACACTAAAGAAATACAGACTTCTCAATAGAGAAGACCAAGAAGAAACACTGCTAATCAACAGTAGCCAAGCACGTGTTGGTCATTATTACATGGTATTTCATTTAATCATCTCAACTCCCCCTAATGCAGTAGCAACTATCATTATCCCCATTTTCTAAATGAAGCCCCCAACCCCAGTGTTTTCAATATCATATGACTATTAAGTGGGGACTCAGATTCAGGCAGTTTGAAATCTCCAGAGCCCTAACCACTACTTATACCACCTCGCAATGAAATCATACCCCACATGTTACCTCATTAATTCTCACAAAAGCCCCATGAGGTGGGTATTACTATATCCCCACTTGACAAATGAGGAAACTGAGGCTTGAAGTACAAGGTAGCTACACAGTTCCATCCTGGTCTCTCTGATTCTGAACTTGTGCTCTGACCACCCCCAGCACCCTGCATGCCTCCCACCTCAGCTCCAAGTATGCAAAGAAGAACATGTCAAGTGCTCTCGTTTATGTCCACATGTAACCCACAAGAGGAATGGGGCTTAAATTCAATCAGAACAAAACATTGACAGAACATTGGAAGTAACTTCTTGGTTGTACATCAGGGAAATACACACCTCAACCAGAGAAAGAAAGGTTTATCCTTGGAGACCCTGCTGCTTTCAATATTCACCTCCCTAAAGACAAGACAGGTTATAGTCATTTAATGGGAATGTGTATTGAGACTCTGAATTTTGGTTATTGATTGGCAAGAATAAAAACACAGCCACCCACACAGAAAACAACAGCAAAGTTGGCTTCTCTTAAATGAAAATATTTCTTTGGCTTTCTCTTAGCTACATATTTTTAGCAAAAATTAAACATACACTGCAAATCATGCCTTCATTTCTTGGGTAGGGAATAGACTCATTTCAATCTAACTTCAAAGGAGCAACCAGGAGACTCTTCTTTCTCAGCCCAATTTGAAACACTCCCACACTTTTTTATCCTTTTCCCTCTGTGAGTTATTTTTTCCCTCCTCAGAACGTAGAGTATGTGAGAAAATGTACTGTTCTATTTTTGCTGAGGAATGAATTTTAAGCTCATAAACTGTTAACTATTCAATTGTTATCCTTTCTCTAGACCTTTATATTAGAGTCAATGCTAGGTCTTCCTTCCTCCCATGATCATAAAGATAACATGAGATATAGGCTAATAATTTAGCTATTGTCTAAGACTAAACGATGTTCTTTAATTGTAAGCATTATTTTTATTCTAATTATAACTCTATAACAGTAATCATCCAACCCCTCATAATTTTATGTGTGGTCATGATATTGTAGGTCGAATAATAAAAATAAAATTTATATTCATTGAGCCCTACTGTGTGCCAGGCATCAGGCTATACACATATTTAAAACTCACATCAACCTTATGAGGTAGGTACTAATTGTTGTCCCCATCTTTCTAAGGAGAAAACTGAGGTATAGGGGACTTCAGTAACTTCCCCGTGTTTACACGGAATGGGACTGAGATTTAAAACGAAGCACCTAACTGCAGAGACCATCTGTGGTTGTAACAACGTGCACAGCTCCCACTAAAAAATGGTGAGGTTTTATTTTCTTGTTTTACTCTTCCTTCGTGGGAGTTTGAAACAACATTCAATGAGGGCAGAACAAATAAACACAAATACTCCAAAGGGAAACACGGCGAATACATAGGTGGCCTTATCCTCATTCAGGGGAGATGCTAGTCAGAAGGTGAGCTGTGAATCTACATGGGACAATAAGCTGTAACATGGAGGTGGAGGCTTGGGAGGTCGTTTACAGCAACCACTTGACCTTAAGGACCATAATAGGATTTCTGTGATGCAGCAAAGCTTATGAGAAATCACAGACATAGAGCTTGACACCTGTCTTAGTCTGTCCAGGCTTCTATAACAAAATATGATAGACTGGGTGCTTGTAAACAACAGAAATTTATTTCTCACAGTTCTGGATGCTGGAAATCCAAGATCAGGTTGCCAGTGTGGTTGGGAATCTGGTGACGGCTCTCTTACGGGCTGCAGACTGCCAACTTCTTGCTATATCCTTACATGGTAGAAGAGAAGGGAGCTCTCTTGGATTGCTTTTATAAGGGCACTAATCCCGTCCATAACCTAATCCCAAAGGATTAGGGATTTGGAGGTGCTAATACCATCACAATGAGCATTGGAGTTCAACAGATGAATTTGCTGGCAGGGGAAACACAAAAGTTCAGTCTATGGCAACACCCAACGCATCTCCCTCTTTTTACCAAAGTGACAACAGAGGTCTAAAGTGGGAAAATGGCTTACCCAGATTCATAGAGTTTTTGGTAAAACTAGAACCATTTATTCAGTTAACCAATTTCTCTGCACCTCATGACCTCTCCAATAGGTGAGTTTAGTTAGGCAAAAGGGTGTGGCTTTCAAAATCAATTCAACAGCTCAAGTTAAACACAGAGACAAAAATATTACGGTACCAGATGTTCACTTTCTTTTTTTTAATTGAGGTATAATTGATGTATAACATTATATTAGTTTCAGGTGTACAAATGATTTGATATTTGTATACATGGTGAAATGATCACCAAAATAAGTCTAGTTGACATCTGTCATCATACATAGTTACAAAATTTGTTTTTCTGGTGATAAGAACTTTTAAGATCTACTCTTTTAACAACTTCCAAATATGCAATTCGGTGTTATTAACTATAGTCACTATGCTTTACATTATATCTCCATAATTTGTTTCTTTTGCAACTGGAAGTTTGTAACTTTCAGCCTCCTTCACCCATTTTCCACACCCACCAGTCCCGCCTCTGGCAACCACCAATCTGTTCTCTGTATCTATGAGCTGGTTTTTTGTTTTTGTTTATGTTTTTTTAGATTCCACATGTAAATGAGATCATACAGTACTTATTTCACTTATAATGCCCTCAAGGTCTATCCATGGTGTGGCAAATGGCAAGATTTCATTCTCTTTCATGGCTGAATAATAACCCACTGTTTAGCACAATTTCTTTATCCATTCAACCATCAATGGACACCTAGGTTATTTCCACATCTTTGCTATTGTAAATAATGCTGCTGTGAACATAAGGGTGCATATGTCTTTTGAGTTATTGTTTTCATTTTCTTTGGATAAATATCTGAAAGTAGAATTGCTGGATCATATGATAGACCTATTTTTAATTTTTTGAGGAACCTCCATACTGTTTTCCATAGTGGTTGCACCAGTTTACATTCCCACCAACAGTGCACAAGTGTTCCCTTTTTATTTCTCATCTTTTTGATAACACCCTTTCTAATAGGTGTGAGGTGATGTCTCATTGTAGTTTCAATTTGCATTTCCCTAATGATTAGTGATGTTGAGCATCTTTTCATGTGCCTGTTTGCCATCTGTATGTCTTCTTTGGAAAAATGTCTATTCAGATCCTTGGCTCATTTTTTAATTGAATTGTTTGGTTTTTTTGCTATTGAGTTCTATGAGTTCTTTATACATTTGGGATATTAACTCCTTATCAGATATATGATTTGCAAATATAGTCTCCCATTTCATAGGTTGCCTTTTAATCTTGTTGATGGTTTCCTTTACTGAGCAGAAGTTTTTTAGTCTGATATAATCCCACTTGTTTATTTTTGCTTTTGTTGCCTTTGCTTTTGGTGTTAAGTCCAAAAAATCATCACCAACACTGACGTCAAGGAACTTAAAGCCTATGTTAGCTTATAGGATTTTTATGGTGTCAAGTTTTATGTTCAAGTCTTTAATCCCTTTTTGAGTTAGTTTTTGTGCATGGTATAAGATAGGGGTCCAGTTTCATTCTTTTGCATTTATCTGTCCAGTTTCCCCAACACCATTTATTGAAGATACTGTCCTTCCCTTATTGTATATTCTTGGCTCCTTTGATATAAATTAATTGACCATATAGGCATGGGCTTATTTCTGGGCTCTCTATTCTGTTCCATTGATGTATATGTTTGTTTTTTATTCTAATACCATGCTGTTTTGATTACTACAGCTTTGCAATATAGTTTGAAATCAGGGAGTGTGATGCCTCTAGCTTAATTCTTTCTTCTCAGGATTGCTTTGGCTATTTTGGGTCTAGGTGTTCACTTTCTATGTGGCATTACAGCAGATTTTAGCAATATCTCAGCCCCTCCAAATCTCTGTTAACTGGAATTTCCATAAAATATGCTCATAATTCTTCAAGATTTCACTGTGCCTTCTGGATCATTAAAGAAAAGATAAAATTGTGGTCAGTGCAGTTTCACTGTTACGCAATCGACTTTATTCTGTCTCTCCATATGGCATTTTATCTTGCATCTTCTAAACTCAGAGTCTGCTTATTAACCAGAGCAGCCAGGCTGAGCAGGAACGGTTAAAAGTCGGTGGAGGTGGGTCTTGTTTCTCTCCAGAAAACTCAGTAGGTTCTAAGTATAACTGGAAGAAAACTGGGACAAAATATCAGAAAGAAAATAGCTATAATACAGCATCAAGGTCTCTCAGGCATAGAAAATATAATAATTTCTGTTTTCTTACAGGGAGAAATCTTCCTTAAGCTTACACATGAAACCTCAACAAACTTACTTTCTTCCAAATATTTAAAGCAGCAGAACTCAGTGTTACTTCAGGAAATACTTGGATGGATGGTGGCCAGCTGGATGGGCAGAGTCCAGCAAAGGAATCCAGGTGGCTCTGAATACAGAACACCAAATAAGCAGAGGTCGCCATTACCAAAGCCCTGGAGGCCTGGGTATCAGGGTGTGGGACCTGCATTCCCCAAGACTCTGAGCCTAGGAAATCAGACTGTGGGGCGTCAGTTAGGGAGTGTCTTGAGATCAACACCTGAGGAAGGGCAGGGATAGGATTGGGCAGAGGGAGAAGTGGAGCAGCAGAAGGCCATAGACAACCCACCAGGAGGTCTGAAGCTGGGATAACCCATTCAGAGTTGTCCCAAGTTTCTTAGAAGACACTGGGCCTTTGTACCCACCTCCAGCAGTCACTGGATGAGTCCACCCTGGGCAGGGTCAGGAGGCCCTTGTCAGCTGAGGAAGGTCCTCCAGTGGGCCAACAACTAAGGGCTTTCTGCCAGCGGCACTCGCAGCAGCTGGGAAGGTCAGTGCTTTGTTCCTGAAGGGGGATCTGGGGGGCACATTCCAGCACCATCCCAGGGCATGAGCATGCTCCTCTTCCGGGAGCAGGGCCTTGCAAGACCAGGAAAGAGTATCAGTGCTGCCATCCCAAGACAGGGGTCAGGGCATGCCTCGACCCCAAGAGCAAGGGGGGTGCGTGGGGCCTGGAGAGTAAATCCATGTTTCACAACAGAGCACAAACTAGACTCAAAGCCAGGCCTGTGATGGGGCAGACCCAGACAGGAGGGGGCCAACTCGGGGGCCCCATGAGTACGGGGGCACGGCATGGGGCCCGCGCCCTGCTGCCCTCTCTCCTAGGCCAGTTTGATAGTAAGAAAACACACAGAAACCCCTAAAAGCCCAGCAGGATTGTCTGGGCCACACACTCCCAGTTTGGGGAGTGCAGCAAAATGGAGAAGTGAGAGGAGATAACACATATTGGGTGAGCAATGGGGCCAGCCTGGTGCTGGGACTGGGTGTGTGAGTGGGGAAGTGATGGGAGCATCTCAGCCTCACCAACTTGAAGGAGAACAGGAAGCAGGAGAAATACAGTGGGGGTAGAAAAATAAGTAATTAATCGTACTTTACATATGCAGGATGTTTTATGTTTTTCAAAATTCTGTGTATGTTGTGTGTATGTGTGTGTGTGTGTGGTCCCAGTATGCTAATTCTGCCCCTAGAATGTTTATATTAAAAAAATATCATCTGGGGCTCCCCTGGTGGCGCAGTGGTTGAGAATCCGCCTGCCAATGCAGGGGTTCCTGGTTCCAGCCCTGGTCCGGGAAGATCCCACATGCCACGGAGCAACTAAGCCCGTGCACCACAACTACTGAGCCTGTGCTCTAGAGCCCGCGAACCACAACTACTGAGCCCACATGCCACAACTACTGAAGCCCACGTGCCTAGAGCCCGTGCTCTGCAACAAGAGAAGCCACCGCAATGAGAAGCCCGCGCACTGCAACAAAGAGTAGCCCCCGCTCACCGCAGCTAGAGAAAACCTGCACAGAGTAACAAAGACCCAATGCAGCCAAAAATAAATAAATAAATAAATAAATTTATTAAAAAAAAAATCATCTGTGAATGAATGTGGTAAATGCTTGTAAAACAGCTAATCAGAATGTCTCTTTCTGTCTCTGTCTCTGTCTCTGTCTCTCTCTCTGTGTCTCTGTGTCTCTGTCTGTCTCTGTCTCTCTGTCTCTTGTCTCTGTCTCTGTCTCTCTCAGGCCTCTGGAGTTGTGAGCAACACCCACTCACTGAGCCTGTGCTCTAGTGTCAATCAAAGATGACTGCAAGAGGTGATGTTAGAAAAGAAACTGGATGTCTCCCCAGGTGATCATATCCTCTTGTTGTAAGACCGAAGCATAAATGAAAAAACGAAAGTAAAAGGTAACTCCTAGGACTGCCTATTAAGTTCAGGAGTGGACCACGTCCCATAAGCTGGTTTGAATGCTTTGCAGAGAAGTCATCATATATACACTTGAGGGACTGATTGGAGACTTCCACTGCTAGCTGCTCACAAGTGATTCTTTGATGTCACTTCCTTATTATCATAATAGGTGGAACCTAAACCTTCAAGGCCAATTAACACATCCTTTATTCAGGTATTTGCATGCTGAGAACTATTGAGGAATGTCCTTGCACAGCAACATCTTCCTGTCTATTCTCAAGTGAAGAATTAATGGCCTTGCTCCAGTATAAACACATTGTGTTTTCAATAAAATGATGAAAAGCTTTTTTAAAAAAAAAGTATCTTGCAAGTCACTACACTTGAAATTGTCCTTCAATACAAAATGGTGAACAATTATTTTAAACAAATCTATTGTAATAACAATTGATGAGGATGTCAGTTCTCTAAGTTCTCTGACAACTAATTCAGCCAGAGACTTTAAGAATACATTTAGGATTTCCCTGGTGGTCCAGTGTTTAAGACTCGCAGTGGGCTCGGGTTCACCTGCTGGTCTGGGAACTAAGATCCCACATGCTGCGCGGCAAGGCCAAAAAATAAAAAAAAAATTTTTAATTTTTAAAAAGAATATATTTATATTGTATATTACATGTAAGATGGTATGTTCTATCACATCAGAGCAGTACTCTCCTTCAAGAATTTCAAGAGTTTTCTCAATGCCACTCTGGCTAAAATTCTGCAATTCTTTTTTTTAAAAAAAGTTTTATTGAAATTCACTTGTTTTAAGTGTTCAATTCAATGATGTTTAGTACATTTGCTATTCTTTTTCAAAGTGATTTTCCCTGGTAAAACCATGCGTTGAGTTTTCCTCAGTCACATGAATCATTTCCAATCTGGGTGTTTTGGTTGCTCCTGTATCTAGGTTACTCATTTGTACAGAACTCCCAATTCTTGCTAGCTAGAAGACTGAAAGGCCTGGGTTTCCCTGATGACAGCTTTTAACAAATATTTGGTTGCCTCTGCATTGTAATCAAAATACTGATAAATCCACCTGGTTAATCCTATTTCACATCACAAAAGACTCCAAGGGCAGGCCATGATAATGTTAAACATTTACAACTCTGCATATAAGTCTGTCTTTTGCAATCATATTTTAAAATGGTTTATTCCACTGTCAAAATACAATGTATTTCATCATCATTAAATAAAATTTTCTCTGCTTTTTGGCAGGTGGACAACCTATCAGTCATTGGGAAAGATTGCCACAGTGCAGAATTTAAAGGTGCTGTAAATTTTGCACCTTAAGAACACCTGTGCCTTGGCGTGCTTAAACAGCTTTCAGTGCGTATTAAAAGCCAGCTGATCTAATTTAGCACTACAGTGATCCACTTGGAAAATAGGTAGAATTGTTATGCTTTCAATTAACATATATTTAATCAAAAGGTAAAGGAAGGAAAGCCTAGGAAAGAAACAATTATTCGGCAGTTTTAATTGAAATCCATGTGTATACCAGGTGTAGGACACTCAGCAGTTATACAAGGCATGTTCCTGAAGAAGCAAACTCTGTACTGAGAGATGAGAGCAGCAAACATGGAACAATGAAGGCTATATAAGGGAATACATATTTGGGAATAAATTGTATAGAAAGACCTAAAGGGTCAAAGCAGTTTAGAGAAGAGAGATCAATGTAGACCATAAGTATTAGGGAAATTTTTATGGAGAAAACAGGACATGCTCTGGACCTAAGGGATAGTTAATATTCTCAACAGAAAGTTTCCAAATTTGGGAATACTTCGGTACATACAGTCATAATTTTGATGGAGTGGCATAATCTATATTTATATCCACCTAAATTGACTTAGAAATAGCACATAAGTAAAAGTGTATCCATATCCTTATATGCAGAACAATAGAACTGGAAGATATAAAAAGTAGTTTGCATATCTAGAATTCCTGGGCAAAAGAGAAGATCCAATAATTTAGGGAGACCTGGCTTACCAAATTCCTGACTTGGAGCCCTACAAATGATGATATTAAAGGTCTCAGAAGTTGAGCTGAAGAGAAACTGTTTAACTCTACTTACTGTAGAATTCTCCATGCTTATCTGACCATGGAACACTCTCACAAAATACATGTTACACAGAATACACATGTCAAAGAACTGAATTCCATGGGACACAGATTGGAAATAGAAATCTATAACAATAAAAAACAAGCAACCCAGTTTTAAAAATGGGCCAAAGACCTTAAAGACACCTCACCAAAGAAGATATGCATTAACGTGTACACACTACTATACATAAACTAGATAATCAACAAGAACCTACTGTATAGTACAGGGAACTCTACTCAGTAATCTCTAATAACCTATCTGGGAAAAGAATCTGAAAAAGAATGGAGATATATATATATGTATGTATAACTGAGTCACTTTGCTGTACATCTGGAACTAACACAACATTGTAAATCAACTATACTCCAATATAAAATAAAAAATTAAATTAAAAAAGGAAGATATGCAGGTGGCAAATAAGCATATGAAAAGATGTCTGCATGATTCATCATCCGGGAAATGCAAATTAAAACAAGGAGATACCACTACACACCTATTAGAATGGCCAAAATTCAAAACACTGACAACACCAGATGCTGGCGAGGATGTGGGACAGCAGGAACTCTCATTCACGGCTGCTTCAAATGCAAGATGGTGCAGCCACTTTGGAAGACAGTTTAGAAGTTTCTTACAAACCTAACCAGGATCCAGCAGCCACGTTCTTTAGTATTTACCTCCCCAAATTGTAAACTTAACGTCTACACAAGCAACTGCATATAGATGTTTATAGAAACTTTATTCATAATTGCCAAAACTTGGAAGAAACCAAGATGTCCTCAGTAGGTGATGAATAAATAAACTGTGGCACATGCAGACAATGAACTATTATTCAGTGCTAAAAAGAAGTGAGCTATCCGGCCATGACGAGACACAGAGGAAAGTTAAAAACATATTCTTAAGTGAAAGAAGCCAATCTGAAAAGGGTACATACTGTATGATTCCACATATGTGACACTCTGGAAAAGACGAAAACTATGAAGACAGTAAAATGATCGGTGGTTGCCAGGGATTAAGGGTGGGGGAGGGAAGGATGAATACTCAAAGCACAAAGGATTTTTAGGGCAGTGAAACTAGTCTGTATGACACTATAATGGTAGATACATGTCATTATCAATTTGCCCAAACCCACAGAATGTACAACACCAAGAGTGAACCCTAATGTAAGCTATGGGCTTTGGGTGATGATGATGTATCAATACAGGTTCATCAATGAGACAAATGTACCGCTCTGGTGCAGGATGTTGATGATGTTGATAATAGGGGAAGTTGTACATGTGAGGGGCAGGAACTATATGGGAAATCTCTGTACCTTCCCCTAAACTTTCCCCTCAATTAATTTGCTCTAAAAAATAAAGTCTATTAAAAAAAGTAAACCAATCAGGTGTGCATTACACATCAGTGGAATCTGGTCCACACACATATTTTGTTTGCTACTTAACCTACTTACAACTCCTGTCTGGTACTAAGCTTCATTTAAAAAGGAGAGAGAGAAATTGGCATTGAGAGCTATTATGTGACTTGCACAAGGCCCCATGGTGGTGTTCATGGCACAGTGAGTGGCGGAACCCAGGTCTCCTCAACGCAAGTCTTGCACTTCTTCTGCAAAGTTCTACCTTACAGAAGCTTCCTTGTCTGTATCCTGAAACCCTCAGAAAGACAGATGAATAGGTTAGAACAATGTCACAACTATTATTGAGAGGAAAAAAATAGGAGCCTAAAATGTAACCTACTCAAATGTGGCCAAATATAAATAATCTTTAAGGTGATGAAAGAAAAATGCTTTATGGTTTTAGAAGTGTCAAAATTGTTCAAATGCGTAAAGATGGTCACAAGAAGAATTTGCAATCACGAACCAATTCCATAAGGATTTCTGGTCTTTTTTTTTTTTTTTTTTTTTTTTTTTGCTGCACTGCGTGGCTTGTGCGATCTTAGTTCCCCGACCAGGGACTGAACCCTCAAGCTAGGCAGTGAAAGCGTGGAGTCCTAACAACTGGACGGCCAGGGAATTCCCTCTGGTCTACTTTTTAACCACACAAATCTATTATTTCTCCTTAAGGACTGGTGTACTTCCAACCAATCCTTACCTTGAAAAAGCAGACATTTAAAAAAAATCATGGCTGAATGCAGTATTTGGAGAATGATCTGATTTAGTCAAACATGTATAAGACCCACAGCTCCCACTTTTCATATGGAAGTTCTTGCATTCCATACTGCCTGACAGTAACCTAACGACCTTTTTCCATTTGTGTCCTTTTATCATTTTTAAGTTTGATTCCTTCTTCAATGGCTTTAATCATTTTAACCATTCTTATTTTACAACCTCTATCCAACTGTCCCATTAACTAAAATTCTGGGGAGAGAAGTTATTCCCGTCATTGATTAAGTCTAGTGATTCCTAATTCTGTTGTACTGGTTCCTTGAGGGTTCTACAGTTTTCAGTTATGAGCTCATCTTCAGTGGGGTTTAAGTATTCTTCCTGGGGTGAGATGAGGGCAGGTCTCTCCAGAGGAGTTTACCAGTTCAGGACTACTTTCCTGATGTAGGTGATTCTGGACCAACATAAAGTGTCAATTTTAAACTCAATTCCATGTGAGGAGGAGGCCTGAGGTTACAAATTCTCAAACACCTTGTGGCAGATCAGTTTTTGTCATCAACCCATGTTAATGGGTGGGTTTTTATCCAGTCCACCTCTTACTGAAGGTTCAATCTCTTAGAGAGTGTTTTACCTAAAACTGCCCAAAGTCTCAACTCCTGTCCCACTTGAGTATTAAAAATCCCAACCCCTTATATTCCTGAGGCTGACACCCATACCCAGTGCTGTCAGGATCCACTTGTACCTTTATTTATTCTTTTGGTTGTATCTTTCTTACTTTCTTTCAGGTACAGATGTGCCTTTAAATGATGTTATTAGTGTTTCTAATACCTCACAGCTAGAGGGTTTTAGGGTTTCTTGTTCACCATACAGCCAAGTTCAAAATGCCCTTTAGCTTTCACTGCACGGCTTCTGTTAGAGAACAAGGGAACAGCTCAGGTTGGTCAGATTATGTTATACACCTTTCTTGATAACTCTGTTACAATGCATAAAACTACTGTTATAAGTTCAAGGTTTTCCAATGAACTGGAAAATGCTGTTGTGTATTCTTTTCTGGGAGCTTTCCTTATATTTCATGATAAACAGAATTTGTAAATAAATTGAGGAAGCAGCAAACAGTGAATGGGAGAGATTTTTGGTCAAATTTGAGATTCTTAAAAAAATACTTCTCTGTGTAGCAGCCATTGATGTCAGCACATAACACATGTTCATAACCTCATACCATCCTTTGAAGCAGCACTGATGAATTTCAAAGCTTCTTGTTGCTTTAAGGAACTTTTCTAAGAGAGAAAGGGGAATCAGCTCAAACCTTCTTGGACAGATATTGGAAATTTGGCACATGCCAATTATCCCCCAAAGTCCTTCCAAACTCTAAGAAGATAAGCACAATTATTGTTGATGAACTGTTTAATTAATGCATATATTATTCAGCATACTATTTTAACTAGAATTTATGATACTATAAAGTTGCATTTTATGTGATATACATATGTATACGCACATGTACCTATAACAGTGGAGTGCTGTGGTGATGCCTACAGTGAATTTATGTCCATTTTGTTAGGCTTGGAGCATAATTTTACTCTTTTGAATTTTCATGGAGTTATTGTTGCTGAGCCTTGGCTTTTATGACATATTTTTGTTTACTGCCATAGTTTTTCCTTAGTCAGTAGTACAACCTCCAATTATTGCATTCTTTCCATGGAAAAGCGCTATATGTTTACACCATGGGCTTCATGATGCTCTAGTTTCCTGGAATGCATTTTGATTAAAAGCAAAAATTGTTTGTATATCAGAACATGATTGTAGCTAATTAATTACACCAAAAGGCAATTAATCCAGGAAAAAATTTCACTGTGTGCCATCATATGCCTAGTACCATGCTTTTTTAAGTACTAGCTTTTTGAGATATTCTAAAAGATATAAAACATGGACCTCTAACACTCAAGGGGCCTACAAGTATTTTAAAACTTATATAAATCAAATATCTAATCAAATATTTGCAAAATATTTGATTTTGCAAATCAAATGGGCAAAACCTATTTTTAAAAAGATGTATTTAAGTCATTTAAGACATACTTAAGTCAATTAAAATGTAATATTTTTTTTGGTCACGCTCTGCAGCATGCAGGATCTTAGTTCCCCAACCAGGGATTGAACCCATGTCCCCTGGAAGTGCCGAGTCCTAACAACTGGACTGCCACGGAATTCCCCCAAAATGTAAATTTTTTTTTTAATATATGAAAGAATCTAGTTAATATTTGAAAAATTAATCACCTTTGCAAAAAGTTAGGATAGGATGGGGTGGTGGGAATCTATGTTTTTTAAACATTAAGAAAGTGAGGTAGACTGGAGAGATGGGAGTGGTGTGGAGGTCTGCGGAAGAGGTGGGAAATGCATTTTCAACTATTGTGTCTTTTTTATTGTATAACCTTGATTAGGAACTACTCTCATTGATTGTGGCTGGAGAGCTCCACTGGGGGGATTTCTTCTAGGAAACTTAAGCAGGAAATTTTAGAAAAACCAAGTAGATCCTTTCTTTAAGAGGATTCTACAGAAATATAAAACGTGGCTACTTCTTAGTCATTATTCCCTGGGTTTGTCTTATTCACCATTATCCTTACCATTCAATAAATAATTAAATCAATGAGTGAACATTAAATTACTAGAAGTAATTCTGAATTCCTAGGAGGTTATAAACCCAGTGTGGTGTTCTTAAGTGGTATTTCCTCAGAAATTTTCATCATCCGACATTTCTTAAAATTAAGAGAAAATGGCAGAAATACTTAAACAACAAATTAAATTAAGCCCATTATTCTTATAAAGTTTTTTGAAAAGAATATATTTGGACTTATTAAGTCTAAACAAAAAACATCAATTTTCTAGAGGTGTGTAAATTTATGAGAATACAGCACTGAAAGGGTCAAAGATTATTGCTTTATTTGCAAATCTTCAGACTGACAAATCCCTCTGGAAAAATTTATGATGTTTGTCTTTTTAAAAAGCAATGTTTCTATAAACACTAACAAACTGCTATGAATAAGGCTGTAAATCACTTCACTGGCTTGAGTAATGGGACTTGTATTTCATGAAACCATGCCAAGAAACCTGGAGGCTTTCATTGATATTGAATCTCCTGTAATATTTAATATCTGTGTCCCAAAAAAAGACAAATTTTGATACTGACCCAAAATACTTTTACCATAATTTTTTTCTGAAAGGAAAATAAATAGAAATCAATGATATTGTCTGATGGTTTTAAAGAGGTTCATTAGTTACCAACAGAGAAAAAAACGTTAGAAGCAGTAGAAAATAAATAGAACTACCTTCACTAAATCAATGTGGCTGTAGGTTTAGATTTTGTCTGTAATTATGATTTGTACATCCAGTTCTAATGGATGAATAATGTTGAGTTCTTCCTTCTGGATGACTTTTCTTTCAGTCTTGCTTTAAGTTTGTTTGACAAAACAGAAACTCTGTTGAATGTTCCACTCTTCCCCTTCCCCATTATATCCAAATGGATATAATCCCAGTTATATCCATTTTAGGCAAATGGGGAAATGTTGCAGAATCTGGTAGCTAACTGCACTAAAAATCCAATAGCAGGAACTCTGTGGAGAGAGAAGCATACGTGTTATATGAATGCTACATTTGCATTTAATAGTAAAATAAGTGACGTGTACAGTGCTTAGAAGACAGCTCTGTGTACCTCTAGTTAGGAACCTGGCTGACATTCTGGGCCATGAGTTTTATGAGTGCTGTTCAGTGTTACCAATCTTTTGCTTCAGGTAGTGTCTGAACCTAAAAGAAATTGGGCCAGGCATAAAAGAAATCAGTCTAAGGACCAAAGGAAACATGTATCCCCAGATGTTTATAATCTCCTGTGGCCTTTCAGACGCTGGTCAGTGATTTGTATGTGTTTATTTACATCCCTCTTGTTTTTTTTTTTTTTTTTTTATAAGTTTATTTATTTATTTAGGCTGTGTTGGGTCTTCGTTTCTGTGCAAGGGCTTTCTCTAATTGCGGCAAGCGGGGGCCACTCTTCATCGCGGTGCGCGGGCCTCTCACTATCGCGGCCTCTCTCGCTGCGGAGCACAGGCTCCAGACGCGCAGGCTCAGTAATTGTGGCTCACGGGCCTAGTTGGTCCGCGGCATGTGGGATCTTCCCAGACCAGGGCTCGAACCCGTGTCCCCTGCACTGGCAGGCAGACTCTCAACCACTGCGCCACCAGGGAAGCCCCCTCTTGGTTTTTTTTACAAAGGATTTAATGAGGGTTAGCGATGCATTCAGTACCACAGGATACAATAAATAAAAATTGGAAAGAAACTGAGTTGGAGGGAAAGTAGGTGTAGACAAGTAGGCAAAATCCATGCCATGGGGTCTTAAACTCCGGGTCCCATACTCCAGTGCAGAGGGCCAGGCAGGTAATGTCAAGCCCTAATCTTTAAACCCATGCGCTACAAAAAGGCTGTGAGTCTGGAACAATGGTGGGAGAATGGGTCAGAGAGGTTCTTCAAACAGCTCACAGCTCAGAAGGAGTTGTGTAATGTGCATTTGATATTTTGTTTGTGAATATTCAATCCTGTTGCAGAAAACAAGAAAATAAATGGGATGGATGAAACTCGCGAGATTTGTTAAGCACAGAAAAGGAAGTCAGTAACCTATTAGACCAAGAAGACAGCAAATATTTATGATGCACTGTACATACAGGAGACATATAAGGCACTCAATATTCATGAGGTCTTAATTCACCACTCATTGGTGGTACCCATTCTGACTCCAAGAAACACAAGTAAAACCCATAGCTGCTCAGCAGACTAATTGGCAATCTATAGCTACTGGCAAGGCATACTTGCCCCTCTGTATTTGCTTGAGTTAATGTGCTTCTGTTCTCAAGAGTTTTGCCCCTAACACTCTCCTTTTTAGTCCTGCATCCTGTTCCTAGATGGCCTCATCTACTCTCATGCTTGAAGCTCCTCTGGTGTACACAAAAATTACCCTCGGCTATCCCATAGGTACCCAACTCCACCTGGACATTATCTAGATGCCCCATGAGCACCTCAGACTTCATATCTCCCAGATTGACCTCATCTTCTCTTTCCCCAAACAGCTTGTCCGTCTGTATTTCAGCCAACATAGCAGCAATATCTACCTAATCACTCAACCAAAAATTTGGATATTGCCCTGACTCTGTCCTTTTCCTCTAGTACCAAGTCCTGTGATTTCTACCTCATTAAAGTTTCTCATTGTCTTTCTCTACCCACCATCTCCAAGGATGTGCCAAATTAGCACTAATCACCCTGGGTATCAAAGAGTCTTCAGAGTGAAGACCTAAGTGCCGAGCACAATGGACAAGACTGCAAAGATCTCCCTTGGTTTACGTCTCCGCTCTCATCCAAGTCCGGGACACAGTGCAAAAGACCCTTCCCCTCTCTACTCTTACCTCTTGACATTTCACTGCCTGAACTCTGATTACTTACAGATTCCTGAACGAGCCATTATCTTTCTCACATCCATGATTTCATCCTCACTGTTTTCCTCTCTCTAGATGTTCTTCTCTCCCACCTCTACAACCCCACAATCCACCACCCCATCACCCACCATTTTATTCTGCTAACTCTTAATCTTCTTTCGCATGTTTTAGTGGGACTGTCAACTCCTCCAGGAAACTTCCCTGAAACCCCAGGCTCACCCCTATCATCATCCTCCATCCCTGGCCTTTATCTGAATTAAGTGCCCTCCCTTCGTGTTTCCTGACAGCAGTCTGTCAGGGCTGCAGAGGAAAGAGATAGCACACTCAAATTAGGATGATTCAAGGAGGTGTGGGAGAGGTGCAGGGGAGCCATAGGGATGGAGCAGGAACCCCAGGTTAGTAACGTGGAGCTGCCACCAACTCTAGGTCTGAAGAGACTAGGGGAGAGAGTGGTTACCAACACCTGGACAGAGAAAGTCACGTAGAAGAGTTTATCTGGTGAGGAGCAGTGACCTTTGTTTGATAGTGACCATGGCAAACTTGCAGTGAGAAAAGCAGGGCAATAACTACCCTGGCCTCATTCTTCTCCCTTCTCCTTGACCCCATGCCAGGTTCCCCATTGGCCAAACCAGCCTGCAGCCAGAACACAAGGAAATGAGTTAAAATAATCTTACAGCTCAGCCTGCAGACCAGTAAGGGTGGAGAAGGATAGAAAATACATCTAGAGAAATAAATGGATTATATCTAGCACAACCACACTTTAATAGAATTGTCTCTTTGTTCTTTAGTCTCCATCACTAGACTGAGTTATTTGAGGACAGAGAATGTTTTATTTATCTTTGCATCCTTAGTATCTAATACGTATTAGACAATAAAAGCTTATTCAGAGAATATGGCAAATTGGCCATAACCTGGAGGATTACATTTTCTGATCTTGCCACTTGCTTTCTCACTCTGGAAAATGGAGAACAGAGTGAGCTCTACAATTTTCACCGTCTGACAAAAAAGAAACATCATTTGGTCAGGAGTAATGAGTTCTCTTAGCGCTCAGTGCTGAGAGGAATTAGAGTCAATCATGTGACTGTCTACATAAGAGGCACTCAACTGCATAATGGGCAATATCTTCAACATGGAAACCACAGGTGCAGAAACATTCTTCATGGGGTCATTTAAAAATATTAGCCCTTGATAAAAGCCAAAGGCATGTTATTAAAAAGTAATCCAAAGGTGAACTGAGCTAGTGTGTTCCACTTTGACTAATCTTAGAACATCTTGCCCAAGAAATGGTTAAGCCTTAGACTTCAAAACTGACCCACTAAAAAAACTCCAGTCCTCTCTGGATTCTCTCATCTCTCATCAGCCAATAGATGAAAAGGATCAACTGAGAAACTCAATGCACTGAGGAACCATGGATCCATTAGAGGACAGAAGCCTGGGTCCCTGAATGACTATGTGGAATGGAGCCCTTTCTCTAATCTCTGCAAACCTCTGTGCTGAGAGCAAGAAATAAACCTTAAATGTGTCAAACCTCTGAGATCTGTGGAGTTTTATAGCAGCAGTTATTTTACCCTGACTAATGCAGATATAAAATAATGTCCTAAATTCTATACTGGAGTCTGTTTTAAATGTTATCACCATTATTATCATAAGCCATAGTCCATATCATATTCAAGTTCTTTTCATGGAAGTCCTTTCCAGCTTGAGTCTCATAATATCAGGATTATAGTATTGTCTTCCATAGGAGAAATGTCTCTCAGAGCTCTTCTTGCTTGGACTATGATAGAAAATATAATACCAACATTCTGATGTATTTTATAATGTAAAAAGCCCTGTTTCATGCATTATCATTTTAGAATCTCCCAGCAACTCTGAGGAATACACAAGTGTCCATTATTGTCCTAATTTTGCAGGTGGTGAAACTGCGACTAAGAAGGATAAAGTGGAGAAAACAATTTACAGAGTTGTTTGAAGATTAAGCAAGAGAATAATTTAGTCTGCCTGGCATTTGGTACATGTCAAGAATTAAGTTTTCTTACATGTTATCTATTGCCTCATAATAAACCACCCCAAAATAATGACTTAGAACAGCAGCAATCATTTATTCTGCTGGCAGAATTTGGGCTGTGAAGACACAAATAGCTGTGGGTGGGGGTAGGGTGGAACAGCTGGCTTCCTTGGGCTTCTCTCTTTCTGTGGTCTCTCCACATGGTCTCTCCACATGGCAGCCCCAGGGTAACCATGGCAGCTGAAGGCTTCCGGAGTGAGTGGAGAGAGCAAGAGCAAGAGAGCAAGCAAGAGAAAAAAGAGAGAGAGAGAAAGAGAACGTTAGGTAGAAGCTCTAACACATTATGACCCAGCCTTAGAAGGATATCACACTGTGCCACTTCTACTACATTTTCTTAAAATCAAGCCACTACAGACAACTCATATTCACGGGGAGGAGAATTAGACTCTGTTTCTTCATTGAATTTTGGGGCACATTTTCCTCTCTAAAATGCTTGCCTAAATTAGTACAGACATGAAACTAAGGGGTAAGGGACACAGCCAGGGTCATTCACAGCTAGGGTTAAATGGTTCCACCACTGTTAGATCCAAATGTGTGACTCCCAAGCCCCTGCTCTTTTTCACTACTCCAGAAAATCTCCTGTGATCAGCATGAGGGAAGACATGCTAGTCCCCAAACAGAGGCAGTTCTTCTCATTGCCTTGGAAAGTACACTTAAACATTTATTTTGCAGGAAAATATTACCCTTAAAGCAGCCATCCATAAGCACTTTCCAAGTTTCCAAGTATCTGTGTTTTTGATCCCCCACCAACAGATGTATTCATTTGCATTTCCCCTAGATGAACCACTTTTTTTGTTATTTTTGACTGTATATCTCACCTCGCAAGATCCTTTTGTATTAATTCTCAAACCCATCACTAAGGTTGATGCCGCCACCCAATTTGGAATCTTCCCTTGATTCCATCATCATGAATGTGTGCCCTTCCTGTGGGCCATTGAACGAAATGTTCTTTAAGAGGAGGGTCTGACATAAGATCTGAGGGGCATTCTTTTTTTTTTTTCTCCCAAGAATTTCTATTGAACTAAAGAGAGTTTAAACCATCTCATTTTAGAAAATCTGGAAATTTGAACGATGACATGGATCTGAAGCCTCAGAGCATTCACATACCGGTTTTTGTAACTCTCAGCAGTAAGGCAGATTTCCCTATAGGAGCTTTTCTCTGTTTAGGGATCCCCAGCAGTCCCTATGGGGAAACATCCTTTTTGTTCCCCCTGAACCCCAGGGCTTGGTGGGGGCCTGGGGTAAGAAGTAGAGAGAATGGATAAGGGTCTCCAGTGTAGACCAGCACAGTCCACAGGAATATAACTGCAAGCCACATAGGTACCATATTTTCTAATATTTGCATTTTAAAAAGTAAAAGGTGAAATTAATTTTAATAATATATTTCATTTAACCCAATATGTACAAAATACTATCATTTGAACATGCATATCATATTAATATAAAAAATATTCAAGAAATTTTTTCATCCTTATTTCCATACCAAGTCTTGGAATCTCATGTGTATTTGACACTTCTTGCACACCTCATTCCGGACTAACCACATTTCAGCTCATCAATGGACAATACTGTACTGGACTGCACACATAAACCCTTGGTTTCTGTTGCTGCCTTGGGCCTCTGAGACCTCAAACCTTTCTTCTCTGGTTTCATACCTTCTTACAGTTCAGATCTCAGCTCAAAACACCTATCCTGAACAAAAATCCCTTCTAATGCTATCCATTCCCGCCCTGTCATTCTCTATCCCGTTACCCAGCAGTATTGTCTCCATGGAACCAATCCCTTCTAAAATGATCTCATTTATTCGTTTACATATTGATTAGCTTCTCCACCAGAACGTAAGTTTCAAGAGGGCACGGATTTTTTTTAAACCTATTATGGTCTCTGTGATTTTCCGGTGCCGAGCACCGTGCCTGGACCACGAGGGGCGCTCAGGACACCTCTGCAGGATGAAGGAATCTCATTTCTCTGGAGCCCCGCCGAAGGGGGCAGCGTAGCGGCGTGTCACAGGTGGGGCGCCCATGTTGCGCGCGGCCGCGCTGGCTGAGCTCCTGGAGCGGGTGTGGGGTGAGTGGGTGTGTGCGGGGGTGTGCGCGGTAGAGCGCGCCAGCGAGCCCAGAGCGCCGAGCGGGGAGGAGCAGCCAGCGCCGCGCAGCACCCGCAGCGCCGGCCCGGCCGGGCAGCTCGGAGGTGGGTGGGCCGTGTCGCCAGCCCGCCCGCGGGGTCCCCATTGGCCGCCTGCCGGCCGCCCTCCGCCCGGAAGGCGGCGAGGAACCGAGGGGCTGCTCCGGAGCAGGAGCGGGAGAGCCCGGCCGAGCCGACGCCGGACGGACGCGCGGGATCCGCGCCCCCACTCGCTGCCTCCCTGCGCTCCCGCTGCCGCCCCCCTTGTCCCCGGCGCTGGCGCCTACCGTCGACCTCCGACAGCGCCCCGGAGAGACCCGGGCAGCTCCCGGGCGCCCGGGTGAGTGGCCGCTCGCGGCTCCCCGTCTCCTCCCGGGCCCCGCCGCCTGCTTTTGCTTTCGCGGCCGCGGCGCGGCGGGGTTGGCCCGGGCAGCGCCCAGGGCAACCGGGAAGGCCGAGGCGGGGTACACTTGACTGAGGGGAGAAGTGGGATCGCAGCCAGGAGATGCCCCCAGCCCCGCGGAACGGGTGGGAACAGGTGGCGCGGGCCGGGCGCTTTGTGTCGGGACGCGGAGACCGGGAGCGGGCGGCCGCGCCTCCCTCGGCCGCTCCCTTCCCTCCCTTGCTCCCCCGGGCGGCCGCACGCCGGGTCGGCCGGGTAACGGAGCTGGAGTCGCCAGGAATGTGCCTCTGGGGACTGCTTGGCTCGAGGGAGGAGAGAAGGTGGCTGAGGCGGCCGGGGAGGTGCGGGAGCCGAGAGGTGGCGCGGGGGCTGCACCGCCACTCCAGGCAGGAGAGGGATGCTTCCAGCTAGGCACGTTCGGCCCGGGCGAGGGCTTCATTCTTCCGCTGCGCCCCTGGAGGTGGGGAGCTGGGTGGGCGTGTGTGCAGAGAAAGGGGAGGCGGGGAGGCCAGCCACTTCCGGAGCGGGTTCTGATCCGTGCCGAGCGCCCTGCTTTCGGGGACGCGGACCCTGGGGTGCGGTTGTGCCCGGCCCCACGCGTGCGCCGGCGATGCGGGGCTGGGGGCGTCCCTGGCCCGGGTTTAACAAAGAGTGCTCCTCTCCACACGGCGGGGTGCGGCAACTCCGGAGAGGTGGTCTTCAGCGAGCGAGTCTTAGCCCTGGGGAGGGTACTTCGTTTTGAGGTTGTCATTTTATTGTTGTTATTGCTTTTTTTTTTTTTTTTTTTTTTTAAAGGACAGTTGACTGATGCATGAGGGGCCCACGGAGGCGCAGGAGCGGTGGTGATGGTTTGGGAAGCGGAGCTGAAGTGCGCTGGGCTTCCGTGAGGCGTGACAGTTTATCATGACCGTGTTCAGGCAGGAAAACGTGGATGATTACTACGACACCGGCGAGGAACTTGGCAGGTACTGGGGGTGCCGGAAGCGCACGCTTCTGGGTTGTGGGAATGCACAATACTGCGGGCAGTGGGCGGTAAACAAATGCAGTTTGAATTCAGGCGTCTCCCTCGTCCTTCCAGGAGATGTGCAAATTATAGAGAAAAGAGTTAACTAACCCAGCAAGGACTAGGGACCAGAAATAAACTACCTAAAACAAGGGGCTGGCGGTGGAGAAGAATTTCAGTGTTAGATTATGATGCAGAGTGTATTGATCAAGACCCCTGGACAAGAATAGATTTAGTTGTTTGCAGTAATGCTTGTCAGCTTTTGCCCTTCTGAGACAATGAGGCAAAAGCTGAGATATAGTTGAAACTGGAGTTAGCTCCAGTTAACTGTGAGTTAGCCCTTATGTGTGCAGAGAGTACAAACTAATTAATAGGCTTTTAAAGGCTTAATACTTTCCCTCTTTCTGAATTTTCAGAATAACATGCACAAGTATCGGTAGGTCACACATGGAGACTTGCCAGATGTTGATGTTGTGTTTGGATTTTGAAACTTCCTTGAACCAGGAATTTAAATACCCAGTTGGTGTCAGTGGTTGCTTTGGTTTCATTCGCGATGTTAAATTTTTAACACATCCCTAGTTGAGAGTCTAATATGGCTATCTGGATTCAGAGCATACTTCCATTGCTGCAGGAGCTGTGATTCTGAATATGAAGCCTTTCAGTTCCAGGTGAACAAAGAATGATTTCTTTGGGGGCCTCTAAGGGCTGGATGGGTTTCCCCTTGACTGGGGATTTGACAGGGTGTGTTATGCTCTGGTCTAACTTGAGCAGAAAACCCAGTTTTCACACCTAAATTTAAATTCAACATAAGAAATTTGACTGCAGTGTATTTGTATTGTGAGTCAAGTAGACAAAAGGATCTTAAACAAAAAAGTATGTATTTATTTACATGTGTATCAAAATATGTATTTTTCCGTATACACCTGATGTCCTGATTCAGTGCTTCCTGTTTCCCCATGAAAAGGAAATTCAAAAATACCCACACCCTAGATGACCTTGTGAGAATTGTGAAAGTTGAGTTTAACTAAAATTTTTTCAAGTGCAAGTAATAGTTCAGAACAAAAGCAATTTTTAAAAAGATACTGTATCAAAATATTTCTGTCTACATTTAGTATGGCCTCAGAACATCACTGGGAACTTGTGCTTAGGGGGAGCTTACTATATATTGGAGATTTACTGAGTGAACAAGTAAGAAGGAAAGCTCTCAAAAATATTTCATGGATATGTTTATTGTTAAGGTTTAAGAGTATGTGGTTGAAATACTTGGTTTAACTAGAATTAAGTCACTTTATTCCTGTGGTTTTTAGCAAGATGAGTGGTACATGGAGTTTTCCTTTGGGAGCAAGGGAAAAAGGCAAAAAAGTATGTTTAAATTCTGTTTGTGTAGTGTGGCCTGATTATATGAATTCTCTTATAAAGAAAGATGATTAAAAGTAGGTGAGATGATTGCTTTATAGGTTAAGTATGTTGACCTTATTTTCCTTAAGATCTTTTGGTAGAATTATGTGTTACGAGAAGGAAAAATAATGAGGCCTTCCTGTGGCTGGCGGGGGAGTTTGTGATCTTTATTTCGTGGGTGCGTTGACAGGCCCTCTGCCTCTGCGATGGAGAGCAGTTTGCTCATTTGTCACTAGATTTTGCTTTGATTTTGGCTCATTCTACGTTTCTGTGTATAATTTTCTCCCCACTGTGCAAGACTAATTGACAAATTGTTTATTGAATAATTTAATTTGTGTGACCTATGAATTTGAAAGAAGTGCTTTGAAAAACTGGGAGTTGGGGATTTTTAAAAATAAAGTATACATGCCGATGTGTCTGATAGGTCTTTTGCTTTTGTTTAAAAATGCAGTAAATGGTTGATTTTTTTATTTCGAAGTTTTTTTCAAGTCCTGTGAATTTTATGTCTGCCAGGAAATAGCCACTTCCTGAAAACAAATCCTGGCGTAAGATGGACATATAGGAAAGATGCTGCTTCATGTGTCACTGAGAGAAGATTGGGAGTAGAGGCAGGAGCTTAGTAGCGGAAAATGAAAATGGGCAGATGCTTAACACAAAAGCAGGCTTGTTCTAAGCAGTGAGTTATAAACAAACCAACATCTACGATTTAAAACTTCATCCACATATCTTTAGCAGTAATCTACATAATAGCTACTCACTTACCTTATAAATGGTCTAAGACAAAGTCCATAGCTAGAGGAGGGAGGATGGGTTTTTGAACAAGTAGAATATAGTATTTTGATTATTACTATTGTTACTTTACTTTTAGGAAAACAGAGAGTATGTGTGTACAAGGGTGAGAGTGTGCGTGTGTGTGTCTGTCTATGTATATTATTGTGTATACTGCCCAGGTGTACTGTAAAAGCTCTCTGTCAACTCTAAAGAGCTTTATAAAGTATTATGATTATTTGTAGTAGTGATAGAGCAGACAGACCACTGGACAGATATTCTGGTCCAAAATTGGCTCTAGAACTTGCTAGCTGTATAACCTTGAATAGGTCACTTACCATCTCTGACCCTCAGGATCTTCATCTATAAAGTGAGAGGCCTAGTGCTTATTTCATGGCTGTT
This sequence comes from Balaenoptera musculus, assembly GCF_009873245.2. Classification (NCBI taxonomy): domain Eukaryota; kingdom Metazoa; phylum Chordata; class Mammalia; order Artiodactyla; family Balaenopteridae; genus Balaenoptera; species Balaenoptera musculus. The sequence goes on along the minus strand of NC_045790.1, from coordinate 30,370,023 downwards.
GTGAATACCAAGTAAAAGAATTTTATCAGCAGTCAAGAGTTAAACAAATATAGATATCATCAGCAGGACTGGTTGAGACATGTGAGTATTCCAGGCATGCTAATAACTTGGTTTGCAACTTGATATTCTTTTTTCTGTTTACCAATTTGGGGAAGGGAGATCCTGTGGGAAAAGGGTCATGGGGGAGACCCATTGCTGACAGCCCTTGGCCTCTCCACTCTGATTCTGAATAATGCAGCTCTGGCCTTGAACTTGCACACCCTTCAAGTAGAAACAAGTCCCTGCAGTGAAAAGGACTGTCATGGTTAGAATATTGTTTGGTGACCTGTGTTGACTCCAGGAGGCCCTTTGGGTCTCACCCTCTATCCCAGGAGGTGGAACGAAGAACTGCTTCTGTCACATGTAGTGGTTTCTGGGAGGGGTTCTTATAAATGCAGATTTCTCCATGTGCTGTTACACTGGGTCATTTTAATGCCCCAGGTGCCTTAACATCTCTTATCAATTGGCACTCGGGGCAGCTGAAGCCCAGCTTGTCCCACCATCGCACTCCAGTTACATCCCTGGCTGTGGTTCAGCCTAACCTGCGAGCCTCTTGGCACCTCTGTGAACACCTCCTTCCTGAGAACTGGCCTTCTTTCTCTTACACTGTCTGACCTTATGTGATCTGAAGACCTGGGTCCCACCTCCTGAATAAATCTCTCCACAATGATCTCTCCCTTTCAGAAGCCAAATGACTTGCTCTCTGAAGCACTCCACTGGTCATGACCACAGACTGCCCCATCCATGCTCCATCCTTGCTTTGTGTTGTTAATATTCTTGTATGACTCCATGTAGCCGGCTTAAAAGTTCCTTCAGGGTGCGCTGTGGGCTCTTTAATCCCCTGTGGGTGTGCAATGTGCTGTGTAATTCTGGGCAAAAGTTTAATCGATGCCTGAATAGGCTAATGCAGGCCGGCAGGTACAATATTGAGACCAGAATGGGGATTTGAGACGCAAATGCTGATGCCGGTGCTGAGGCCGATGGATGGTGTGTAGTGTGGGACAGCCCGGCACACTCCTTTGGGAAGTGGGGAGACACCTACGTTTGCAGGATGCTATATGAATTAGAGGCAGCGGCTGTAAACATCTCACACATAGTCGCTGCCTCAGATATTAGTTTTAATAACCTCTTTTCCCCGTTACAGCATTTACCACAACGCATACTCATTACTTGTTTGATTATCTGCTTTCGCCACAGCTTGTCACAGGGTTGTGACCTTGGACTTGCTCATCATTTTTTATCTCTTATGCCTAATTAGGTGCATGACGTAGGTGCTCAATAAATGCTTTCGGATTAAATAAATGGATTAATATTTGTAAAGCACCATGAGTACACACACATATGCACATATATATGGTTACATGTATATGGCCCTCAATGAGTGATGACTCTGGTGGGGATGAACTTAGGATATTAAAGGCTGAAGCTCATCAAAATAAAAGCTGTTTTTCCTTTTGCGTTCTGTGGCTGAGTAAGGTGCACAGCAGCCAGCATATCCAAGCACAAGATCAGTTTTAAACAAAACAAAGTGGAGCATTAAGTATTCTACATTTGTTTGGATGGTTGCTGGAAGCTAATAATTTAAAGTTAAAACATTCTCATTTTGGCATAAAATCCAGAGGCATTTTAATTGACGTGAGGAACTGTAATAAACCCTGACAGTCTGAGTACATCTTTCTGTTGGTTTACTGTGAACTGCAGGAATCAGTCCTAAGACTGGCAATCCCGTGGGGATGGGAGAGGGAGAGACTTCCCAGCGTGTTTTCTCCTTGGAAGTGGGACTCGCGGGCTCACGAGGTTGACTAGTGAGATCATCCTGTAGGACCTCCCTGAATGTGAGTTTCCTCTTCTCATTTCTGCTTCTGTGTGCCCTCAGCTGTTTCCTCTGATGGGAAAGACTGCAAAGGTTTAAGAGAGGTAAAGTTCAAGTATATGTATTAGAGGTAACAATCAGGGATTTTAAAATTTTGTGCATTATAGGGAGGTCTAATAATAATCTTCTAGCATGTGAAGGGAGGGCACGGTGACAGTAGTGAGTGGCAGTTGGGTTGAATGCTTGCTTGCCAGCACTGGGAATGCACCTCTGGACCACCTGGGGACGTAGAAATTAGGTTCACTGGGACCTGGTGGGACATACCATCAGGAACATAGGGTATGGAGGCGCTAATTGATGGGGAAGCCAGGGAACGTTGAAGCGGCCTTTTTGGTCCTCCTGTGCCCTTTTACCCTAGGCTTGTGTCTCACCCAGCCGCTTAGGAACCTAAAGGCCCCATAGCGTTGGCACGCCCCTGCAAAGCTGTGAAAAACACAATAAGCTTACAGAGATGGATGCTCAGATGAATTTCAGTAATTGCAATACAGGGTTATATCAGAAGAGGTGACATTATCAGACGTATCCTGTGGTCTCCCAGCAAAGTTGTAACCCCAGAAAGGTAGAGACCATTTCCTTCAGGCACTGGGGTGGGGGTGGGTGTGTGGATACCTTCAGAGATGGTGTGGTCGGGGGATGACGGGTGAGCAACAAGGTCAAGATTAGGTGGTCTGACCTCTGGGACACCCTGTAGGGGAATGAGTTATGAACTTTCACCCCTAATTCTACCCAATTGCAATGTGTACCTAACCTAACCTAATCAGGCATTTTATATGCATGAAATAAAGCATGATTTTAATGGAAACATATTTCTGATCAGGAGACAAAGAATGCCACCTGCTGGTAGAGGGGAGGGGCTTTTGTTGGTGAAGGGTAGCCCAGGACCCTTGGGCACTTAGACCTAGAGGAAGCTGAGCAGTCAGTGAGTCCTTCCTTCTTGTTTCATCCCATCAGTCCTTAGGTCAAGTGGTTTTCTCAAGGTAGCTGGCTATCAGGTAGAAAGAGATGGACCTAGACTCCCAAGCAGGACTGTTTTCATTATATTCTTCACACTACTTAGGATTTGGCAATTATCATTTTTTTGGAAGCCAGATAATGTTGATATTGAACAGAAGTGATTTGGGCAGCCATCTAATGCCTATCCATCTTAATACGTGCTTGGAGAGGATGGTCAGGAGTAACTAGTAACCGCTTCATGGTGGGTTTTCATTTTCACCACATGAAGAGGCTGACGCTTTGAGTTCAGAACTCTGATGGGCATTTGACAACACATGTGACCTTCTTGCCTTTTCCAAATGGCTTGTGCCCCATAGTTATGAATGGTGCTAGTACATGCCGTAGTTTTACCCAAGTGCCAAAGTTCATAATTTAGCTTTTTAGAAAGTTCACAGAACACTTTCATTATTATTTAACCTTTGAGTCATGGAATGTATACTAGTCTGTCTGGTTTAAGGCTGGGGTGTGATTGTTTGAGGCTTTATGTGGAAGGTGATAATTGTTTTGCTTTGGTTTGCTGTGGTAAGTCATCACAACAGAATGCATCATCCCTCAGCCTTGAGAGAGATTATATGGTAGTATAATTATTTATAATAAATCCAGTCTATCACTTTGTTTACATTCTAAATTAGTTCCTGTAAATGTACAGTTAGGAGAGAGTAGAGGAAAATATGACTGACCTTTGGTTTTTCTACATCATCTAACAAAAATGGGTTTAAAAATAACTTTGTCTAACTAGTACATCTTTCTTAGGTAAAACAGAAAGTGTCATATCCCCATTCTAGGTTTAATGTACTAAAAGGATTTTTACAGGGAAAAGTCTGAAACCTGAAATAGTTGGTCTTATTTTCAATCCCAGTTCAGAACAAAACAAAACCAGTCATGTGCTGGTAACTAATCTCTGGTGATAACTGACAGGTGTGATCCTTAGTGACTCTTGTTTATCGCTTCTGTCTTTTGGAGGTGACGTTGAGAGCTCGTGTGGCTTACAGACCACACTGCAGTCATTTAAGTATAATGTTGCTAACCTCTGAGAAATGACCCCGGGGCTTTCCCCTATGTCCTACCTGTCGACATTCCAATTGTCAACTTGAGAAATTTTATTCAGTAATATAATGTATTGATACATTCAGAGATGTCAGGAGGGGAAGGAGGCGGGGAGAAAGTTGTTGATTTTTCCCTTTATCAAACATTCAACTTTGGATGAGGAATGTAATGTTTGAATAAATGAATGCTGTGAACTGCCGATCTCTGGTGTTTGAAAGGTTTATATTGATGGTGCTTATATTCATAAGCCTGATGGTTTTCAGCTGGGAAATTTAGCTCTGTGTGTGGACTCTTGTGGGACACATTTTATTTTCGGTCAAAACTGTCTGATTATGAGTAAATTATAGAATAAAAATTTAAAAAGCAAAAAAAAAAAAAAAAACTGTCTGATTACTCCTTCTTAGATATAATGTGATGAATGGGGCTGGTTTTTAAATATCTCCGGTACAGTTGATATCGTAAGTTTTCACGTATAAGGAATGAGTGAATTTCCATTTTTTTCCATTGTTAAATAGTTTTTTCTATAGTTCATTGTTTTCTACTTTTGAAACCATGCATCCCTTCCCTTTTTAACTTGTAAGGATTGTCAGGATTTTCGAGACCTTACTTTGGTCCTCCATGCTCTTGTTCCTGGCCCCCCAGTGTGGAATTTTCCAGTTGCAAAAGAAATGTAGGAGAGGTAATCAGTACCTTTTTTTGGTCCCATCATGAAGAGGGTCAGATTTCCCTCTGAACTGCCTGTCTTTATGTCCGCCTAGCAACTCATACCACCGTCTATGACCAGGCTGTATACGCAGGAGGGTAGGTACGACTCAGGTGATAGGACAAAATAGTGACAGAGGGATACGTTGGCGCATAGATGGAGCGGCTTGGGGGAGAAGAGGTCAGTAGTTAGTACTGATTCTGTTCTAATGTTTCCGCCCTCCTTTGAGAAGCTCTTCTAAATTGTTTTGCCTCCTCTGGGTAGAGCTCAATTTTTTTTTTTTTTTTTTCATCTGTGGTTTATGGGTAAGCGGCAGAAATATGTGTCTCTGGGAGAGTGATGAAAGACTGCAGCCTTTTGAGTGTAGTATTTAATAGACTGAGAATTGCAAGCTGCTTCCCTTTACAAAAACAAAGCTATGGGCACTGTAGGTATATGAATACTGTAGAGAATAGACTTTTCACAGCTAACTGCTGAAGCTGGAAATGCTGAATTACACCTGATACCCAGAGGAGCTGTCCTGAGAAATTTGGTAAGCCAGAAAAAGTTAAGAAGTTATTTGTTATCTTAAAAATACTATTTTACTGGTACATAAATCAGTGTAATTGAAACCAGATACTGCCGGGGGTTTCTGATGTACACTTGGAATGTGAATATAGAAAGTTATCTTTCTCAATGTTGTCTTTGCCACTCAGAGTGTCTAGAATCAGCATGTGAACTGCTGTTTTTAATGCCAGAAACTTCCACCAAAATATCCTCAGGAGCTCCCGTCTTTGGATAATCACAGGTTTATTTCCTTCCCCTTTCATGGCTGGCTTACACTTCTCTGCAGACCATAATTGCAGTGGCACCAGTGTGCTCAGGACAAGGCCTGGCTGATGTAAGGCACCTCTGCTCTTGTTTTCTCCCGAATGTCTCTATTTCCACATTGTACAATCAGAGTGAAGTAGAATCCTCACCTGTCATCCCATTTGGTGGAGAATTTATAAAATGACTGCTTGAGACCTTGTTCTAGGCATTTCTTTGCCATGTAATTCAAACTAGCTTTGGAATGGAGGGAAGATATTTACAATTTCCCATTTAGAATTGATAAGGTTTGAGCACCTGGCCGATATCCCCCCTCAGGAGCTTCAGGAAGCTGATTCAATTGTTTGGGAGAGGAAGTGAATTAGAACAAGTGGAATATTTTCCAGGATGAAGTTTTATCAGTCTTGCTTTCCTCCCCACCCCTCCCATGGCACAGAGAGATAGGAAAGCTTGGCAAATACGGCAGTGGACAGGCAAGTCGAGGTGGTGTAGAAGCATGAAGTCCCTCGGTTTTGCTAAACATGCTTCGGGCACTGAATGAGTATATCCGGTTTTATTAATGTTACCAATTAATATGGACCATCCTTTGTAGGCCTCCTCTTCAGAAGCAACATTCTCTTTCATGCAGATAATTAAAAACATTTTTTTTTTTTTTAAACAAATTGAGTATTTTAATTATTTATTTATTTTATTTATGGCTGTGTTAGGTCTTCGTTTCTGTGCGAGGGCTTTCTCTAGTTGCGGCAAGCGGGGACCACTCTTCATCGCGTTGCGCGGGCCTTTCACTGTCGCGGCCTCTCTTGTTGGGGAGCACAGGCTCCAGACGCGCAGGCTCAGCAATTGTGGCTCACGGGCCTAGTTGCTCCGCGGCATGTGGGATCTTCCCAGACCAGGGCTCGAACCCGTGTCCCCTGCATTGGCAGGCAGATTCTCAACCACTGCGCCACCAGGGAAGCCCCAATTAAAAACATTTAAAAAAATTTTTTTGCACCCACAGGGCAAGGTCAGGCAGAGCAACCGCGGAGCAGGACCCCGCGTCCCGGCGGGTCTGGGCTCCCAACATTCCCGAGTCTCTGGCGCCCCTTCCCCGCACCCTCGTCTGACCCCGCGCCCCAGTGTGCCCTTTGACCCCGTCTAAAAACGTGTTCTGAACCAAGCCGCCGACGGAGGAGGGACCCACAGCGACCTGAGGGACCGCTCTGCCGTGCAAGCGCCGCGGCGCAGCCGGGAACCCGCTGGGGAGGCGGCGGGGAGGCTGCAGGACCTCGTCCCCAGGCGCAGCCCGCCCTCCGCCCTCAGCCCACGGGGCCGGGGTCCTCACCGACCCACGCGCCCAGGCCGGCCAGAGGAGCGACGCGGTGGCGCGGAGGCTGGTGTCCTCGCCGACCCTGAGCCGCCTCCCCTCCGGCCCAGGCTGGGTGGGCGGCAAAAAAAATTTTTTAATTAAAAAAAATTATCTGTATTAGAGACAAGTTTTAACCTGGAGAACTAAAAAGCGAATGCAGAGTGAGCTGGCCTGTTTCGGCCTGCAGGCTTCTGTGGAGCATGTCCACGGCTAGTCGTGCAGATTCTCTCTTATTTCCTGTATCCCTTAATGTGCGGTAAATAACTGGCCACTTGGTATTATTTTACACTTGGCTTGTTCATGTGATTCTTGTCTCTCTCTGAATTGTGAGTTTTCTGAGAGTAGAAAGCATGGCTTTTTGTGTCTCTTACATGGGGTGGGATTCAGCTAAACGCACAGGAGGCTTTGTTTATTTGCCTTATGAAGGTACATGTCCAGGAATTAGAATGTGGTTCAGAGCTTTTGACCCAAATCCCTGACTCCACAATTCACTAGCTGTTGCCTTGGGAAAGTCACTTGACTTCTGAGAGACTCAGTTTTCTCATCTGTGAAACGGGGATAATAATCATACCTACCTCATAAGGTTGTTGTGAAGACACACGCAATGCGTGTAAGGCACTTGGCCTAGTAGCAGGCACACTGTAAGTGCTGGAGAAGGGGCGGCTGTTTAATAAGACAGAGAGCGCAGGAGAGACTGAACATGCTTCTGGATCCTTGTCACCGGGGTCCTGCCTTTTTCTGTTAGTTCCTCATTGCCCCACCCAGGTTCTGACCTGGTCTCCCAGGGGCGGGGTGGGGGTGACGGCCCTCTTCTCCTCAATTCCATCCTTCCTCCTTCTCTTCTTTTCTCCTCTGTCTCTCTCCCCATCTTTGGCTCAGCCCGCAGGGTGGGCTCATTCTACCAAGTTTGACGTCTCTTATGTGATCTGCCTTTCTAGCTGCCCGTTCCGGCTGGCTCGGACCCAGGACTCGGTTTATGTACTGGGCTCCCTGGTGGGTCTGCCCGGTAGCGTGGTCAATGATTTGCAGAGCTCCTGAGAAACAAGTTAGCCAGGAATTGAGCCGTGCATTTGAAAGTGGGCTGCTGGAGATGGGGCTTACACGGATGCCATTGCAAAAGTGCACCCAGATGCCCCTGGAAGAGGGAGGGAGGAGCTCATGTCAAGGAGGGTCAATTAAGATGGGAAAACATGCTTTCAGGGAAGCCAGGACAACTAAAAGCTGCACAACAGCCGGGAGAGAGCTGCTCGGAAATGCTCAGAGGGACGGTCATCCTGGCGTTATTAAGAACCTGAGGTATGTCAGCACACAAATTTATGTTTTAACAGGGTGTACTGTAACTTCCTGAAAAGTCAATTTCATTTTTCTAGCTGCTTTTTAAATGAAAAAACTGTCTTAAGCAGCCCAATAAGAGGCTAGGAATTTGATTGGATGAACAAATCATTGATTTTTCTTACAGATCTTTATGGAAGAAGGAATCTGAATGAGTGTGAGTTCCATTCTGAGATGAACTTGCTGCAGAAGGCAAGACGTACGGCAGGTCTGAGCCTCCGTTCAGTTCTGACACGTACTGATTTAAGATGTGAAAATAAGTGTTTGGCCAAGCCAGAATTGCCTGTGCCAAGAAAAGCCTATTAGGTTGGTGGCTGAAAGGCTGAATTGTTAGGATTTACTTAATGGCGAGGTTCTGCCAGCTGCTGGGAGTGAATGCCCACTTAGGCGTTTGAGTGCATCCTTTTTCCCTGGACTGGGGGCCCATTTGTTCAAGGAACATGGCGGTCGCACCAGAGGCCCCTTTAAAGGATGCTTCCTTATTCTTTGGACCATTGAGTAGAGATATCTGTAGTTTATAAAAGTGACATTAGATGCTCACAAATTTGCAAAGGAAAATGCCCAGAAATTGGGTTTATAAGGTAAGTTCAAGTGAAATATCAGGAAGTGACAATGCTAACTATAAACAGGCAACATAAATAGACTGTTAAACAAAAGTGTCGTGTGAACTGTGATATCCGCCCGTCACATATTCATTCGTCCAGGGTTGATTGGACTTCTGAATGATAGGGCACTGGCTGGGGTGTCAGGCAGGACCGTTTATCTCAGCAAGTTCCTAACCAAGTAGGGCAGACAGACTTTATACAACCAATGATAATAGAAAACCTAAATAAGGAGTGAGAGAAATTAAGTATGAAAAACTGTTTCTGGAGTTCAGGCAAGAAGAGGCCATTCTGACTTGGAGGGTTCATTCATTTATTCACTCATTCATTCAGATTCTTGTGGGGACATAAAAACATAAGCAGGTGGGTGCCTGAGCAGATATGTGTGCGCACGCATGTCTACCCATTTATTCCCTGGAAGAAATTGGAACTCAGACATGGAGGAGGAGACAAGGAAACTAAGATTTACTGGGAACCCGTTTTAGACCAGGGGCTGGAGGTAGGTATTTAATCCACATTTTACAGATGAGAAAACCGAGGTTCGGAAAGACATTGGCCTTGGATAACGTGTTTAAGATGGTGGAGGCAACCATTGGACACCCAAAATTGCTAAGTCATGGCTGGAGATTGGGTGATGGTGGTAGGGCTTACCCTGTGGCCTGTTTCTCTGCCCTGTCGTGGAAGGGAGAAGTTTAAAGAACTTTAAAACATCCAGGGGCTTCCCTGGTGGCGCAGTGGTTGAGAATCCACCTGCCAATGCAGAGGACATGGGTTCGAGCCCTGGTCTGGGAAGATCCCACATGCCGCGGAGCAACTCGGCCCGTGAGCCACAACTACTGAGCCTGCGCGTCTGGAGCCTGCGCTCCGCAGCAAGAGAGGCCAAGATGGTGAGAGGCCCGCGCACCGTGATGAAGAGTGGTCCCCGCTTGCCGCAACTAGACCCTAGCACAGAAACGAAAACCCAACATAGCAATCAATCAATCAATCGATAAATCTTTAAAAAAAAAAAATCCAGCACAGCGCCTGGCTCATACAATGTGTTCAATACATGTTTCCTTCCTTTTTTTTTTTTAAATAAATTTATTTATTTTATTTATTTATTTTTTACTGCGTGGGGTCTTTGTTGCTGCACACGGGCTTTCTCTAGTTGTGTCGAGCGGGGACTACTCTTTGTTGCAGTACGCGGGGTTCTCATTGCAGTGGCTTCTCTTGTTGCAGAGCACGGGCTCTAGGCGCACGGGCTTCAGTAGTTGTGGCGCACGGGCTTAGTTGCTCCGCGGCATATGGGATCTTCCCCAACCAGGGCTCGAACCTGTGGCGCCTGCATTGGCAGGTGGATTCTAAACCACTGCACCACCAGGGAAGCCCGATGTTTCCCTCCTTTAAACTAAAAGTTCTCAACCTTGGTACTAGTGACATTTTGGTAGGGATGATTCTTTGTGGTTGTGGGATGTTTAACAGCATCCCTGGCTTCTGCCCTCTGGATGCTAGTAACATCTGTCCCCACCCCCGCCCCAGCCCATTGAGAACCACTGGGCTACAGGATCAGGGCAGGGAAGTGTTAACAAATGGACCTAGGGGTTGGAGCGGGTAGTAGGCAAAGAGGATCCTGCCCCCAGTGAGCAAAGAAAGTGCCCCTGAAGGAAGGTATTGACCTTGGGTGTCCAGAGCTTGGGAAGGAAGAGAGGAGGCTGCAGATGGTGTGAGCCAGAGGTCTGAGGCAGGTGTTGTCTTAGTCTGGCTTTTATGTACTGTCCCTGGAGTGGGTGTGTCTGCTGTTTCCCAGAGGCGTGGAGTGGCACTGACAATGAGTAAGACCTGGAGAGACTTCCGGATGTCGCTCGTCCAGTGTGGTAGCCACCCATGACCAACGTCGAAGTTTCTGCCTTGCCCCGTCCTGCTGAGCAGGCTGCTCTGAGTCATGGCTCGGCTGGGTTCCCATCACTGCCTGACCTCAGTCCACCCTACTGTCTCCTAAGGGTGGCCTTCTGCTGCTGTCTCCACGACTCTGTTTTTAACCTGCTTAATAGCTTTGTGTGTGTGTGTTTTTTAATGCTGATTTCTAATTTTTAGTCAAAGCTAGATAACTCCTTGCTTTTTATTCACTTTTCATTCTCTTAGGCCCCACATCTTGCCTCTCCAGCAGGCTGGATGGCATAGCATGCTGTGTGACTGTGGGGAACCCATATAGCTTAGTTATTGCCTCCAATACCCCCTCTTCCCAGCAGGGGGCTTTTAAAGGTGAAAAGTCAGGTCTCAGGATGTGGCAGGAGGTGTGAAAAGTGATCTCTGCCCTCTCCCAGCTCCCTGGGGGAGGGGCACTTATACGGAAGTCACCTGGGGAAGCTTGTCAGTGGTGGAGGGTGTGAAAGGACAGGGGCTGATTTGGAGGGCACGGTGGGGAAGGGAAATGGGTCAGTCAGGGTGCTGGCAACAAATGAGTCCACTCCTCTTCCCTGGTGGCACAGTGGTTGAGAATCCACCTGCCAATGCAGGAAACACGGGTTTGAGCCTTGGTCCGGGAAGATCCCACGTGCCGTGGAGCAACTAAGCCCGTGTGCCACAACTTCTGAGCCCTTGTGCCACAACTACTGAAGCCTGCGCGCCTACAGCCCGTGCTCCGCAACAAGAGAAGCCACCGCAGCGAGAACACACGCACTGCAACGAAGAGTAGCCCCCGCTCGCCGCAACTAGAGAAAGCCCGTGCGCAGCAACAAAGACCCAACACAGCCAAAAATAAATAAATAAAATTTTAAAAAGAGAAATGAGTCCACTCCTGATGGTCTAGGTGAAGGACGGCCAAGTACACAGTCTGGGAAGCTGATATTGTGCCTAGGGCTGAGCTGGGGCCGCTGAGGAGGGCCTTCAGCACATATGCCACTTTGGGGAAGACACACCCTGACCTCTCCCTCCTCCTTCCTGCCAGTGCCTCCCCTTAACCCCCCGCAGGGAGCAGGATGTGGGGCAGCCTCCAGCTGGGCAGAGAACAGTGAAGAACAGATTGGGGGGGGTGGGGAGGGTGGTGTGTGGACAGATGGAGGAGATGCAGAGTAACCAGGAGAGGGACATCCGCTAGTGACAGCTGTGAAATAGCACTGCGTTTGCCATGCAACTGCTCCCCTCTGTTGGTGCAGGTGATCAGAATCTGTACTATCACTGTGAAGGATCCTCCTCCCTACTCTGAATACTGGGTTTATATCCCATTTTTCCCAGGAAGTCACTTCTGACCATCCCCTTTCAAAGTGTTCCCTCCTCTTGCAAACTCCTGGATATTTCCTCTTTGCCACAGTCATCCAGCATTTAGACTCTCCATGTTGCATTGCTGGCCATATGTGCATGTGTGTGTGTGTGTGTGTGTGTGTGTGTATATCTGTGTTTATCTTCCCTAGATTATAAGCCCCTTAAGGTGTCATAGTTCTTTTGTTCCCAGCATCTTTCACAGAGAAAGTATTCCAGAAATACCCGTTGTCTTAATTGGTCATATCACAATATTCTGAAATGAAGGACTGTACCATAGTTCCTATGAGTTTTAAAGGTGGATAAGTAATCACTAAAAAGTTCCTTAAGATGCATAGTATGTTTTCATCTTTGGAATAGCCCTGGGTAGCGACAGCCCTGTAAAGGTACAGAGTGGGTCCCAGTTTCAACTGCTAGCTGGAGAGTAGGATATGGACAAAACGGCTATATCGTTTCCATTGTACAATCTCCATTGTAGAAATCCTGATGATTTCCCCCAAATCTATTGGTACTTTTTTTTTTACCATGTTACCTATTCTCATTGTATGATTTTTTTTTTAAAGAAGTATCTTTTTTTTTTTTTTCTTAAAGGGAACGCTATTTATTTATTTATTTTGGCTGTGTTGGGTCTTCGTTTCTGTGCAAGGGCTTTCTCTAGTTGCGGCGAGCGGGGGCCACTCTTCATCGCGGTGCACGGGCCTCTCACCGTCGCGGCCTCTCTTGCTGCGGAGCACAGGCTCCAGACGCGCAGGCTCAGTAGTTGTGGCTCACGGACCTACTTGCTCCGCGGCATGTGGGATCCTCCCAGACCAGAGCTCGAACCCTTGTCCCCTGCATTGGCAGGCAGATTCTCAACCACTGCGCCACCAGGGAAGCCCTCATTGTCTGATTTTAAAGTATGGGGGAGTCTTGTGGGAATACACTGGGGTTGACCCCCTCTCAGTTACTGAAGGGAAAGTAGGTACTAGAGGCAATAGGCACCAGCTGTTGATGTGCCCATGTCACAGCTAGCGTGGTTCTTAGAGAAAGCAGCACATGTTTGTGCTGAGTCTGTGAACAGGGCCTCTACAGCACAACTGTTTGCCCTGGAATATTTGCAGTTTAAAAGTGAAAACCATGGGACTTGACGTTAAACCTTTCTGCAGTCGGCAGTCTCTTCAGTACCATCAAATTTGCTCTCTTTTTTTTACGATGCTGGAAAACTGGGGCTTCAGAAAGCAAAAAGGAAGTCTGAATATAGAATTGACTTCTTCCCCAGTAAATTTTAATTGATTCTAGTGCGAGTAGAAAGGTGTATCATGTGTTCTTAAAAGATAGGATTTAATTATGGTTTAAAATTAATTCTCTAGAAAGTGCTTGGAGTTGCACCCAGAGAGAAGAAACAGAGGGCTCTGGTAGAATCGTGTAAACGGATTGATGGGAAAATGGGCTCCTGCTGCTGAGGGTTTGGGAGCGCTGCCAGCCTTACGACTAGGTGTCAGTGAGCCTCCCCACTCAGGGAGCAAGTGGAGGGACTGCCAGCGTGGGGGAGCCCTGCTCTGAGGGGGCAGGGACATCTGGAGCCAGAGCAGTTTCCAAAGCGGTGCAGCTCTTGTTTCTCGGGTAGCATTCCTTCCTGTGGTAATAAAGAGGTTACAGGCGAGAAGACAGCTGCTCGAAAGCCAAGGACAGTTGTTGCGAGCAGGTATTTAAAAATCAGCCACCGTGGGATGGGAGGAATCAGGATACTGGAGACAACTAGGGTTCAACTTTATGGCTTAGAGTTTCTTTTTTGACCCTGGAAGGCAGGTGGGAAGTGGTTTTTTTAGGCTTCTTTTTCAGATTGGGAAACCAGAGTTTAGAGAAGTTAATCTCAAGGTAGCAGAGTTCAATTCAGTGTGAATTGAAATGCGTGTATGTGTGTATATACTTACATACATATATATATACATATATATAATATACACATGTATATGTATACCATACATACATTTATTGTAAATTTTACTGATGTAAAGGATGTGTGACAATTTACAAATAATCACAAAATATCCATATTCATTAGTATAAATTCCATATAGCCAATATATAGCCAGCATGCGTTTGTTAATTTTTGCTGTGGTCAACCTATGCTTGATGATGTTTTGACAAATGGAAAGGCATCCCCATCTGCTAATTCTTTTCCCAATAAATTGATTGCCACTCAATCTGGCATGTGATCTACTGTTCAACGATTTCTCACCCTTGCACAAATTATATTCAGTAAATTGAACCCTCCTTCAACTTCAGCACTGCTGATTGCAGTAGTGCTATCTTTTTAGCTTTTGGTGTCATTGCCGGGATTGGGGCATTGTTGGATTCTGTATTCTTTAACAGTGGCTATGTTTAACACGCAGCTCACAGAATTTCTGCAAAATGGGCAGTGGGCTCTCATGAGCAGCACGGACCGGCTGGAGCGCTTCCCCAGCTCCGTTGTTAAGGTCTGAAAAGGCAACTGCTTACCTGTCTTACTCACTGCTGAGCCCAGTCCCAAGGATGGTGCCAGATGTGTGCTTGGAGACTCAGAAAGTGTTGTTCACATGGATGAGTGAGACTTCAGAGCTGGGACCAGCAGCCAGTTCATGGGACTCCAGTTTGCACCGCATGAGGACAAGGTCCTTGGTGGGCAGTGAGGAAGCTCAGGGAGGAAGAGACACCGTCAGAATCTCCACCGTCAGAACTGCCTGACAGAGCCCTGCCTTCTGGTGGGATGTTAGCACTCGGGCAGTGACACAAAGAAGAGGAGAGAGGACAGCATCTCCTTCTGTGTCCCTTTCTTCCAGCTTTATTAAGTCTGGCATTTTTCTTCCCCATCTTCTAGGGAAGGCAGGGCCTTCTTGTCTAGCAGTGTGGGGACTTGCCCTAGTCATCAGTACCCAATGCGGGTAACCAGTTATGGGGAACAAGAGACATATAGATCCCTTTACGTCTTCTAAAATGAAGTGGGTCATACCTTTCACACGACGCAGACGTCAGAGAGAACATGCAGGGAAGGTCGTGTCCCTCCTTCTGTCTTCTAGCTACCAGCTCCTCAGCTTCTTGGGCATCCTTCCAGGTAGAGCCTGTGCATATTTCAGTCAGTAAGCTTATGCATATTTTCATGTTTTTACTGAGATGGTATCATGTTATATGCATTGTTCTACAGTTGGTTTTTTTCACCTCACAACATATTTTGAAAATCATCCCATTACTGCAGAAAGAGAAATGCCTCTTTCTGTTCTTTGAGTTTACCGTAATTTATTTAACTCTCTCCTTATCTATGAACTTTTAGGGTTCGTTTCTAATTTTTTATTACAAATAATTCTTCAGTGAATACCTTTGTATAAAAGGTTGAAATTATCTGTAGGATAAATTCCTAGGAGTGAAATAGCTGGGTCAGAGGGTATGAGCATTTGTCATTCATCGCCAAGTTGCTCTTCATAGAAGATAAGCCAGTTTACAACCCAATGACCCACAGTTGAGAGAGCTGATTTCTCTACCTTCTTTTAAAACTTCTGGGTGCGTTCTATTTTGATAGGTGTGGTTTCATTCTTTTTTTTTTTTTTTTTCTTTTGGCCCCACTGCATGGCTTGCAGGATCTTAGTTCCCCAACCAGCGATTGAACCCAGGCCACCGCAGTGAAAGCACCAAGTCCTAACTACTGAACCGTCAGGGAATTCCCTCATTAATTTTTAAATATGAATGAGTATAAGCTTCTCTTCATGTGCTTAAGAACTATTTGTCTTTGCTGTGAACTTTCAGTTCATACTATTTGCTCATTTTTCAATAACTTTTTAGACCTCTATTAATTTGTAGGAACTCATTATATATTAAAAATTGCTTTATGTCTATGGCATGATTTAGACATCTTTCCTCTAGGTTGTCCTTTGTCTTTTGACTTTGTTTCTGCTCTTTCCCCCCCATGGATATGTTTTTCTGTATTATGGTAAAATATACATAAAATAAAATATACCATTTTAACCATTTTTAAGCATACAGTTTAGTGGTATTAAGTACATTCACATTGGTTATGCAGCACAATCCAGCTCCAGAACATTTTCATCATCCCAAATGGATATTTTTTTAAAGTAGTCAAATTTATCAAAATTTTTTCATCTTTTCCAGGTTTTGTATCATATTTAGAAAGTCTCTGCTCACTTTGAGTTCATTAAAAAATATTTTCTATAGTTTCTTCTAGTACTTTTATGGTTTATTATTTATGTTTAAATTCTGTCATCCATCTGGAATTCCTTTGGGTATAAAGTGTGAGGTATGACTCCAAGTGTACTTTTTCCAGATAGGGAGCTCCTTGGTTGCCATTTGGCCATCAAACAGGTTTGAGGACTAGCTAGATTCAGTTCTTGGTAGCTATAGGGAAGCAGCAGAGGAAGCCATTTTGAGCCGTCCATGTGAGCTTGGGGGACTTCAGAAGTTAAGCCTAACCTAGACTGAGGAAATTGAATTCTAGGAAACTAGGAACTCCTAGGTATTTATGTTTGCTATCCTCAAAAGAAAATCACAGACATGCTAGTCAGTACTTTGAATTTGCTGAAAGACAGTCCGTCCCCCCTGACAGAGGTGGATAGGATATGTACAGCACACAGGACAGAACTTCTGGCTCTTAGGCAAGGCCATCCTGCAGGACGAGCAGTTTGTACCCTGCCAAAGGCTCTGCAGCAGGCTGAGAAGGGGTGGGGTCAGGACTGAAATCCAGCTGATGCTCTGGGACCTCTTCCTGGAAGAGGGGGCACCTGTTTCGCAAAGGCTCCAAGTAGGCCGGAGGTGCCCTAACACTAGAACTCAGTTTCCCAGGTCTCCAGACCCACTGGCAAGCACCCTTCTGGATCCTCCCAGGCTCCTTGAGTGGAGGATCAAGGAGCGTCCCTCACGTTCCAGGTGGGCTGGGCCGTGGGTTGGTCCCCTCACTCTCAGGGTAACTAGGCAGGGCCTGGGGACATTGGAGCCCCCTGGCTGGTTATCTCAGGCTGCAAGAAGCATAGATATCCTCATGGTCCATGAGGTGGGATAGAAAGGTTGGGAAGCACAGACTTGACCTCTTGAACTTGCATCTTTCTCAGAAGCCTGCAGGTGGAGCTGGGGTAGGTTTCCTGCCAGAAACACCTCCTCACAGAATTCCAGGGGACACCAGTCACAGACATTCGCATCCAGACTGTATGAATGGTGTGCCCTGCAGTCTCCCCAGGGTCCCATTTTATCCCGTGGAAGCCTGTGGTGGCCCAATGGAAGCAATTGGGGTGGAAGAATGTCTTTCTATATGTGGGGGTGAGTTCCAGGACTTTCTGCATCTCTGTTTTTCACTGTGCTTAACTCAAAAATGAGTTGAATTAATGAACGACATGATGTCAACTTCCAGAAAAAACCTGTGGTATTTCTTTTGCAGAGCAGCCATATCCAGGTTGGGGACTTCTGGTCTACCTCCCCTGTGTGTTTTCATCCCTTCCCCTGTGAGCTCTCCAAGGCCTGGCACTGGGGCATCTCCGTTTTGCCCAGCTCCTCTCTCTAGACCTGACTCCTACTGGATGCTTGAAAGTTTGAGGAGCTTAATTACCTGTCCCTGTTGCTCCCACCACGGGGTGAGAAGTCAGTTGCTCCGAAGGACACAGCCAGTCAATTGAGCCACCAATGTACAGAGAGATGCAAGTTTGTTTTTATGTTTTGTTTTATTTTGTATTTATTTTTTAACTTTTAATTTTATCTTGGAGTATAGGCAATTAACAATGTTGTGATAGTTTCAGGTGCACAGCAGAGGGACTCAGCCATATGTATACATGTATCCATTGTCCCCAAGTAAGTTTGTTTTTAAATATTAAAGTGGAACTCACCTAGAAACAGCAAATATTTAAATTCTTTGTTGGGTTTTGCTCTTTTTCCTGGTTACTACTAGATTTTTATGGGGGGGACCTTTTTTTTTCAGATATAGTTTGCATGCAGTAACATTATACTTTATATTGTACAATGTTATGAGTTTTAACAAATACATATTGTCATGTAACCGCCACTGCAATCAAGAGGTACAGTAGTTTTGTAATCCCCCCAAATTTCCTTGTGCCTCTTGTAGTTAACACCCCCACTGTCCCCAGCATCTGACCACTATTTGTCAGTTTTCTGTTCCTCTAGTCTCTCCTTTTCGAGAATGCTATAGAAATGGAATCATAGCATGTGTACCTTTTAAGTCTGGGTAGCATAATGCATTTGACATTCACCCAAGTTGTTGCTATATCAGTCATCCCTTTGTATTGCTGAGTAGTACCCTGTCATATGAACATGCCACAATGTATCCATTCACCAACTGAAGGACGTCTGGGGTTCTCCAGTGTTAGCATTTTGACTCCATTTGCTAGTGGGTGGGAAGCTTTCTAGAGGATCATTATGGTACTAATCAAGTATGTTTGGTATCTTTTTCGAAGACATCCCCCAAGACACTGCTGTGTAATTGTGCACTGAATGGTCCTTTAAGGTGATGGTAATGGTGGTGTCACTGCCCAAATCTGGTTGACATCTCACCATTCAGCCATCCTTAATTGTTCTCTGCTGCTCTCTCTGGTGAGTGACGCGCCTTCTTTGATGTTGAGGCCAATTAGAAATGTTATAAAGGCATTTCTCTGAAAAACTCAGAACCCAGACTAAACCACCTCCATATGCTGTTTTCTGCTTCAAAGACAGTGAGAGGCTAGTTTGACACAATTCCTTCCCATTAGAACAGGGAAGACTCTTGGCAGTGGGGCCAAGGAGGAGGGGATGGAAAGAACCACCTGAACAGAACACACTGGTCTCAGGCAGGCTGTGAAAGCGGATGCCTGAAGGGTGGAGGGCCAAAGGCGATGTTAATTGTCTGTGCTTACTTAGCTGATGGAAGCAGAATTCCACAAACATTCTGTAAGACCAAAGCCTAGTAGGCGGCTGCACACTCAAGTGAGGAGAGCTGGGGTCTGCGTACTTCACTGATGCGTTGTTTCATTTGGGGCAATCCTCTGCCTCTCTAGGTCTTGGTCTCCCAGTGACTGAAAAAAATCCAAGAAGGGAATTGAGGAAACTCATCTTTTGACCTTGACTTGTGTGCTCTTGAGCATTATGTGTCCTTGTGTGGATCACCTACCCTCCAGTTCCTCTTTGCTAGAATGAGGGGCTTGGAGGGGATGGGCCTCCTGGGTCTCTGACCCTGATCTCACCCTCTCAGAGCCCAGCACATACTGGCTGTTTGCATCTGCTGGGTCTGCAAGTCCAGAAGCAACAGCTTGGTACCGCAGGGAGGCCCTGCTGCCATCACTGCTCACCAAGCATGGCGGTGGGGGGAATGCTCTGTTGTAGGACAAGCCTGGGCTGGCCAAGCCCCCCTAGCAGAGTGCAGAGGGAGCTTGCTCCCCTTGGGAACTTCCCTGGAAGCTTCTCTGATGCATTCTGAATCCAGGCCTATAAGGAAGGTGATCTGGCAAAAGATCTCCAGAGCCTTTGAAAATCCCTTTTATAGACGTGCATGCAATACTGTCTTCCAAAACACAAACTTCATGTTTTCTTTGGACCGTTTCCAAACACTGAACTTTTTTCTGAGCTGTCACTGGCTGAATTATTGGGACTTACCTCAGGTGGTTATTTCACATCCTCCTTTTCTCGCTAGTGACATTTAAAATACTTCTCCTTTGATAGCACGCTATGTTAAGCCAGGAAAAAATCCAAGGACTGGAAGGGATCTTTTGGCTGAGGTGTTATCTGCAAGTGATCGTTTGTCGACTGGAATGCAGAAACCACGAGTCCTCCTTTGCTGCTGCGTTCTAGTGACTTTGAAGTGGAAAGTTAGATTTCAGAAGCACTCCCAGTGCACTGTGCAGGCCACATTATTTCATACTCCTGTATGCAAAGGTAGTTTGAATTCATCATATACGTTCATCAACATAGTAAGCCACATTTGTACAGAGAATGCTGGTGACATTAACACAAACGTGCCGTGTAAGCCTAATATCCAGATGGTTAAACACCCTTCTACATTAATCATTCTTGTGAGTACTTCAGCAATATATGGACACTTTATCCATTTAAGCTTATTGTTGGAATGCAATGTCTATTCCCTCTTCCTGGGATGCTCTTCCCCCCGAGAGTCACATGTTAACCCTCACCTCCTTCAGCGTTTGCTCAAGTGTAACTTTCGCAATGAAGCCAAACTTCACCACCCTATTAAAATCACCTCTCACCCCACACTGTACCCCATTTTCTGCCCTATTTCTCCCCCAGCACTTAGCACTTTCTAACATACTACTAACATAACCTTACCTTTTTAAAGTTAAGGATTTTATTTATTCTGTGACTCTTTGGGTAGAGATCTTTGTCTCTTTTGTCCTAGGCATCTAGAACAGTACCTTCCTGACACATAGTAGGTGCTCAATAAAAAGTGATGGAGTGAATGCATGCATGAATGGGGGGATGAATGGCATAGTTATTTGGTTATTTGTTTGTTTTCATTTCTTGACCGCAGAGCTGGAGGGAAGGCCCAGGTTGCATTGGAGGAGACCAAGCTTTAACACCACATGGGCTGCAGCCCATATCCCTTTTCCTGCTGAATAACTGACTACATTGAGGCTGCCTGGAGCAAGGAAGCTGCCAGCCCCAGGAGGCTCAGGCTGGCCCGGGAGAGCCCAGGAGGAGGGGTCCTGGTCTCCTGCCCCTTAGTGCAGGGCAGATCCCCTCTGTTGCACTGGGATCTGGTCTCCTGCTGTAAGTTCCTTCATTGTTGCCTCTGGCCCTTTAAATTTGGGGTTTTATGAGAATACCTGGGGTGGTGGAGTATCTGATGTCTCCTTCACTTCTCAGAACTCCTGCTTCCTCATCTGCAAAATAGGATCCTAAGAACTGCCTTAGAGATCTGTGTGCATTAAATGAAAGAATGTCCATAACTTCTTATTGCAGTGCTGTCATTAATTTTTAAACTCACCGCTCCCTCCCTGCTACCATCTGTATTTAGAATTAAAAAGCACAGCCTAATCTTGCCCTCCTGTTTTCCCCAACAAGAACTTATATGGTTTCTCTAAAATGCAAATCAAAATTACAATGAGGTATCACCTCATACTGGTCAGAATGGCCATCATCAAAAAATCTACAAACAATAAATGCTGGAGAGTGTGTGGAGAAAAGGGAACCCTCTTGCACTGGTGGTGGGAATATAAATTGATACAGCCACTATGGAGAACAGTATGGAGGTTCCTTAAAAAACTAAAAATATAACTACCATACGACCCAGCAATCCCACTACTAGGCATATACCCTGAGAAAACCCTAATTCAAAAAGAGTCATGTACCACAATATTCATTGCAGCTCTATTTACAATAGCCAGGATGTGGAAGCAACCTAAGTGTCCATCGATAGATGAATGGATAAAGAAGATGTGGCACATATATACAGTGGAATGTTACTCAACCATAAAAAGAAATGAAATTGAGTTATTTGTAGTGAGGTGAATGTATCTAGAGTCTGTCATACAGAGTGAAGTAAGTCAGAAAGAGAAAAACAAATACTGTATGCTAACACATATATATGGAATCTAAAAAGAAAATAGTTCTGAACAACCTAGGGGCAGGACAGGAATAGAGATAGAGAAGTAGAGAATGGACTTGAGGACACGGGGAGGGGGAAGGGTAAGCTGGGACAAAGTGAGAGAGTGGCATGGACATATATACACTACCAAATGTAAAATAGATAGCTGGTGGGAAGCAGACACATAGCACAGGGAGATCAGCTCGGTGCTTTGTGACCACCTAGAGGGGTGGGATAGGGAGGGTGGGAGGAAGACGCAAGAGGGAGGGGATACGGGGATATATGTATACGTATAGCTGATTTGCTTTGTTATAAAGCAGAAACTAACACACCATTGTAAAGCAATTATACTCCAATAAAGATTTTTTTTTAAATTTTTAATTTATTATTTATTTATTATGTTTATTTTTGGCTGTGTTGGGTCTTCGTTTCTGTGTGAGGACTTTCTCCAGTTGCGGCGAGTGGGGGCAACTCTTCATCGCGGTGCGCGGGCCTCTCACTATCGCGGCCTCTCTTGTTGTGGAGCAGAGGCTCCAGACGCTCAGGCTCAGTAGTTGTGGCTCACGGGCCCAGTTGCTCCGCAGCATGTGGGATCCTCCCAGGCCAGGGCTCGAACCCGTGTCCCCTGCACCGGCAGGCAGATTCTCAACCACTGCACCACCAGGGAAGCCCCAAGATTTTTTTTTAAAAAAAGATATATAAGCTCCTTTTCAAAAAAAAAAAAAAAAGAACTTACATGGTTTCTCTTGTGCTCTGTTGTTATTCTTCCATGCACCATAAATTATGCCATAGCAACATAACATTTTCCAGAATGTGAGAAATAGCTGAACATTGAGACTGTCACTTTTGTGCAGTTGTCAGAGATCTAGGAGAAGCAGTTGAGAGCGCTTTTGACTTTTAGCATCAACCTCAGAGACCCTGTGTTACCAACATAGGTTGTGTTATCAGTTCATGCCTTTAGTCTTTTAAAGGTAGCTTGATTTTCAGTTTGCAAGTTGATTTCAAGTTTGTTTTGTATGTACAATTTATATTCAGCACATTAACAGCCTCGATCTCTCTGAGGGTCAGATAATAGGTCTGCTTTTCTGCACCCATTTTGAAGTTAGCAGAGACAGTTAATAGGCAGCTGCGTGCCCTCCCTTTTAGTTTTAATAATGGACGAAAAGTTCTTTCATCCACTGTATTTCTTCGAAAATTCCAGAACAGTTTTCCTCTGTTTGAGGAATATTAATGTGGCTCTTTAAAAAGATAAACATGTTATTTCATTTCCAAACTCGACTTTCCAATGGAATTCTGGCATTCAGGGACAGCCTGGATGAACTGGGTTGGGTGTTGCTACGTGAAAAAGACGTGCAGTGGGGAGCCTTCATGGCTGGTGGGAAAGGACATCCAAGGATATCCCTAAGGGGCCCTTTTGAAGGTCAGGCTCCCTGGAACAAAGATACTCATTGGGCCAAGATCCATGACCTCTTCATATTCATGCAGGTCTCCCCTTCAAAGGAGGTTTTTAAGTAATTTCCTTCCCCATGGGGACAGAGCAGCCGTGAACCAAGGATTAGCATCAGGCCTTTTAAAAATGGAGACCGATGAATTTAAGAAATGCTTACCCTTTAGAAAGTCAAGTACAGACATGGATATATTTTAAAGTATCTATCTATCTAACCCTCTCCCTCAAAGGAGACTGGAGAGAGAGTGAAGAGAGCCAGAGAGTGAGAGTGAAAGCTGGAGAGAGAGGTGCATTTGTGGAAGAGATGGGGGCAGGGAGGAGAGGGAGAGAAGAGACAGAACCATTTTTTAGGGAAAATATGGTCTGATAGTTCTGGGTTGCACGCAGTGGGTTTGGTTCCGTGTGCTTCTCGTTTGCACCCCATGATGGATTGTGGCTTGTTCACAAGCCCTCTTGTGCACGGTCCCCTCCGAGTGTAGGGCTGTGCCCCATGCCCTCTGCTGGAGTGCATTACTGGGCCACCAGCCTCCAGCCTGTTGTTCAAAGAAGAAACAATATTTGAAAGCTGGCCTGATTTTTTTTTTTTTTTTCCTTTGGGCTTTCCTGCATTTTCTTTACTGAGCACGTATTACTTTGTATTATAATTGGGGAAAACAGAATAAATAGCAAAAAGAAGGGGCGTGAGGTGAGACCATCTGAAGGCTTTGTAAGTTGTGAGAGGGAGAGGCGGGGCGAGAACACAGTCACTGGGCAGCAAAGACTGGGGGGTTTCAGGCCAGTGCTAACCTCTGCAAGATTAGTGACCCAGGACGAGTAGAAAAAAGTCATCACTTCTGTTTAATGCTAAGAAAAAGCCACCCCCTCCCTGGCAGAGGGCATGGAATCCTTCAGGATTTCATACAGGACTAGATATTACGTATACTTTTAAAAGCTGGTTACCTGAAAATTAAACTATTATTGTTTTCTCTGGCTTACAGGAGAGTTACAGAATATTGGAGGATATTGGAGTGAGGAAGTGGGGGGGAGGGACCTGAAAAATGGGTATCAGTTCAGAGCAATCCCCTGGACTCTCTTATTTCTGCAGCTCTCCCCCTGTGCGTCCCCTGGGCATTTGCCCCATGATCTGTTACAGGTAGTGCTGACACTGTTCTTGGCTCTTGATTTTCCTTTTTCGAGGCACCATCTCACTAACAACATATTCCTAAACGGGCTTTAGTGCTGTGCTGGGACTACTCTCTTTCTGGCCACATGGGCATTAATGACACCCTTTGAGCTCCTCCTATTTGTAAGTCCTTATGTGCCGTTGATAACTGGGGCCAGAAGTGGCCAGGGTACTGTGGTTTATACCAGGGGTCACAAAAGATGACTCGAAGAACAAGTCTGGCCCAACGCCTTTTTGTCCAGCCCACAGGCTAAGAATGGTTTTCAAATTTTTAAATGATTGGAAAAAATCAAAAGAAGATAATATTTTGTGACATGTAAGAATTATATGAGATTCAAATTTCAATATCCACACATAAAGTTTTATTGGAACACAGCCTCACCCATTCTTTCACATTTGGTCTAAGGCGGCTCTCATGCTATAGAGTTGAGTCGTTGTGGCAGAGATCTGGAGCCCTTGAAGCTGAAAATACTTACTATCTAGCCATTTACAGAAAAAGGTTTTCAATCCCTGGTTTACATCATTGGGCTGTGCATGTTGTACCGTTGCCCTGTTGTTTAAACTTTGAGATCTGAAATGTATTAAATGAATCCCATTTTCATTATAATGTAACATTTTTGTTTTGACAGCACTTTTCATGCCCCCTATAAAAATCTGAAAATGCCAGACAATGACTCAATGTTGAAACTGTTGAATACACAGAGCCAGGTGTCCATAACCGAACGCTCTGATGCTTTAAGAGAAGAAAAACCTAATCCCTCCTTTTCCACCCCCTTCTTTTTTTCCAACATGTTATTATGAAAAATTTCAAATATGCAGAGAAGTTGATGGAATATGCAGAGAAATTTACTATGCAGTGAACACTGATATGCCCACCACTAAGATTCTGCATTTGCTAACATTTTGCTTTATTTCCTCTATCCTATATCTATCCATCAGTGTACCTTATTTTCAATGCATTTTAAAATAAGTTGCATATGTTACTACATTTCAACTATGGGTTACTTTTATTTCCACTGTTGATGAGGCATAACCAGAAGGGTGTGGAATGTTTTCATTCTCAGAATGGAATAAAAGGGAGGTGCTAAAAGCAGATAGGAGCAAACAGGAAGATGTAATGTAGTTAAAGCCTGGGTTTAAAAAAAAAAATGTGTTTGTGTGTGTTTGTATGCACACACATTGTAAAATTGTGTGTGCATATACATGTGTGTGTATATATGTATGTATGTCTACATATAAAATAAAGGACAAAAATTGTCCTTAAAGTAATAGAATCTTAGGGAAGCCTATTCAGAGGCAGCTGCAGGGAAAGAACTATGTGTAACTGTGCCCGGACACCAGGACAGTGTTGTGAAATTAAAGATGCCAGAGACAAGGCCATACTGAGTGTCTAGATTGGGGGCAGATGTGTTTTAAGGAAGGAAACACGTGGCCACCTGGGTAGCCTTGTTTCTAGCCAGGCCACGTGGCACCGCCAGGGCAGCCTCGACTTCCCTGCCCTTCGCTGGCGTATCTTCTAGAAGCCTGAGCTCTCCTGAAGTTGTAGTTGTGTTGCAGTTCTGCCTGAACCTATTTGGCTCCGCTTCAGGAGAGCATCCGAGGAGTGGGACGAGGAGGAAAAATGGTGTCTGTGTGTTCCAGGCGGCTTCAGATGGGTAGAGAGCTACCTTCAGGATCAGAGGCCAGCCAGTTCAGAATGTGCTTGTGTCTACGTGTGCAAGCAGCTCTCTGGGGAGCAGAGCCAGGTGCCTGGGGAAAAGTCTGAAGTGCATTAGGCAACCTGCTACCTGAAGGACCAGTGAGGAAACGTTATCAGAGAAGCCTTTTAGGACAGGAACAATTAATCTTTAACTAACTCATTATGTCCATTCATTTTCTCACAGGCTTCTCAGCTCCCTGTCCTGACAGCCTATTTAAATGCGTTTGCATAGCGCTTTACAAATTTTAAAGCACTTTTCATGGGTGGTATTGGCCGTCACTATGATCATGTGGGGGTTATTATCCCAATTTCTTAGGAGAATTTTTTTTTTTTTGCAAATTGCTTTGAGTTCTTAGGGAAAATTGTGTAACAAACACTAGAGCCTATTTACCAGTAAATGTACATAGAGCTATACACCACATGTGGCAAAATACAGATGGCTTATTTTGGCAATTGTTTTTGGTTTTTGTTTTAATGCTGTAATGCTGTTCCAACTGGTTTGGCTTAGAAGTTTTTTAATTGACAGTTTTTGCCCCTCCCAATCTTTGCTCCCTGAGGGCTCCGGTACTCTGTTGGACATTTAATCGAAACTTCTAAGGCCCTTAACATAATGCTGGTCCTCGTGCAGATACTTTGTAATGTTTACTTTAAACTGACTGAGTTATTGATAGGATGACTTAGTTTTGATTCCATCTCTGAATCAAGGATCAGCAAAAACAACTTTAGGCACACTCGGTGGTCTTGTCAGTAGATACTGTTGTGAACAAGTGAAATACCTTCCTGTTGTTGACCATTATTTCAAAATTATGTTCTTCCTTGTGTTGTATTCTTCCTTGATTTGTTTTCTATAGTCGATTTGATTTGTGCAAATGTATTTATTAATATGAAGAATACTTTTTTGGAAGACATGTTATTCAAAAGATTAAGGAATAAATAAACACTTCCTGATTTCAAACAATATTGCAAAGCTATAGTAATCAAAACAGTATGGTATTGACATAAAACAGATACATAAATCAATGGAACGGAATAGAAAGCCCAGAAATAAACCCACACGTTTATAGTGAATTTTCAACAAATGAGACAAGACTTTACGAAAGGACAGTCTCTTCAATAAATGGTGTTGGGAAAATAGGATATCCATATACACAAGGATGAAACTGGACCCCTATCTTACACCATACACAAAATCAACTCAAAGTGGATTAAAGACTTGAATATAACTCCTAGAAGAAAACATAGGGGGTAAGCACCTTGACATTAGTCTTGGCAATTATTTTTTGGATTTGACACCAAAGCAAAAATAAACAAGTGGGACTACGTCAAACTAAAAAGCTTCTGTACATCAAAGGAAATCACTAACAAAATGAAAAGGCAACCTACGGAATGGGAGAAAATACTTGCATATCTAATAAAAGGTTATTATCCAAAATATATAAAGAACTCATATTACTCAATAGCCAAAAAACCAAACAATCTGATTAGAAAATGGGCAGAAGAACTGAATAGATATTTTTCCAAAGAAGATATACAAATGACTAACAGGTACATGAAAATATACTCAACATCACTAATCATCAGGGAAATGCAAATCAAAACCACAATGAGATATCACCTCACACATGTTAGAATAGCTATCATCAAAAAGATAAATGTTGGTGAGGATGTGGAGAAAAGGGAACCCATGTACACTGTTGGTAGGAATGTAAATTGGTGCAGCCACTATGGAAAAGAGTATGGAGCTTTCTCAAAAATTAAAAAATAGGACCACCATATGATCCAGCAGTCCCACTTCTGGGTATATCCAAAGCAGATGAAAACAGGATGTCAAAGAGATATATGCACCCCCATGTTCATTGCAGCATTATTCACAATAACCCAGATATGGAAACAACCTAAATGTCTCAATGAATAAAGAAGAAGTGGTATAGAATATTATTCAGCTATGAGAAAGAATCACACCTTGCCATTTGTGACAACATGGACAAACCTTGAGGGCATTATGCTAAATGAAATAAACCAGACACAGGAAGACAAACACTGCATGGTATCACTTATATTATGTGGAATCAAAAAAACTGCCCCCAAAACCCAGTCAAACTCACAGAAAAAGAGATAGAAAAGTGGTTGCCAGAGGCTGGGGGCAGGGGAAGATAGGGAGTGGTTGTCAAAAGGGTGTAAACTTTCAGCTACAAGATGAATAAGGTCTGAGGATCTCATGTATAACATGGTGACTATAGTTGATAACACTATATTGCTACTGTATGATTGAAATTCACTAAGGGAGTACACACACACACACACACACACACACATACAAAAGAATAAATAAAAAATCTTCATCAGCTCTTAGCTGCTGGAAATTACGTGATGTAAATGATTGGATGACACAGAGACCATATCTTTTTTTTGTGTTCTCTGTGTGTTTCTAGCCCCTGGCTAATCCTATTGTAATGGCCCCTGTTTTGCTTTCACCGTGGTTTATGAACTGCTTTTCCATTAACTCCCTTTTTCTGGGTTTACCTGACTCTGGATTATTGTTTCCTCAACAGCATCAAGCAGAAGTCAGCAGAGAGATGCTTGTGAACATGCTGTATCACCAGTGTTCTTAGATTTATTTTAGTGTTCAATTCTAGTAGTGACATGAAGCTAATTTTTTTTTTGATATTGATTTACATAAAAATTATAAGTCCTAACTTTTGAGCGTTGTTTAAAAAAATCCTGTAAATTTGAAACTGGTTCTTCTATGGGATCAGCATTTTATATTGTAAGTTATAGACACTCAGAATAACTTACAAGGAGGTTCAGTTGATCCTAACGTGGAGTTCTCACGTGTGAAGGTCTCCTTTGATGTCAAATATAATGTAATATATTTTTAATGTAATACTATCTATAAATATGATTTTTTTCTCTAAGCAAGGTTATAGTCTTACCTTAGTTAATTTAGATACCTAGTCCTTTAGAATTTTATTTCCCTTTATATCATAACATAATTCACATAATTCAGGATATCTTAGAGTATTCCCAGATCCATAAATTTGCTTCACCAATTCTTTACAAAATTATTAAACTGTGTATTATTTTTAATAAAATAGATGATGATATAGTAAATGTCTTTTGCCTAAGATGTACTGTTAAGGCAACTTAATATGTTTGTATGTATAGGGAAAAAAAGGGTTAGGCATATAATCCAAAGGCCAGTGGTGGTTATCTTTCCGTAGAAAACTGCATCTTGGTGATTTTTGTTTCCCTTTTGCTCATCGGTTTTCTAAAATTTCTACAGTAGATGTTTTACCTAATAAAATGGAACAAAATGATACTTTACTTTTTTTTTTTTAATAAAGTCAGTTATACCTGCCTCTCAGCTTTTTTTTTTTTTTTTTTTTTTTTTATGGTTGTGTTGGGTCTTCCTTTCTGTGCGAGGGCTTTCTCTAGTTGCGGCAAGTGGGGGCCACTCTTCATCGCGGTGCGCAGACCTCTCACTATGGCAGCCTCTCTTGTTGCGGAGCACAGGCTCCAGATGCGCAGGCTCAGTAACTGTGGCTCACGGGTCTAGTTGCTCCGTGGCATGTGGGATCTTCCCAGACCAGGGCTCGAACCCGTGTCCCCTGCATTGGCAGGCAGATTCTCAACCACTGCGCCACCAGGGAAGCCCGCCCCTCAGCTTTTCTCCCCTCCCAAGTGAGGCAGGACTCACATGAATTTTTTTTTTTAATCTTTATTGAGGTATAATTGACAAAACTTTAAGATATTTAAAGTGGACATCATGGTGATTTGATATACATTGTGAAAGGATTCCTCCCATTTAGTTAGTTCCATCCATCACTTCATGTGTATATGTGTGTGTGTGTATATAATTTATATATATATATATATATATATAAATTTTTCTTTAAGTGAGAACATTTAAATGCTACTCTCTTAGCAAATGTCCATTATACAATACAGTGTTGTCAATGGAAGTCACCTCAGGGTTCTACCTGGTGTCCCTGACTGCCTTCTAGGTTAGGTTACTGCTCAGGTCAGCCCCAGGTGCTATAGGAGCTCAGGAGTAAGGGTAGTCTGCTGTCACCAGAGTGGCCTCACTGGCTGAGACATGGGTGTGGAGTACTTAGAAAAAATTGATACTGATGAGAGGTGAAGTTTTGATGTGTTTTGGAAGTCCTGTTGAGGACATCAGCCTCTCCTGTGATACAGCACGGTCTTACCTCCCCCACTGGACAGGCTGGGGGTCCGGGGAGATGTTCCTGTGTGTGGTAGGGTCTGTGTGTATGTGTGTGGTCTATGGGATGCATGTGTGTGGGTGTGTGCGTGTGTGTAGTATGTGATGTGTAAGGTGTGTGTCTGTGTGTTCTCGTCAGGAGTAGTGGACGCCGTGAAGGATGCATTCTCACGCTCTGCTAAATGGAGGGAGAAGGGTTTCAAGAAACAGCAGGTGGAATGAAATGTGCAGCTGTAAAGTGAGAAGAAAATGTTGTTGAGGACCAGATTGGTTCTCAGGCCCAAGAAGGAGAAGGGGCATCCTCATAACATCCACCCCTTAAAACTATAAACATCAGATAGAGCCTCAGGCCACCCAGGGGCTGAGAGGAGCTGAAATGTGCTCTCATTCACAAAAGCAGTGGCTGCCAGCTTCCATCCACAATCCCATAGGAACTACAACTGTTTTACTGGTCCCAAAAGCTTTGTAATTCAGCAGATGGCTTGAAGAATTCAGTATCTTCCCATTTTTACCGTAAAGTTAAAGGGATTCTAATTAAAGCTAAAGCTACAATCTCAATGTCATTGTTTAAATGAATTCACTAAGACTATAGCTGTGGAATCTTTTTAAAGACATTTTAAGATGTTAATTTCC
The DNA here is from genome assembly GCF_009873245.2 of Balaenoptera musculus. Lineage (NCBI taxonomy): Eukaryota > Metazoa > Chordata > Mammalia > Artiodactyla > Balaenopteridae > Balaenoptera > Balaenoptera musculus. Next base: position 30,339,341 of record NC_045790.1, on the reverse strand, counting down.
TATAGAAGTGTAGTATACTAATAATTGAACCAAATAATTACACTAAAGAATGATTTAGGGATCTGCCCTTTTGGAGTACATTTTTTTTAAAGAAAGATTTTTTTCTTTCCTAATTATAAAAGTAATAAATGGTCATTAAAAAAAAAAACCTGAAAGAAAAGAAAAATCACTTATAATCCCCACCACCCAAAGAGGATCATTGTAAATATTCACTCATCTCCCAATCATAAATGCAGATGTCTGAGGCTGTGTAGGGGTGTGTGTATTGGTTTGTTTTGCACGTCTGCAGTTAAAGGCCAATATCTTTCCATTCAACTGAAGATTCTATTATTGTCTCCCTTTAAAAGGCCTTTATCTGAAACCCCCAATATGTCACAGTTCACACGTCCTGGAGACCTGTTGTTAGAGCAAATATTTGAACAGAATTCTTTTAAAATCCTGAGATATGCGAGATACAATATTTAAGCAAGACTGACTTTCTGCCCAGATGTTTTGTTGCTGGCTCATTCTACAGGAATTGCCCATATGACTAAAAATTCATTGTGAGAGATTAAAATAAATAAATAAATAAATAAAAAACCACAAAACCAACCTTACGTCTGATTAATTAAAAATTTTAAATTTACCTATGTTAAAAAAAATTAAATTACCAAACAATGATGAATTAGCATAGCTTTATAAACTGTTTGTTGGCTTTGTTGTTTTAATTTTAACAATTTTTAAAATTAGGTGGTTTTGAGTCTTGAGCTGTGATGTCTTTGTACTTGTTAGACAGTAAAGGCCTTTGTACTCTAAAAAGTGGGCTAAACACCCTAATTGGATTATATATTGATATATATTTGGAGGCCTTTTATGAAAACTCTTGGTGTTAGCTTAAGTGTCCTAAAAGTGATGAGACATATTAAGACAGTTACTGTAGTTCAAGGTGTGTAGATTTTATATAGACTTAAGATATATAGATGTATAGTTTAAGATGTATAGGTTATATGTGCTGGTAAAAGCTAGATGTGACCTTTTCCTGGCTGCTATTAAGTTAGTTTAATAGGACAAATAATTGTAGTTGATAATAGGAGTATCAGTGTGACCACAGTAACTAATTCTATTATTATACACATTATACGACAATGTAGTGGTTCACTTATCTGTCTCTTTCCTAATCTGTGAGACTCTTAGTGAAACCTGTGTCTTAATCATTTTTTAATTCCTAGGGCTGACATGTACTTGAGATAGAAATAATTGGTGAAATAATGAAAGACCCTCTCTCTGAACTTTCTCTTTACCCAAGTTCATTTGGACTGTGACATACATCCCACAGAAATCTGTTTCAGTTTTCCATGTCAATCTCAACCTCACACAGAAATGAAAGTAATTTGAAAGACTTTCCAGGAGCATTCTCATACTTCCCCACATTTTAATTAAAGTACTCCAGATTTTCAAAAAGAAATAGTAATATTATTATGTATAAATTATCAGAAGTAGTTAAGTAAAGACAAAATCAAGACATTCAAATAGAACATCCTTTTACTAAACAGTGAATATTGGTTACTGCTTTTATTCCTCCATCAGTCATTTCTGGTAAATGCTTATATATTCCTGTGTAGTTTATGACCAGCTCAAGTATAAGTGATTCTTCTTCTAACACTTAAAGAATGATGACAAGAGACAATGAAAGGCAGTAGAGCAAACTGCATGCCACTGGAGGAAACTTGTGACTTTCTGAAAACTTCCTCAAAACACTGTGGTTAACCAAAGAAGAAATGCAAAAGGGGAAATGTGAGGTTTATTTTTATACTGAAGATAGTATTAAGAAGAGTTAGAACCTCTCAAGAATATATTTTCATTAACTACAATCACACATCACATTCCCACAGGTACTATCGTGATCTGTAGGGCCATTCCTGTTACAAATGTGGTTGACTCATTTTTCTGTTATATATCTATCACATATCTGTGTAGTCCATATGTATTTATGTTTTTCCTGTTTGTTACAATTGGATTTTGTTGTTTTCAGCAGTTGCTTGTTTCTCAGGTCAGAGAATGTCTTTGCTCATTTTTAAAATGGTATTGATAACTACACAGAATTAAATGAATTTTTGAAGAAATTGAAATCAGCAGGTTGTTTTAGACCCTGAATTTAAGGACTACAGCAGTATTTATAAGCCCTTTGCTCTGATAAGAAAGAGTCAGGGACTTAGTTAAACTAAAAAAAAATAACTTATAGGGTTTGTCAGCAAACTTTTGTGCTAATCTGTCCCTTCATAATGATTTAGCTCACTTTAATCCCAGATTAACAATAAAAAATTAATAAGGTGCAAAAATTACTTATTAATAATAATGGGTAACATTTCCTGAAAACATGAGACAAGTCAAGACAGTGTTAGTGTTTAGCAGTGCTTTCTGCAGATTATCCCATAGTCATCACAACAATCATAAGAGGTTGCTGCTGTTACGCCTATTTTACAGATGAGAAAACCGAGGCTTGACAGGTAAAGGGATTTGTCCATGTCACACAGAGAGTAAGGGATAAAGCCAGACTCTGAGCCCAGGTGTGTCTGGCCTCCTGGTCCCAGACCTTGTGCTCCACCCATCACTGCTCACTTTGTCAGCAGTCCAGCATATGAACCTGCAAGCAATACACATGTCATTGCCTCATCAGACCTACCCTGTGCTGCAGGGGTTCCAGCTAGGTTTTCCTATGCATGTTAATGAGTACTTATCAAGTACCTACCCTGCTGGTTGACTTACATTCAGTGACTTTTTGAAGCCTCGCCAAACCCTATGCAGTTAGAAGGATCATTCCCATTTTAAGGATGAAGAAACTGGCTTTGTGGCTAAGTCACCAAAAGACAGATGGCCAGTGAGAAGTGAACCCAAGTCTGTCTGAAGTCAAGAGTAACACCCTTGCCGTTGCCCAGGGCTGGCTTCAGAGTCAATGCAGAACCACTCCCCAAGGCCTTGAAATGATTGGATGCCCTGCACAGGTTTGCTAGCCCTTATCACCACAGAGTTCATTGACAAACACGGGAAATGTTATCAGGATCCTAAATAGATGTCAAATAACCTGGCTTATTGTTAGCATGTCATTTTATAACTAATTATCCTAATGTGACTGGACAGGTGACAAATCAGAAAATAAATTTTTATTGCTTCTACCGTGAAGCGTGTAGACATTTTGTAGGAATTATTTTAATAAGTATTTAAAATATGGCATATATTATATAGAACAAGTTAAAGAATGTTAACATAAAAGAGGTTCTTTTTTTTGTTTGTTTTTATTTTTTATTTTTCTTTTGGCTGCACTGGATCTTTGTTGCTGTGTGTGGGCTTTTCTCTAGTTGCAGCGAGCGGAGGCTACTTTTCCTTGCAGTGTGCGGGCTTCTCATTGGGTGGCTTCTCTTGCGGAGCATGGGCTCTAGGCGCGCGGGCTTCAGTAGTTGTGGCCCTCGGGCTCAGTAGGTGTGGCACACGGGCTTAGTCTGCGGCATGTGGGATCTTCCTGCATCAGGGCTCGAACCCGCGTGCCCTGCATTGGCAGGTGGATTCTTAACCACTGTGCCACCAGGGAAGCCCAAAGGAGGTTCTCAAACCTCCTATTCTAATAGGAGGTTCTAATAGGTTCTAAAACCTATTATTTAAGGTTGCACATTTATGTGCCAAATATGTAATTCTTGTCTTGATAGTTTTGCTTGTCTAAAACAAATGATCTGTTAAGGAACATGCCTTAGCCCCAAAGGTGGAGGGGAGGGGCAGGAAACCTTTATAAAAAACAAAATTATGGTGGCCTCCTTAACAGGCATAAGGTTGAATCTTTCTCAATGCTCATCTCTTAAAAATCGCTTTTCATTCAGAAAATTTCCTTTGCTCACCAATTAAATATAGCTATTAATCATTTTGAACCCAATTTCTTTAAAATACACTGTTGTTAATAAATGTTTTCTGGTGGTAGATAAGCGGATTCTGACATAGTTAATAAAAACAACACAATCAGCCTAACTGATTCTAAGGATTATCTTTTCATTTCATGGAGCTTTCTGCATGTTTATCATTTATCCCTATCTGGGTTTTTTTTTTCTGCAGTTGCTTTATTAAGCATTGCATTATTTGGTAATACAGATTGTGAGTTGAATGAAGTGGTATAAACTTGGGAAAAGTGTAAAAGCCTCACTTAAATATCCAGATTAAATTCAGTATAGTCTTATGTGTTTAGAGTTTGTTTATTGTAACACTGTGCTGTAGGTTTAAGGATTGAGGACTTAGAAGAAGATTGCAGCCTGAATTAGTGATCTGTCATATTTTAAACAAACTTGTGTTGAGATAATAAAGATAGAAGTTGTAAATATATAATCCCCCAGAAGGCAGGGGTTCTAGCCAAAAAATTATTTCAGATAATGTTTCAGAAGAGGAATATACATGATTAAATATATAAATCTATTGTCTTAGGAAAAATTATACAGGGAACATGATTCATTATCCAAATTTTGAAAACACAGAAGAAAATTCACCCACAGCTCCACTATTTCAATAAAACTCTGTCATGATTTTGAGTTAATAAATGCTTGTTGACAATAAAGATAAACCAGTGAGCTCACCAGATTTTCATTTTGAAATATTGCATGCATGAGCAGGGAAAAATTTTGTAAATACCATACTCAAGAATATATGGTACTTGAGAATCTGAGTGTGTACAGAGGTATGTGTATCCATGTATACATATACGTACACACATTTCAGGAAATTGTCTAATATTTCTTACAAAACACAATCCGCATATGTATGAAGGTAAGTATTTTTGCGTTGTATTTAGTGACCGTATCATTTATTTTTCATAGCAAGATTTGGGTAGTCCCTACAGATGGTGCTCTCCTCCAAGCTCTCCCTGGCAAGGTGTCCCAGTTCAAACAGGGAAGGCAGGACGACTTGAAAATGTTGAATTTATTTATTTATTTATTTATTTTTAGTTGTGTTGGGTCTTCGTTTCGTGCGAGGGCTTTCTCTAGTTGCGGCGAGCGGGGGCCCCTCTTCATCGCGGTGCGCGGGCCTCTCACTATCGCGGCCTCTCTTGTTGCGGAGCACAGGCTCCAGACGCGCAGGCTCAGCAGCTGTGGCTCACGGGTCTAGTTGCTCCGCGGCATGTAGGATCTTCCCAGACCAGGGCTCGAACCCGTGTCCCCTGCATTAGCAGGCAGAGTCTCAACCACTGCGCCACCAGGGAAGCCCGAAAGTGTTGAATTTTAAATGAGAGTTTAAGATTGACATAAAGTTAACTTCCCCTCGGGTATCCAAAATGGAGGAAGAAAAGCATTTTTCTCTAGGATGAAATAGAAAAGTGAAGATTTTCATTCGGTCCCTGCCCCACCCCGCTCCCAGCTCCCCAAGGTGGAACTGGCAAAACAGCTCTGCTTTGTGGCAGGTAAACGATTTTCTGCACGTTTGTGGCCCACTCTTGCACCTCACACACTGTGTGTGCGGGCCTCACACTCCCTAGGTTGCTTTCAGCATCTCACTGCTTGCTTTCAAATCTGCTTCCCATCTGGAAGATATTGTCAACTACCACTGTACTTTGCAGGCGAGGACAGAACTCCTGAAGAGCAGAGGCTGTCAGACCAGCTGTTGAAGGGCTTACCACCTTTTATTCAGAAAATCAGAGGCCCCCAGCAGCATGGTCTCCCTGCTTCTCCCAGAGCAGGCTCCCTGGTGAGACGTTAGGAAGGACTTAGCTTGAGAATGGTTCCTGAACCCACAGCTAAACTATTTATTAATCATCTCAACTCCAACAGTTACTTGGGATGAATAGATCTTAATGGCTGCTTAATGAAAATATACATAATATAGAGGATTAGACAACTGCAAGCAAGAGTCTACGTCATTTATTAGTTTCTTTCCATTTTAGGTGAGTGTGGACCAGACTGAGAAAAATATGCTAGACAGACATCAGTCAGAGCATTTAGGATCCAATCCTAGCTTTGCCCCTGCTGGTGACCTTGGGCGAGACGTTTCAGCCGTAAAATAAAGGTGTTTGTGTGATCATCTGACAATTAGGTTTGAGCGATTGCACATGGTTCTGTAAGATGGACCATTTTGCTGCATCCCAAAAAAACCATAAAAGAAGAGTTTTGTTTTGTTTGTTTGGTTTGATTTGGTATTTTGGTTTTTTTGCTTTGTTTCTTTTTTTGTCTGTCTTGCAGAACTTACATATCCTCAGTGCTTCACACAGCACAGCTGAATAACACACACCAGCTCTTGGGCTAGGAAACTGATTTTTAGTTAAACAAACTTGAGTTTTCCAGTGGTGAGACTGGGTGGGGTGGGGTGCAGCTGTTTTCAAATGTAGTATGGTGAGGTCAACAGGTCAGGAGACTACTGCCACTGAAAAGATGGTTTATACTGATGGTTACCAAGAGGAGGGGGCACACCACGTTTGGGGGGGGGGCACCAGAGGAAGCAGCGGGTGGTCAGGAGGCAGAAGGACTGAGGGGAAAGCGTGGGTGAGAGCCTTTATTGTGGTTTCCGCAGAAAGGAGTGGGCCAGACTGCCTAGTTTGAGTAGCTTCAGAAGGCCCTAGGCTATAGGAGTGCTCTGAGCTCTCTGATACCTGACCCTGGGGTGATACTGAGGGATACTGGCCCAGAGTGTGAGGGCCTAATAACGATGGTCGGGGTGGGGTGGGGGTGGGGGTGGTGGTGGTGGTGGTGGTGGTGGTGGTCTGGGCTCTGGATTCGTTGGTTTCAATATGAAAGATACACTGGCAGGTGTGTTATTATCTAAGAACTGGCTAGTCCTGGGAGAGCAGTCCTTCCTGGGTTGCAAGGTCCTGGAATAGAGCAAAGTATCAGAATATAGAAAATAAAAAGGCATGACTGATGCAGACAGTGTGTTGGTTTTGGATGACAAGAGGCGCATCCTTTTTCCCCCTCTTCCACACCCTGCTTCTATGCACCTCACTTCCTTTCTTCTGCCCTGTTCTCTCTGCCTTCTACCTCATCTCTTTTTGTTTTCCTCGCCCTTCCTTTTACCAGAAGATTCAGATCAAGTCCAAAAAAGGCTGCACTGACAAGAGCAATCTGCGTTCTTTTTCACCTTTATAAGTAAAAAATTCACAGCGGGGGTTTAAATACCTGATGTAATGATAATAGCAGTAACAACAATAATAATAAAGCCAAGACCCTCCCTGCCATCTTAGCAGATTTTTACTTAGGAGCCACTGGCTTCCTAGGGAAAAGGCTCCTTTCCTTTTCTAGAGGAGTGCTGTCCAAGAGAGCTCTCTGAATGGAAATCTCTGTATCTGCACTGTGCAATATGGGATCCACTGGCCGCATATGGCTATTGAGCATTTGAAAAGTAGCTAGTGAGATTGAGGAACTGAATTTTTAATTTTAGCTCCCCTAAAGTTAAATTTGAATAGCCACCCCAGCTGGTGGCCACAGTGCTGGACAGCACACATGTAAGGACAGTCTGCCTGTAGTGTGCCAGGCACTTCACCTGGGGCTCCACCAGATGAGTGCTATTGCACATTCTGTAGGAAACATTGCGGAAGCACCTAGTAAGTCACTTGCCCAATGTCACACAGCTGGTAAATCGGGATTCACACCCAGGCAGCTTGGCTACAGAGGTTGTGCTTTACCACCACCTCTACTGAGTCTCCCCTAGCTTTGAGGGGAAGAGTTGCTTTCTAAACATCAGATTTTTTTCTCATGGGGGCTGAAGTCAGAAGGCTTAGGTTAGAACCCTAGTTCTGCCCCTTAAATAGCTGTGTGATGTGTATGTCATTGAGGGTCTGTGAACCTCCATATCATCATCTGTAATACAGGAAAGATAACTCTTTCCCCTTGCATTTTTTTTGAGGGGAAGGAGGATGGGAGGGTCCTAACATTTTGTTTGCATTTCTCTCTCTCATCATTTTGTGGACTACATTTTTCTTATTCCTGTGTCTATTCTGCAAAATATAAGCTTGAAAACGTCATCAGTAAAAGGCATTTGGTTATTGAAGAGTTAAACTGATGTACATTATTTTTTCCTTTAATACTAAAATGCTGGAATTGCTTCTTTGATTCTACAGGAACAACTAAACTTACGTATTCAGAATTACCTCGCTTACTCAAAGAGGAAAGCATGGCATTGTTCTTACTTGTGTAAGGTTTTCCTTTTGAGTGACTGTCTCTGAGCCAGTTCCCCATATTTGGCTGCCGTCTTGGGGAGCACAGTGCTGATTTTATTCTGGTGTGCACACTCTGAGGTTCTCAACTGGAGTCTCCCCATCAAGTTTCAGTAGCTGGTTCTGCTTTTCAGAACTTCTGTCAATGCCGCGCCTCACGAGGCTATACAGGACACAACTTTTGAGAACTCAGCACTGAATGTGAATTTAATTTTTGTGTGGTTTGTTGGTTTGGATTATCCTCAGGATTATTAAGAATAGACATCCCTCATAAAAAAGAATGAAAATTTTGCCATTTGCAGCAACACGGATGGACCTGGAGGGTATTATGCTAAATGAAATAAGTCAGACAGAGAAAGACAAACACCGTATGATATCACTTATATGTGGAATCTAAAAAATACAACAAACTAGTGAAGATAACAAAAGAGAAGCAGACTCACAGATATAGAGAACAAACTAGTGGTTACCAGTGGGGAGAGGGGCAACATAGGGGCAGGAGATTAAGAGGTACAGACTATTAAGTATAAAGTAAGCTACAAGGATATATTGTACAACATGGGAATACAGCCAATATTTTATAATAACTATAAGTGGTGTATAACCTTTAAAAATTGTGAATTGGACTTCCCTGATGGCACAGTGGTTAAGAATCTGCCTGTGAATGCAGGGGACACGGGTTCGAGCCCTGGTCTGGGATGATTCCATGTGCTGTGGAGCAACTAAGCCCGTACACCACAACTACTGAGCCTGCGCTCTAGAGCCCGTGAGCCACAACTACTGAAGCCCACGTGCCTAGAGCCCGTGCTCCACAGCAAGAGAAGCCACAGCAATGAGAAGCCCGTGCACTACAACGAAGAGTAGCCCCTGCTCACTGCAACTAGAGAAAGCCCGTGGGCAGCAACAAAGACCCAATGCAGCCAAAACATAAATAAATAAATAAATAAATAAATTTATTTAAAAAAATTGTGAATCACTTATATTGTACACCTGTAACTTATATAATATTATATATCAATGATACTTCAATTAAAGAAAAAAAGAATAGACATCCCTGAAATCAAGAAAAAGTTTTTGATACTACCCACACTCTATTCTGTTTTTTAAATAGGATTTCAGACAACTTAAATTAGTTTTTCAAATAGATTAGAGTAGGAAAACATTCCTCATCCTAAGCAGCATAAAATAATGTTCCGTTTCATTAACTTGGCTTTCAGATCCTTAGTAGAACTGTCATGAGATTTTACGGCCTGGCAGTGGTGCCCTGAACGAGATCAGACTGTGGGACTGGTACCGGATTTCCACACTTAATTTTGAAGATTTGCCACCAGATAGTACTGAGTACCGTATGCATTCCCTGGATTCAGCAGTGAACATTTTGCTGTATTTGCTTTGTCACATCTCTGTTCATATCTATTCATACACCTAGCCCTCACCTCTTTATGGATTTCATAAACTGTGATCCATAAAAAATTTTATGGATCCATAAATTGTGGATACCAGTACACATCACTCCTTAACACTTTAACGTGCCTGTCACCCCCTAGAGTTCAACATTTGTTTGTGGTTCTTTTTACGAGTGGTACATTTTACACATAGAGAAACACACACATCGTAAGTGCACCTTTTAATGAGCTTTGGCAAATGCATACGCCTGTGTAACCCAAACCCCTGTCAAGATAATTATAGATCATTAATATCACCCCAGAAAGTTCCCTCCTGCCCCTTCTTAGTCATTCCCACTTTTCACTATAGTTTTGTTTAAACTGTTCTAGAACTCAAGGTAGATGAAGTCATACACTATATACGCTTTTGTGTTAAGACCTCTGTTGCCACCAGTGTTAGTTTGCTAGGGTTGCTGTAACAAAGTGCCCCAGACTGGGAGGCTTAAACAACAGAAATTTGTTGTCTCACAGCTTTAGAGGCTGTGGGAGGCAGTCTGAGAGACAAAATTCAGCCCATGGGCTTCCCTGGTGGCACAGTGGTTGAGAATCCGCCTGCCAATGCAGGGAACGTGGGTTCGAGCCCTGGTCCGGGAAGATCCCACAGGCCGTGGAGCAACTGAGCCCGTGCACCACAACGACTGAGCCTGCGTTCTAGAGCCTGTAAGCCACAACTACTGAGCCTGTGAGCCACAACTCCTGAGCCCACGTGCCACAACTACTGAAGCTCGTGCGCCTAGAGCCCGTGCTCCGCAACAAGAGAAGCCACCACAGTGAGAAGCCTGTGCACTGCAATGAAGAGTAGCCCCCACTCACCACAGCTAGAGAAAGCCCATGTGCAGCAATGAAGACCCAACACAGCCAAAAATGAAAATAAATAAATTAAAAAAAAAAATTCAGCCCAGAACCCCAACAAATGACTGAAAGAGTCGCCTAGGTTGTTGCATGTGTCAGTACTTTGTTCTTGGTTGATGAGTAGTTTTCCATCGCAAAAGTAAACTAAAGTTTGTTCAGTCACTGTCCTGTTGGTGGGCACTAGTTCTGGCTGTTGTGACTAAAGCTGCTAGGTACCTTCTTGAACAAGTCTTTCTGTGGACTTGTGCTTTTGTTTCTCTTGGATACAGACCTAGTGTGGAATGGATGGCCTGTCTCCTTCCAGCTCTAACCTACTGAGATTCAGAAGTAAACCTCTGGGCTTCTGTTTCCATATCTGTGGAATGAAGATTATTAGAGTAAATAAATAATCTTGAAGAAAATAGCTTCCTTCTACATTTCTCTACAATAATAACCAAGAGATGGAGGATTCCCCAGCATGTCAAGTCCTGTCAACTGTAGGACAGTAGCCACAGTAACCTTTGAATATTGGCTCTGCAGACTTGGGGAAAGTGGAAAAACAAGTGAATTTCCTACTTGCCATAAAATGGCTCCTATAGAATGATTGACATTTGGCCATAAATGTTCCTTAACAGCATAGAAAGTATACAGTGAAATAATAATGAGAAAGTCAGTTTCTACTTGACTAACAGTGAGAGAATTTCAACAAATATATATAGAATGGATAAACAACGAGGTCCTACTGTATAGCACAGGGAACCATATTCAATATCCTGTGATAAACCATAATGGAAAAGAATATGAAAAAGAATGTATATATATATGTATAACTGAGTCACCTTGCTGTACAGCAGTAATTAACACAACATGATAATTCAACTATACTTCAATCAAAAATAAATTTTACAAAAAGAAAGTGCAAAAGAAAGGCACAGAGTGGAAGAAAGTATTACATCATATATAAGTTACAAAGGACTTGTATTCTGAATTTATAAGAACCTTCTACAAATTCAAACAACAATAAAAAGACAATCAGAAAAGAGACTTGAAGAGGTATTACATAGACGAAGTTATCCACATATATGAAAATGTGCTCAAACTCATTCATCCAGACAATCAGAGGAGAGTCTGAACCCCTGTGTCATCTCAGGGACTTGGGACCAGGAACAAGGATGAGATGCCCCAGCGTCCAGAAGCAGCAATATTCAGGAAGGCAAAGACAAAAAATATGTGTGTGTTATATTTTTATATATAATAAAAATGAATAAAAGCCTTTTCAGGGTTATGCAGAAGAGCCTGGTGCCCAAGGTATAACTCTCAGAGAGCCTGGGAGGGAGAAGTTGCTCCACCCACAGAGAAGCCAGAGGGGCTGACTCAGGATGGAAGGGTAGATGTTAAAGGGCATTACTCTCCAGGCCAGAGGACCCCAGCTGGTGGATTCCCCCACCCCCATCTCCATCTGCTGTGGGCAGCAGCCTGGAAGTGTTGCTGGGATACAGTCCAGTTGGGAGGCAGCAATTACAAACCACAGACCCCCCTTCTTAAAAGTGGGTGACATCTTCATGTCCCTTCATTTAGATCCTAGGCCAGGATCTATTGGTCTCCCTCTAAAGTTAGTGGTGAAGTCCCTAAAGACCCAGTGGCTGAGGGTGTTACTGGGACAGCAAAGCAAAGGGAGCTGAGGAGATAGTCCCCAGGCCTCTGCTGGCAGCTGATGAAGGACAGAGAAGAAGGTGAAGTCCTCCAGAGCTGCAGGGAAAGGGGGCCAGAGTTCCCTGGGCATCCTTGGGGGCCAGCCCAGCAGGATGTCCCTTGCATCCTGCCATGGGGAAGCAAGCGATCAGCGCCCCGCACGCTTCCAAGGCAGCTCAGGTGCCTGATACATCAGCACAGAGAAGCCTTAACGAAACCAGAGGGTGTAGAACCCTGAAGGCGGATCTTAAAGATAAGCATCACCCTGTACTGTCATCTCCCTGCAGCGATAGACATGCGAGCCTGAAGCTGATGCGGAGTTTCAGATCCCTCTGTGGGATGGCAATCCACAGGCAATCTAGATGAACTGCACTCCAGATAATCTCAGCTGCCAGTAAGCCTGGGGGCTTTGTGATAACCAAGATCAAGTTCTGAGATGACCAGGAGGCCCATGTAACTCTCCCCACAAGCAGCTCACTTTTCAGGCTGCTAGTGACAGAAATGTGATGCTGTCTGGGGTCCACTCTCTGGGCCCCGGCAGGGAGCCCAGGAGCGGGCAGGAGAGCTTGCAGTTGGTGGCCATTCCAAGTGTGGGGACTCGGTCAGATGAGGCTGCCAGACACCGCAGCTCTGGTCAGGGATGCTCAGGGCTTCCTTTGCAACCCTGAGAACGTCCCAGAGGAGAGAAAGGGGGGGGGGAGTGTCGGCCTGAGCATGGACAGGGACACTGCCTAGGAAAGAACCTGGCGTGCATCAGGGTTTGTGAGACTCTGGGCCCAGCAGACTCATCTTCTCTAGCACCCCCGCAGAAATGGGTGCCAGTAACATCTCTTTTTGCCAATCACATACAGAAAAATCAACACTACTTTTATTTTCTTTTTAAATTGTGGGAAAATGTACATTCCATAAAATTTACCATTTTAACCATTTTTAAGTGATCGGTTCATTGCCATCAAGTACATTCACATTGTTGGGCAACCATCACCACCATTCGTCTTCAGAACTTTTTCATCTTCCCAGCGAAAACTCTGTACCCATGAAACACCAACTCCCCATTCCCAACCTTCCTCCTAGCCATTCTACTTTCTGTCTCTGAATTTAAGACTGCTCTTGACCTCATCCTTGACATTTTTATTGGTACTGTAGGTGAAAAAAAATTAATCAATAGTTGATCTAAGAAAGAAATGGAAAATTTTATTCAAGCCACCCTGAGGATGATAAGCCGGGAGACAGTCTTTCAGAAAGCTCTGAGGACTGCTACCAACTGTTAGAGGTCAAAGCACAGTTATAATAAGTATTTGAGATAAAGGGTTATACATCAAATGACGTATTGTTGACAGTTTACACAATCCAGATCTACATGTACAAAGCGAGTAGTGGGTCATGGGTCATCTTGGCCCCTTACAGGATTAAGAAAGAAGGTTATCTCCTGAGGAGTTGTGACCCTTGATGAGATTAAGAAGGAATGTTATCGCCTAAGGAGGTCTGGATAATGCAGATGCACAACACACACTAATGGGGAGGGAGGAAGCCCAAACAGGCAGAGAAAAAATTTATGTTTAAATTTTTCTCATCTTGCTGTAAAATATGAATTTTATTCCGTCAATACTTAAGTTCCAGCCAGCCAAGTAGGCAAGAAACCAAACGAAACCTCATTCATCAGGTTCTTTGAATATGTTCTTCCTTGATTTTTGTCTGTGACATAGGGTGGGGTTGGGGATTGGAAATTGACACCTACAGAGCAATCTCCGAACCTCCGCCAGCTTTCTGCTCATATGCATCTCAATAATCATTACATAGATGAGATTATCTATTTGTGTGTCCTTTTTCTCCATCTGACTCTGAGCTCCCTGAGAACATGGGCCCTGTCTGATTTGTCCTTGTATCTCCAACACTGAACACTATGTCCAGCACATGGTGCTGTGTTTATTTATTTATTTATTTTTAAATATTCTCCAGATGAGGGTGACAAGGAGAGGAGGAAGAAGAGGAAGAAGAGAGAGGATGAGGTGTGTAACTTGTGGGCAGAAAGGGGAGGCAGGAAAACATCCCCGTATGTATCTTCCACCAAGTTTTGACATGTTCAAAGGAATAAAAGGAACTGGATTTGGTAAATTTGCTGTCAATTAAGTAGACTCTAAACATTTTGGGGAACTCCTTTGAGAGTAGTTGAGAGCTATATATACCCCTTTCTCAGAAAAATACCCTCAAATACTCAAAGACATAGCCCGCTCACAGACCCGCAGATCAGAAATCCTGTCCCGAGGCATAAAAAATAGAATTTTTATTTTCATCTAAGTAGTTTAGTTCATAAGGAGCTACAGATGCATTAAAATTTTAAACTAGGTTTTGCCATCAGTAATCTCCTCAATGACTGCAAGGGAGTCAAAGGAGGATATTCCCAAGTGCGGTCACACCGATGCTTTTAAGGGTTCTTGTTGCTGACTACCATTTTGAAAATGATTATTATTCCCATCTTGTGCAATGCCTCAAGGCATTTTTTTTTTTTTTTAAAAGGAACCACCAGTGAACAGTTTATTTTTATTTTTATTTTTTTTTAGAAATTCACGTTCTTTCATTTATTTATTTATGACTGTGTTGAGTCTTCGTTTCTGTGCGAGGGCTTTCTCTAGTTGCAGCAAGTGGGGGCCACTCTTCATCGCGGTGCGCGGGCCTCTCACTATCGCGGCCTCTCTTGTTGCGGAGCACAGGCTCCAGACACGCAGGCTCAGTAATTGTGGCTCACGGGCCCAGTTGCTCCGTGGCATGTGGGATCTTCCCAGACCAGGGCTCGAACCCGTGTCCCCTGCATTGGCAGGCAGATTCTCAACCCCTGCGCCACCAGGGAAGCCCTCAAGGCATTTTTTAAAAATATTTATTTATTTATTTTGCGGCACACGAGATCTTCATTGCCGGACATGGGCTTCTCTCTAGTTGTGCTGCGCGGGCTCCAGAGCGCGAGGGCTCAGTAGTTGCAGCGCTCCAGCTTAGTTGCCCTGAGGCATGTGGGATCTTAATTCCCCGACCAGGGATCGAAACCGGGATCCCCTCCCCTACATTGGAAGGCGGATTCTTAACCACTGAACCACCAGGGAAGTCCCCCTCAAGGTATTTTTTAAGCTCAATAGCAATCATTAATTTAATTAATGATTAAATAATTGTGGAATACTGGAAGCTATAAAAGTAAAATGTAATACCAAAAAAAAAAAAAAACACAGCAGTCATCTTCATTTCATCTAGAAAATTCAGTTTAAAGAAAAAAATCCTGTCCCTCCAGACATTACAGTGACTAAGCCGGAACACTCCCTCTGACTCAGCGGGACCTTGGGGGGCCCAACCTACCAACTCTGTACACAACCCCCCTCCAACCCCGTGCACTGCCTTGACTTAGGGGTGCTCACTTAGCTTCCTCCAGTGGTCCTGTAATGGGGGCATCCAGGGAGACTCCTGATCTCCATGGCAACCTGGACCCAAGTAAGCAAAGCCCATCAACTGTTCTGGGCTTGCTGACTACTCGCAGGGACAGAGGCAGCTGGTCCCGCCCTGGCTTCCTGCACCACCTCCCCTGGACACCTGGAGCAGGGGGTTTCTGCTCTCAGCTTCAGCTGGTTCTCCAGGAGGTCTTTAAAGAGAAGCCCAGCTGGTGACAAATTCTCTACCAGAACCTGGAGCGATGTTGTAATGATGGCTCTTTAGATGGGTCAGGGAGCCAAGTGACTTGCTGGAACAGAGGAGGAACTGTGGACCAGCCTCTCAGAGCCACAGAAAAGCAGATACAGGAGAGCTGTGTGCTCAGGGCAGCCTCACTAGTGTGACTTTTAAGGACTTGGGGGTTTACGTAACATCCCTTTTTCTCAGCTAAGTAAGTTCCTTATTTCTGAACCTCATTGCTCTGAGAAGACCCAGTTCCTGATCTAGCTGTCCCATTAGAGCATTTCCCTAATATAGCATGTTCTTAAGCAGATGTTAAATCAGGAAGCAATTAGATCAGAGCTAAGCCTGGTCTTAACCTTCTAAAGCAATGTATCTGTCCTTCCCTTTAGCCTGTCTCCTGTCTCATGGACACAAGGAGAAGCTGGGACTGATACCCTGGGGTCATCTGGTACTTTCCTTGGGAAATATTAGTAAACAAACAACAAAAACAAAACCAAAAATTTAAGCCCCAAATTTAAAAACTAAGCACTAGAAGCACCTTAAAACTTACTGTTAAGCACAAATATGCAATCATGCAAAAGCGCACTATATAAAATTACTGGCTAACTAAAAAGTAGGTGAGTTCCATATCGATATGATTAAGCAGTGCACAGAAAAATTATTATTATTTTTTTTAGAATGAGCTTGTGGATTATTACATAGGCATATGGGAGTCCACGGATTTTTTTTTTTAATTTTATTTATCTAGTTATTTATTTATGGCTGTGTTGGGTCTTCATTTCTGCGCGAGGGCTTTCTCTAGTTGCGGCAAGTGGGGGCCACTCTTCATCGCGGTGCGCGGGCCTCTCACTATCGCGGCCTCTCTTGTTGTGGAGCACAGGCTCCAGACGCGCAGGCTCAGTAATTGTGGCTCACGGGCCTAGTTGCTCTGCGGCATGTGGGATCTTCCCAGACCAGGGCTCAAACCCATGTCCCCTGTATTGGCAGGCAGATTCTCAACCACTGCGCCACCAGGGAAGCCCCAGAAAAATGATTATTTAAAGGAATGGAGGTAGTCACGTGCTGCCACCGTGGGAGATACTGTTTTATTCTTAAAAAGACAATTGAGAAAATTAAGTATTATTAATAAAGGCACAAGTGCAAATGTGACCATCATAATTACTGCCGAGGAGCAGAGGAGGAGCCATTTATCTTCTTTCTAATCTTGGTCACTGGGAATCATTGATGAGGCGGGACCAAAAACAGGAGAAGGCAATTTGGGGTGGACATTTCATTAACAGCAACTTGTGTGGCCCAACAGCTGTGAGGGTCGGGCACTGCACTAAGTGCTTTTTCACATATTATCTCGTTTTAATCCTTGCAACAGCCCTTGAGGTAAATCCAAGTGTTGCACATATTCACTTGCGGGTGAGGAGGCTGAGGCAGGGAGCTAGAGGGCCTTGTCCGAGCTTCCCTGTCAAAGGTGGCAGGGCTGGGTTAAGTGCCCACGTGTGTCCCCATACCCTCTCAGCTACTCACGATACCCAGTTTGCTCTCTGGCTCACTGATTTATCACCGTGTATTGATGGGAAAGCTGCCACACACCGGTCAGCGTTTGGCCCCTGGGGTACCTCGGTGAACAGGACAGTGTGACCCCGTGGTGCTCATGTCTGGTGGGGGGGAGGTGGCTGGCGGCCATGCGGCAGGTAGGGCCACTGTGTTCTCGCGCTGAGACCCAGTGAAGTAGCTCCACGGCCCTTCCACAGAGGGCAGCCTTGGTCTCTGAGAGGTGAAGTCGTTTGCTCAAGGCCAAGGTATTCGGAACACGATGTGAGGATTCTGGCCCAGGCTGGTGTGGCGCCCAGCCCCTCAGGAGGAGGACTTCCTCCTCAAGTTTTTATATAAAGAGGGGGCAGAATTGCCTTTCCTTGTCCTTGCTCTCGAGAAGGACCTAAGAACGGAAATGACCCGCCCCTGCCAGGCTGAAGTGGGGTGCAGTCACTGAGGTAGGGCCCGGAGGCTGGGGGCTTGGGCCTTCTGAGCTCCTGTTCCCGAGGGGCCAGCCCAGAGGTGGAAGCCGGGTGGGCAGAGCTCCTCGGACCTGGTGGGGGAGGTGGATGGAGGACCTTCAGCTTTTCCCGTCTGGCCGGCAGCTGCTCACGCCCTTTATGGGTCAAGGAAAGAGGAAGGTGGAGGCCTGGCCTCTAACCTCATCCCCCCTGAGGCTGCTCTGCAGGAAGGAGGGCCAGCACCTCCCTTCTCGGCAGCGTGGCTTCTCGGAGCTCAGTGTCTGGCTTTGTGAGGCCAGTGGTTTTCAAATCCTCTTTGGTCTCGAACCCTTTGTTCAAAGCATGTTACCTGGCAGCCCCACATCTGCCAGGCAGCCCTCTGAGGCACGCGTGGGACTCCTGAGAAGAGTCCAGAAGCCTGGGATCTGCCTTTTCCTCCGTAGCTGGGTCTCGGGAGAATCACCTCTTGTCTTTGTCCTGCCCTCTGTTCACTACATCCGGCCCCTTCCTCGTGCTTCTGATGCGCTGCATTCAAGAAGAATATTACAGTTTTCTTTCTGTGACTCAAAGAAGCCTCTTTTGTGAGCTCTAAAGCCATGCAGATTAAGAAATTATAAATTTAAAATAACATTGAGGGACTTCCTTGGTTGCACAGTGGTTAAGAGTCTGCCCTCCCAATGCAGGGGGCCCGGGTTTGATCCCTGGTCAGGGAACTAGATCCCACATGCATGCCGCAACTAAGAGTTCACATGCCACAACTAAGACCCGGTGCAACCAAATAAAAATAAATAAATAAATAAATATAAAAAAATAACGAGTGTTCATTGCTTTTTTTTTTTGGCCATGCTGCACAGCTTGTGGGATCTTAGTTCCCCCACCAAGGATCGAACCCCAGCCCTTGACAGTGAAAGCACAGAGGCCTAACAACTGGACCACCAAGGATCGAACCCCAGCCCTTGACAGTGAAAGCACAGAGGCCTAACAACTGGACCGCCAAGGAATTGCCCATGTTCATTGCTCTTATTGACAAACAATTTTAGTCATTAGAGGTTTTTTTCTGTCTCCTACAGAATCCTCCTCTTATTACCTAAACCATTACTTATTGAGAAGTTATTAAGAGAAAAATGTGTTGGGTTTTTAAAAATACCTAATCCTTTAGCCAAGTGTGTCTCTTGGAAAAGCCAGTTATCAATCCTTAGAGCATTTTCCTTCTTTCACTTACCCAACCATGACCAGTCTTTAATTTTAACTTCAGTGATCAGGATCCTGAGTGAGAGCCCAGCGTGGTAACTGGCAGTTAGCTCGTCACACGTCCTATCATCTTGCCAGCCCCTTGGAAACCAAGTGCAGGATACAGGTGATCTGCCTGGTTTCACATCATGGTCACAGAATCTCCCGGGCTGATGTCTTATCTGCACACTGGGTGTCTTGGCCTGTCCATACCGTCCTTGAGGCGTCCTAGGAAGATACTGAACAATATGGGTCATATCCTTTCGTCATGAGTAACCCTGCGGGCAGCGTTACAAAACCTGAGAATAAACCCACAGACCAGTGGGAGAAAATAAAGCAAGCAAGCCTATAAAATTAAGGGATCTACTTTAACCGTGAAAAAATCTTAAATAAGTAGAGGAGCTTGGAACCACTTGAATATATGCTCCACATACATAAATGCACACATATATATGACCACACACATAAACACGTACACAGTAGCAGATATGCAAGGTGCAAGACAGTCATTGCATGTCAGTGCCCCTCTTGAGGGACGTGAACAATTCCTGGTACCAGCTGGTCCCTGAGTGTCTGCTAACTATCCTGCAGAGTCATTGGAGGGAAGAGCTGCGATTAAAGGGGTTCCTGTTGACACAGGCAGCAGTTTTCCTCTGTGGATCCCTCACCTGCCTCATTGAACAGCCTGCTGGGGCCAAGTGGGGGCTCAGTCAGAGCCTGCTCTGGGCTGCACCTACCCATGTGGCCTCCCACATGTGGTCCCCATCCCCTCAACTCCCCCTGGTTGGACTCCTGATAGGCAGGTGGGAGAAGGGAGACCAGACCTCCCTGCACCTGGTCACCGTGCCTGGTACCTGGTGGGCCATCTTGGAGGTGCTGTCCATTTCAGTTGTTTAATCAGAATCTGATACGCTTTCTGTGGATGGAGCAGGTGTACAGATGACTGATTCATGCTCTCTTGCTGCAAGGAGTCCCAAACGTATGTGTGTTTGTATGCATTTGTAATCTAGTTGCGCCCTTCCCCAAAATAATACCTAGCATTCATTGAGCTCTTACCATGTGCCTTACAGGTGTGATCTCGTTTACTCCACTTAACAAGCCTATAAGTTACATGCTAATACTATAACTTACGTATAACTTATATATATATATGTTAGGTGTAATACATTTTACACATGAGGAAACTGAGGCAGAGAGAGGTTGTGTGTCATCACTGGTACCCCCCAAGTTCCCAGTGTCCCAGGAAGGCTTCTTCCCATTACTATATAGTATAGTGTAGTATACAGTATAGTGTCTATACTGATGCTGTGCAATAGAACTTTCTGCAATTATTGGAAATGTTCTGTGCTGTCCATTGTGGTGGCCTAGAGGTTCCTTTTTAACTGAATGGTATTCCACTGAATGTACCTACCACATTTTCTTTATCCACTCATCCACTGATGGATGTTTAGGTGCCCTTCCATCTTTTCTTTTCTTCCTTTCCCTCCCGTTTCCCTCCAAATATAATACGTAATTAAAATATCTAGACAATTATTGTATTAGATGGGGAGCAGTTTGTGCTTATTTCATATTTTAAGAGCAGCAAGTGCTGAACCTTTATTCTCTCCCCATCATCACCCCAAAATGTACCAAATGTGTCTGCCAAAAGTGGATTTTTAGTCTAATGAAGCCTCCTATTGACTTTTAATTTCTCTGGGTCATTGACTTTCCATAGCAAAAAGAAATTCCCCAGGTCTGCTTAGGGTGTGACCCTGTTCAGATGGTAGGTTGGATAGGCTTTGCATTGGGGTAATGTTTGGGTATGTTGGGTGACAGTAGTCTTGACATGTTAAAGAGTTAATTTTTCTCTCCTACAAAAGTGGGGAGGTAAGTGGCCGAGTGTGACATGGTGGCACCTCGGTGCCATTGGAGACACAGACTCCTGGGTTTCTCCTCTGCCATCCCTAGGGGTCACTGTCATCTGTGAGGTTCCATGGTGGCCACCAAAGCTCCATCCACCATGCCCATGGTTCAGGCAAGAGGAAGGGAAGCGTAAAGGGTCCCAGAGGTGCCACCCGAGGTTCTGTCCGCTTATCAGTCAGACTATGTCACACGGTACCCTGGCCCCACCGCCGGAGCATGGGAGGCAAGGCACGTGGCTGCCATGAATAGAAATTTGCCATGAATAGAGTTTGCTTCTGCTGGGAAGACAGAAGCAGGTGGACACAGGGCAGGCAGCCAGCAGCTCACCTGGTGGCTTCAGCATCCACCCTCTTGGGGTTCAAGCTATGGTACCAAGAACTGGGGACACAGACCCCTTTCAAATGGCCTGCCCTTGATACTAGAGGCATTTGTCTGCTTTTTTTGCTGCCAGAGCAGGCCAGCTTCCCTTTGTGAGTGTGGGCTCTAAATTCTTCCAAAAATAGAGGAAAAGGGTGTGTTGTATCCCTGTCTGATTTCTTTGTGCGTCTGGTCACGGAGAAGTGTGGGATGAAGTAGCTGCCCGTGAGGTCTCCTCTGCATGGGTCTGTTTTAAAATTCTTCTATTTAAATGGGTTTTAAAATGTGAAAGGGGAAAAAAAGGGTTGTCCCCTTAAAGAAGTCTCTTTCAGATGATGGTTCATCAGACTGCAGCTTAATAAAGACACTCATTCATAGTGATTAGGTCTTTGTTAGAAAGGATGGGGGAGAGTTATTGAGGCTGGTTTGCAGAGACTGCAATTGCCCAGATACCCTCGTGGTTTGAGCAGACAGGTAATTTACTCTTCCTCCGCACTTCACAGGGGGCCTGTGAAGGAAGGGGGCACAGGGAGTGTGGGGATTGTCATAAGTCCTGGCTCCTTGAAGTAGTGAAGTAGTAACAGGGCAGTCAGGGTGCCAGGCCCTACTTTGGAGGGCTCAGTGGGAGTGCGGGAGAGTTTGGGCAGGGTTTCCTTGCTGAGTCACTGTGAACAGAAGTGATAGGCTTTGGGCATCCAGGGGCTGGCCTTTGAGGAGATATAGCTGTGGGACCAGAGAAAAGAAACCTCTTGGGGAAGCAGGGGAATCTCAAGCCTCAGAACCCTCAGGCCAGCTGTATAGAGGCAGAAAAGGCAAGTCAGATTCCAGGGGAAAGAGAAGACAGGCAGGAACTGGCTTCCATACAATGTATGTAGTAGTGTTGGGGGGGACAGTCTATGAGTCAACAATGAGCCCAGGAAAACAGCCGGGTTTTAGACCTGGGTTTGCTACTTACTCTAGGCAAGTGGCTCACTCTTTGCCACTCAGGGTCAGGATTGCGAATGAAATGGCCCCGATGGGCAACACAAATACCCTCTGACCCTATGATCCAGACTTGGGGATGCTATCAAAGGGGTCAAGGCCAAGATCCCATGCCAGAGAGGAACTTGATAGGCCCCAAGCTCTCTCCCATAACCCAGTCACTTCTGTGCATTTCCTGCAAAGAAAGGAAATAAAGCAGTTTCCTAAATTCAAGGCAGGCAAGAAGAGAGAAGTAGGAGCAAGTAGGCAGAGGGAAGTGAGGAGCACTTAAACTGCTCTAAAACCAGGAGTCATCTTGCTTAAATGGGCTATCACTTTCTTCCTCCTAGCAATTAAGGAGTTATGTGTTCAGCGTAGTTATATTAAGTTAGGATGGGCAAAGTCATGCCACTGTAACAAACAATGCCAATGCCCAGTATGAGTGAGCTGGGGGCTCTGTCTCACATGTCCTGACCACGGGACCAAAGCTCTACCATCTGAAAAATGACAGTCACATTTGTGAGGGAAGAGGATGTGGCATATTGAGGACTGGCTCTTGAAGCTTTCATCCAAGGCAAGTACTTTGGCTCACATTTCATTGGCCAAAGGAAGTCACATGGCCAAGCCTAACTTGAAGAGCATGGGGGGCGCCCTCCTACCATATCCTGACCGGAAAGGTCCCTGAAATATGTGATGAATAGCACTGCCACAGTAGTTATTTTAATAAAGAGTTATATTTTTACAGAAAAGGGGTCAGGAACTGGGTCATTTGCTAATCCAAGTCCCTACATTATTTACACCTGAAGAAAGCTGAGATTCCCATATGACCTTACCATACCATTTAGCTTAATCTCAAGAACAATGTCCAGAAGGAAATAACTCTTGCCAAGTCTAACTCATAGAATGATAGCTTGTCAGCTGTCCAAATTAGGAAGACAGATTGAAACAGCAGTTTGCTGTTACTGCCGAGGAAAGACAATTTGCTGTGTATTAAGCTTAAAGAGTGATTTAAAAAGGATTCTGCCCAGACATGATGACTGCTCTGCTTTTTCAATGGAACCTAAAGCAAGTGCTGACCTCTTAAACTTTTTTACTTCCATCATGACACATGATGGGATTTGGAGTGAAGGTTGGAAAATGGAAGGAGAGCAACAGTCCACCTGGAGATTTGTTACTGGTGAATTTCAGGGCACATACTTTTTGTGAAACGGTCATGTTCTTATTCTGTCGTCTCAACGTTTTTTGTAAGCAAAAGAGACTTTTTATTCTTTATTAACTGGGCCTTTGGGAATTCTCTGCTGATAAATTCCAATTCCTAAGTTTATAATTATGTGTATTTGTGACAATTTAATTAATCCACATGAATTTATTAAACACCCACTGTGTGGAAAGAACTACGGGAGTTGCAATTGGGGGTACAAAGGTAAATAGGATTTTAGGCTACTTGCATGCTTTTGAATTTAAGGGCCCCACAGAGAAGGTATAAACTCATGCCCTAATAATACCTCTTTCCATTCTGGGGTGGATCCTAATATTCATGGTCCCTAAGGAACCTCTTGGTGGCACACCCCTTGGCAGTTTGGCATTGCTGTTCTTCCCTTCCCCTTGAATCAGGACTGGCCCTGTGACTTGTCCTGGCCAACAGAATCCTGCAGAAGGGATGTTGTGACTTCCAAGGCCAGGCCTTGCTCTCTTGGTACACTTTATTCTCACGTAAGGACGCTCTGGGTAGCGTCCTGGAGGATGAGAGGCACGTGGAGGGAGGGGCCCAGCTGATGGCCAGCCGGCGCCACCAGACACGTAAGCGAGGCCATCAGCCCCCGCCAATCCCACTGGATTGCAAACAGGTGAATGAGCCCGGATAGCACCATGAGGAGTGGACAGCCTGCCCAGTTGAGCCCAGCCCATACTGCAACCATCAGAACTGTGAGCAAGCCAGTTATTGTTATTTGAACTACTAAGTTTGGGGTGGTTTTTGTGCCTAGTGGTTGACCGTTGCCCAGTCCCTGCACTGACCCAGCCAGACCGACCTTCTTGCCATTCACCAATATGATGTGATATTTGGCTCCTTCTTGGACGTGTTGTCCCTTCAGTCTAGAATGCCCGCCCCTCCTTTCCTTTCTCGGAACTTTCTGTCCTATCTTCAAGATCCAGGTACCTCTCTGAGTTCCCCTGGAGCCCTCGATACACATGTCTTTTATTGATACTTTCTCCGTTATCCTGTGGTTCTTTGTTTACAGGTTGGTATCTCCCATTAGATGCTGACCTCCTAGGGGAAGAGGCTGTCCTCTCCTTCACTGACTCCTGGGCCTCTACTCAGATCCTGACACACAGTGGACGTGGCAGTCCATTGGGAGACAAAGTGTGGAGAATAACTCCTTTGTGAGGGTGAGCACTGCCCTGGTAGTGGGAACATGGCTGCCGAGTCCTGACTCTAACTGGGTATCATACAGCAGTGCCTCTCAAACCTTAACCATGTGCACGTGATCGCCTGGGATCTTGTTAAAACGCAGGCTCTGATTCAGTAGGTCTGGAGAGGGGCCAAGAGTCTGCATTTTTTTTTTTTTTAACATCTTTATTGGAGTGTAATTGCTTTACAATGGTGTGTTAGTTTCTGCTTTATAACAAAGTGAATCAGCTATACATATACATATATCCCCATATCTCTTCCCTCTTGCGTCTCCCTCCCTCCCACCCTCCCTATCCCACCCCTCTAGGTGGAGCACCGAGCTGATCTCCCTGTGCTATGCAGCTGCTTCCCACTAGCTATCGGTTTTACATTTGGTAGTGTATATATGTCCATGCCACTCTCTTACTTCGTCCCAGCTTACCCTTCCCCCTCCCCGTGTCCTGAAGTCCATTCTCTGCATCTTTATTCCTGTCCTGCCCCTAGGTTCTTCAGAACCATTTTTTTTTTTTTTAGATTCCATATATGTTAGCATACAGTGTAAGAGTCTGCATTTCTAACAAGCCCCCGCAGTCCACACTTTGAGTAGCAAGGCCATAAGATAACCCAGGTGCCCAAGAACAGCAATCAGTAGTTACAGAGGTCCTCAGTGGTTCATGGAGAAAAAAAATAGGGATGAGTCTTTTTTTATTGAAGTACAGTTGATGTACAATATTATATAAGTTACAGGTGTACAGTATAGTGACTCACAAATTTTAAAGGTTATACTCCATTTATAGTTATTATAGAATGTTGGCTGTATTTCCTGTGTTGTACAATATATCCTTGTAGCTTATTTTATACATAATAGTTTGTACCTCTTAATCCTCTACCCCTCTGTTGCCCCTCCCTGCTTCCCTCTCCCCACTGGTAACCACTAGTTTGTTCTCTATATCTGTATCTGTTTCTTTTTTGGTTATATCCACTAGTTTGTTATTGATATATTTTTTAGATTCCACATATAAGTGATATCATACAGTATTTGTCTTTCTCTGTCTGACTTATTTCACTTAGCATAAACCTCAAAGTCCATCCATGTTGTTGCAAAATTTCCTTCTTTTTTATGGCTGAGTAGTATTTCATTGTATATTATACACCGCATCTTTATTCATGCATTTGTTGATGGACACTTAATAGGGATGAGTCTTAATAGCAGTGCTGATGGCCATAGAATACAGAATATGGCTAATAAAGTGAGCTTGATCATTTTAAGGGTGCTCCAAGTGAAGAGCAATGGTAGAAGGAGATGAATATTTATTGGGAAAGGAATGTTCTAAATAAGCTCAGATTTTTAAAGGATCTACCAGAAATAAGGTAGGGAGAATGAACTATATCAGTACTGTTGACTACAGAACTAGCCTAGATTCTGACAGATACTAAATACAGAAACAAAACAAAAAAATTTTGTAGACTGGTGTTCTGAAGAAGAACAAGGATGCGATAGACACATTAATCGGCTTCTTAGAAGGATGAAAGGAAAGCAGTGAACACTGGGGAGCTGGTCACATCAGGCTAACCTTATTTTCTTATTTGAAAAGATGACTGGGCTGCAGGAACAGAGAAGTGTGGTCCTGGCACACAGCGGATTTCAGCAGGGCATTTGACTCCTACCTGGGACACATCTGTGGTCAATATGGAAAGAGCATATATGTTTGGAAGTGTACAGTGTGTATGTTTGAAAAGATATTTGTACATTTTGATGACTGGTTGGAAATCAAAACAGCAAGAACGCTGATTGATAAAGTTTACCAATGCAAAGAGGTGCCCTAGAATTCATGCTCGTAGTTCTTCTGAAGATATAGTTGGACTACTTATGAAATATAGAGTTCCTTCCAAAACAAATTATTAGGAGATAAAAATATACTCTTTCTATTGACACAGCAAGTAAAGGCAAAGTCGAGGGGACTTGAGAAATGCTTGGCGTCCCCTCCCTGGTGGCTGGTGCCAAGTCAATCTGTAGCTGTTTATTGTCTTGAATATGTACTCAGATTAGCTGTGTAGCAGGCCATCTGCCGTCTCCTCCAGACTCAGTTGATAGGCCCTGGGAAAGCGAAATCCTGCCAAAATGCAAATAACCTACTAAACTGATAATAAAGGGAAAGATAAGGTCTGTGGGGGGATGGGGTAGGAATAAGTGACTGTGTTCTCAGCTCCTCTTTGTCTTTCTTCTGCTTGTATTTCCCCCTGTTAGAGAAAGACCAGGTGTGTATCAGGAGACCCCGGACTCAACTGGAGATGCTGGGTCAGACCCGAAGTAATGGGGCAACTAGGAGGCTCAGTTGCAAGCCTACGTTTTGCAACCTCCCAAACTAGTCTCTTCGTTTGAACTCAGCAGCTGGCTTGGTTTCCACTGGTCGGCTTGCCGCGGTGGAAGCTCTGGTCAGATTTGAGCTCTTCCGGGTGAGGGTTGTGGTCTCTGCCCCCAGGGGGCTAGCACCTGGATTCCCCAGGTTGCCTGCCTTCTCATTAATTCATGAGCCCAGCCTCTTCTCCCCCCGCCCCTGCCCCCAAATGCCCTCCATGGCGTTCCCACCCAAGCATGATTCAACTGTTCCCAGCAGCAGTCTTGAGCTGATTGGACAACTGTCATTTACATGCGCCTACTACTTTAGTTTCCAAACACTTTCATATTCACATTCAGCTCCTTTCAATACTCATAGCCACCCCAGGAAGCTGTCACTACTCAATTGGAATAGTAGTGTTAAAGAAACTAAGGCTCCATCCCAGGAGGAGGTTGTGACCATCTAAGACCTCATAGCTAAGGAGTAGGAGACCAAAAATGTGAATGTAGATCCTATCACCAGTTCTGTCACTTTAGGGTGAGTCGTTGAGTAAAGAAGAGTTTGCCAGCTCAGATGTCAGCAGGGGCTCTGCTCCTAGCAGCAAATGTGTGAAGCTGACCAGGCACAAGGCAATAGGGAGCAGTGAGGCCTGTGTCCAGCTGGAGAGCACAGGGCCATCCCAAGGGGGCCACCGTTATTCACCGTGTGATGGTTGTATGTGCGGACTGGGCCAGCACTGCCAGCTCTACCAAGTCTAGGCAATGCTGAGAATTAGTTTTAAAATATTGACAATGGATTCATTTCTTTTCACACTTTGTGGCTCAAACAAAAATCATCCCCACAACCCTCCAGTTTGATCAGTGGATTAAAGTAACATTCCCTGGTGAATGAGGCTTCGCTTCTTTTGAGGGTACTTGCATTTTAAAAGAGTTTGTTGAAGCAATTTAGTTTCTAATTAATGCAGTGCATGGGGGAGATGTTTTGTCATCCTCGGCACTACCTTCCTGAGCCTGCTTTAAGTCCCTCAGCTTCAACAAATCTTGGCTAAAGAGAGTTTGAAAATGAGATGCAGTGTGCGTGGCATCACCCCGCAGCTTAACCATATTCCCCCCGTTCAGGGGTCTAAACTCCACAAGGTGGCTAGCCACCAGGATACAGAAGGGGAGGCTATCTAGACTTACCTTGGGGGATGCACAGAAGTCATTAAAAAAACGTTTTCCGAAAATCCTTGGAAAGGGGGAAGAGGACTGTCTGAGCTGTAGTTTATAGTTTGGAACTGTTGCAAAGCAGATCCATTTTTAAATTGCAGTTGTTAATCACCCACGCCCTGTGTCTGAAGGAGGATCTTGCCACAGGAAGGGACTTGGTGTAATACTGGGCTGAGGTAACGAGCAGACTTCATACTGGGAAAGTTTAGAGGAACATAGAGTCGGCTCCAAAAAGGAAGTGTCAACCTAGCAGGAGTGATTTAAAAAATACGGGGGTTGGGGGGTTCTCTTGATATAGGGAACGCCTTAGGCCATCTTCATTTTGCATAAGCCGCACCAGTCTGCGTCAGTCTCAGTGGTTCAGGTCTGGTCTAGGCACCTGCATTCTCAACAGCTCCCTGTAACTCTGGTTGAGAACAATTACTCCAGGTTTGGGGGTTTCAGACTTCACAGCATCAAAGAGCCCGGGGGACTTGTTAACATGGGCATTGCAACGCCTCTCCTGTCCGTCCAATGAATAAGAACCTCAGGGAGGCCCTGGACTCTTCTATTTTTTAAAGACCCCAGATGATCCTTGGCTTGGGTTTTGAGCAGCCCTTTGTAAACCACCCCCTACCTTGTGGGCACCCAAATACACACACAAAGATGACATTTGCAACCAATAAATAGAAACACTTTAGTGTCCCACTTTGGCAAGCACTTGAGGTGAAAATAGATCTCCTGAAACAGCTGTCAGTTAAGGCACAAAGGCTGTGACTGCCTAACTCTTAACTGCTGGGGAGTGGGGTCAGAGGGAGCAGTGAGGACTGGATCAGGCCGGGCTTCTGGTTAAACTCAGGCTTTCCCTATGAGAGGTCTTCCAGGGATTGATCTTGTGTCATTTGTAGAAATGGTGCCAAACAGCTGTAAATGCAGGGCTGAGAGCTATTTGTCCCCTTGCTTTGTTCTCTTTCAGATTACAGAAAACACTTTTGACCAATAATGTAAACAAAGTTTTACTTATTCTCTTTTGATTCAAGAAATCACCATAAAACACAACTTCAAAAACTCTGAATGTCATGATTTTATAGCTGGCAATATAATATTTGTGTTTCTGGGTCTTAAGTTGTTAGAAAAGCTTATGAAACAAAAGCAGTTTGTTTTTCCCGCATCTGATTCTTACACCCCTCATTTTGAAGTTTGCCTTGCACATTTAGTGTTGGTCTTTGCATAACTGAGTCACTTGCTAATATTATTTTTGTTGTTCTTTTGTGATAAGAGCAGAATTTCTGTGAGTTGCCGTCCAGGAGAGAGAAGGTACAAACACTGCAGATCAAGTATCACCTGGGCCTGTATGGACTCCTGACCTCGTTTCCCTCTTGTATCTACAGGAGACGCACTTCATTCTGACTGTTTAAGCCTCTCTGTCTACTAGAAACTTCCCTTCTGATTCCAACCTTGTCTAATTATTAACACGCTGAGATACTACTACTGAGTTGATCAGAAAAGGGGAGAAAGCTTAGGTTTAGGACTAATTTTATTACCTCTCAAAATGGCTTTGATGGAAATCTGCCATATGTATCTTTTTATATATTGTCAAGTGCTTTGCTTTAACTCCAAGGATATTACCCTCCAGTTGGACCATGCTCTTTTCCATTCTTCTTATTATTTTGTTATGCAAATGAACAGCCAGTTGCACATAGCGTAAATAATACAGGTTTTGTGTGCAGAACTAGAATTCGTGGGACACCTACAACCAAAGAACTTTCCTGCAGGGAGTGAAAACCCCGCTGAGCACATCCTCTTCTCAGGAATTTCTTGAAGGAAGGGAATCATCATTCAGGCAGCCACCCTAGGAGATTTCATTCCAAAGACTGAATTTTCTGTTCAAATGTCTGAAATACCTGATTCCCCAGATTTGGGGGACAGAAGAGGGAGAGAAATCATTCAGGAACACATAGGATGTTGGCTATGCATCTCAGAGATTTTTTTTTTTCATCCTAAGTGTCATTTGCTCAATTTGTTTTCCTTGCTTACATGTGGAACTGACCCCTAAACGTGCTGATAAGAAAAGAATAAGTAAGTAAACACTCCCAAGGTTTGAGGCTGATATAAAAGTCACTGGGTTTCAGTGAACCGGACTGGAACACGAGCCTTTTGTTTGCTGTTGAAAGTTTAGCACTTGAATTTCGGGTTGGGCTGTTCATTTCATTAAGGAAAATGTGGACACCTCATGCCAACTCCTGTTTTCCTTAGTCCCTGAGAATGGAAGGCATTGTGTATTTGGTCCACACACCAAAAAGTGAACAGTGACTTAATTGTGCCCTGGGAACAAAAGCTATTACCTGGGGACAAGATGGGAGACCCCAGGCTTCTGCTCACCCTGCTTCAATCTTTACAAAAGTCAGCGTTGCTGGGAACCCCAGAGCAAATGTTTGCATTGTGGCCACTGTTTGCATTTGAAATTGTAATCCGTAGAGTGGTTTCTCCTGGTGCTTACAATTGAGAGGAATGTGGCAAAGTGGGGACCAGGCTTATTCGGAAGAGATCAGGCATCCGGGCCCCAAGTCCCCCGACAAAGACCAGATGTCAAGCAGAAGGAGGAGACTGAAAAGGGAAAAGAGAGAGTTTGGTTCCCCCACTCAATCTGCCTCTTCCTCACAAAAGCCCCAGTGACACACATTGAAGGTTGCATCAGTCATGTGGCTGCCCATCTGCTTGCCAGCAGTTCAACTTTGGTTAAATCCGTTTAAAGAGCACTTACCCACTGTTCAGTTATCTGCAGGCAACGAGTATGTGCCAGTGTGAGAACTGGGGGGCATCAGCTTTTCGGGCAGATGGTGGCAGTCCCTTGATTCTTCTGTCACATGAATGTGATGACACTGTATCTCCTTGAATGGTGATGTCAGGGTAGGAAGCCTCTTTTCTCCTGAGAGTGGCTAAGGAGTTGGCTTTGCTGTTGGTTGAAGCCAGCACTTTGGTTGATGACCCCGAGTCCCAGGACATTTTGTTTTCTTTTGCCTTTGGAGTATTGGCCAAGACTGAGATTTTGAATGCTTTTTGGTTCATTGGGGAGAATGTTGACTTGCCAGGGGTTGGGAATAAAGTGTCACAAGTAAAAAGAGTTGCTTCAGAATTTGAAATTCCTCTTCCCCCAGTGGTTCTCTTGAGTTCTGGTAAATCAGGACCAATGAATATCACAGCTAATAATATTGACAGCAAAAACAAAACTAGAATTTTTTTGACCTTTTATACTATACTGTAACATATATAAGCATTTATCACTTATAAGCCTTACAATCAGTGGTTTTTATTTTAAAAAATGAAACAAAATGAAAAACAAGTAGGGATTGGATCTCAGGACAATGGCTAAATGTGTTATGTTCTCCGTGAAGTCATGACATCATGGACCTAAGCCAGCATTTCCCAAGCTTTGGTGCGTACATGAATCACCTGGGATCTTATTAAAATGCAGATTCCGATTCAGTGTGGGTGGGGACCGAGAGTTTGCATTTCTAATGAGTGTGCTGCTGCAGATCCACAGAACACTCTGGGTGGCAAGTTTCTAAGTCAGAGATTGCCAAACCTGGCTGATCATTGGAATCGCCTGGAGATTCTGGAACACATAGCTTCCCTTCCACCTTTGAGATGCTGATTCTTAAGACACCAGCCTTACTTTTATAAAGTGAGCAAACTGTGGCCCTGAGAACGGCTGTGATCTATACAAGATCACACGCAAGAATCCAGCCTCCTGGGGTCCAGAACACACTTGTTCCTCACACTACCTGTGACTTAACGTTGACTGGTATCACGTGCTGAAATGTACACCCAAGTTCACATCTTCTTTCCTTCTTGCCGAATCTGCACAGCTGACAAACCACCCTGGCTGCTGGGAGGAATAGGCCTCACTTCCTGCCACATGATCTGAGCTGGTCTTCCTCCTTGGACTGCTCATTGTGTGCTACATATTTCTCCCAGGTGGCACAACTAAGGCTCTGTCTCTGCAAGATGGAAACGCTGCTCCCTGAAGAGCTGGTGGCACTTGAGTTCTGTCCTTGCACACAGCCATTTATTAATACGACATCAGGAGGTGATGTGAGGAGGACAGGGGGGCTGGTGCTGGGGCAGTGGGGATAAGTGGCTCTGAAGGAGGTGTGGTGTGTTTGCAGAGGTGAACAGCACAACTGGGGGCTTCTCCGGCATGGCTGCATCATTGCTGCCCATCCTTGACCAGGAAGGCTCAGACTTCTGGAAGTGCTCCCAGCTCTAGCCAGCACCTTATGTAAGTGTCCTGTGGCCTCAGGACCTTCTCTAGTCACTTCTGCACAGCTTCAATCTCCCTAAGTGTCCAGGAACTCAGCAAGCTTATGAAATGGTCCTACAGGATTCACTTCATGCCCCTGATCTCTATGACTCTAACCCAAGCTGACCCTTAATCATTTGGAGTTTTGAAGATATTTTCATTAGTGAATATTTGTTAGGATTAGTTTTGGCTGCTTGTGACAGAAGACCCAAAATAATAATGGCTTAAAGAAAATAGGACTTTATTTCTATCTTGTGTAGGAGTCCAGAGCTGCTGTGGCAGCTCTGTAGTATCAACGACTTTGCCTTCTTTTATGATGTCACTCTGCCAATATGGCTGCACATGCTTCAGCCATCACATCTTCATTCCATCCAGCAAGAAGAAAGAAGGGCATGCCCTTTCTCATGAAGGACATTTCTTGACTATTGCACCCAATACTTCTGCTCACATCCTGTTCTCCAGAGTGTGTAGTTACATGGCCACAGCTAGGTAGTTACATGGCCACAAGAAAGGCTAGGAAATGTAGTCTTTATATCAAGTGGCCTGATTATCAGCTGAAAATGGATAATTCTAGGACTCAAGACAAAGGAAAGATCAAATATTAGGATAGACAACTGGCCATGCCTCACCAAGGTCTTAAGGTCAAGTAGTGTTTGAATTAGAACCAGATTTTCAGATTGTTGCTTCCAAGCCACTTTATATACCACAGGAGGTTTGAGGTTATGCTGGATCTCTTAGGCATTCCTCCGAGAGGAGCCAGAGCTGGCCATTATACTTTTATTCAATTAATTATGATTTAATAATTTAATTAGTTAGGGCTGATGTGGAATGCAGATTTAAGGAGAGAGTTGCTGGCAGTAATCAAAGCTTTAAGGCAGAAGGCAAGACTCGTAGATTGATAGCATTTCCCCTGATGCCGTCTTCAGCTTGCTGGAGCTGTTTGTTCATATGTTTGGAGCCAGGCAAAGAGATTAACTATAACCACGGGAAGAAGAGAAAAATGGACCAAGTCTTAGCACCAGAAGGGATAGTTGTTTTGAGTCAGCATTGGGTGCTTTCTGGAGCATGATAGAACCTGTGAATCTTAAGGAGTGTCTGGGTCCTGAGATCCTTATTTTGTAAAATGAAAGCCCAGATCTAGAAGTACCTGGGATGTCAGTCTTCATGGGGGTTTCAAAGAAGCAGTTTGAGGAGTGGCATCCATATTATTTGCACATTGATAGTTAAATAGATTTCCTCAGATAGTATACGACTGAATGGGCCATTCTGTGTTTTTTCTAGAATGTTCTGCGTTGTTCTTAGAAAATACCTAGGATAATTTCTGTATAGCCCATAAATGGATGTTAACACCTCACTTCCCCCCACCCCTTTTTTTGCCTAATAGCAAACACAAAGTTTTCTCTTTAGAAGAGAATGGCCAAGAGAGGTGGGAAAATAAGAGTAAATTTCTTCAACCTAATCATTCCAAACAATTGGAACAAAGCAATCCTCACACAGGTAATAAGGAGCTCCCCTGAAAA
Organism: Balaenoptera musculus; assembly: GCF_009873245.2. Classification (NCBI taxonomy): domain Eukaryota; kingdom Metazoa; phylum Chordata; class Mammalia; order Artiodactyla; family Balaenopteridae; genus Balaenoptera; species Balaenoptera musculus. The sequence continues at coordinate 30,305,392 of NC_045790.1, read as the reverse complement.
GTGGAATCTAGAGCAGAACAGAAGGTGTGGGTAGACCTGGCCATGCCTTGCAGGGGGAGGCTGTGAATATCGTTACATCCTGAAACCAAAGTAGACAAATCACACGTCTTTTACAGATGCTTCCCATGGCTTGATGGTTTGCTTTTACAGACTACTCAGGGTGTCTGCTTTAGTGTAATCCTCTTTCATATCAGTGTCCAGTGTATTCCAAACTTCAGTGGATTTTGATGGGCTCATTCTTCACAGACATACACATTGAAAATACGTTTGAATTTGTGCTAAAGGCAGGCTGAGCAGATGTTTTCTTTTTTTTTTTTTTTAATGTATATATATATATATATATATATATATATATCTTTTTTTTTTAATTTTATTTATTTATTTATGGCTGTGTTGGGTCTTCGTTTCTGTGCGAGGGCTTTCTCTAGTTGCGGCAAGCGGGGACCACTCTTCATCGCGTTGCGCGGGCCTTTCACTATCGCGGCCTCTCTTGTTGCGGAGCACAGGCTCCAGACGCGCAGGCTCAGCAATTGTGGCTCACGGGCCTAGTTGCTCCGCGGCATGTGGGATCTTCCCAGACCAGGGCTCGAGCCCGTGTCACCTGCATTGGCAGGCAGATTCTCAACCACTGCGCCACCAGGGAAGCCCCAGATGTTTTCTTATACTGAATGCATTGCTGCTTTCCTGTACTAATAACTGTAAGAATTTTAAAAAAGCATAATGAACTCATTTGCTCCTGCATTTTCCCCATGTTATGTAGGTCATGTCTTTTCAGGCAGCATGATGTTTGCTTAGAGGAAAGGTTTTATCTAGTCAAATGTGTGTCTGTTCTCCGAGGGAGAGAAGCCAGGACTTGGGCATCTGACAAGCCATGGTTGCATCTCGGCCTCACCCTTCACTAGCTGCCCATCCGTGGCAAATGACCCTGTTTCCCTGGATCTCAGTTTTCATTTTCCTATGATAGAGATGGCCGTGCCTCCTCACAGGAGGATGGAATGAGCTCTAGAGGATGTGACAGGTCCAGCCCAGTGCCCAGTTCCCTGCAGCTGCTCAGTGAATGGGCATTTTCTTTCTTTGTCTTGATTTTCTGGACCTTTGCCTTCTTTGGAAAAAAAACCTGCCAGTCAGTGTTTAGGGGAAGAAATAATAATCTGGTTTGTCACTAAAATTTATCTGAGAATCTGCTATGGGACTCAGGGTCCCTGGGGCAAATCCAAGAAGCTCTTGCTCTACATCAGTAGCTCTTGAAGTGTGGTCCTCAGCCCCACAGTATCATTGCCTGGGAAATCATCAGAAATGCAGATTCTCAGGCCCCACCCCAGACTTGTCAGTTGGGAACTCTGGGAGTAGAGCCCAGCAATCTGCGTTTTAACCAGACTTCTGGGTGATTTGAATGTATACTAACATTTGAGAACCACTCCTCTCTACATCTGGGTTCTCGGACCTTGCTGGAGAATTCTGAGGTGCATTTTTATTTTTTTATTTATTTATTAGATAAATTTATTATTTATGTATGTATTTATTTATTTATTTATTTATTTATTTATTTATTTATTTATTTTTGGCTGCATTGGGTCTTTGTTGCTGCACACAGGCTTTCTCTAGTTGTGGCGAGCGGGGGCTACTCTTCGTTGCAGTGCACGGGCTTCTCATTGCAGTGGCTTCTCTTGTTGCAGACCACAGGCTCTAGGCACGCGGGCTTCAGTAGTTGTGGCGTGCGGGCTTCAGTAGTTGTGGCTCGCGGGCTCTAGAGCGCAGGCTCAGTAGCTGTGGAGCACGGGTTTAGTTGCTCCGTGGCATGTGGGATCTTCCCGGACCATGGCTCGAACCCGTGTCCCCTGAATTGGCAGGCAGATTCTTAACCACTGCGCCACCAGGGAAGCACCACCCCCCACCCCTGGCCCCAAGGTGCATTTTTAAATACCTGCGCCAGGGCCCTGATCCCAGAGATTGTGATGCTGGCAGTCTGGGGTGGAACCCAGACATGGGGATTTTTTAAAGGCTCCCAGGTGATTCCATTGTGTGCCAGGATTAAAAAATTTCTGCTCTAAAGAGTTTCCGTCTCATCTTCTCTCTTTCTCCTTCCCTCTTCCCCTCCCCACCTCCTCCTCTTCTCTCCTCCTTCATCTACTCTTTGAGGTGGGATGCTGGAATTAGGGAGAGAATTGTCTTGTAACATGAGCTCAGAGGGGCTCACGGGGAGTGGGTGAGATGCTACCCACAGACCACTGAAAATTTCCATTGCCTTTGCCTCATTCCTACAGCCCTCTGCTATCTTTTGATGGAAGTCTTCTGATTTTAAATGTACCACATGCTCGTGTAGAAAGTTTGAAAAAACCTGGGAAACTTTGAAGGAGAAAATAGAAATACCCCATAATCCTATTCCTCCAAGGATCCCATTAAATGTTAACATTTTGCTGTATTAGCCTCCAGTCTTGCACTTATATGTCATGTTTAATATGAAATTAGGATTGTATGTACAGTTGCATATCTTGCTTTTTTACCTAACATTATATTATGATAATTTTGTATGATATTCTTTGAATTCCGTTTCAAAGCCAGCATCAAATTGCACTTTGTGGATTTGTTGTAATTGGCTCAGCCGTTTCACTCTGGTTAATTCCATTCTTTTTTTTCCAGGGTAAGTTCAAATATCCTTGTAAATAAGTCCTTGTTTTTCTTATTATTTCCTTAGGATAGATTCCTAGAAGTAGACTCACTGAGCCAAAAGTTAAATTTTAAAAGTTCTTGTTACCTAATGCTAAATTTGTTTCCCAAAGGGCTGTGCCATTTTCACTCCTACTCTCTGAAAGTGTTCTGTTTGCTTGTACTTTTACTAACATTTGTCATTATCTTAACAAACAAAACAAACAAAACTTGTGATTTTACTGAGGCAGGTGGTCGTGTTCTTGCTCTCTAGCAGCTCTCTGTGGACATGGTCACAGATTTCTAAACACGTGTCTTATCTTCCTTTCATTCATCTTTTGGATCATGTTTATCTTTTAATGTCTGACAGCACTAGTTTGGGAATTTTCATCTTATCTTGGGATTTGAGACCATCTGGACTTTCCAACTCTGCTCTCTTATAGCTCTATCCTCACTGTATCTGGGCTTCAACTTCACTGCCTTTGTACCTTTGAACCCATTCATGCCATGCACACCAGCTTACCGGGAAGACGCTTAAGACAGTACCCTCAAGAGACCCTTAATAAATGCTCTGAGATATGACAGCAAAGGACATACATCGGATTACAGTCAAAGTTAAATTACTGTAGATCATCAACCAAGGTGTAAGTCATCTAATGCAGAAGGACACTGCATCTGCACCCAACACACACACACACACACCCTCAAGTGCATTTCTGTAGTGCATCATGTAGGGAAGTCTTTTAAGGACCATCAACTGAAAGAATCAGAGAATTCATTTTCTTGGCCTTCCTTGACAAATGATATTTGCTTGAAGCACCAAATAACTTATAATTGTAGACTTTCCTTTTAAACTGAATGTGCCTTGCTTCAGTGAAGGAAGAGATCGAGAACATTTCCACTATCCACACTTAACATCGTGCAGCCATCCCAACTTGTAACAATGGCTAAGACCATGTAGATAAAACCAAGATAACTTGCCTTTAGGTTTGGGAACTCCTAGGAAAATCTCTGTGCTAGAAGGGTGCTGGTGAAGTCGTAAATCATCATTGCTCTAATTCATGAAGCTTCCGGCACCTTCACATCCTAGATGCTCTACTTTTGGAAATGTAGACATCTACCTGCCAGGTTGAATTCAAGCTTAGAGCATCTGTGGTCTGGGAAGAATAACAGTTAAAGGCCCAGCTGTTGGTGAGTTTCAAGAACTTGGCATTATTTGAGAGGTGGGGACGTTCAGGAGGGACAAGGGCAGGAAGGATTGAACTCTTCTATTCCAGGGTCAAGGCCACAGGTTTACACATTCTCTTCTATTTGTTTGCAAAGGGATTCCTCTTTTTCAGTTTAGGGAAATCAGATAACTGATGCTGCAGAAACAGACTGATGGCCTTACTTTTATCCCAAAGGCTCCTGGATGTGTTCTGTCCTATCCATCCACCCATCCATACATCTACCTACCCATCCATTCAGCCAGCCAGCCAGCCATCCACCCATCTACCCACCCATCCATCCATCTACCCACCTACCCATCCATCCATCCACCTATGTACCCATTCAGCCAGCCAGCTACCCAGCCAGCCAGCCAGCCACTCAGCCAGCCAGTCAGCCAGCCACCCATCTATCCATCCACCCACCACCCATCTACCCACTCACCCATCCACCCACTCATCCACCCATACATCCATCCACCCATCTATCTTTCCAATGCAAATTTATCAAACACCTACTACTAGAAAGCAGCCACTGTGGTCCATGGTTTTCTGAAGCACTGCAATACTGTACAACACGAGTGTGTGCTATGTATCCAGAGGCCTAGGGGTGGCCTGGTGTGGACTCAATGGCATATGCAGATTTTTTTTCACTTAAACTGGACATTATGACAAAAAAATAGAAAATTAGCCAATAATAAGGCCTAATCTATTCAAAGACAGTAGTTACAGCATGTAAATAGTGATTGAAGGGGCAGGCGGAGAACAGCTTTAACTGTGGGTAAGAGAACCTCCAGGTTATAGATAGAACTGCCCAGTCTGCTCCTTCTTCCAGACAATTCCTTTTAGTTCCTAATTTAAAAAATAAATAAGTAAGAAGGTCTATGGTTATGTTTAGATCATTTTACAGGTGTGGTAGGCTTGGATAATGGCCCACAATGATGTCCTCTTCCTAATCCCTGGAACCTGGTAAAGGGACTTTGCAGAGATGGCAGTAGGAAACTAACATGGGGAGTGGGGTGTTCCAATGCAGAAGCAATCTCAAATATTTTGTCCTCATGAGTATACTTTACTTTTTTATACTACATATCCTCGTTTTGGGTTTGAAAGGTACAATCTCCATAGCAGATTACACAGGAATGAATTCTATCCTCCATCCCTTTATCTTTGGAGGAATTTTTTGCTCCAAAGTTTAGTTTATTGGATATTATTAGCACTTACTGTATACAAGGCTAACATAAGAGTAACTACACAGGTTGGTACGTGCTCTAGCTTTGCATGACTTTACCACCTGCTCTAAGACTCCCTTCGTCTCAGCCCTCCATGGTGTCCCAGTAGTGATCTGATTGCCCCATAAAGGTAGCACATGGATGGCTCTGCCAGGTAGGACTGCGAAGTTAAACTTCTGAAGAGGATTTTGGAAGTTTTAGGGAGAAGTAGTACTCAGAGTATGGTTCCAACAGTGCGTGAGGACAGGTAATATGAACACATCATCATTATTTCAGTGTGTGGCCTTTATACAACTTGGTGTTGACTCTACTGTAAAATGGAGATGACATAGACCTCTGTGGGATGCTATCCCCACTCCCCCTACTACAAAGTCAGCGAAGAGGTAGAACTACCATATGACCCAGCAATCCCACTACTGGGCATATACCCTGAGAAGACCATAATTCAAAAAGATACATGCACCCCAATGTTCATTGCAGTGCTATTTACAATAGCCAGGACATGGAAACAACCTAAATGTCCATCAACAGAGGAATTGATAAAGAAGATGTGGTACATATATACAATGGAATATTACTCAGCCATAAAAAGGAATGGAAATTGGGTCATTTGTAGAGACGTGGATGGACCTAGAGACTGTCATACAGAGTGAAGTAAGTCAGAAAGAGAAAAACAAATATTGTATATTAATGCATATATATGGAATCTGAAAAAATTGGTATAGACAAGAAATAGAGACATCGATGTAGAGAACAAATGTATGGATACCAAGAGGGAAAGGGAGGGGTGGGATGAATTGGGAGATTGGGATTGACATATAAACACTATTGATACTATGTATAAAATAGATAACTAACGAGAACCTGCTGTATAGCACAGGGAACTCTACTCAGTGCTCTGTGGTGACCTAAATGGGAAGAAAATCCAAAACAGAGGGGATATATGTATTCATATAGCTGACTCACTTTGCTGTACAGTAGAAACTAACACAACATTGTAAAGCAACTATACTCCAATAAAAATTTTTTTTAAAAAAAGCAAAGTCAGCAGAGAGGGACTGCGTGCCCCAGTCAGAGGTTACCTCTCTGAGTGATCTCTCTACCCGCTCAGTCTCCTTGGCCACTTTTAGACTCATCATCTAAAACCACGATGCAGGCTGTTTCTCTCAGCTGTTCAGACCGGCCTCCAAAAACATAGCTTCCTTGCACACCAACTGTAATCCTTAAATTGCATAGTTTTTGTGCCCTTGTTTTCATTTTTCCTTTTGAGGGGAGGAGCGGGGAATGGCAGTGAGTGGTGGGAGATACCTTAATCCATCATTAAAGCTCTTCTGTCCGTAGGCAGATAGACTCAGCTTTGCCAGAGCACAAATCGTGATGACTGAAACAAGCTGTGACTTTTTTAAAAACTTAGCTAATTTTACTTAAACAATATTCTGCAATCAAAATGGATTTTAAATTGTGTAGTTATCATTATCAATAATAAATAAAGCTGATTCAAGGTCCTGTGCTTTCAGAGGTGTTTAAGCCCATTTCCGTTTTGAGATCCACATGTTATTTATGGCTAGGTCGGGGTGGAAATTAGAAGTTGATTCTTCTCCCTAACTACCCCAATTCCCTCTTGGCCATGTGGACGGTAAGCTGTTGTGGGTCAAAAGCAATGTGCTCACATGACCAGCCTACAAAACAGAGCCAGCCTTAAAACCTACCTGACTGAACCAGTTTGGAAACTTGGAGAAACTTCCCCGGGGGTAGAGGGTCATGGCCAGGGAACAAACCAGCAATACATCTTATGCCCTTCACCTGGAGTAGATCATGTGCCCGGAGGTCATATGTATTTTTCAACATTTCTTCCATCTCATTTTCTTTAATTTGAAACTCTGGGCTTAATGTAATAAGAAAATTTAACTGAAATTTTGAACAAGGCCTCACATATAGAGTTCAGTATTCTACAAAAAAATAACTAAACTTTTCAAAAGAAAACTAATTTCGAAGGCCTTCAAAGCTATACACTTAAAACAATCAACTTTATGTTTTCAACGAAGATAGATTTTGTGTTCTGCTGGAATATGGCCCCTTACCAGCTATGTCCTTCTCCTCTGATTCCCTTCTTAATGAGCTGGAGTATCTAGCGAGATCTGAATGAAGTGTACATAAAGTAAAACTGAAAGAATTGCTACAATCTTGGCAGCTTTTCTGATTGTACCAAATAATTTAAAGCAAAGTGAAGTTGGAGGTATATATTAGTCAGCTCAGGCAGCCATAACAAAATTCCATAGACTGGATGGCTTAAACAACAGAAATGTATTTTCTCATAGTTCTGGAGGCTGGAGGTCCAAAAATAGGGTACAGCATGGTTGGATTCTGGTGAGAACTTTCTTCCTGGCTTGCAGATGGCTGCCTTCTCGCTGTGTCTCTTCTTACAAGGGCACTAATCCCATCATGAGGGCCCCACCCTCATGACCTCATCTAAACCTACTTCTCTCCCAAAGGTTCCAAATTCTACCTCCAAATACCAACATACTGGAAGTTAGGTCTTCAACATATGAATTGGGGGGGGACACAAACATTCAGCCCTTAATGAGGTAAAATGAGTTAAAAGGCTGGACTTGTCATGTGAAAAACAGTAGAGGAACAACAGTCATTAGAGTCTCCGGGACTGTAGCCTTCTGGGGCCCAGTAATGGTTGACATTCAGTGACAGTCTTCACTGCTCTTCAGTGTAACGGAAGGATGAGTCCTTAAAAATGTGGTCAGGAGTGGCTGGCAAGTTTGTTGAGACTGACATTCTACTTTAGTTGCTTCTCCCTAAACGGGGAGAAAGAGTCCTAGAGATGTAATTCTCAGCCAGGCAAGAGAAAAATAACATTTCATTGTTACAGATTCCCCCCTTTTGTGATATTTTAGGAGAAAAAACTCCCACCAAACTGTGCTTGACACACAGACAGTGCTCAAGAAGTGTTCACTGAGTGAGCGAATGAGTGAATGTATGCATGCAAGTAACAATCACCTGGAATTCAGGCAGAGACCCCAGTTTTTCTCAGCATATTTAAACTTGCCATCTGGCAGGAACGCTAAGCACACTGTATGTAAATGCCTACGGCAGATTTAGTGAGTCCTGTGTGATAGGCTTGTTAATTCTTATGACTTTCCCAAGCAAGGGGAAATAATAGATGTCAATACTATGATCTCTCACAAGTGAGGAAGAAATGAATCAGCCCTGTGTTTGAGAAATATGGTGCATAGAGAGGGCAGATGTCAGTGAACATGAAAATCCGGGCTTGCAGGCTTCCCTTTCACCCCTCCCCTGCCATCCTGTCAGCAGCATTAACCTCCCTGTGGATGATGTAATCATTACCCTGCCTCCTACTTCCTTGACCCCGTCGTTTCCAGTATCCTTTTCCTCTGCTTCATGGTGTCACCAGAGACTCTACCAATATCTCCATTTCCAAGCAGCCCTTCTCACAGCACCTCCCCCACTGGCCTGCCCACCCCTTACACCATAGATACTCTTTGGCCTCCTTGGAAACTTGCAGTCATCCACCACTTTTCCATATCCATCACCGCTCTTCTCTACTTTAGTCCTTGGGTAGGAGAAGGGGGTAACTGAAATAAATAAGATCATATCCAAAATCAATTTACCAAATAGGGTAAAACTTTTAAATTTAGCTGAATCATAATCTCTGTGTTTCTCGCTGAGGTGGATGTATTTTTGTAGCCTCATGTAGTATGCTGCTTAGAAATCTTGACGTTTGCCTTTTTGGAGCCATAAGATTGTCTACACCAAACAGTGGTTCATGGTGGCAAGAATTTGCTAGAGAAGGCTGTACAGAGTCTTAGTAAATGCCTTCAAATGCATAAAAGTTGGTTAAAGCACGCAGGTTGTCCAGTTGACTCCTGTACTCTAAACAGCAGTGTACGCTTACAAAGAAAACTATCTTAAGGCACATAAATGAAGAATTGAAAACGTATTCACATAATTTTAAGAAGAATATCCAAAATACCTCGTCTGGGTTTTCAAGAGAATGTTGGTCTTTATTATTCTTTTAATAAGGTAAGCAGTAATATCTTTATCTTCCAATGGTTAATGTGTTAAATTAGCAATGGTTCACCTCCCAGGGACTTCACAAGTATCCTTTCCGCCTCTCTTCTGTAAATAAAATAATCACGCTGTGTCCCAGTTTTATATTATGGCTATAAAATTAGCCTGAAGCGGTGCTGTGTGACACAATAGCCACCAGCCACTTGTAGCCATAGAGCCCTTGGAGTGTGGCAGTCCCAACTGAGGTGCGCTGTGGGTGTCAAGCACCTTTCTTGGGTGTTTACCCCCAAGAAAGGGTAAAATAAGTCATAATAATTTTTAATTCTTGATCACGTGTTGAAATTATAACGTTTTGATATGTTGAGATAAATAAAATATATTATTAAAGTTAATTTTACCTGTTTCTTTTTACTTAATGTAGCTACTCAAAAATTTTAAATTGCACATGGGGTTTGCATTTGTGGCTTGCATTATATTTCTGTTGGGCAGCTCTGTCTTAAATAAGTCATGTTTTAATTTATAAATGTTTATTGCTTAAAACTTAATTTTATATTTATGTCCTAATTAGGAAGATTACATATTTATTTATAACTATGTAAATATATAAATCTTATATAAATATATAAGATTACATATTTGTAATTCACTTACTATAGGAAAAAACTATTAGATACATTTCTGGACAAATTAATTGACACTGGGACTTAAATAGATTAATGTAAATTGAATTGACCTTAATATAGTTAAATTGCAAGCTTTTAAAGCTTTTCTTATGTGAAATTTTATTCTAAGTATGTTTGCTTAAGAGAGGTTAGAATTCTGGAACTAGTGCAAAGTTCAGTTCCGTTTGCTTTGCCCTGAACCACAAATATTAACTCTTCTGAACCAGTTATATAGTGACATGACACCCAGAATTTTTAAAGTTAATTCAACGTCCTAAAAGTCATCTTCTTCAGTTTGTTTACATATGTCTTTATCATATCCCGTGGACCTAACAATGAAAAACATCTAACATTTTCTTTAATTGGGTTAGTGAATCAAAAATTAACAAGAGAAGCTTGGAATGCCAAGGCCCAAGGCTAAACAAATTAATTCATCCACCCATTCAGCAAACATTTGCTGAGAGGAAGAGGGAGATGAGGTGTCCTAGCAGGGTTGGAACTCCTCTTCTCCCTCACCATGTAAGGTTCAGGGATTTGTAGACAGACCCAAAGACATAGATTCAAAAGCACACGGTATGTTCTAGTAGCTACAGGTTGCCGAGTTCAGCGCTGTCGGGTTTATAGGGACAGAGTTACAGCTAGCTCCCAGGCATGAAGCTTTCCTCCGTGTTCCCTGTCTTCATGGCAGGTAGATGATAATATTTCACATTTATGTTATTAATAATGGAAGAAAAAACAAGGCCAGATCTTTCTCTACTCCCTTTCTATATTTAATTTTTTAATGCTTTGTTTACCTACATAGAGCATGTCTGTGCATTAGAAAATGTTAATCTTATTTTTCTTGTGCATGATAAATGTTGGTCTTGAATGATCAAAGTCACAATTGTTAGCTTGAGAAATTTAAGGCTTCTTTGAACATAGGTAAACTCGAGTTAGAAACAGCCTCAAACAGCCTCAGTTAGAGTCTTTCCTCCATGGCTGTCCAAGAAATGGACCTATAATTGTCCCAGGGTGAGGTTGCCCCACAGAATTTGACCATCCAGTCACTCCTGAGGCCATGAGGCCAGAAAGATGTCAGAATGATTTTAGTCAAGGACCCAAGGTGTGAAAATTGGCCACTTTTGTTCTCATGCTTTCTGTCTCTTCACCCTGAATATTTCAGTATTTCCTAAGTCCAAGTGATTGGCACCTTCCCCACATGCCAAGGTGTTCTGAAGCCATCAGCCTTCATGGGCTCAGCAGCCCACGCTCAAGACAGCGTCTCCAGAACAGGGTGAAAAAGAAACTGCATAAATTTTTCCTTCTCTTATTTCTCTAGTAAGACAGTGTAAGAGCCTTGACATGTGTCTAAGAGATGCAGATGGTTTTAAGCAACCATATACAATAATAGCACAGGTTTTTCCCACTACCTGAAAGTAGAGCATTCCTATGAAGCCTCTCCTAAGCTGAAATAGCATAAAGTGAAGAGTATCCCCCACTTTCCAAAGGTTCATTTTATACCACTTTGCTTTTATGAGAAACCTACATTAGTACTTGTTTTTGCTAACTGCAAGAAATCCAAAGAGTAACAGAAATGTGGTTTTTTTTCATAAAAGTAAAAATCCTCTTTTCTCTTTAATGCTCTCATCATGCAGCTTGTAAGTGGCAAGGCCAGGATTTGAAACCAGGCCCTCTCTTTCCAAAGTTTGAGAGACGTGATGTCATGCAGATTTATCTGTCTAGATATTTATTTTAAGTTTTCATTTTGGAAGACTTGAATGGGCTGTTTCTAAATCCTGCTTAAAAGAATTCTTTCTTTCCTTTATCATCCCCTATTAGAGACTGACCTGAACTTATTAGGGATCTTTGGACATAGACACAGGGGTTTTATTCCCAGCTGTGATATCACTTAAATATTTCCAATTATTAACATTGTATTTGTGTGATAGTATGGAATGTATAAAACACAGTCACGTCTTTTTACTTCTTTTTAGTCTTACAACAGTCCTATAAGCTAAGCATCTTTAATCTCAGTTGTGTGTGTGTGTTTTTTACTTTTTAATTTCTCAAATGACCATGCTAAGGCTCAGGAAAGGTACTAAAGTATCAGCGTTCCCACTGTTGCTAGATGGGAGAATGGGGTCAGCTGTCTCCTGGCTGAGCTCTCTTCCCTCCCCACAATGCATTTCCACTCAGGTTGTTAATACTCTCTGTCATTTTGGAGAGTTAATCTCAAGGTGCAGATGCATAAAATGTATTTCCAAATAGAGTCTAGAGAAGTTGATGGAAATATGGATTTGATTTTGAGTTTCAGTCTGGGAAGATCATTAATATAACAGAGATTCAGAAAATGCATGAAGAAAAAATAGTGTCATAGGATTTCAGGTATACTCAATAATATGTTTTCTTTTAGTTAAGTGAGGAGTATAGCAAGCCAGAGTCTTGATTTCTGCAACCCCTAGAAACAGAGCATCTTAAGGTTGGAAGGAGCTTAAGAGACCATCGTCCATCCTCCCACTCATTCCTGGCTGATGGCCTGATTCCTCTTGACAATTTTTCAGATAGTGACAGTTCTCATGCCCAGAAGCAAAACCTCCCTATTGTCCTTGTCCTCCCCCGACTGCCACCTACACTGCCAGCGTCTTTCCTACCAAGTGCAAGTGCCCAGCATGAGGCCCAGGCTCGTGCTGAGAGCAGGAGCAGTGCACCCCTTCAGCACACTGGGACCAAGTGCACGGTATGGGCAGTGAGGTTACACTGTGCTTGTGTCATGTGTGGTCAGATAGAACCATCATCTGTTTTCTATAAGAACTGCTGTCCCATGAGGTTGATTTCCTTGAACTTAACTTTAGGGATATCTATTTCTCTTATGAATTTTATTATTCAGCCTGTTGGGATAATTTAGATTCTAGGTTCTGTCAGTAAATACAGCCATTACTTTTAGACTAGTTATTTTAAAATGTGGTAAGTATGCTTTCATCTGATACACTGAAAAATGTCTAGAACAGTGCTAAACTCGAGAGTCTTATGGCCTGCCAAAATCCGCCACATGGTGATTCACCATTTCAGCTACAAAAATGTCATGAAAAATTATGTCACAGGCCCTGCTGAAATCAAAACATTTTCTTGTCTGTAGCATTTCCCATTTCTGCTTGTCTTATAACCCAGTTGGGACAGGGGGAAAGTTCTTGCTGATTATACTATTGATCACTTGCTGTTTTCAATTCATCTGAACAACAACTGATCCTCAGTTTTTGCTGGGTACTAATAACAAGCTAATTGATCTTAGATAGGGATCCAGTGGGTCCTCTTTTGAACATCAGTTCAGCATCACTCCTTAACATTTGTCCAAGATTACCAGCAATTGAGATTGCTTCTGCCACACTGAGGTTTAACTTTCCCAGACCTGTAGATTGGAATTTCTTTTATTTGTCAAGCCAGACAATCTTTACCATGTCTTTTCTAAACTCAAGCTTCGGTTCCACTTTACCAGTGTTTTCCCAGTCTTCCCTAAGGGAAGACCACTGGCCTCATACATGAAAAAAATGAAAGCTTAAGAGAATTAATTTTGTTTCCTACATGTCTATTACACCGTCGACTCTGACCAGCCGTTTTTAGCCCTTTTCTATCCATCATCTGTTAAGTTTTTGAGGGTTTCTTTTTTCCAATCTTAGTTCATTCAGGGTTCCTGTTGTGTACATATGAGAGCATGAGCCTAACCTCCTCATTTTCCCTTCTTTAGAAATCTGACCTCATGGAGTTTGCAAATTACATTGGCCTTTCAAGGGCCAGTTACAAATTGCTTAATGACTATGAGCAACTCTTATTTAAAAAATCTTTAGGTTGTGCTTCAATTAGGGGATTTACCCAGTTACCTAAATTTATAGCCTAAGGCAACTGCTTGGGAAAAGCACTTGGCCCTAAGGAGACCTTAGCCCCAAGGAGACTAGGGGAAATCCGAGAAGTGTCAATAGCCCTATGAGAACCCTAATATACCTTTGCTTTTTAAATGAATGTACAAGATCAAATGCACTGATTGCCCCTTTGACAGCTTCTAAGTCAGGTGGGCAGCTCCCAGGGGGGCCAGTTGGGACCTAGCACAAGGCTGGAGCCCAGTAAATTTTGGAGAAAAGTAAATGCACATGGACTGCCTAGGGCCAGGAAGTTCCTAAAGCTAATGATGAGACATCTTGTGTGATATTTTAAAATACTGGAACAACTGTTTTTCCATGTCTAGAAGGTCAGTGGAAACAATTTAAACAGTTAAGTAGTCAGCATATAAATTTAGGATGACCTGTAAGGTGATTGAGTCAACATGTATTAATTCCAAAATTGTACTGAATGCACCATGTTGGTCTCTTGGTACTCAGTAGTGGTGTTAATTTTCAGGAGGAATCCTATATACAAATGTGATATAAACAATATTTTAAAAGTTAATATATCTATTTAGATCACTATGAAGGGGATTAAAATTCAGACTCTATAATAGACGATTCTTCTAGTGTTACTTCTTTGTGGTTCTAAATGTCATAACTAGTGGTGTATCTCTCATGGATGCCTAACAGGTCACAGAGTAGCTAGAAGAATGGGTTCTACTTTTGTGCCATTCACTTGCCTGTTAAGTGGAAAGTTAGTCCCAAATCGTGTATATTGGACTTCTACAGCCACTGTCACCATGAAGCCACCTAGCCACACTTGAGTCCAGCTGCCCTCCCTTCTCAAGTTGCTCTAGAACCCCCAGAAGTCAGCCCCTAGACCGTAAGGCCTAAACAAGTGGCCTGGAGTGTTGCACGTAACCTCTGGTGTGCCTGCCTAGGGCATCATGAGTGTGTTTATTCCCGTTAGATTGTCCGCTGCTCCAGGCCTATAGCCGTGTTTCCTTTGGGCCTCATTACCTGCCCGGAAGTTGTGGATCTTTAAAGCAAGTAGCCTGGCCCAGGTGTTTCTATGAAACTGCAGATAAGTACAGGCTCTTGATCCAGGTGACAAGACAGTGTAGACCTTCCGGGGAGGTGTTCCGGCAGCCTCACTCAGCTCTGTGGAGTCCAAGGCCATCAGTGGGGCGGGGGTGGGGTCACAGAGACCCTCAGTGCTCCGCACTGCAGATGAGGAAGCGGGAGAAGGGTTTCTCACCTGCACCTCTTCAGGGGCTGTTCCAGAAGTTTCCAGCAGACAAAGCTTCTGAAGCCCCTGCGCACGATCACTCTGAGTCACCCTGAATGCAGGTTCCACATTTGCTTAGGAAGCGACATGTCACGAAAAGGCCTTGGGGTTTGAAGCCCCTGCTTCGGGAAGAATCACTTTGATACCTCATACACGTGAAATATTTTTCATTTTCTTTAATGTTTGACCTGATAAGGGACACCTGCTCCTCAGAAGCCTCCCTTCCCGGGAGAAAAAACGTCATCCGTGTGTTCGGGCTCTGGGCTGGGCTGTTTACAGCCCTCCCGGCCTCCAGCGATAAGCTTCATGTTTGCTCTGGTCGGGGCGCAGGGGTGAGGTCAGCCCACGTGGCAGGCTTCCAGGGAGTTCTGCTTCCATTGAGGGAATACTCAGCCTTCCCGGGAGCTCTGGTTTCTCTTTAACTTATCATCTTTCAGTTTTATCTGCGTGGCTCTCTCTTCAGGTAACTCCAGCAGTGAATTTCCCTGCCAGCCTCTCCTTGCCTGGCCTGAAGTGACCCCCTCGGTCCTCTACCTGTTTTCTCCTCTCCCCAGACTTCCTCCGGGAGGTGAGTCCCCTCCTGATTCAGAGCCAAGGTGACAGGTCCATAGACATCATGGGAAAGGGCTTGGCCAAGAGCGCTGTGAAAGGACTCCTCCCAGCTAGGCTGACGGCCAGACAACAATTGGCTGCCTCATTGAGACCTGGGCCCGCGACTTCTGCTGCCCCAGAGAAGGCAAACCCTCAAGAAGCCACTGCCTCAGCTGTATTCAGTGTCCAGAGCCAGACAGGCCCGTGAGCAGCGTCTCCAAAGAGCATCGGTCTATGGCTGCACTAAAAGCCATGTAACGCCAAGCGTATTTGAACTTCTTTCAAGTCACTCAAGTCCAAACTCTTCACTAATATAGACCCGACTTCCTGGAATAAGATAGAGCTGATTCTTCCCATGACAAAGTGTGACAGAGGGTCCCAAACCTGCTCATGAAAACACACAGGCAAAAAGTATTTCTACCTAAACTGAGAGGGAAGACATGAAAATAGTCAAACATCTTTGTTCAGCACCTCGAATGCTCCAGAACTAGGCAGAGTACATATGGGAGGGCGGGGGTCATCCCACAGTTCCTATAGGTTACATTTAGTCTATGCAACTCAATACAGTATTTGCACAATTACAACCCATACCCATCAGATTGCAGAACTGGCCCTTTCTCGTTCCCTTGAGCTCGTTCCCTCATCTTGAACCTTAGCACCTCGCATGAATCTACCTTTCTCTCTGGCTGAGGCATAAGGAACTTCAGCTCAGCTCCTTGTTTGTCTTCTCTCTCCCCGTGAAGTTATATGAACCCCCTGCTCGCTTTTTCAGTTTTTTTCCCCTGAGAATGGCTTGCTGAGTTGAGAACAGATCGTACTTTATGGCCCAGTTACCTTTAGCCCAATAGCTAGAAGGGGATTACATGACAAAGTCAGGATGATCAAATAATGGGATTGGCCCGGGGGTAGCTTGCTGAGGTTGGAGTGATCAAACAAGGGACGGACCCCTCTGAGTCTTGATGGGACATCCAGAGGACCCCCTGCAGCTCCAGCTGTCTGGGGCAGGAAGCCCCAATCGCCAGTCCCCTGATGTGGTCACCATTCATTAAATGGGCGAGCTGACCGTGGAGTGACACCCTGTCTTTTTTTTTTTTTTTTTTTTTTTTTTTTTTTTTGGCTGTGTTGGGTCTTCGTTTCCGTGCAAGGGCTTTCTCTAGTTGCGGCAAGCGGGGGCCACTCTTCATCGTGGTGCGCAGGCCTCTCACTATCATGGCCTCTCGTTGCGGAGCACAGGCTCCAGACGCGCAGGCTCAGTAGTTGTGGCTCACGGGCCCAGTTGCTCCGCGGCATGTGGGATCTTCCCAGACCAGGGCTCAAACCCGTGTCCCCTGCATTGGCAGGCAGATTCTCAACCACTGCGCCACCAGGGAAGCCCGACACCCTGTCTTTGTAAAGGCATTTGACTCTCCATAAAACTGGATCCACGAGCAATCCTGGTTCCGATGTGGGGCTTACTATTCAGAGAAAACATTTGGAGTATTGTTGTTTGTTTTGTCTGGTCCATTGGAGCATTGTTTAGATTGTATCAAATGACACTTTTCCAATACTTGTTTTCTTCTTTCCTTTCCCTTTTGGCTTTAAAAACAAAAACAAACAGCTCTCAAACACCATGTCCGTGCTCTGTGCCCGGCCCTGAGTTCAGTACCAGGAGTGGTGCTGAGCAGAGTGGATAAAGCTCCCCTCAGCCCTCAGCTAGAGCAGGACACCCACCTGCTCTGCACACCTCCATCACATAGCACGCGCAGCTCTGTCATAGAGAAATATATAAAGTCTTGTTAATCCCTGTGGGTTGTAAGTTCCTTAAGTCACAGACCGGATCTGAATCAGGCAAGATGATTAGGCATGAGTAATGCAAACCAAAGGAACTGCACCCAGAACAAGATGTTTTTTCTAGGCTCCTGCAAATCAAGTGCTGGGGGAGGCCATTCAGGACTCACTTTAAGGGCTCCACAGGATCCAGGCTCCTTCCCACCACCACACTCCTCTCAGGGGTGGTGCTCATGGTCCAAGGGGGCAGCAAGGGCTCCACACATCACCTGTAAATCATCCAGCAAGTATCACTGCACTCTGCCCTGGAGCTCCCACTCTCCACACCTACTCAGCCTGTTCTCAGTTGCCACGGAAAATACCCAACCCAACTGGCAGTCTGAAAGAAAAGGAAAACACCACATTCCCTGCTCGTCTCCAGTGGTACTGGGCTTCTGTTAGGACTGAGGCCATCATGCGTTTGCCTGTCTCCTGTGAGCAGCCCAGACCAGCAGCCAGAAGGAGGCCGGGGAGCCCCAGGCCCGAGGCGGCAGGTGGCCTCCTCTCCCAGGCCTGACTCGGATGGTCCCCACCCTTCTAATAGGCCAGAGCCCCAAAAGGGTCTGGACCCCCATGGACACCTCCATCAAGCTCTGCACTTAGCTCCACCCAGGCCTGTGACTGACATCGTGCCTTAGGAAACACCTCAAAATGTAGCTCTTGGTTGAAAAGGAAAAGGAAACGGTGCATCCAGAGTCAGTCCCAGCTCTTTTTTTTTTAACCTTTTTATTTTATATTGGAGTGTAGCCAATTAACAGTGTTGTGATAGTTTCAGGTGCACAGCAAAGGGACCCAGCCATACATACACATGTATCCATTCTCCCCCAAACTCCTCTCCCATCCAGGCTGCCACAAAACATTGAGCAGAGTTCCCTGTACTATACAGTAGGTCCTTGTTGGTCATCCATTTTAAATATAGCAGTGTGTACCTGTCAATCCCAAACTCCCTAAATATCCCTTCCCCCACTCTTCCCCCCAGTAACCATAAGTTCCTTCTCTAAGTCTAGTCCCAGCTCTTAAGAAGCTGACCATTAATTGGGAGAGAGGAACAAAGCAAACTCCGATAAGAAAACTGGACTTCACAACAACAACAACAAAAAAAAGTGGTGAAAACACCCTCCAACCTGCTGAAGCCCTGAATGCTGTGCCCCCTCTGCTGGGTCCTTCACACAGAGGGCTGCTGTGACTCTGTTGACCCAGTTTTCCCTAAAAGTGCTTAGCCATGAAACTCTTTCTCCAAGTAGCCTCTTTTTTAAAAAAATTGTATTGAAGTATAGTTGATTTACAATATTGTGTTAATTTCTGCTGCACAGCAAAGTGACTCAGTTATACATATATACATTCTTTTTCATGTTCTTTTCTATTATGGTTTATCCCAGGATACTTAATATAGTGTCCTGTGCCATACAGTAGGACCTTATTGTTTATCCATCCTATATGTAATAGTTTGCATCTGCTAATCCCAAATATGAGCTCCAGAGAACCCACTTTGGGAAATGCTCTTCCAGGTGGATCTCAGACCTTCCCCCTCCAAAGAGGTATCCTGGGGACAAGTGGAGTGAACAAAGATATCCAATGCTCTCTTTCTGATCTTCCTTATTTCTGAGTCTTCACCTGCTCTGGTTTGCTAATTTCTTAATTATAATGAGGCTGCTCTAGCCACCCGATACTCTGTGTATTTGGTTTCTCTGACCCACTGGCAGCACCACACTTGGGTGGGAAGTGAGACCCTTGCCTGCCCTTGCCATGGGTCCTGGGTCTTGCCCTGTTCTCCTGGACTTCTCTGTGTCCTGTCTTCTGGGAGGATGCTCTCCCCAAGGGAGTGGCCTCTGGTCCGAGCTCCTCTGCCCAGTGTGTGGCTCCCAGCATACCCTTCGGCAGCACTTACGTTCTGCATCTCACTCCTGACTCGCATGTGTTGTCCCGGTTCCTGGGGTGACGTGCTGCTGTTTATCGCCTTGGCAAACTCTGCTTCTCCCTGTTGGTGCCCTGGCAACCTGCTCTGTTTTCTCACTGGTGGGGGAACTGTTGTTCTCCAGATCATGTGCTATTTTAACTGACCCGTGGCAGCAGTTCAAAATAATTTTGGAGGGTTTTTTTAAAAAATAATAATAATAGTGATAAATCACCAGTTTTGTTTTTTTGTAAAAAGTGGTTTCCCTTGCTGTCACGTGTAGCTAGCTTCTCAAAAGGCAGAAAGAGAGCAGTTTCCAAGTGTGGGCTGCACCATGGAAACATTCCAAGGGAATTTAACTTGGTGCTGAAGTACCAGGTTCCCATACTGGGTTAGCCATCATCATCTTCTGAAATCTGCGCAGCCGGTGGGTTAGGATGGAAGGGGAGGTTTCCACTGAACGAGGACAACGTGCTTCCTCTTCACCAGAGACCCCTACAGGTGATGTCACTAGGGGTAGGCCCTGGACGTTCAGAGCAGTCAGGATGGAGATTAGCAGTCACGTGTTTACTGGGTCCTGCTGGAGAGTTTGGTTCTTGTGTGTTTCCCAGAGTGGGGACCTGCTTCACCAGAGAGACTGGGAAAGGTACGTTGGAGATGAGCACAGCTCAGGCAGAAATCTGCTAAAGCATTTCAGTGAGATCTTTGGGTTTTGCTGTCATCGGTTTGGGGTTCTGGCACAGAGGTCCCTCGTAAATGATGCAGCATTTTTCTTGAAAGAGGGTCAATTGCTGCCAAGATGAGAAGCAAAGAACCTGAAAAGTGAGCCCACACGTGCTGATGTAACAAGGGGGCTGTTTGTGGGAGGCCCTACCCCACCCCAGGGGGACCTGCGTTCAGAAAGGTCTGGACACTCTCACTCCTTTCCCAGGCTCTCCCTTTAGGCTCGTCAGCAACACTGGTCACCTTCTGGCGCCTCACCTTCTGTACTGAATCCTTTCTTCATGTAGCCTCTGGGGTCATCTGTTAAAAAAAAAAAAAATAGTGGCTGTTCCACTTATCCATTGCTGTGGAACAAACACCCCAAAACTTGATAGCTTGAAACAACAATTTTTTATGAGCTCCTGCTTCTGTGGGTTGTGTGAGTGTTCTTGCTTGG
This sequence comes from Balaenoptera musculus, assembly GCF_009873245.2. Classification (NCBI taxonomy): domain Eukaryota; kingdom Metazoa; phylum Chordata; class Mammalia; order Artiodactyla; family Balaenopteridae; genus Balaenoptera; species Balaenoptera musculus. Next base: position 30,285,017 of record NC_045790.1, on the reverse strand, counting down.
GGTCTGTCACATGGTAACACTAAGATGTTGGCTGGGGCTTGAGCCATCTGGAGACTCACCTGGCTGGCCTTTTTCTTTTGAATTTTTGAATTTTATTTTATTTATTTTTTTTATACAGCAGGTTCTTCTTAGTTATCGATTTTATACATATTAGTACACGTGTCAAACCCAATCTCCCAATTCATCCCACAATCCACCACCCACCGCCCCACTTTCCCCCCTTGGTGTCCATACATTTGTTCTCTACATCTGTGTCTCAATTTCTGCCCTGCAAACCAGTTCATCTGTACCATTTTTCTAGGTTCCACATATATTCATTAATATACAATATTTGTTTTTCTCTTTCTGACTTACTTCACTCTGTATGACAGTCTCTAGATCCATCCACGTCTCTACAAATGCCCCAATTTTGTTCCTTTTTATGGCTGAGTAATATTCCATTGTATATATGTACCACATCTTCTTTATCCATTCTTCTGTCGATGGGCATTTAGGTTGCTTCCATGACCTGGCTATTGTAAATAGTGCTGCAGTGAACATTGGGGTGCATGTGTCTTTTTGAATTATGGTTTTCTCTGGGTATATGCCCAGTAGTGGGATTGCTAGGTCATATGGTAATTGTATTTTTAGTTTTTAAGGAACCTCCATACTGTTCTCCATAGTGGCTGTATCAATTTATATTCCCACCAACAGTGCAAGAGGGTTCCCTTTTCTCCACACCCTCTCCAGTGTTTGTTGTTTGCAGATTTTCTGATGATTCCCATTCTAACTGGTGTGAGGTGATACCTCATTGTAGTTTTGATTTGCATTTCTCTAATAATTAGTGATGTTGAGCAGCTTTTGATGTGCTTCTTGGCCATCTGTATGTCTTCTTTGCAGAAATGTCTATTTAGGTCTTCTGCCCATTTTTGGATTCGTTTTTTTTTGTTTTTTTAATATTGAGCTGCATGAGCTGTTTATATATTTTGGAGATTAATCCTTTGTCCGTTGATTCACTTGCAAATATTTTCTCCCATTCTGAGGGTTGTCTTTTCACCTTGTTTGTGGTTTCCTTTGCTGTGCAAAAGCTTTGAAGTTTCATTAGGTCCCATTTGTTTATTTTTGTTTTTATTTCCATTACTCTAGGAGGTGGATCAAAAGAGATCTTGTTGTAATTTATGTCAAAGAGTGTTATTCCTATGTTTTCCTCTAAGAGTTTTATAGTGTCCAGTCTACATTTAGGTCTCTAATCCATTTTGAGTTTATTTTCATGTACGGTGTTAGGGAGTGTTCTAATTTCATTCTTTTACATGTAGCTGTCCAGTTTTCGAAGCACCACATATTGAAAAGACTGTCTTTTCTCCATTGTATATTCTTGCCTCCTTTATCGAAGATAAGGTGACCATATGTGCATGGGTAATCTCTGGGCTTTCTATCCTGACCCACTGATGTATATTTTTCTGTCAGTACCATACTGTCTTGATTACTGTAGCTTTGTAGTATAGTCTGAAATCCGGGAGCCTGATTCCTCCAGCTCCGTTTTTCTCTCTCAAGATTACTTTGGCTATTCGGGGTCTTTTGTGTTTCCATACAAATCATGAAATTTTTTGTCCCAGTTCTCTGAAAAATGCTATTGGTAGTTTGATAAGGATTGCATTGAATCTGTAGATTGCTTTGGGTAGTAGAGTCATTTTCACAATGTTGATTCTTCCAATCCAAGAACATGGTATATCTCTCCATCTGTTTATATCATCTTTAATTTCTTTAATCAGTGTCTTATAGTTTTCTGCATACAGGTCTTTTGTCTCCTTAGGTAGGTTTATTCCTAGGTATTTTATTCTTTTTGTTGCAATGGTAAATGGGAGTGTTTCCTTAGTTTCTCTTTCAGATTATCCATCATAAGTGTATAGGAATGCAAGAGATTTCTGTGCTTTAATTTTGTATCCTGCTACTTTACCAAATTCATAGATTAGCTCTAGTAGTTTTCTGGTAGTGTCTTTAGGATTCTCTGTGTATAGTATCATGTCATATGCAAACAGTGACAGCGTTACTTCTTCTTTTCCGATTTGGATTCCTTTTATTTCTTTTTCTTCTCTGATTCCTGTGGCTAAAATTTCCAAAACTATGTTGAATAATAGTGGTAAGAGTGGACCACCTTGTCTTGTTCCTGATCTTAGGGTGAATGGATTCAGTTTTTCACCATTGAGAATGGTTTTGGCTGTGGGTTTGTCATATATGGCCTTTATTATGTTGAGGTAAGTTTCCTCTATGCCTACTTTCTGGAGGGTTTTTATCATAAATGGGTGTTGAATTTTGTCAAAAGCTTTTTCTGCATCTATTGAGATGATCATATGGTCTTTCTCCTTCAATTTGTTAATATGGTGTATCACATTGATTGATTTGCATATATTGAAGAATCCTTGCATTCCTGGTAAAAACCCCACTTGATCATGGTGTATGATCCTTTTAATGTGCTGTTGGATTCTGTTTGCTAGTATTTTGTTGAGGATTTTTGCATCTATGTTCATCAGAGATATTGTCCTGTAGTTTTCTTTCTTTGTGACATCTTTGTATGGTTTTGGTATCACGGTGATGGTGGCCTCGTAGAATGAGTTTGGGAGTGTTCCTCTCTCTGCTATATTTTTGAAGAGTTTGAGAAGGATGGGTGTTAACTCTTCTCTAAATGCTTGATAGAATTCACGGGTGAAGCCATCTGATCCTGGACTTTTGTTTGTTGGAAGATATTTCATCACAGTTTCAATTTCATTACTTGTGACTGGTCTGCTCATATTTTCTGTTTCTTCCTGGTCAGTCTTGGAAGGTTATACCTTTCTAAGAATGTGTGCATTTCTTCCAGGTTGTCCATTTTATTGGCATAGAGTTGCTTGTAGTAGTCTCTTAGGATGCTTTGTATTTCAGTGGTGTCTGTTGTAACTTCTCCTTTTCATTTATTATTTTATTAATTTGAGTCCTCTCCCTCCTTTTCTTGATGAGTCTGGCTAATGGTTTATCAATTTTTTTTATCTTCTCAAAGAACCAGCTTTTAGTTTTATTGATCTTTGCTATTGTTTTCTTTGTTTCTATTTCACTTATTTCTGCTCTGATCTATATGATTTATTTCCTTCTACTAACTTTGGGTTTTGTTTGTTCTTCTTTCTCTAGTTCCTTTAGGTGTAAGGTTAGATTGTTTATATGAGATTTTTCTTGTTTCTTGAGGTAGGCTTGTATTGCTATAAACTTCCTTCTTAGAACTGCTTTTGCTGCATACCATAGGTTTTGGGTCATCGTGTTTTCATTGTAATTGGTCTCTAGGTAATTTTTGATTTCGTCTTTGATTTCTTCAATGATCTCTTGGTTACTTAGTAACGTATTTTTTAGCCTCCATGTGTTTGTGTTTTTTACGTTTTTTTCCCTGTAATTGATTTCTAATCTCATAGCGTTGTGATCAGAAAAGATGCTTGATATGATTTCAATTTTCTTAAATTTACTGAGGCTTGATTTGTGACCCAAGATGTGATCTATCCTGGAGAATGTTCCATGTGCACTTGAGAAGGAAGTGTAATCTGCTGTTTTTGGATGGAATGTCCTATTAATATCAATTAAATCTAGCTGGTCCATTGTGTCACTTAAAACTTGTGTTTCCTCATTAATTTTCTGTTTGGATGATCTGTCCATTGGTGTTAAGTGAGGTGTTAAAGTCCCCCAGTATTACTGTGTTATTGTCGGTTTCCTGTTTTATAGCTGTTAGCAGTTGCCTTATGTATTGAGGTGCTCCTATGTTGGGTGCATATATATTTGTAATTGTTATATCTTCTTCTTGTATTGATCCCTTAATCATTATGTAGGGTCCTTCCTTGTCTCTTGTAACACTCTGTATTTTAAAGTGTATTTTATCTGATATGAGTATTGCTATTCCAGCTTTCTTTTGATTTCCATTTGCATGGAATATCTTTTTCCATCTCCTCACTCTCAGTCTGTATGTGTCCCTAGGTCTGAAGTGGGTCTCTTGTAGACAGCATATATATGGGTCTTGTTTTTGTATCCATTCAGCAAGCCTGTGTCTTTTGGTTGGAGGATGTAATCCATTCACGTTTAAGGTAATTATTGATATGTATGTTCCTATTACCATTTTCTTAATTGTTTTGGGTTTGTTTTTGTAGGTCCTTTTCTTCTCTTGTGTTTCCCACTTAGGGAAGTTCCTTTAGCATTTGTTGTAGAGCTGGTTTGGTGGTGCTGAATTCTCTTAGCTTTTGCTTGTCTGTAAAACTTTTGATTTCTCCGCTGAATCTGAATGAGATCCTTGCCTGGTAGAGTAATCTTGGTTGTAGGTTCTTCCCTTTCATCACTTTTAAGTATATCATGCCACTCCCTTCTGTCTTTTAGAGTTTCTGCTGAGAAATCAGCTGTTAACCTTATGGGAGTTCCCTTGTATGTTTTTTGTCATTTTTCCCTTGCTGCTTTCAATAATTTTTCTTTGTGTTTAATTTTTGCAAATTTGATTACTATGTGCCTCGGCGTGTTTCTCCTTGGGTTTATCTTGCCTGGGACTCTCTGCGCTTCCTGGACTTGGGTGGCTATTTCCTTTCCCATGTTAGGGAAGTTTTCGACTATATCTCTTCAAATATTTTCTTTGGTCTGTTCTCTCTCTCTTCTCCTTCTGGGACTCCTATAATGTGAATGTTGTTGCGTTTAATGTTGTCCCAGAGGTCTCTTAGTCTGTCTTCATTTCTTTTCATTCTTTTTTCTTTATTCTGTTCTGTGGCAGTGAATTCCACCATTCTGTCTTCCAGGTCACTTATCCGTTCTTCTGCCTCAGTTATTCTGCTACTGATTGCTTCTAGTGTATTTTTCATTTCAGTTATTGTATTGTTCATCTCTGTTTGTTTGTTCTTTAATTCTTCTAGGTGTTTGTTCTTTAATTCTTCTAGATCTTTGTTAAACATTTCTCTCATCTTCTCGATCTTTGCCTCCGTTGTTTTTCCGAGGTCCTGGATCATCTTCCCTATCATTATTCTGAATTCTTTTTCTGGACAGTTGCCCATCTCCACTTCATTTAGTTGTTTTTCTGGGGTTTTGTCTTGTTCCTTCATCTGGTACTCAGCCCTCTGCCTTTTTGTGTTGTCTATCTCTCTGTGAATGTGTTTTTTTTTTTTTTCCCACAGGCTGCAGGATTGTAGTTCTTCTTGCTTCTGATGTCCGTCCTCTGGTGGATGAGTCTATCTAAGAGGCTTGTGCAAGTTTCCTGATGGGAGGGACTGGTGGTGGGTAGAGCTGGTTGTTTCTCTTGTGGGCAGAGCTCAGTAAAACTTTAATCCACTTGTCTGTTGATGGGTGGGGCTGGGTTCCATCCCTGTTGGTTGTTTGGCCTGAGGCGACCCAACACTGTAGCCTACCTGGCTCTTTGGTGGGGCTAATGGCGGACTCTGGGAGGACTCATGCCAAGGAGTACTTCCCAGAACTTCTGCTCCCTGTGTCCTTGTCCCCATGGTGAGCCACAGCCACCCCTCGCCTCTACAGGTGACCCTCCAACACTAGCAGGTAGATCTGGTTCAGTCTCCTATGGGGTTACTGCTCCTTCCCCTAGGTCCCGATGCGCACACTACTTTGTGTGTGCCCTCCAAGTGTGGAGTTTCTGTTTCCCCCAGTCCTGTCGAAGTCCTACAATCAAATCCCGCTAGCCTTCAAAGTCTGATTCTCTAGGAATTCCTCCTCCCGTTGCTGGACCCCCAAGTTGGGAAGCCTGACGTGGGGCTCAGAACCTTCACTCCAGTGGGTGGACTTCCATGGTATAAGTGTTCTCCAGTTGGTGAGTCACCCACCCAGCAGTTATGGGATTTGATTTTATTGTGATTGCACCCCTCTTAGCATCTCATTGTGGCTTCTCCTTTGTCTTTGTATGTGGGGTATCTTTTTTGGTGAGTTCCAGTATCTTTCTGTCGATGATTGTTCAGCAGTTAGTTGTGATTCTGGTGCTCTTGCCAGAGGGAGTGAGTGCACGTCCTTCTACTCCGCCATCTTAAACCAATCTCCTGGCTGGTCTTTTAAAGCTACTGTCAGCTCAGCTGGAGCTATTGATGGGAGCACATCCACATGGCCTCTCCAAAGAGCTTGGGCTTCTCCCAGCATGGTGGCTGCATTCCCAGAGGGAGCTCCCAAGAATGTGCATGCTGAGCAACCCAGGCAGAAACCCCAGAATCACCTCTGCCACATTCTAGTGGTCAAGCAACGCTCAGATTCCAGGGGACCAGGATGATGGGAGAGGCAGGGCCACACTGCGGAAGAGCATGTGAGATGGAAGATATGGCTGAGGCCATCTTTACAAAATTCAATCTGCTTCCCATCACCTACCCACAGGCTAAAACTTCAGCATACAAACAAAGCCACAAGGTCCTCTAGGAACCAAGGGGGGAAAAATCAAATAGGTCCCATCCAAAATGAAGATAGCTTTGTTGAGTCCTAATGGGGAAAAAAAATGTAGAAACTTAACACTCAGATTTCAAAGATGTTGGAAAGAAAAATACCAAGACGAAATTAGGTGCTGCTTTTCAGCCTCTGAAATACTACCATCTTGGCTTCTTTGAGAAATCTGAAGCTGAGACAGCATGCTAATTTTCATTCTTTACATGTGCTTGATGTGCTGCACTCACATGCGTGGCCTCATTTCATGTTGCCATTGCCCTTGCACAGATGTGGAAACTGAGGCTCAGTGAGGTCCCTGCTTTCCCATGTTGTTGGCAGAGTTGGGGCTGGCATTGCTGCACTCTGGGCAGGGCCATGTTTGTGGGGATCCCTCATACCTCCCCCATCACTTCCTCCTCCCTCAGAAATATTATGCAGGCTCTTTCATGCCTCCTTGCCTCGGGTCACGCTCTTCCTGCTCTTGGAAGCCGTCCCTCCGACACACACTTTCTTCCTCTCCTGGCTGGAGCCCAGCCTTCAGGACACAACCTGGGCCTCCTGAACTCACCCTCTCCCCTGGAGTGGCCCCGAGTGGCTATGTCCTGTTTGTGGCCCTTTCCACATTACAGTGTTACATGCTTCTCCCTCCCTTATTCTATAAACCCTTTGGGGTTTGTATCCCCTGCCATAAATGTGAATTATTATCAAATGTTAACTCATCCTTGAAAAATCTTTTCTGTCACCTCACCTCTTATATAAGACCTGTAATTTCAGTATTCTAGCAGGATTTGAGTCAATGCCACTCTCAGAACGCAGCTCTTCAAGAAAAATAGATGACCCATAAACCGGCACTAAAATATTGCCACGGGCTTGATATATGAATTCAAAAGTAAAAATTATTTTCTGTTAATTAAAAACCTTTTCGCAAATCTTGGGGGGAGGGGAGAGATGGAACTGATCAGCTGTTTGATTTAATCCAAATCTGTTTCCAGCATTAATGTGGGGAAGTCACAATCATAAATAGTTACCAAAAATAATTTTAACTGTCATATGCACTGGGTAGATACATATTTAAAATCAAAGAATAAATTACACCCTGTTTTAGTCACTCTTTTTGGATCTGCACCCACCTTCCTTGGTGGGAGCTTGTTCAAATGTAGTGTCTGGATCAAGGTCGATGATGAAAATGTCAGGCCCTAGGGTAGGCACCAACCCATAAGGTAGAAAAAATTGTCACTCTGTCACTCCAGCCAGTTTGCTCTTCATTCTAAATGCAGCATTTTCTCTGACGTTGTGTGTCCATCCAGTCTTTCCCCAAGTGAGAGCAAAACTGCCACAGAGAAATGAATTTCAAAACAAAACCTGGGGACTTACCTGGTGGTGCAGTGGTTAAGAATCCGCCTGCCAGTGCAGGGGACACAGGTTCAATCCCTGGTCTGGGAAGATCCCACATGCCGCGGAGCAACTAAGCGCTACAACTACTGAGCCTGCGCTCTAGGGCCCATGTGCCACAACTATGGAGCCCACGTGCTGCAACTACTGAAGCCCATACGCCTAGAGCCTGTGCGCCACAAAAAGAGAAGCCACCGCACAAAGAAGCCTGCGCACCGCAACGAAGGGTAGCACCCACTCGCACACAGCAAACAAAGACCCAATCCAGCCAAAATAAAATAAGGTAAAATAAAATAAAATCCTGACTGGATTAAACAAAGTTCAACAGGCTTATTTATTTATGTATGTATGTATGTATTATTTTTGGCTACATGGGGTCTTAGTTGTGGCACGCAGGATCTTCATTGTGGCATGCAGGATCTTCTGTTGCAGCACATGGGCTCTTTGTTGCAGCGCACGGGCTTCTCTCTAGTTGTGGCGTGCGGGTTTTCTCTCTCTAGTTGAGGTGCACTGGCTCAGTTGCCCTGCAGCATGTTGGATCTTAGTTCCCTGACCAGGGATCGAACCTGTGTCCCCTGCATTGGAAGGCTTTACCACTGGACCACTAGGGAAGTCCCACAACAAGTTTATTTTTAATGCGCAGTGAAATATACACAAATTCTTCACCAACTGTGTGTGATCCTTGTGTGCTGACCTTGAGAATGAACCTTCTGTGTTTCTTTCTCATTGTTAGTATCATGCTTCCTAAGCACACATACAAACAGGGTTCTCTTTTTATTGGAGAGCCCCTCTGAGCATGTTAAAGCCATGGTTTCAGTTAATTAAAACACTGTCTGAGTTTTCAGTGGGGAGGAGGAGGCTGCATTGCCCAAACTTACTTAACCACAAGGCCCCTCTCTTTGCCTTGCCCTCACAAAACTCTTCCCTGAATGATGCTCCAGTCCTGTCTGTGACTTCACAGGAGTGGCTTGTATTTCAGACAAAATGGACACAAGCCCAGCACAGCAACTGTGCTCAGTGAATAGAGCTTTGGAGGCAAATGCACTTGCGTTTGAATTCATTTCTCAATTATGCAACTTACTTCCTGAATGATTTGGGGCGATTTTTAAAAATCTCTCTGAGGCTTGGTTTTCTCATTGACAGAAGAGACAGTGATAATGTGAATCCCATAGTTGTGGTTATTAATAAGATAATATATGTAAAACGCCTTGCATAGCATCCTGGATACAGTTCACTGAGTGACTAAAAGGGTACTGTTTAAATTAGATATATTGGTAAATTAGACCAAAAAATCAGACTGGAAATTAGATTAGGTTGTTTTATATGAAGCTTTGCTCCTTTTAGCTAAAGTTTTTCTCTCTTTTTTTTTTGTTTTTTTGAGTTTATTTTTGTGTATGGTGTTAGGGAGTGTTCTAATTTCATTCTTTTACATGTAGCTGTCCAGCTTACCCAGCACCACTTATTGAAGAGACTGTCTTTTCTTCATTGTATATCCTTGCTCCTTTGTCATAGGTTAGTTGACCATAGGTGCGTGGGTTTTCTCTGGGCATTCTCTCCTGTTCCATTATTCTATATTTCTGTTTTTGTGCCAGTACCATATTGTCTTGATTACTGTAGCTTTGTAGTATAATCTGAAGTCAGGGAGTCTGATTCCTCCAGCTCCGTTTTTTCCCCTCAAGGCTGCTTTGGCTATTTGGGGTATTTTGTGTCTCCATACAAATTTTAAGATTTTTTGTTCTAGTTCTGTAAAAAATGCCATTGGTAATTTGATAGGGATTGCATTGAATCTGTAGATGGCTTTGGGTAGTATAGTCATTTTCACAATATTGATTCTTCCAATCCAAGAACATGGTATATCTCTCCATCTGTGGTATCATCTTTAATTTCTTTCATCACTGTCTTATAGTTTTCTGCATACGGGTCTTTTGTCTCCCTAGGTAGGTTTATTCCTAGGTATTTTATTCTTTTTGTTGCAATGGTAAATGGGAGTATTTCCTTAATTTCACTTTCAGATTTTTCATCATTAGTGTATAGGAATGCAAGATATTTCTGTGCATTAATTTTGTATCCTGCAACTTTACCAAATTCATTGATTAGCTCTAGTAGTTTTCTGGTGGCATCTCTAGGATTCTCTATGTAGAGTATCATGTCATCTGCAAACAGTGACAGTTTTACTTCTTCTTTTCCAATTTGTATTCCTTTTATTTCTTTTTCTTCCCTGACTGCCATGGCTAGGACTTCCAAAACTATGTTGAATAATAGTGGTGAGAGTGGACATCCTTGTCTCGTTCCTGATCTTAGAGGAAATGCTTTCAGTTTTTCACCATTGAGAATGATGTTTGCTGTGGGTTTGTCGTATATGGCCTTTATTATGTTGAAGTAGGTTCCTGCTGTGCACACTTTCTGGAGAGTTTTTATCATAAATGGGTGTTGAATTTTGTCAAAAGCTTTTTCTGCATCTATTGAGAAGATCATATGGTTTTTATTATTCAATCTGTTAATATGGTGTATCACATTGATTGATTTGCATATATTGAAGAATCCTTGCATCCCTGGGATAAATCCCACTTGATCTTGGTGTATGATCCTTTTAATGTGTTGTTGGATTCTGTTTGCTAGTATTTTGTTGAGGATTTTTGCATCTATATTCATCAGTGATATTGGTCTGTAGTTTTCTTTTTTTGTACTATCTTTGTCTGGTTTTGGTATCAGGGTGATGGTGGCCTCATAGAATGAGTTTGGGAGTTTTCCTTCCTCTGCAAATTTTTGGAAGAATTTGAGAAGGATGGGTGTTAGCTCTTCTCTAAATGTTTGATAGAATTCACCTGTGAAGCCATCTGGTCCTGGACTTTTGTGTGTTGGAAGATTTTTTATCACAGTTTCAGTTTCATTACTTGTGATTGATCTGCTCATATTTTCTATTTCTTCCTGGTTCAGTCTTGGAAGGTTATACCTTTCTAAGAATTTGTCCATTTCTTCCAGGTTGTCCATTTTATTGCATTGAGTTGCTTGTAGTAGTCTCTTAGGATGCTTTGTAATTCTGCGGTGTCTGTTGTAACTTCTCCTTTTTCATTTCTAATTTTATTGATTTGAGTCCTTTCCCTCGTTTTCTTGATTTGTCTAGCTAGTGGTTTATCAATTTTGTTTATCTTCTCAAAGAACCAGCTTTTAGTTTTATTGATCTTTGCTATTGTTTTCTTTGTTTCTATTTCATTTATTTCTGCTCTGATCTTTATGATTTCTTTCCTTCTGCTAACTTTGGGTTTTGTTTGTTCTTCTTTCTCTAGTTCCTTTAGGTGTAATGTTAGATTGTTTATTTGCAATGTTTGCTGTTTATTGAGGTAGGATTGTATTGCTATCACCTTTCCTCTTAGAACTGCTTTTGCTGCATCCCATAGGTTTTGGATCTTCGTGTTTTCATTGTCATTTGTCTCTAGGCATTTTTTGATTTCCTCTTTGATTTCTTCAGTGATCTCTTGGTTATTTAATAACGTATTGTTTAGCCTCCATGTGTTTGTGTTTTTACATTCTTTTCCCTGTGATTGATTTCTAATCTCATAGCATTGTGGTCAGAAAAGATGCTTGATATGATTTCAATTTTCTTAAATTTACTGAGGCTTGATTTGTGACCCAAGATGTGATCTATCCTGGAGAATGTTCCATGTGCACTTGAGAAGGAAGTGTAATCTGCTGTTTTTGGATGGAATGTCCTATTAATATCAATTAAATCTAGCTGGTCCATTGTGTCACTTAAAACTTGTGTTTCCTCATTAATTTTCTGTTTGGATGATCTGTCCATTGGTGTTAAGTGAGGTGTTAAAGTCCCCCAGTATTACTATGTTACTGTCGATTTCCTGTTTTATAGCTGTTAGCAGTTGCCTTATGTATTGAGGTGTTCCTATGTTGGGTGCATATATATTTTTAATTGTTATATCTTCTTCTTGAATTGATCCCTTGATCATTATGTAGTGTCCTTCCTTGTCTCTTGTAACATTCTGTATTTTAAAGTGTATTTTATCTGATACGAGTATTGCTACTCCAGCTTTCTTTTGATTTCCATTTGCATGGAATATCTTTTTCCATCCCCTCACTCTCAGTCTGTATGTGTCCCTAGGTCTGAAGTGGGTCTCTTGTAGACAGCATATATATGGGTCTTGTTTTTGTATCCATTCAGCAAGCTTGTATCTTTTGGTTGGAGCATGTTATCCATTCACGTTTAAGGTAATTATTGATATGTATGTTCCTATTACCATTTTCTTAATTGTTTGGGGTTTGTTTTTGTAGGTCCTTTTCTTCTCTTGTGTTTCCCACTTAGGGAAGTTCCTTTAGCATTTGTTGTAGAGCTGGTTTGATGGTGCTGAATTCTCTTAGCTTTTGCTTGTCTGTAAAGCTTTTGATTTCTCCGTTGAATCTGAATGAGATCCTTGCCAGGTAGAGTAATCTTGGTTATAGGTTCTTCCCTTTCATCACTTTTAAGTATATCATGGCACTCCCTTCTGTCTTTTAGAGTTTCTGCTGAGAAATCAGCTGTTAACCTTATGGGAGTTCCCTTGTATGTTTTTTGCCATTTTTCCCTTGCTGCTTTCAGTAATTTTTCTTTGTGTTTAATTTTTGCAAATTTGATTACTATGTGCCTCGGCGTGTTTCTCCTTGGGTTTATCTTGCCTGGGACTCTCTGCACTTCCTGGACTTGGGTGGCTATTTCCTTTCCCATGTTAGGGAAGTTTTCGACTATAATCTCTTCAAATATTTTCTCAGGTCCTTTCTCTCTCTCTTCTCCTTCTGGGACCCCTATAATGCAAATGTTGTTGCATTTAATGTTGTCCCAGAGGTCTCTTAGGCTGTCTTCATTTCTTTTCATTCTTTTTTCTTTAGTCTGTCCTGCGGCACTGAATTCCACCATTCTGTCCTCCAGGTCACTTATCCGTTCTTCTGCCTCAGTTATTCTGCTACTGATTGCTTCTAGTGTATTTTTCATTTCAGTTATTGTATTGTTCATCTCTGTTTGTTCTTTAATTCTTCTAGATCTTTGTTAAACATTTCTTTCATCTTCTCGATCTTTGCCTCCCTTCTTTTTCTGAGGTCCTGGATCATCTTCACTATCATTTTTCTGAATTCTTTTTCTGGAAGATTACCTATCTCCATTTCATTTAGTTGTTTTTCTGGGGTTTTATCTTCTTCCTTCATCTGGTACATAGCCCTCTGCCTTTTCACCTTGTCTATCTTTCTGTGAATGTGGGTTTTTTTCCACAGGCTGCAGGATTGTAGTTCTTATTGCTTCTCCTGTCTGCCCTCTAAGTTTTTCTCTTTTTAATAAAATTTGTGATTATGTTTAAAACACATTTTTTTAGTAGGTAAGTCTTTAATGCAGGGATGGGTCTCCTTCTTTTTATACTCATCTGGCCAATAGAGGTTAATAAATGCTTATTGCATTGAATTGAAAGTTTTCATTTTAAAATGAGTGTGGCTGTCTGTACCTAGTGCAGCAAACTGTCAGTTATTAGATGATGAAAGGTTAGTAGAGTTTTTTAAAATGACACGCAGTTAATTCTCATTGTGGTATGTTCTATTAATTCACCACAAACACTGAATAAGAGATACTGAACCATTGGTTCTGGAGGACATACAAGGTTAGGTACCGGTGAGCCTCTGGTCACATTTTCACCAACAGATCAATGCATAACCTTGTTTGATGTGTGTTTCTGTTTAAAGGCACCTTATTTAATATATATTGTTGATTCACTAACATTGAACTCACAGCCAACACTGCTTATCTAGCACACGTTTTCTCTGTAAGGTGCACCATAGCCTCCGTGCTTAACAAACACTGGACAGCACTTCAATGCCATGCTTAGGGGCCATTTTAAATAGCGAAATCACAAACAAAAAACACAAAATGCAATCTTAAAAAAACCCCAAAACAAAAGAAAAAACAAAACAAAACAAAAACCATGGCACTAAACAGACTGTAAAATGGACACTGTTTACAGTGTGAGAGCTGAAAAAGGAAGGCAGAGTGTGGCCTTGACCGAGCTCAGCTGGGAACATGCCCATCTGACTAGTCAAATCCACAAATGACCACAAAAGTACTGCGAGTATTGATTTTTTAGGTTAAAAATAAATTTTAGGGAGTAAGTGAATTCACAAATATGGATCCCACAAAAAATGAGGATAGCCTGTACTCTGTTTCGTCAAGTTTAAATGATAGTATACAGTGAGTTTTTGTTTTCTAGTGAGGAAGGTACATTCCCTACCCATGGAACCGGCACCGCAGCCTGTGTGGGCATCATTCACTGAGGAGCCTCGTGTGTTTGTCACGGGAGGGGGGCTGGAGCAACAAGCAGTCCCCCAAGTGGGCAGCAATGGTGGCCTGGCTTCTCTGTGTGTGCTTACTCTCCTCCTGCCCGGAGCTCACCCTGCAAGCTGGATCAGGATGTTGCTCTGGGAGCCCACAATTTAAAAGCCCTTCCCACAAAAATCCCAAGCAAATTGTCTTTTCAAAGGGGGGTGGGTGTTGGAGAAGAGGACCTTCCCCCAATGTGGCCAAATCCAGGGTGGAATGTGGGCGTGAGGGAGATGGGGGCCAGGCGCCCAGGCAGGGAAGGATGGCAGCAGTAGTTAACCAAGACCCCAACTGGAATTAGGCCTCGCAAAGCAAATCACTGTGTTAGAGAAGAATGTCTTCTCCGAGGAGTCTGTCCTCAGCCTGCTGGTCACCTGAGGAGGTGGCCCTGTGGAAATGCCCGACGAGCATCACCGAGTCACACCAAGCCCCTCCCCGTGGGCCTTGCATGTGGCTCAGCTGGGACTCCATCCTCGTCCCAGGCGCTGAGTGCAGCCAGCTTCAGGGAGCAGGAGTCCTGAGCAGCTCCTCCCCCTCGGGGTGGGGCAGTGAGAAGAAGGGGGACGGGAGGCTGTGTTGGAAGGCTGGAGCCAGCCTCCAGATTTAGCAGCAGTTTTACATACTTTAACAGAGCATTGCCCTGCTGTGTGTGTGTTTTGTGTTGCTTTTCCTTTTAGGGCTCTCTTCCCCCAGGCAGTCATGAGAGGTGACATTTTGGGGGTAATACTGCAGCGCTTTGAGATTTGACCAACCGTGAGCTAATGACAATAACTCCAGTTTTGGGGACTTCCCTGGTGGCGCAGTGGTTAAGAATCCGCCTGCCAAGGCGGAGGGACATGAGTTTGAGCCCTGGTCCGGGAAGATCCCACAGGCCACAGAGCAACTAAGCCTGTGCGCCACAACTACTGAGCCTGCGCACTAGAGCCCATGAGCCACAACTACTGAGCCCGCGTGCCACAACTACTGAAGCCCACATGCCTAGAGCCCGTGCTCCGCAGCAAGAGAAGCCACCACAGTGAGAAGCACGTGCACCGCAAAGAAGAGTAGCCCCCGCTCACCACAACTAGAGGAAGCCCACACGCAGCAATGAAGACCCAACGCAGCCAAAAAATAAATTAAAAAAAAACAAAAAATCCTCCAGTTTTGGAAGAAAATAGCTCACAGTTACTGAAGATTTACTATTGCCAGGAACTGTTCTAACCACTTGACCCATCTTAGCTCATTTAGCTCCCTCCATCCCAACAACCCTCCAAGGTAGGCACTATATTGTACCCACTTTACAGGTAAGGAAAGTGAGGCAGAGTGGTTAAGTAGGTTAAGTAAGCCCACAGGTACACAGCTACTAGGCATTCAAATACAGGCAGTCTGTGCCCCTCATGGCTCCACGGCTCTATGGAATTACAGTTGAGGCAGCTTCAGTTTAGCACCTGTGGTTTTTAGGATTATAGATTCGGAATTCAAGAACAGGACATCAGCATTGTGCATGGGCTCCTGGCGAGGCTCTGCACCAAGGGCCTCGGGGACAGAAGATGCACCCGACAGCCCTTGGTCCTGAAGGGATTATGGTCTTGGGAGGGGTGGAAATGGGCAAGAAACAGGAAACAGCAGGCGCCACAGAGGGGTATGAGGTTCCCTGTGGACTCAGGGGTGCAGCACTCATTGGAGCAAGGGGGTGGGGAGGCAGATTGTTCAAGAGTTGGCAATAAATAAGGAAAAGTGTCTTTAAAGAGACAGCATTGAGATAAGTCTAAAAGGTGTTTTCCAAAATTGTTCTACACCCTCGCCTGACCCTCTGCAGCCAAGGTTATCCAGAACGCTAGCATGCTGCCGTGGGGCACTAGAATCACATCCTGTCCTGCGCAGGGGCCTTTCCCACCTGCCGGCCCCTCCTCTCCCACCAGCACCCCTCATAAGGGGACCCTGAAGTGTGAGTGAGGGATCAATGATTTGGTGAGGGGATGGGTTCCAGATGTTTCGCTGCAAACCTGGGCAACATGGTCAGCTTAGATCTGTGCACACACTACTGGCCTCGACACATAGGATGTTCAGAACCATGCCTGAACCCAGCCCTTAGGGTTAAGGGGTCTGATGCTCTCACTTCCCATAATTAAAAAGCATCAAAGGTCAACATGAAGGGTTTTCCTGGTGGCACAGTGGTTAAGAATCCACCTGCCAGTGCAGGGGACACGGGTTCGAGCCCTGGTCCGGGAAGATCCCACATGCCGCGGAGCAACTAAGCCCATGCGCCACAACTACTGAGCCTGCGCTCTAGAGCCCGCGAGCCACAACTGCTGAGCCCGTGTGCCACAACTACTGAAGCCCACGTGCCTAGAGCCCGTGCTCCGCAACAAGAGAAGCCACCGCAATGAGAAGCCCACACACCTCAATGAAGAGTAGCCCCCGCTTGCCGCAACTAGAGAAAGCCTGTGCGCAGCAACGAAGACCCTATGCAGCCATAAATAAATAAATTTTTTTTTAAAGTTTAGCTTAAAAAAAAAAGAATGTCCAAAACTTAAAAAAAAAAAAGTCAGCATGGAACATTTGGCAGTGAAAACACATTCGGGATAGCCTTTGAGTTTAGGCTTGCATTCAGCAGGCTTTTGGCTCTTTGCTTTTCTTTTTTAAAGCAGTGTGATTCAAACCACTGAGTTTGCCTTGAGTCTGCCTTTACAGCCCCTGAGACAAGTGACTGTGACTGCAAGATATGTGCAAGGCCCAGCTCCTGGAAGCATGGGTTGCTATGGGTTGGGGGTCCTGGGCTGGCCTGGGGCCCCTTGAGAGCGCTCAGTGGGGACATGATACTGTCTTTGAGAGGAGAGGGGATACAAGCACCACTTCACTGGCCTCTGTAAAGCAGTAACTAACTTTGTTTTGTATTCAGGCTGTTTTTTCTCTTTCCTCCATAAGCCCCATCTCTGCTGCTCACCTCCCACCTCCCACCCCCCGCTAGAGAGAAAGCCCAGTTCTTCACTCCCCAAAGAAATCAGGAAATGGTTGTAATAAAGTCATAACAGCTCCCATGACTCTTTAAGGTTGTGAGTTTAAGGGCAATAGGTGCTAGTGTTCCGATGTGATTTATTCTTCAGCTTCTCTGCTCTCCTGCTGCAGGGGGAAAGATGGTATTAATAAGTTGTCATGCAAAAAAATTGACACTGCTATAAAAATAATCCTTCATTATGTATTTTTTCTTCACTGGCCTCCTGCTGCCAAAGTAAATGAGTAACGTTTTAAAGTATCGATTCTTTAACATCAAAATATTAGCCTTAATTTGATTTTTCTATCCCTTTTGTCTTCATGTGAGGAGAATAAAGCTAGCTAGAAATAACTGTGATAATTCTCCACATAGCAGTTCCCAGAAGGTGCCAAGAAATATACAGATCCTGTGATGGGTGGATGGGCCCTGGGCACTAGGGTGTTAGGGAGGAAGTGAGGGTGCCACCATTGACACAGGAAGCATCCTTCCATTGTGTTTCACTTACTTTCAGGGTAGCCTACTTGCTTCTCAAGATCTCAGCTGCTTACATAGTCACTTTACTATTTTGTGTCAAGCTCTGTTATTATATTCTTTTATATGTGGATAGGAGACTCTGTTTGCTTGCTGTCAAATTTAGGATGCTTTCCTCTGCAAGAAATAAAAAAACCCAAATCAAACTGGTTTTAGTGGTAAAGAGAATTTTATTGGCTTATGTTGCTGAAAAATCTAAAGGCAGATAACTTCAGGCTAAGGTTGATCCAGCCACTCCACAGTGTTACTGCAGTGTTACTGGTTTCTTTCCTTTTACCAGCTTTGCCTCTGCTTTAGATCAAGAGTGGTCACAAGATGACTGGCAGCAGCTTTTGGGGGTCAAAGTGTCTCAGAAAAAAATCTTTGTCTCACATTCTCCAAAAGGTCTTACTTAGGTCACGTGACTTATCAGTCCCTGAAGTTTGACCAAAATATACACAGGCAGACTCAGAGACATCGCAGGTTCATTTCCAGACCACGGCAATGCAGCAAATATTACAATAAAGTGAGTCACAGGCATTTTTTGGTTTCCCAATGCATATAAAAGCTATGTTTATACTATACTGTAGTCTGTTAGGTGTGCAATAGCATTTTATCTAAAGCAAAAACAAAACAAAACAATGTAGATACCTTAGTTAAAAAATAATTTATTGCCAAAAAATGCTAACAATCATCTGAGCCTTCAGTGAGTTGTAATCTTTTTTCAGGGATAACATCAAAGGTCACTGATCACAGATGACGATAACAAATATAACAATTATCAAAAAGTTTGAAATATTGCAAGAATTACCAAAATGTGACACAGACACAAAGTGAGCAAATGCTGTTGGAAAAATGGAGCCAACAGGCTTGCTCAATACTGGCTTGCCAGAAACCTTCAAATTATAAAAATATCTATGAAGCACAGTAAAGCGAAGCACAATAAAATGAGGTATACCTGTATTGTTTGTTGTTGTTTTGAGTGTTTCAATTGACAAATATTGGTGCTAGAAATACGTCATTGAAGGCAGGGCCCTATATATTTTTCTGTTGGTCCCGATCCCTTGCTTTCCTAGACATACAGGATAAGAACAAGGAAATGAGGTCAGACAGGAGGGAGCTCCTTCCCGTGGTCCCTGAATCTGAAATGCGGGAGAAGGAGGAGAGCAGAGAAACGGGGGCATATTACCAGTTAATAAAATTTAATTCAAGAAAATAAATTGTTGGGGCTTCCCTGGTGGCGCAGTGGTTGAGAATCTGCCTGCCAATGCAGGGGACACAGGTTCGAGCCCTGGTCTGGGAGGATCCCACATGCCGCGGAGCAACTGGGCCCGTGAGCCACAACTACTGAGCCTGCGCGTCTGGAGCCTGTGCTCCGCAACAAGAGAGGCCGCGATAGTGAGAGGCCAGCGCATCGCGATGAAGAGTGGCCCCCACTTGCCGCAACTAGAGGAAGCCCTAGCACAGAAACGAAGACCCAACACAGCCAAAAATAAATATAAAAAATTAATTAATTAATTAATTAAAAAAAAAGAAAATAAATTGTTGTTCTTTGCAACAATGTTCATAAAGAGACAGGCTTAATGGAACTGAAATATAGAAGAAATTTCTCTGTTGAATTTGTTAATTTCCCACAATTTGGACTTTCCAATTTATAATCCTGTTGTCCTCCCACCCCCCCACCCCCCACCCCCGCCTCCCCGCCCCCGCACCGGCATGGGGCCACATCCTGGCCCAAACCTGGGTTTTAGTGAACAATAAAGAATGTATAAATGACCTGGGCCCTCTTCTGCCTTCTCTCTTCAGTGGGCAGTTTGCAGTCGTGAAGAAATGCCGTGAGAAAAGCACCGGTCTACAGTATGCCGCCAAATTCATCAAGAAAAGGAGGACCAAATCCAGCCGGCGGGGCGTGAGCCGTGAGGATATCGAGAGGGAGGTCAGCATCCTGAAGGAGATCCAGCACCCCAACGTCATCACCCTGCACGAGGTTTATGAGAACAAGACGGACGTCATCCTGATCCTGGAACTGTGAGTGCTGTGGCTGGGCGGGGAGGGGGGTGGGCTGCAGGCTCCCCGGCAGCTGGACAGCGCAGTGACCAGCCCCGGAGCCGCGTCAGGGATTGACTTGGCTTTGCCAAGTTCGAGAACTGCAGTGGGTGGTGCGCTCTGAGGCTGGCTGCAGTTATCTGGAGTAATTCTGCAGCAGCTTCCATTGATGTGGTCCCGCTTGATTTGCAAGTGGGTCCCCAATCTTGGGGTTCTTCCCAACCCCAAGGGGTTTGTCATGAGGTCGTCTGTGTTTTGAGTTTCATGTTAAGCTTTAGGCTTATGTTCTTCCCTCCTGTCATGCTGTTCCTCTGCCTTCCCTCTGTTTTCCTACTTCTCTTTTTCTTTCTTTCTCTATTCTCTCCCTTCTGTCTTACCACGCCCCATTTTTAACTGTTGGAACTGTCAACACTCATATGAAAGGGTAAAATTGAACCAGAATCACTCAGGGGTGATTATAGGACTTGTTTTTAAAGCGTTTTGCTGATTTTCTCAGGCACACCCTGCCCATCGGATGTTATTGTGGGAAACTGTAGTGTGATGTTCTATGACGCGTCGCCCTGGCCCTGGCCCTGGCCCTCTGCCTGAGGGCCCCACTCCTGATGATGAGTCCAGCAGCATGGGCTGGCAGGAGAGGAGAGGAAGTCATCCAAGAACGTGCAATTGGGAGTGTCTCTGGGCTGTCTGGATGGAGGACACACATTAGTACCCTGAGGGCAGAGGGAGGGATGGATGGAGCAATCCTGGGTGGTTCTTAGTGAACCACCCATTTCCTGGAGCCTCGAATTAAGATGTGTCCATCTGCCAGCCCAGCAGCGCCCCCTTATGTGCAGATCTCTTAGGGCTAAGAGGTGATTTTTGAGACCAGGGGAGATGGAAGTGAAGGGAGGTATACAGAGGGAGCCCAGCATTGGGGGCACCGCACTATGGGGACCTGCGCGTTGCAGTCACAAGGGCCTGGGATGCCCACTGCCTCTTGTCTCACCATTGGGATCTGGGCACATTCCTTTACGCGTCTGAGCAACAACCTTCTTAACTATAAATTAGGGTCAATAATACCTATCTCAAAAGGGTTTTGAGGAGATAAATGAGATGAGAACGTAAACATGTCTGGCTCATGGATGTGTTTAATACATGTTTCTGGGAGTTCTCAACCTCTGCACTAGTGACATATTGGGCTGCATAATCCTTTGTTCAGGGGGCCATCCTGTGTGTTGTAGGATGTTTAGCAACATCTCTGGCTTCTACCCACCAGATAGCATCCTCTTCCCTAGCTGTCACAACTAAAAATGCCTCCAGACACTTCCACATGTCCCCCGGGGGGCAGATTCTTTTCTCCCCCTACCCGCCTCCCCACGCCCCCCCCACCCCCTCCTTGAGAACCACTGCTTTAAAGGAAGAGCAGGGTTTTAAAGGCACAGAGGATTAAGGGGCCTGCTCAGGGTTCAGCAGAGAAAAGACAGGAATCAGAGTGTAATCCTTGCTAAGGCTTTATATGGTGACTTGGAAACCAGACAGAACCAAGATCAAAATCCAGGGCAAATCCTTTACCATCTATCTCTAAGCCTAAATTTCCTCCCTTAAGACTGTTGTCAGAGACCGTGAATGCAAAGTTCCTGGGAAAGAAATTATGTAGATCACAACTGTTTTGCGTTTTCAGAGAATTACCAGGTCGTGCGTAGTAAGTCAAGAATGTAATTTGCTCCCTTTGTATATCAGAATGTACAAATGGTGCCGGGGAGTTACTGCCACCTGCGTGTGTATATTCTGGATTCAGCTTCTGTTGATGGACTCCCAGTTCATAGGTATTTTCCACTAGGTGCATTTATCTTGTGCATAAAATGGATAACATACAGGTTTTTTTACCACTTGATTAATTTTTTTTTTTTAATTATTATATAGTAAATTTGATGTTGGGGGAGGGTTGTGTAATTCTATGAAAGTTGACACACGTATAGATTTGTGTAACCACCACCCAAATCAGGATTCAGAATAGTCCCATTGCCCCAAAAACTACCTTGTACTCTCCCCTTCTAGTCACACCCACCTTCTTCCCTCTACCCTCCGGCAATCACTGAGCCATTCTCTATCACTGTAGTTTTGTCTTTTCAAAAATTATATAAGTAGTATTATAAAGTATTCAATCTTTTGAGACCAACTTCTTTCACTCAACATAATGCTTTTGAGATTTGTGCATGAGTCGTTTGCTCCTTTTTATTGCTGAATAGTATTCCATTGTGTGGTGTTTGTTTATCTGTTCACCCATTGAAGGACATTTGGATTGTTTCTAATATTTGGTGATCATGCATACAGCTACCATAAACAGTCACATACATACTTGTGTGTGAACATAAGTTTTCATTTCTCTGGGGTAAATACCATTGAGTGGGTTTGCTGGGTCATGTGGTAAGTGTACATCTAACTCTACAAGCAGTTGCCAAACTGTGTTCTAAAGTGGCTTCACCATTTTACAGCCCTTCCAGCAATGAATGAGTGTTCCAGTTGCTCCATCAGCCCTTTGTATTGTCAATATTTGTTTCTAATTGTAGCCATTCTATTAGGTGGATAGTGGCATACAGCTTTACATAGTTCATTATGTGGAGACCTTGAATAAAAGTTGAGTGAGCTCACAAAGAGCAACTGTTAGGTGGAAGGAGCAGGAGTAGTCTTACAAGATGACCCCTTCCCCACAGGGTCAGATGCATGTTTGTCTTCCCTGGGTATTTGCTCCTTACAGATTCCGGCATTCCCTGTGAGCTGATTGTCCTAGCCTTTTCACCCACCGGGCGTGTGGGGAGTAGCGATGGTTACTTTTATGTGTCAATTGACTGTACCACAGGGTGTCCCAACATTTGGTTAAACATTATTCTGGGTTGTGTCTTGAGGGTGTTTCTGGATGAGGTTAATATTTGAATCGTAGACTGAGTAAAGCAGATTGCCCTCCCCAATGGGGGTGGGCCTCATCTAATCAGTTGAGGTCCCAAATGGAACATAAAAGCTGACCTTACCCTGAATAAAAGGGAATTCCTCCTACCTGATGGCCTTCAAGCAGGGACATTGGCTTTTTCCTGTCTTTAGACTGAAACAGATACATTGGCTCTCCTGGGTCACCAGCTGGGTTCAGTGGACTCCGCTTGCAGGTCTTGGGACTTGTCAGCCTCCATGATTGCATGAGCCAATTTCTTAAAATAAATCTCTTTCTCTCTTTATATCTGTACATCCTTTTGGTTCTGTTTCTCTGGAGAACCCTGACTAATACAGTGGTACCAAAGACTAAGGAGGGAAAGTGCACCCTTGTTTTCACATCACAAGTCTGTCCCATTTTATATATATATTTACTTTGCCATGAAGAGGTGTTATAATTTTTAATAGACTATTCAAAATATTAGGTCTGCCCAGGAGAAAGAGTCATCTTTGCCTTTGAGAAAATTATTGTTGTTGTAAATTCTAACAGCTTTAAAGGAAGATTTAGTCATCAGTGACATATTCCATCTCTTCTTTCCTTTCTTAGGAATGCTGGGATACAGTGGTGGTTAAGGAGAGAATAAAATGTAAGAATTTGTCAGAAAATAGCCCTATGACCTAATAGTGGCCCCTTGTCTGTATCCTCTGGTTCAGTAATCTTTGAGTGGATATATTTTTTTGATTTATTGCTTTGGGATGAACTCCATGGCAATAGGGCTTCCTTCAGGCTTACTAATGAAGCTTGCTCCCTTGTTGAAACTTCCCTCATTGAAGCCTGTTTCCACGTGGATGTGTGAGTTCTCACTCCCACATCTGGCCCTGTCCTTACCACTGAGACAGAGACCCCAAACCACCACTCCATGCACTATTTCATGAGCTGCCCCCAGTGATCTGGGTGAGATACAGAAATGATATCTTTTCCATCCTTTGTACAGAAGCTACTTGGTGTCTGTGTTAAAGGCACAGTTGTCAAATCCTACTCCAGGATTTGACTTAAAATTTCTGTAAGCCCTGAAAGTAGTTTTGAAGAATGATATTTCCCCCACATGCTTCTCTGGAAAAGAATCTTTTCACACCTTATCTGCTATTGCAGCTCAGCAGAGCATATACAAGAAGGAGGCAAACCTGATGTCTCAAAATCACAATTCCATGTCCTCCACATCCCATTGTTCCATAATGAAGTCATACAAAAATCTCTTTGTTCTGTTACAGCTCACCCATGCATTGTCACATGGGCAAGCCACTACAAAACTTTGATCTTCAGTGCTTGAGTCATTTCATAACTTGCCCTGTTACCTGGTGAAAAGTGAAGGCAAACAAAGTCAGTGCTAATCAGAGACACTGGCTTCTAGAATTCTGTTCCTAAACTTGCTGCTCAGAAACAGCTAAGTATTTCAAGCTGTGGATAATTTAGGGTCCCTCTGCCCAGACATGGGTCAAACCCAAATGCCTTTAGAGGCTGGACAGGTGATGTAAATGAGTGAGGTTGGTCTACACAAAGCCTCAGAATCAGGGAGGCATCAGGGAATGGTGGGGACTGTGGCTAACTGAACCCTCAGCCACTCTTCTGTTGATTGTTGCCATGTGGGATTTTGGATCCAGTGTTGCCAGATCCTGCAGTCTTTTTCAAGAAAAGTCTGGTATCTAGGTTTTTAATTTTGGCAGTTAATTCATAGTATTCATGAGCAGACAAAATAAAGCCTTCCTGAAGGTCACATGTGGCCTTCACAGAACTCCAGATTCTAGCCTGTTTTATGTAAGCAATAAGTATTAGCAGCAGGTGATAAATACAGTCAGAGCCAGCCCCAAAAGGCTAGCTATTCTGTTGGAAAGGCAAGATACACACTTAGCATTACAAAATGATTTTTTAAATGTCCAGTATGGTTTACCGGTGGTTCTCAAACTTTAGCGTGCTTCAGAATCTCCTGAAGGCTTGTTAAAATACACATTATTTGGCTGCACTTCCAGAGTTTCTGAATCAGTATGTCTAGGGTAAGGCCCAATAATTTACATTTTAAACAAATTCCCAGGTGATGCCGATGCTGCTGGTCTAGGGTTCACCTTTTGAGAAGCTGTTGTAGGTTGAATTGTGTCTCCCCCAAAATGATATGTTGAAGTCCCAACTCCCTTTATCACAAAATGTCCCCTTATTTGGCAGTAGGGTCATTGCAGATGTCATTAGTTAAGATGAGGTCATACTGGAGTAGAGCGGGCTCCTTATCCCATGTGACCTTATAAGAAGAAGGCCATGTGGAGACAGAGACCTGGGGAGAAGGCCATGTGGAGATGGAGGATTGAAGTGATGCAATAGTAGCATCTACAAGCTACTAGGAGAGAGGCCTGGAACAGATTCCCATTGGAGCCCTCAGAAGGAACCAAGACCACAGCCCACACCTTGCTTTCAGACTTCTGGCCTCCAGAACTGTGAGATAATCAATTTCTGTTGTTTTAAGCCACCCATTGTGTGGTACTTTGTTACAGGAGCCTTAGCAAACTAATACAGAAGCACTAGAATAGAAAACTACCCGTTGCTGGACTGCAAGCCCACTCATGTGTTAACCGAAAATTCTGTAAGCCAGTTAACAACAAAATAAAGCACCTAATCATGGTAATTCCATCAGGCAACCAAGAAACAGTGGGATGCATGACTCTTCCTCCCTGCAGGAAGCTTGCGCAGAGGAGGGCTGGAGTGGGGTAGGTGATTCTGGGTCTACCTTAAGTCAGGAATGGACATCACCCTGTCATGGCCTGCTTCAGGAGGGTCACCTGAGCTTTGGATAACCTGTCTGAAAGGTTACCCTGTTAAGAATTATAAACTAAAAATCCTAGAATTGCCATGTAAACTTGGCATAGTGGATTGTTCCAAAGAAATCAAGCCAGTTTGGGTCTCCAACCTTAAATTTTCCCCTTTATTTGTTCTGCTTGGAATTTAAAGCAGGTCTTTTAGTTAGAGTAATCTTCTCTCTCTCTCTCTCTCTCTTTCTCATAGGAAATTCAGTTTAATTAGTGCAGTATGCAGTGGTTGTAGCCAGGTGCAGGACATGGAATTAATGCACTCTATTTTAATTTATTTAATAAAGTAAATTTTATTACTTTTTCTACTGTGGTAGAAAACACATAACATAAAATTGACCATGTTAAACATTTTTAAGTATACAGTTCAGGAGCATAACGTATTCACCTGTGCAACAGATCTCCAGAACTTGTTCATCTTGCAAAATGGAAACTCTATACCAATGGAAGAACAACTCTCCTTTTCAGCTCTCTTTCTGACTTTGTCTAAGTTAATAATTTCTGGAATTCAGTTTGTTCATTGCAAACAACTGCCGAATTGTATTCAGATATTTGTGTAATATTATATTACTTTATGCAGGATCATTGTTAAGTTGGCTCACTCTCTCGTAGCCAAACGGAGATGCAGACTCATAAGAATATAAATATGATTGCTTCATTGTACATCAGCACAGTGGATGTATGTGGATAGGTTCATGCTTCACTGACAGCAAATCCAGAATTGCAAGGGGCTTTCAAGAAGCAAATGCAGTGATTAAAGTGATGGTTTCAGGCTACCTTAAAAGTGGCAAAGTTGTACTAAGCTGAACGCAGTTGTAGGGACATAAGTGATGCTGGTAAATGAGGCGTATCTGATGCCAGGGGCCTTTCAGTCCCCCGCCCCCATTCTCTACTGCTCTCCTGGTCCTCACAAGACACAAAAAGACATTAAGATTGCTTAAATGCTTTCCTTCCTTCCTTTCTCCCTCTGTCTCTCTTTCTCTCTTTCTTTTTCTTTCTTTCTTTCTTTTTCTTTCTTTCTTTTTCTTTCTTTCTTTCTTTCTTTCTTTCTTTCTTTCTTTCTTCCTTCCTTCCTTCCTTCCTTCCTTCCTTCCTTCCTTCCTTCCTTCCTTCCTTCCTTCCTTCCTTCCTTCCTTCCTTTCTTTCTTTCTTTCTTTCTTTCTTTCTTTCTTTCTTTCTTTCCTTCCTTCCTTCCTCCCTTCCATCCTTCCTTCCTTCTTTTTATTTTTCTTTTTCGCTGCTACATTTGTTCTCTCTTCCCTGAGCTCCAGCCAGCTCTTTTGACTTTTTGAACTTTTGTTTTTATTCACAAAGGTAATTTCAAGAACTGTTCTGGGTTACACTTTTGACTTCTGGATCCTCAGATATCTACTATTAGGCAAGAACAGAGAACTGAAATGCATTTGGCAACAGTCTCAACTTTTCACAACAGAATTAAATTTGTGTAGAATAGGTTATTTTCCACTCAGGCATTCTCTTGAGAAATAAAACCCTGTAGGTATATCTTCCCCCATGCTCTTACTTCTTGCTAGTTCAGTTGAAAGTGTTTCCTTAGTGTTTATTAAATGGGCATTTTTATTCACTTAAATGGATTATTTGATTTCCAGATGGTCTTAGAAAAATTGGGACAATGAAAATCATAAAAACAAACCACACCTAGTATCTGTGAGCTCATAGATGTGCAGTTTTTATCATATATTCATAATTTTAATATCTGGCTCAATTTACTCTGTGCTGTATACATAAGTTATAGATAGTGAGTATTTGAAATCTTTGCTTATCTCCAAGAAAGGTGTATAATTGTTAAGGTTTGGTAAACTGGGGTAACACTGCTGCCTGCCAGCCTCAGAGACTTCCATAGCTGCAGTGATGGGCTATTAATCCCTCCTCAGGGACCACAGATTCTACTTTATGATGCTCTGGGGTACTCCAAATCCCTGGGAACTGTTCACACTTCCTCTTGGAAATTCACAGCCATGTCACAGATCTCATTATTCTTCCTGTCTTGGTTAACCACTCTCCTAATCAACACTTCGAGGGCATGCAAGAGAAGGTTACTCTGTGGAATTGGGGCTTCAAATGACCCCTCAGGCATTCTGGTTTCCCCTCTTGCTCTGCTCCCTCTCCTTGCTGCTCTGGTTTCGTCTGTCCGAGGTGGGGGCCATCCTGGACACAATCACAGCCTCGCTGCACTGCTCAGCTTCTTTTCTGCCCCCAGAGCCCAGGTCCCTCCCAGGTCGAGAGCTGCTGGTTAGGTGGCCCACGTTCAGTCCAGACCTTCTGCCTGGCTTGCCTCACGCTGCTCATACAGCACCCACGTCTAGGCACACTGCGCCCAGAATTCTAGGGTGGTGGTTGGGGTCAGCTTTGAGAACAAGAAGCTGCGGGGGGGACTTCCCCTGAGCCAATGCTGCAGAAGAGAGAGCATCCAGATCACAGGTCATGGGTGGGATTCCCTTATTAGGCTAGTATTTAGAGTAGATCAGTAACAATCTCTCCAGAACATCGATGACTCCCTGGGAGCCTCCCTTCTGCCTCACATCATTGAAAAATGTTGTTTAAAGAACAAACAGAAGGTCGAAACCTTCAAGATGGCAGAGGAATAACACGTGGAGATCACCTTCCTCCCCACAAATACATCAGAAATACATCTACATGTGGAACAACTCCTACAGAACATCTACTGAACGCTGGCAGAAGAGCTCAGACCTCCCAAAAGGCAAGAAACTCCCCACCTGTACCTGGGTAGGGCAAAAGAAAAAAGAAAACACAGAGACAAAAAATAGGGATGGGAACTGCACCAGTGGGAGGGAGCCATGAAGGAGGAAAGGTTTTCACACACTAGGAAGCCCCTTCTCAGGCGGAGACTGCGGGTGGCGGAGGGGGGAGCTTCAGAGCCACGGAGGAGAGCACAGCAACAGGGGTGCAGAGGGCAAAGCGGAGAGATTCCCGCACAGAGGATCGGTGCCGACCAGCACTCGCCAGCCCGAGAGGCTTCTCTGCTCACCCGCCGGGACGGGTTGGGGCTGGAAGCTGAGGCTCAGGCTCCAGAGGTCAGATCGCAGGGAGAGGACTGGGGTTGGCTGCGTGAACACAGCCTGAAGGGGGCTAGTGCACCACAGTGAGCCGGGAGGGAGTCCAGGAAAAAGTCTGGACATGCCTAAGAGGCAAGAGACCATTGTTTCAGGGTGCGCGAGGAGAGGGGATCCAGAGCACCGCCTAAAGGAGCTCCAGAGATGGGCGCGAGCTGCGGCTATCAGCGCAGACCCCAGAGACGGGCATGGGACGCTAAGGCTGCTGCTGCCGCCACCAAGAAGCCTGTGTGCAAGCACAGGTCACTATCCACACCTCCCATCCCGGGAGCCTGTGCAGCCCACCACTGCCAGGGTCTGGTGATCCAGGGACAACTTCCCCAGGAGAACACACGGTGCGCCTCAGGCTGTTGCAACGTCACTCTGGCCTCTGCCACCGCAGGCTCACCCCGTATGCCGTACTCCTCCCTCCCCCCGGCCTGAGTGAGCCAGAGCCCCCGAATAAGCTGCTTCTTTAACCCCGTCCTAACTGAGCGACAAACAGATGCCCTCAGGCGACCTACATGCAGAAGCGAGGCCACATCCAAAGCTGAACACCAGGAGCTGTGAGAACAAAGAAGAGAAAAGGAAATCTCTCCCAGCAGCCTCAGGAGCAGCGGATTAAATCTCCACAATCAACTTGATGTACCCTGCATCTCTGGAATACCTGAATAGGCAATGAAGCATCCCAAACTGAGGTGGTGGACTTTGGGAGCAACTGTAGACTTGGGGTTTGCTTTCTGCACCCAATTTATTTCTGGTTTTATGTTTATCTTAGTTTAGTATTTAGAGTTTATTACCCTTGGTAGATTTGTTTATTCATTTAGTTGCTCTCTTCCTTTTTTTTAATATACAGATATATATATATTTTTTCTTTTCTCTCTTTTTGTGAGTGTGTATATATATGCTTCTTTGTGTGATTTTGTCTATATAGCTTTGCTTATAACATTTATCCTTAGGTTCTATCTGTCCGTTTTTTTTTTTTTTTTGTCTTTTTTTTTTTTTTTAGTATAGTTTTTAGTGCTTGTTTATCATTAGTGGATTTGTTTTTTGGTTTGGTTGCTCTCTTCCTTCTTTCTTTCTTTTTTTAAATTATTTTTTAATTTTTAATAATTTTTAAATTTTTTATTTTAATAACTTTATTTTATTTTATTTTATTCTTTTCTTCGTTCTTTTTTTCTCCATTTTCTTCTGAGCCATGTGGCTGACAGGGTCTTGCTGCTCCAGCTGGGTGTCAGGCCTGTGCCTCTGCGGTGGGAGAGCTGAGTTCAGCACCAGAGACCTCCTGGCTCCACGTAATATAAAACGGCAAAACCTCTCCCAGAGATCTCCATCTCAACGCTAAGACCCAGCTCCACTCAATGACCAGCAAGCTCCAGTGCTGGACACCCTATGCCAAACAACTAGCAAGACAGGAACACAAACCCACCCATTAGCAGAGAGGCGGCCTAAAATCATAATAAGGTCACAGTTACCCCAAAACCCAACACCGGGCGTGGTCCTGCCCACCAGAAAGACAAGACCCAGCTTCATCCACCAAAACACTGGCACCAGTCCCCTCCACAAGGAAGCCTACACAACCCACTGAACCAACCTTAGCCACTGGGGACAGACACCAAAAACAACAGGAACCACAAACCTGCAGCCTACGAAAAGGAGACCCCAAACACAGTAAGTTAAGCAAAATGAGAAGACAGAGAAACACACAGCAGATGAAAGAGCAAGGTAAAAACCCACCAGATCAAACAAATGAAGAGGAAATAGGCAGTCTACCTGAAAAAGGATTCAGAGTAATGAGAGTAAAGATGATCCAAAATCTTGGAAGTAGAATGGAGAAAATACAAGAAACGTTTAACAAGGAACTAGAAGAACTAAAGAGCAAACAAACAATGATGAACAACATAATAAATGAAATTAAAAATTCTCTAGAAGGAATCAATAGCAGAATAACTGAGGCAGAAGAACAGATAAGTGACCTGGAAGATAAAATAGTGGAAATAACTACCATAGAGCAGAATAAAGAAAAAAGAATGAAAAGAATTGAGGACAGTCTCAGAGACCTCTGGGACAATATTAAACGCAACAACATTCGAATTATATGGGTACCAGAAAAAGAAGAACAAAAGAAACGGACTGAGAAAATATTTGAAGAGATTATAGTTGTAAACTTCCCTAATATGGGAAAGGAAATAGTCAATCAAGTCCAGGAAGCACAGAGAGTCCCATACAGGATAAATCCAAGGAGAAACACCCCAAGACACATATTAATCAAACTAGCAAAAATTAAATACAAAGAAAAAATATTAAAAGCAGCAAGGGAAAAATAACAAATAACATACCAGGGAATCACCAAAAGGTTAACAGCTGATCTTTCAGCAGAAACTCTGCAAGCCAGAGGGAGTGGCAGGACATATTTAAAGTGATGAAAGGGAAAAACCTACAACCAAGATTACTCTACCCAGAAAGGATCTCATTCAGATTTGATGGAGAAATTAAAACCTTTACAGACAAGCAAAAGCTAAGAGAATTCAGCAGCACCAAACCAGGTTTACAACAAATGCTAAAGAAACTTCTCAAGGAAGGAAACACAAGAGAAGGAAAAGACCAGT
Source organism: Balaenoptera musculus (assembly GCF_009873245.2). Classification (NCBI taxonomy): domain Eukaryota; kingdom Metazoa; phylum Chordata; class Mammalia; order Artiodactyla; family Balaenopteridae; genus Balaenoptera; species Balaenoptera musculus. Next base: position 30,253,937 of record NC_045790.1, on the reverse strand, counting down.
AACAAACCAAAAACAATTAAGAAAATGGTAATAGGAACATACATGTCGATAACTAACTTAAATGTAACTGGATTAAATGCTCCAACCAAAAGACATAGACTCGCTGAATGGATACAAAAACAAGACCTGTGTATATCCTGTCTACATGAGACCTACTTCAGACCTAGTGACACATACAGACTGAAAGTGAGGAGATGGAAAAAGATATTCCATGTAAATGGAAATCAAAAGAAAGCTGGAGTAGCAATTCTCATATCAGACAAAATAGACTTTAAAATAAAGACTATTACAAGAGACAAAGAAGGGTGCTACATAATGATCAAGGGATCAATCCAAGAAGAAGATATAACAATTGTAAATATTTATGTACCCAACATAGGAGCACCTCAATACATAAGGCAAATGCTAACAGCCATAAAAGGGAAAATTGACAGTAACAGAATCATAGTAGGGGGCTTTAACACCCCATTTTTACCAATGAACAGATCATCCAAAATGAAAACAAATAAGGAAACACAAGCTTTAAATGATACATTAAACAAGATAGACTTAATTAATATTTATAAGACATTCCATCCAAAAACAACACAATAAACTTTCTTCTCAAGTGCTCATGGAACATTCTCCAGGATAGATCATATCCTGGGTCACAAATCAAGCCATGGTAAATTTAAGAAAATTGAAATTGTATCAAGTATCTTTTCTGACCACAACGCTATGAGACTAGATATCAATTACAGGAAAAAATCTGTAAAAAATACAAACACATGGAGGCTAAACAACACTACTAAATAACCAAGAGAAATCAAAGACGAAATCAAAAAATACCTAGAAACAAATGACAATGAAAACACGAAGACCCAAAACCTATGGGATGCAGCAAAAGCAGTTCTAAGAGGAAAGTTTAGAGCAACACAATCCTACCTCAAGAAACAAGAAACATCTCAAATAAACAAGCTAACCTTACACCTAAAGCAATTAGAGAAAGAAGAACAAGAAAACCCCAAAGTTAGAACAAGGAAAGAAATCATAAAGATCAGATCAGAAATAAATGAAAAAGAAATGAAGGAAACAATAGCAAAGACCAATAAAACTAAAAGCTAGTTCTTTGAGAAGATAAACAAAATTGATAAACCATTAGCCAGACTCATCAAGAAAAAAAGGGAGAAGACTCAAATCAATAGAATTAGAAATGAAAAAGAAGTAACAACTGACACTGCAGAAATACAAAGGATCATGAGAGATTACTACAAGCAACTATATGCCAATAAAATGGGCAACCTGGAAGAAATGGACACATTCTTAGAAAAGCACAAACTTCCAAGAGTGAACCAGGAAGAAATAGAAAATACAGACCAATCACAAGCACTGCAATTGAGACTGTGATTAAAAATCTTCCAACAAACAAAAGCCCAGGACCAGATGGCTTCACAGGCGAATTCTATGAAACATTTAGAGAAGAGCTAACACCTATCCTTCTCAAACTCTTCCAAAATATAGCAGAGGGAGGAACACTCTCAAACTCATTCTATGAGGCCACCATCACCCTGATACCAAAACCGGACAAATATGTCACAAAGAAAGAAAACTACAGGCCAACATCACTGAAGAACATAGACACAAAAATCCTCAACAAAATACTAGCAAACAGAATCCTACAGCACATTAAAAGGATCGTACACCATGGTCAAGTGGGGTTTATCCCAGGAATGCAAGGATTCTTCAATATATGCAAATCAATCAATGTGATAAACCATGTTAAAAATTGAAGGAGAAAAACCATATGATCATCTCAATAGATGGAGAGAAAGCTTTCAACAAAATTCAACACAAATTTATGATAAAAACCCTCCAGAAAGTAGGCATAGAGAGAACTTACCTCAGCATAATAAAGGCCGTATATGGCAAACCCACAGCCAACATAATTCTCAATGGTGAAAAACTGAAACCATTTCCTCTAAGATCAGGAACGAGACAAGGATGTCCACTCTCACCACTATTATTCAACATAGTTTTGGAAGTCCTAGCCATGGCAGTCAGGGAAGAAAAAGAAATAAAAGGAATACAAATTGGAAAAGAAGAAGTAAAACTGTCACTGTTTGCAGATGACATGATACTCTACATAGAGAATCCTAGAGATGCCACCAGAAAACTACTAGAGCTAATCAATGAATTTGGTAAAGTTGCAGGATACAAAATTAATGCACAGAAATCTCTTGCATTCCTATACACTAATGAATAAAATACCTAAGAATAAACTTACCTAAGGAGACAAAACACCTGTATGCAGAAAACTATAAGACACTGATTAAAGAAAAAGATGATACAAACAGATGGAGAGATATACCATGTTCTTGGATTGGAAGTATCAACATTCTGCAAATGACTGTACTACCCAAAGCAATCTACAGATTCAATGCAATCCCTATCAAACTACCAATGGCATTTTTCACAGAACTAGAAAACAATATTTCATAATTTGTGTGGAAACACAAAAGACCCCAAATAGCCAAAACAATCTTGAGAAAGAAAAACAGAACTGGAGGAATCAGGTTCCTTGACTTCAGTCTATACTACAGAGCTACAATGATCAAGACAGTATGGTACTGGCACAAAAACAGAAATATAGATCAATGGAACAGGGTAGAAAGTCCAGAGATAAACCCACACCCTATTAGGGTCACCCTATTTTTGATAAAGGAGGCAAGAATATACAATGGAGAAAAGACAGTCTCTTCAATAAGTGGTGCTGGAAAAACTGGACAGCTACATGTAAAAGAATGAAATTAGAATACTCCCTAACACCATACACAAAAATAAACTCAAAATGGATTAAAGACCTAAATGTAAGGCCAGACACTATCAAACTCCTAGAGGAAAACATAGGCAGAACACTCTATGACATAAATCACAGCAAGATCCTTTCTGACCCACCTCCTAGAGAAATGGAAATAAAAACAAAAATAAACAAATGGGACCTAATGAAACTTCAAAGCTTTTGCACAGCAAAGGAAACCATAAACCAGATAAAAAGACAGTCCTCACAATGGGAGAAAATATTTGCAAATGAAGCAACTGACAAAGGGTTAAACTCCAAAATTTACAAGCAGCTAATGCAGCTCAATATCAAAAAAACAAACAACCCAATCCAAAAATGGGCAGAAGACCTAAATAGACATTTCTCCAAAGAAGATATACAGATTGCCAACAAACACATGAAAGAATGATCAACATCATTAATCATTAGAGACATGCAAATCAAAACTACAATGAGGTATCACCTCACATCAGTCAGAATGGCCATCATCAAAAAATCTACAGACAATAAATGCTGGATAGGGTGTGGAGAAATGGGAACCCTCTTGCACTGTTGGTGGGAATGTCAATTGATACAGCCACTGTGGAGAACAATATGGTGGTTCCTTAAAAAACTAAAAATAGAACTACCATACCACCCAGCAATCCCACTACTGGGCATATACCCTGCGAAAACCATAATTCAAAAAGAGTCAAGTACCACAATGTTCATTGCAGCTATCTTTACAATAGCCAGGACATGGAAGCAACCTAGGTGTCCACTGACAGATGAATGGATAAAGAAGATGTGGCACATATATACAATGGAATATTACTCAGTCATAAAAAGAAACGAAATTGAGTTATTTGTTGTGAGGTGGATGGACCTAGAGTCTGTCCTACAGAGTGAAGTAAGTCAGAAAGAGAAAAACAAATACCGTATGCTAACACATATATATGGAATCTAAAAAAAAAAAAAAAAAAAAAGGTTCTGAATAACCTAGGGGCAGGGCAGAAATAAAGACGCAGATGTAGAGAATGGACTTAAGGATACGGGGAGGGGGAAGAGTAAGCTGGGGTGAAGTAAGAGAGTGGCATGAACGTATATATACACTACCAAATGTAAAATAGATTGCTAGTGGGAAGCAGCTGCATAGCCCATGGAGATCAGCTCCGTGCTTTGTGACCACCTAGAGGGATGGGATAGGGAGGGTGGGAGGGAGACGCAAGAGGGAGGAGATATGAGGATATGTATATACATATAGCTGATTCAGTTTGTTATAAAGCAGCAACTAACACAACATTGTAAAGCAATTATACTCCAATAAAGATGTTTAAAAAAAAAGAACAAACAGAAATAGTTCTAAAAACAACCTTATATTGCTTTTTTCCCTTATTTGTCTTTCCAAGTAACTGAATATTACCTCACTTTCTTATGTTTCTTTTTTTTTTTTTTTTTTTTTTCATGTGTCTAACTTGTTTTCATTATGGTCAAAATCACTCTAATGCAGATGAGGAACCTCAGCAGTCGGTATTTGCTTGTTCCATCCTGAAATGTCAGTTTCATTTCCAGCCTCTAAACGAATGTAGTTAGCAGTCATGGCTACAGTGAAACGTGAATGCTGCTATATTGATGAAATTAGGTGTAAGTGAAACATGGGCTAAAGGACCTCGTCCTCCGTAGATGACAGAATATTTTCCCCCAATATTTTGATGATAAAATTCAAGTAGAATTGATTGTTTCAGAAACACAGGGTAGAATGTTCACTTGTTTTGAGTCATGTGCAGTCAGTGTGGATCTTTATAAACTTCCTTGAGAGAGAGGGTAAAGGACAAGAGAGGCTTTCCTTGGAGAAGAAAGAGAAGCTGCACTTCACTGAGTCTTCGGGTCAGTCAGTCACTGAGAGGCCCCTGCCTTATGTTTTCTCATTTAGTCCTTGGGCACAAGCCCAGGAGTGTGGTATCGTCACCACCCTCCAGATTTGGAAAGCTGTGCCTATGCAATCCTGATAGAGGGGTGGGGGATTCTAGCTCTCAGACAGCTTCTCAGGGAGGGAAATTTTTTGTTTGAGTCCTGAAGTTCTGCTGAGCCCCTGTAGGACTTAACACTGCAAGGCTAAGCCGTCATCTTTGGGGGTTGGGGGGAGGGTGAATGAAATAAAAGACCACCTTGGAGCAGGGAGGGTGTTCCAGGTCTACCCCCTCACCCTCTTCCTCATCTAGGGCTGCAGTCACCTTGGACCGTGACCTTCAAGGGCAGTGATGCTCACATTCCAGTGGCTCTTGAGCCGCATTTGCTCCTCTCAATTTCAAAGCAGTGAAACCTTGGCAGGTTTTGAAAGCCAATCTGGACCTTGAGGACCTTTCTGTTTCTCTCTTTGGTTCTGCTTCTCCAGCAGTCATGTCGTTCGTACCCCTCATTTCTTAGTACTTCCATGATGTTGGGAGAGAGCCGAAAACGTTCTAGTGTTCCCATGGGAATGAAGGTGTCCAGGACGGCTTTGTGAGGGCCCTGGTGTGTGTATTTGCCCCCCTCAATACGTTTCTTTGAGGGCAAGACCATGTCCTGCTTTGGGTCCCACAGCACTTAAGACTGTTCTTGGCCCAATAAATGTATGCAAAGTCCAGATAGAGTCAGAAGAACATCACAATGTGATGGAAGGGGTCACGTGTGGCTCAAGAGCCAGCTGACCACTGACGGAGACATTTTTCTTTGTGAGATGCTGATTGACTTGCTTGGGCTTCAGGAAACGTAGTACTCTTGACTAAGTTTCTTAGAAGGTAAGGAATAAAACCTTCAACCTGAGGATTTGAGTCAGTCTGGATTCTACCAGAAAGCAGATGGCACACACAAGCAGGGAAATTTGAAGAGCATTTAATAAAGAGACTATTAATAAAGGTGTGTCCAAGGGTTAAAGAAAACAAGTGCTGGGAAAGCACCCTGGAACTAGTGATAGCAAGGTGCTCCCCCCACCCTTAGATCTGAAGGGTAGGAGAGGGAGTGGCTTAGGAAAGGATAACTTCCTGGAGAGAAGAACCACCTGACCTGAGCTGAGTGCTCAGTAGAGGGACTCGGCCCTTCCTTGGCAACCTGGCAGGGGAAACAGGGTTGACCTCACTCTCCTTCCCTGTTGATGCTGCCTATTGACCAAACCAAACCGGAAGCCATCTGACAAGGGAACCTTTTCATTCAGTCTCAGTGAGCAGCCTCCCTGCACCCAGAAGTGGATGGAGAAGAGTAGAACATGGACCTGGAGAAGTAAATAGAAAACAATCTTGCTCTGGGTTTAGAGGGTTTTTTTTCTTGATTCTCTAATCCTTTGGACACTAAGTATTTACAGTCCAAACTTCCTGGCACCCCCTCATGAAATCTGTCCAGACCTGAAAAATACCAATTTGTCACTGGATGGTTAGGATCCATTTGATCTCATGCCCTCTTTTATCAAAGGCTGTGTGCCCATCACGCATTCTTAAAAAGGGAGTACTTTTTTTGAAGCATGACCCCCTTTTGTTTTCCCCGTTTTTCACTTTATTAAAAACTCTATTGGAGTGAGGAGGTGGAGACATGGAGGGCAAGGCTCGAAGTCCTGGCTCTTTGACAGGCAGTAGTTCTCCTTTGCCAGGGTAACTCGCCCAGCAGAAGAGTTGTGTTCATCCTGCCTCTTTTACCCCTTGAGTGCTGTGTCCCTCTCTGAAGTGACAGGAGTTGTCTTCATGCTCCTTGGCATCCATGTGTCTAATGGCGGCAGTGGGAAGGATTTCCATGGAGATGGGAAGCACTCTGTATCTTCTTTCCTGTGATTCTCATTCCCTCTTCAGATCACTTTAATCTACCTTCCATTTCTCTACTTGCCACTGAAAGGACTCTTGCCGAAGCTTTCTAATTCGCAAAATTCCTTAATATATATACAACCCATGATACTCAACTGTCACCTTCCAATATATTGATATCCCTACACCTATATCTCTCAATCTCTCTGCAGCCCCACAATTGCTTCTCCAGTTGCCTATTCAACATCTCTACCCAAATGGATCTCCCCAAACTTAACATGTCCTAACTGAACTCATAATCTTGCACTCCCCAATTTACTTCTCCCCTCTCCTTCTCTTGCTCGGTTCATGGCATCACCATCTTCCTGGTTGCCCAGCCTGGAAACCTTGGCACCACCCTTGCCACTTCCTTCTCCCCTCACTCCCCACTGACCTACACAGCCAATCTTTCATTACATCCTGTGGGTGCTGCTTCTGAAAGAGCTCCTGAATCCCTCTCTTTGTTACCATGCTCATACTTTTTCCCTGGTCCAGGATCTCATTAACTCTCCCCTGAGTTATTACAACATCCTCTAGTTTCTCTTCGGTCCAACTCACCCCCAGATTTATTATAAAACAGCTACTTCTCTTGCTTAAAAATCTTTGATGTGAATAAGCATGTGAAAAGATGCTCAATCTCATTCATCATTAGGTATCCCTACAAATCAAAACCACAGTGAGACAACGTCACATCCAGTAGTATGGCCATAATAAAAAAACACAGACAATATCAAATGTTGGTGGGGTTTTGGAGAAATTAGAACATTTTCTAAAACATTAACATTGCAATGTAATTAAAATGTAATGTAACATAATTACATTGCTAGTGAGAATATAAAATGGTTCCGCTACTTGGAAAACAATTTAGCCATTCCTCAAAATGTTCAACATAGAGTTACCATATGACTCAACATTTCCACTCCTCAGATTATACCCAAGAAAAATGGAAATATATGTTCATACAAAAACTTATTCATGAAGTATGTAGCAGCATTATTCACAATAGCCAAAAAAGTTAAAACAACCCAAATGTCTATCAACTGATAAATGGATAAACAAAAATCTATACAATGGACTATTATTTGGCAATAAAGAAGGCAGAGGTACTAATACATGCTACTGTGGATGAATCTTCGAAACATTATGCTGAGTGACAACAGCCAGTCTCAAAAGACCAGATATCATATGGTTGATGAATATGAAATGTCCAGAATAGGCAAATCTGTAGAGACACGATGTAGATTAGTGGTTGCCTTGAGAACGTGGGGTATCAATGGCAGGGAATGAGGAGTGGCTACTAATGGGCATGAAGTGTCTTTTGGGACCATGAGAATGTTCTAAAATTAGATTGTAGTGATAACTTCACAGCTCTGTGAATATAGTAAAAACCATTGAATTGTAGACTTTAAAAGAGTCAATTATATAGGAAATCATATCTCAAGAAAGCTTTAGAAGATATCTTTGATGGCTCCCTCCTGCCTGCAGAATGAAGCCCACAATCCATAGAATGGTGTAGGATCTTTGAACCCATGTCCAGTCCCCTCCTTATATCCAACCACTTCCCCTGCACTCCTTTGCCTGTGCCCCTGATGCATGATTCACAGAGAATCTCTTGTCTTTTTCAGATTTTGCCAGGCTTCTAGACACCCCCAACCTGTGTTTATACTGCCCCCTCTGCCTCTCACACCATACCTTGTCCACCTGGAGAACTCCTACCCATCTGTCAAAGCTCAGCTCACACATCACCCTCTCTCTTTGGCTTTCCTATCTGCCCCAGTTAGATTTAATTGCTTTCTTCTGTGTGTTTTCGTCGCCTTTGAGAAGTGTGTTGATTATAGCACTTACCATACTATATTTTATATATATTTATATACACTTTTATATATATTTTTTGTGTTGTTCCCCTGTAATGGATTGTGAGCTTTCTAGGAGATATGCTAGTGTTATATTTACTTGTCTTTCCATCTCAAGCCCCTAGAAGAGGGCATAAATACTAGTGCACAGGCAGTGTCTGGTAAAAGCGGCTGAAGTTGAATTCAGTTAAGGAGACTAGCCGGGAGATCCTGATGAACAGCGACAAGGGGCTTTTCTAGAGTTAGGACAGTGGGATGAAAGGAATTAACAAAGCCAAAAGCTCTGCTTCGTTTGTGATCTGTGAAAGTTGCCCTCTCTCCTGAGAACAGAGCAGTTTGTCACCTTAGCTAATTTCTACCTTGGGCCTGAATAGGACCATAAGTTTAAGCTGAGTGCATGGGATGAGGAAAGAGTAGGATAGAAGGATAGTTGATGGGATTCCGAGGGTCAGGAATTGAGAACCTACAATATGCCTGACATTGTGATGCCAATGACCATCAGAGGTAGGCAGCTAAAGCTGCTGATTGTCATTGGCATCTGGTATAATAATGCCCATCACATGGCAGGTACTCAATAAACATTTATGCAAATGAAAAAAAGAAAGAAAGCTTTTCAGACCATCAAAAGTCACCCTTGCCCATTATAGCATTCTGCATAGAACCTGCCCTTCTCAAACCTGGGCATGGTCTCAGGCTGACCATGCTGTTGGAAAAGAGATCCAAATCCCATCTCCATCTTTCTTCGAGGCCTCCGGTGGGGGGGTGACTCTCTGCTCTCAGCCTCCTCTTCCAAGGAGCAGGTTTCAGCCTTCCCTTTCCTTCCCTCCATTTACCGACCAAGGTGGCCAGTAGGAGGCGCTCAGCTCCACACCACTCCTCTGCCCATGACTCCCCACCTTCTGCCGGTGGCCATGTTTTTGGCGCTCTCAGGGGGAAGCCGAGGTTGGGCATGACCTGAGAGCCTCCCACCTGCTGAGTGACTATCAACTCCCTCACCTTTTCCACCTCCTCCTCCTCCAACTCTTATTCCTCTTCCTCAAATCCATCCTCAAACTCAAGGGAAAGACCACTTTGCTCTATACCCATTTAAAATCACAGCTTTCCACATCGCGGGTAGCCTGGCCCACACCGTGCGTACTTCAGATTGGCCGGTGCCACCTATGTGATAGGCCATTGGTCTTTTATCCTGTGATTTCCAGGTCATTAGCAATAGTCAGCAGCTTTCATCTGAGCCCTTCGGGCTGGATTGTCATAGAGAATAAAGCTGATCAAGGAGTTGGAGGAGGTGGATCCCTGTGCTTCCCCAGATAATAGCCTTGCCTTGTTTGCAACTAGACGAGCCAGATTGATTTTGGAAATAGCCTCCATCTCTGGCTGTTCCCGTGTGGTTTACTTCCCACTGGCCTTTTGTTCTCGCACCAGTTACAATGACCCAGGCTGAAGAGGTGTCTGGCTGCCCGGCTTTTCCATTTGCCCCACTTTTGATTGACCTCTGGAGCCATTAGAGTAGAAAGAGGCTTGTCAGATGCTGTGGTCAGCCTTGCTGTTGAGTTTCTCGTGTCCCTTTACGTGAGTACCTTCTTTAGTTGAAGAAATCTGCATGGACATATTGAAAGGAGGGACCAGTCTGTCTCTCAGCGCCTTCTTTACCAGCCCCTAGCCTACAGCAGTGCTGCTCAGCCATTGTCATGTGACACTGGTTTGGGGTAAACAGATGAGGCTATTCATGGCTGGAGGTGACCATCCTTTAGGTCCAGATGGGCACCTCTGGGCCTCATCCAGACACCTGAAGGCTGGGACCCCTCTACCTCTGTTCATCTGTACCCCACCTGTGATAACCCAGTTGGCAGGTTCAGCCACTGAACTCTGGGACACCATGCCCAGGAGGCTACATGTGGCCTTTCTAGCGAGCTTCTTGCCTGAGCCACCTCAGCCAGCATTCCTGCATTCCTGGGCTACCTGTGTGCAGCCTTCCTGCATCTCCTGACCTCCCTAAGGTCCTCAGGGATGAGCAGTCTTTATGTGTATCACATAGCCTCATGTGTATCGCCCTCATTGTTGGCGTGGCATTTCCTGAGGATCCTCCAGACTCTGTCTCTCTCCTGAAATGTAGGGCTGGGACTGTGTGCTCTCCTCAGGATGTGGACGGATGGGGAACCACTTGTCTTCAGGTTTTAAATCCACCGTGCATTCCCAGCACAAGTGGCTAAGGATCTCCTGTGACGCTGGTTCCCTTCCTTGCATGCTAGCATCTACTTTTTCTCATCTGAATTTTTTATAATTTCACCTGGAGCAGACACTTTTGACTCTCCCTCTCCACCCTCCCTTTCTTCTTCCCCACCACCCCCATTAGAACAGAGGCCTGGATGCCCCCAGATCTGGGGCTGCTTATCACTCTAACTCAGAAACGCAAGGTTCTCCAGACGGCATGCTGGGCTCCCAACACGGCCCTTTCTCGCACACTGTTCCCTCTCTCCAAGGGCACCCTTCGGTCTCATGGAATTATCGGGGAAGCACATTGAGCCATTGCTCTACAGAGGTTTTTGTTCTTGCTGTCTTATACTTTTTTCTCTTTTTTTCCTTCCTAAACTGATATACTCCATCATTTTTTGTTTCTGGGAGGTTTCTGGAAACTTGAAACTGATTTTATCTATTTGGCATATTTTTATGTTCCCTCCCCCATCCCTTTCTCTTTCCCATGTCCCTTTACTCCCTAGCCAGTATGGGGGAAAAATGCAAGTAGGGGATCAGAAAATGAGCAAGTGCTCAGTGTTGGGGGTGGGAGGGCTGTGGCTTACATGAATCTACTGTAGGTGAGATGACCACCTACATAAGACATCCTGCAGCATGATGTGTCACCCCACTGCCTGAGCAGCAGGCCCTGACACCCAAAAAGCAGCCATCAAGGTTTTCTTCTCCAGAGACCTGCACTAACAAACCACGTCTCTGAACCGATAGCGTATTTTCAAGAGTCGTAATGATTTTGATCTAGTCAGTGGTAGAGGGAAGTAGATTCTGATTCCTGAAAGAGGAAGAAAGAAGCAAAACTGATTTTGGTTTGTTGGCTTGTTTTGTAAATGCCTCATTATATTCCACATAGAGCTTCTTCAATTTAAAAAAAATAATTAGGGATTTTTTTTAGTACCATGTCTAGCTGAGAACTGAAGCCTCCTGTTTGAAAGTCTGCCTCAGCAAACTGCGGCTCTCTCCTTCGACCTTGAACTTGAGCCTGTGGTCATTTAAGTGAGGGGGTTGGATAATCTCATCCCGGACCACTCGGACTGGAACACAATTGCTCATTATGCTTTGTCCACAACTACTGCCACCTTCTTAACAGCTGAGTGATGTGGCCTGGCCCTGTGCATCGTGCCTGCTGTATTGATAAATCATGATGCATTTTCTGTTTACCAGTCCAGCATCCTATTTCCATCTTGGATACTGAAAGAAAGTCATGATTCTGCTCTTTCATTCATGAATGAAAGTGACTGCTTTAAAATCTTCATTTTTTCACAGAAGTCATACTTTAACCCAGCCTCACAGATTAGTCCTTCCTGACAATAGAAGACCAGATTTTTGAGGCAAGGGACCTTTTGGGGACCCCAGCTTATTTCCAAATGTATGTCTTTGTACAAGACTGGAATCTTCCTTTTCTTGCCACAGCTGGCAGAGCTAACAAGCTTGGTGCCTCTTGCACAAAGTGTACATCCCTAAAAGCACATAGACCAACTCGCTATTTAATAACATTTCAGGTTTTCTTGCCAGTTACTTCAGTCAGTCATTCTTGAATCATGGAAGTGCCATGTCCACCAGGATGCAAAGGAACTGAAATGAAATTGTTAATTCTTGAAGAGTTAGAGGACCAGGCAGAGCTGCCAAGGTGGAGTGGTTGCATGGTGGGCTGGAGGGTGGGTTGGGAGTAGAGGTGTGAAATGAGCTAGAGCTTGTGTGAAAGTTTCCGAGCACCAAAGCAGAAGGATTTTTGATGTTTCATGAGCAACTACTTTATGCCATACTCTGCTAAGTGCTTTTCATAGAATCTCATTTAATGAAGAAGCCACAAAAGTCATCAGCCTCTTTAGAAAGCTCAGCATTAGGAGCAAACCCCCTAAGATAAGGAAATAAAACATTTCCCCTATCCCTGGAAGGGAACTCAAGCAGCTGTATTTTTTCTGAATAGTAATTGACATTATTGAGGACTTCTTATGTGCCAGGCATTGAGCTAATTAAGCACACAAAAGCCCAAGGAGGTAGTGTTCTGAGGCCCCATTCTGGGTGTCTTTTGCTGCATAACGAACCACCCCAAAGCTTAGTGACCTAAAATGGCAACAGTCATTTGTTTTGATCATGAATCTATGATGTGGGCAGGGATCAATGGCGCCAGCTCCTCTCTGCTCCCTGTAACATCAGCGGGTGGCTGCTTGGGGCTGGAGGACCCCCTTCCAAGACAGCTCTCTCACTTGACGGGCCAGGTGGTACTAACCGTCAACTGGGAGTTCCACCGGGGGTGTTGGCTCTGCTGCACGTGTGCCTGCCTCGCCACAGAGCTGCTTGGGCTCTCCCACAGCGTGGCAGCTGGGTTCCAAGGGCAAGAATTCCAAACAGGATGTAGAAACTGCCAGCGTCTTATAACTGACACAACATCACTTCTTTCATCTTCTATTGGTCAAGCAGACACAGAGCATGCTCAGGTGTGAGGCGAGGAGACCAAGGCCACAGCTCTCAGTGGGTAGTGGCAGAAAACTGGCAGCCACCTTTATCCTCCACGAGCCCAGAAAGGTTAAGTGCCTTGTCCTGGATCACACAGCTAGCACGTTGACGGTCCCCTGTGCTCTGCGTCTTCTAGATCCTGTGACACTCCCCGAGGTGCCCAGAGCACCTGACTGACCTCAGTCCAGATTTCTGTACCTTTTCCTGCCATTAACTGGGCCTGTAGTGTCAATGCCCAGTGAAGCAGATTCTAGAAACATTCCTAAATCACTTCACCTGTATTTGGAATTGACTTTAAGAACATCCCTGGAAGAATCCTAGGCTTGAGAAGAAAAGACCCAGGGGTGCGTGAGAACCATTTTTGGATACAGGAAAGCTGGTTGTGTAGGTCACGGCATGGCGTATATTCTGCATCCTGTATTGTTCGTGAGCAGAGGTTGTCAGACTACAGCCGGTGGGCCATAGCCTGCCACCTGTTTATGTGTAGCCCTCGAGAAAAAAATAGTTTGACATTTTTAAATGGTTGATGAAAAAAGCAAGAAGAATATGTAACAGAGTCAAATAGTTGCAGCGGACACTGTATAGCACACAAAGCCTCTTACAGAAAAAGTTAGTTGACCTTGTTCTAGAAGGCAGAATCAGCGCTGTGTTAGCAGAGCTAGATTTCAGGTCCACATAAGAATTTTCTCTCTAGAGCTGTCCACGTGCAGGAACAGCAGCTCTCAGCTGAAGGCCGTGCGGGCAGAGGGCTGTGCCTAGGATGCTGCTGTCAGTGGTGTGCTGGTAAATGTGTAATGACCGGCTCTCCAGGGAAGAAGAACCCTGATGGGTAATGTTTGTCTGTTTCTTTGGTACAAATCCCACCGTGGTCACAGCTGAAAACCGTGGTCAGTTTTCAGTTCTGACATGATGTCACGAAGGGTCGAGTTGGGAAGAGATGCACATAATCGGCTGCAGGAGTTCCAGTTTACCACTGTGATGGGTTCAGGGGATCGATGCTATATAATGCTGCCCTCAAGTAGCTCCCAGTGCGGAGAGCTGCAGGTGTGCAGGGAGGAACAGTAGTGCTGGGAAACCTTTGACATTCCATCTGCCTCTCTGGGCTCACAGGCAGCCATCGTTAGCATCTGCAAGTGCAGAAAGATTATGTACCGTGCCCTGGATTACACAGCTGCTAAACTCCACCTGCCATTTCCTGCCTCACATTTGGTTTAGAAAATATTGATTTCTACAAAGAGTGATAAGTTGGACTGCATGCAAGTTGAGAACTTCCGTTTAAGAAAACATCACTTTAAGCAAAGGTAAAATGTAAATGACAGATTGGAAGAAAATATGTGGAATCTTAAGAGATCCAGGCCTAGTGTCGAAAGGATGTAAAAAACACCCATCAATCCATTAAAATTAAAAACAAAGACAGTCCAATAGAAAAATGGGCAAAGGATGTGGACATACAGTGTATACCTACTCAAATACGAAACGCTGATAAACGTAGGAAAGATGATTAGTCTTTCTTTTTTTCTTTTCTTTTTTTTTTAAAAGTGCTTCTATAGCACCTTGTTGTGTTTTTTTTAATTTAATTAATTAATTAATTAATTTATTTATTTATGGCTGCGTTGGGTCTTCGTTTCTGTGCGAGGGCTTTCTCTAGTTGCGGCAAGTGGGGGCCACTCTTCATCGCGGTGCGCGGGCCTCTCACTATCGCGGCCTCTCTTGTTGCGGAGCACAGGCTCCAGACGCGCAGGCTCAGCAATTGTGGCTCACGGGCCCAGTTGCTCCGCGGCATGTGGGATCCTCCCAGACCAGGGCTCGAACCCGTGTCCTCTGCACTGGCAGGCAGATTCTCAACCACTGCGCCACCAGGGAAGCCCGATTAGTCTTTCAATATGAAAGAACATCAGTCTCATTACTAAGCAGGGAAATAATGGGATAATAGTGGGACTCATTTATTTCATCCATCAAATTGGCCCAAAGTAATAATACC
The DNA here is from genome assembly GCF_009873245.2 of Balaenoptera musculus. NCBI lineage: Eukaryota > Metazoa > Chordata > Mammalia > Artiodactyla > Balaenopteridae > Balaenoptera > Balaenoptera musculus. The sequence continues at coordinate 30,238,790 of NC_045790.1, read as the reverse complement.
AAGCAAGGGAAGCTGTGATCAGAGCACATTTATTGACTGCAGCTGGAAGAACGTAAGTTAAAACATCCATATACAAAACTGAAGTTCCTTCTATCTCCCCTCCTCCCCAGTCTTGGCCCTCTCCCTCCCTCCCTCTCCCACCTCCCCAAAAGTTAAGATGGTCTGAATTCAACTTAATGATTTTTCAACTTTATGATGGTGCCAAAGCAATAAGCACTCAGTAGAAACCATACTTCGAAGTTTGAATTTTGATCTTTTCCCAAGGCTGGTGATACATGGTGCACTCCTCTCCCATGATGCTGGGCAGCTCCCAGTCAGCCACACGAAGGGAAAGGACAGACACTCTACAGGGTATCACGTTGCCAGCATTTATTGCATATTGTGTTTTATGTTTCATATCCCATCATGTCTACAAAATAACCGCTGACCCAGAAATTCCAAATCGGGCCTAGAAAAAACCTCACATTTTGAGAGGAGGCAGGGACACAAAAAGATCATCGCCTTGTAGTTTGAGGTAGTGAAAAATTGGAAATAACATAAAGCCCCTCAGTCGGGCAATAGCTAAGTATACTCTGATCTAGATATCCCTATGAGCGCCAGGCAGCAGTGAAAAGGAGGACACAGGAGCTCTGTACCAACGGGCATTGCTGAGGTGAGATAGCAAATTCTAGAACGGCTCAGGCAGTCAAGTACCATTTATGTTCTTAAAGTGTAGGTGAAAGAACGCTGTGTAGTCCATAGAACATCCATAGAAAGTTCCAGGAGCCTATATACCATAATAGTGTACACAGGTGCTCCTTGACTGATGATGGGGTTATGTCCTGATAAACCCATTATAAGTTGGAAATTCATTTAATACACCCAACCTCCCGAGCACTGCAGCTTAGCCTGGCCTCCCCTAAACATGCTCAGGACACTTTCATCAGCCTACAGTTGGGCAGTTATCTTGAGTTTAAGCTCAAGAGTAATTACCTTCCTCTTCTTCTTCTCACCAGAAGCAGGAGACACAGATGGACATTTTGTAGACATGGTGGGATTTGAAACGTAAAATACAATACACAATATATGCTGGCAACATGGTACCTTATAGAGTATTGGTCGTTTCCCCTCGTGATCGCGTGGCTGCTGCCGCCCGGCATCACGGGAGAGGAATGTACCATGTATCACTAGCCTCAGGAAAAGATCAAAACTCAAATTTCGATATACAGTTTCTACCAAATGCTTATGGCTTTTGCACCATCAGGAAGTTGGAAAATCATAAGTCAAGTTGGCACCATCTGTACTTTTGTGGAGGGTGTAGGGAGGGAGAGGGCCAGGACTGGGGAGAAGGGGAGATAGAAGGAACTTTAGTTTTGTATATGCAGGTTTTAATTTTTCTTAAGGAGAATATATTTATGTATTTCTTGTATAATATTTTCAAGAGACCAAATTAAAAAGTTCGATCCTCCCCACATGGAAGGCTTCTGTGAGGGAATGTGCCATCTCCCTGGCTAAGCCCATATCTACCAGGTTGGCCATGCGGGGGCCACTTGGGGAGGGGTGTGTGAGTGGTGCTTAGTTTGGCCCATGAGCTCGAACTTCCCTTGAGGACTCTCCCTCTTGCACCTCCGTCCAGGCCTCAATGTTCTCTTAACACTTTTGCCTAAGCAAGGAAAAGCTTTTGTCCTTAATTTCCTGTTGCACGATTGAGGCTGGCCAGGAGCGAGGGCACCAGAGTCACATTAGATGGACCCTATTGGGTTGAGGTTACCAGCACTGCCTTCTGCCCGCCCCTCCCACCTTCCCCCTCAGGGCTCTCATCACTGCGCCCCCCGGCTGCTCTCAGGCACGTCTAGACTCCTCTATGTCTAGACCCAAGGAAACTGGGCCAAGGCACCCTTCCAACTTACCTATTTCATGTCTAGGAACCCACCTCTTCCCCAGATTTTTGGCCCCAGGAATGTCCACCCATTTCAGGAAAACTCTTCTGTTTAACCATAGGCGAGTGTGTGGCCTCATTGTACCGTTAGCATGGCAGCCGCATCAGAAGCCCACACCGTATGATGGCGTCTGGACAAGAGATACACAGAGAGTAGCTTCGAGGGTTTTCCTCACCCAGACACCTGTGGTTAAGAGGAGTGAAGGCCCAGGATGGCTGCATGGAATACTGACCCACTGACCACGTGGCAGACACACTCATCCTACATCATATTATCCCCATTCATCCCCAGAGGTAATAATGAACAGCAGGTGTTACTATTCCTATTCTACAAGCAAAGGAACTGTGCCTCAGAAAGTAACTTAACCTATCTGAGGTCACAGAGTCCAGACTGAAACCCAGAATGCCTGCCTCCAATGCTTTTTAACCTGAGCATATTCTTCCTTTAGGGATTTCATTCCAGAAGGCTTCAGAAGTCTCCTCCCTGCTTTTTGCACAACCTCCCAGAGTGAAATGAAAGATCACTTCCCCCATGAATTTTGAGTGCCAGGCATTCTTTTCCTTGAGAATCCCCAGAACTCCTTTTAAGTTTTTGCTTAAATTTGAAGTGAAAACAGACAGAAAATGTATTTGCAGATACAGCTTGCACTAATTCAAGAGGAGGCATGAAGGTTAGGGCCTCCTTTGATATTATTTATGTGACTTGAGGCAACAATATATAATCAAAGAATGGTATTCGCAGACTCCTAATCCACTTTGACCTTAAATTCACACTTATTTCACAGATGCAAAAAGGAAGGTATCATATTGCGTCTTTCCTTTGGATTCTCCAGCTTCAGTTTTGCATTCCTCAAAGTCCTCAGTAACCCAGGAAATTTAGAATGTGAGAGGTGAGAATGTGAAAACCCTTCAGGACTTCCCCTAGATTAACAAGAAAGAGTGTTCAACACTTGGTGATGACAACGGAGCATTGGGTTTTAATTTGGGGTTTATTTAGAGGCAGAGCCGAGAAGTGGTTGGGTACTTCCCCTCACACCTTCACAGCACGGTCCACCAGGAGAGTTAGGTTTCAAAGAAGAAGCATCTCAAAGTGTTGGGGAAATTACTTCAGGATGGGATCAGATATGCATTTTTCTCCCACATTTTCTGACCTGAATTTAAAAGTTTTTATAATAGTGCATGAATGAACCCTTCCTTCACAGGAGAATCTGAAAGCAAGACTAACAAAAAACATCAGTAGATTCTAATTATCCTCTCTCTCTGTTGCATCCTCTCCTTTTCCTGAGTTGCTTTAGACATCCCATATGTAATACTTTGTTTGCAGCCTGTGAGCAATTACTACCTGTTATGGTTTGAATTGTGCCCCCCCCCCAAAAAAAAAAGAAGATACGGTGAAGCTCTAACCCTCAGTACCTCAGAATGTAACCTTATTTGAAAATAAGGCCTTAGCAGATATAATCAGGTTAAAATGAGGCCACTAGGGTGGGCCCTAATCCAACCTGACTGGTGTCCTTATATAAAGGGTAAAATTTAGCCATAAACAAAGACATGCACAGAGGGAAGATGATGTGAAGAGACACAGAGAGAAAGAAGTCCATGTGCAGGTATAGGATTTGGGTGATGCATCAACAACCAAGGAAAGCCCAAGGTTGCTGGCAAACCACTAAAAGCTAGGAAGAATCAAGGAAGATACCCCTACAGGCTTCAGAGAGAGCAAGGCACTGCTGACACCTTGATTTCGAACCTCTAGCTTCCAGAACTGTGAGACCATAGATTTCTGTTATTTGAAGCCATACAATTTGTTTGTGTAGCCCTAGTAAACTAATACAGCTACCTGTACTTAACCCTTATAAAATACACATGTAGGATAAATAAGATTGAGAATTTCTGTTCATCTGTTATAGTTAGCATGACATTATATTTTCCAAAGATGATTGCAAGATCATCCCCTGTCCTACATGTCTGTCTAGACCCTTGAAATTCCCCCATCAAGAGATGAATTCTAGGGCTTCCCTGGTGGCACAGTGGTTAAGAATCCACCTGCCAATGCAGGGGACACGGGTTCGATCCCTGGTCCAGGAAGATCCCACATGCTGTGGAGCAACTAAGCCCATGCACCACAACTACGGAGCCTGCACTCTAGAGCCCATGTGCCACAACTACAGAAGCCCGTGCGCCTAGAGCCGGTACTCCGCAACAAGAGAAGCCACTGCAATGAGAAGCCCTCACACCGCAGTGAAGAGTAGCCCCGGCTCGCCGCAACTAGAGAAAGCCCATGCACAGCAACAAAGACCCAACGTGGCCAAAAATAAAATAAATAATTTTTTTAAAAAAAGAGACGAATTCTAAATCCCCTCCCCTTGAACCTGGATGGGCTGTGACTCCCTTTTGATGTTCTATGACATCTGAGGCAGCTTCCACCCTGTTTCCTAGAACACTTGCCCTGGAGCCCTGAACTGCCATGTAAATAGTCCACTTGTCTTGAGTCCTCCATGCTGTGAGGAAGCCCATACTACCCCAAATGGAGAGACCACATGGAGACACAAGACTACATGGAGAGAGATACCCAGACAGCCCCTAGATGCTCCAGCAACACTACAGTTTCGGCTTCAGCCACTGTCTGATTGCACCCCCATGACAGACCCTGAGCCAGAGCTGCCCAGTCCAACCCTTCCTGGATTCCTGATCCATAGAAGCTTTAAGAGATCACAAAATAGGGCTTCCCTGGTGGCGCAGTGGTTGAGAGTCTGCCTGCCAATGCAGGGGACACGGGTTCGAGCCCTGGTCTGGGAAGATCCCACAAGCCGCGGAGCAACTGGGCCTGTGAGCCATAATTACTGAGTCTGCGGGTCTGGAGCCTGTGCTCCACAACAAGAGAGGCCACGATAGTGAGAGGCCCGTGCACCGCGATGAAGAGTGGCCCCCGCTCACTGCAACTAGAGAAAGCCCTCGCACAGAAATGAAGACCCAACACAGCCATAAATTAAAAAAAAAAAAAAAAAAAAAAAGAGAGATCACAAAATAATTGCCATATTTAAAGCCACTAAGTTCTGGGGAGATTTGTTACACAGCAGTAGGTGACTGGGACAGTTAGTGTACTCTGTGCTTTGCATTGGTTGTTTTCTTTTAATTTTAATTTAAAAAATGGATTGAATTTTTACTTCTGACTAAATAGTTTTATATTTAGAGAAGACAGACTATAACCACAAAATCTCAATGATTTAACCTAATAGTATTTATTTCTCACTCACTCAAAGTCCAATATGGATGTTACAGGTTGGGTGGCTCTCCTACAAGCACTGACTCAGGGATCCATATTCTTTCTACCTAATGTCTTTGCAGTCCCCGGTCCTCCTTGGGGTCCTCTGCTGGGTCATCTGTGTTCAGGTAACCAAAGAGAAAGGGGAGAGAGAGAGTGGAAGATCATGTGAGATGTTTCAGGGGCTGGGTCTGAAAGTGGCACACGTCATTCTGGTCCACATTGCACTGGCTAGAACTAGTCCCTGACTCAAGAGAGCTGGGAAGTGCAGATTAGCTGTGCACCCAGGAGGAAAAGGTAAGTGTGATGGGAGCATAGCTCTGCTACATTCGCACGCTGGCTCATAGAATCTTATATTATCAGAGCTGGAAGTGACATGAGAGATCGGCTTCTCCAAGTGTGGTCCACCAGCATCAGGACCACCTGAGGGACTTGTTAAAATGCAGATTCTGGGACCCCACCTGCTGAGTCAGAACCTCAGGAAGTGGGTTCTAGCCAGTTGATTTTTGCCAAATCCCCCTAGTTCTTGTTATGTACACTAAGGTTAGAGAGTCACTTACCAGTTCAACCCTGTCATTGTACAGATAGCAAAGTTGAGGTCCAGAGAAAGGACATGACCTCCATACTTTCCTTCCAGCTACTCACAACCTGAGGCCAGAGCTGGAATTGGGGACCTGTGTGCAGAGGCCCATCCAGTCCTCTTGCCACACCCCTCCCAGGGCTCTTCATCATAGCTGGCCAGGACCCCAAGAGTGTGCCCTGGCAGAGCATACTCGGTTCCTGAATTGTAGCCTTGGCCCCCAATTCAACAACCACACATACTTCCTCTGAGACACCAACAGGGAAATCTAGCCCAATGCTGTAGAATCACAGCGTTTTCCTTGAAAAGTCTCATCAGCTTATAACCAAGAGTCCCCTGCAGTTTATATTATGACCAGATCTAGTCCAGAATCAAGTCCTGTTATATCTTGGACATTCCTAGCAAGAGTCGGGGACCTGGAATAGTGTTTTAATTTAGAAATTGGAATCCTATAATAATTTCTCTTATGTCACTCTGAAGGCCTACCTTATCTTTAAAGCTGTAATGTGTCCTAATGACATTCTGATATAGCTAGCTTTTAGGGGAGGCCTTGGTGGTAATGAAAGACTTGGGGAGGAGAGGGAACCTTCATATTTTCCAGAGCTCTTGTTGAAAACAGCCAATGCTTATCAGCATGCATTCCACACAATTTCCATGATGATGCTATAATTTAAAACACTGACTGAAAGACCTAATAAAGGAGGTGAAACTAGCTTTCTAAATTTGCTGAACAAATTGCTCATCTCTCCCTCCATCAATCTTCCTTCTCTTAAGCAAAATGTAAAATTTGGAACAAAGAGTGAAAATACTAGGGTTTTGACTGATCTCCTTGTTAACAGTATTCTGCTGTATGGCAGCTGCATTGTAAGCATTTGAGTTCTGATTCTAAGCATGTATGTGCAAGTTCCCATGTAAAAAAATCTTCAAGTCACTGTCTACCTTCTGAGTTTGGGGGACAAACAGGGGTAAATTAACAAAGGATGCTTATCATGCTCCCCAACCTTTGTTGAAATCACTTAGTTTCAATTGCTTTGATTAATCACTAAAGATTTTGTAAGCAGAGGTTAATGGCTTAAACATCTGCCTTCCCATATTGGCGTGAAGGAGAATGAGAATGTAGATAAGACCTTCAGGGCATCAGGAAACCGGTGATGGTTCCAGGCCCAGTGAGATGGGGGGTGTCCTAACCCTCCTGATGTCTAGCTGAACGATTTGCCTCCCAGCACAAGCTCATTGCACAAGCGATGGTGTGGACCTCATCGTGAACAGCATGGGATTTGCACAGGGCCTGCAAGCAGGGTAGATGGAGAAAATCAGAGATGACGGCTGCCTCCTTTCCCTCAGTTGTGATCAGGCACTGCCACTTTGCAGTCTGGTCCCTCACTCCAGGGGCTCCAGGGTTGTTCCCAGTTCTCACTTCTCTTGTCAGGAAGCACTGTTGGAGTTAAGTTACTCGGGACAGGAAGACTGAATAGGGCACGAGGTGGCCAGCCTGTAGAAAGGCAAACCTGATCTTTGGCTGAACTGAGTAAACAGACCCAGTCAAGATGGTGAGTGTTCTGGTCAGCTATTGCTGCATAACAAACTACCCCCAAATTTAGTGAGGTGCAGGGTGGGTTCTCTGGGAAGTAGACTTTGAGCTGGAGAAGAGCATGCAGGATGTTCCTTAAGAACTACTCTTAGAATCAAGTCTTCCAAGGGAGAGGAAGGAGTAGGAGTGGGCAGAGAAAGTCATGCTGCCTTGCAGCTCAGTGACAGCCCCGGCTGGCCCAACAGAGTCCTGGAGCCAGAATGACCCTTGAGAGTTGCCCCAAATTAGGCTGAGATGACCTGGCTTTTGTATCAGGGGTGCACAAACTGGCATGTCTTACAAATCAGGTGGCCACCTGTCTTTGTAAATAAAGTTTTGCTGGAACACAGTTCCACCTCTCCGTTTACGTATGATCTAAGGCTGCTTTCACGCTGCTTGGGTAGAGCTGAGTAGTTGTGACAGAAGCTGCATGGCCCACGAAGCCTAAAATATTTAATATCTTGCCATTTCTAGAAGTGAGTCGACCTCAGCTTTATGTTCCCACAGTAACCATTGGCTGTGGGCTTCCAGGGAAAGGACAAGACCTTGGGCAGTGGCTCTGCAGCAGAGATGAGCCCTGTTGGATGAGGGCTGAGGGCTGAGGGCTGTGCTGCTTCCACGCCCAGCACTGGGGACAGCAGGTCCTTCCTCAAGGGGAATGTGGGCAGTGCTCATGGTGTCCACCATAGCAGATTAATATGACCGTTGCATTTTGTGGGTCAGGAATTCTGGAAGGGCTCAGATGGACAGTCTGACCTCCATGGCCTCATCTGGGCTGGAGGGTTCACTGCCAAGATTCCTTCCTCACTCAGTGCTCCTTTGCCTCTTTCTCTCTTTATGGGGCATCTCATCTTCTGGGGTTTCTCCATGCCACGGTGTGGTTTCGGGATCATCACACTTCTTACAGGAGGGCCCGTGAAAAAGCACACCGGAGATGGCACAGCATCACTCTGCTGTGTCTTATTGGTCGAAGCTATGATGGGGCCCATCCAGATTCAAGGGGATGAAGCCCCAGATGCAAGATCACAGCACAGAGCAGGGGGCGGGATGTGCTGTTGCACCATCTTTGGAAAATCCAGAATGCCTCAGTGGGCCGGGTCTCGGAGCTGTTTGAGCACATCCTTCCCACCTCCACAGTCGCCATCATCACGAGGGTGGCTTGAAATGACCATGGTGGGAATATGACACCTCGGGAATGGGCTTTGCCCCACCTCAACCCCAGAGAGCTGGTTGTTAAGTATGGCCCAGCACACCATGGCTGCCGTGGTCGGGGCAGCGGGGGTTAACGATTTGAAGCCAGGCAAGAAGAAAGACAGCAACGCTGATTGATTGCCGAGGCACTCAACATATCCTGGAACATCAGAACAACTCTAGGGGGGTCCTCTTATTTCACAGAAGAGGAATCCCAGGTGTGGCGAGATTGGGTAACTGGGCAGGATTTGAACCGGGGTCTCCTCACCCTCCGCCAGCTCTCAGGAAGATGAAATAGGCTCCTTGTCAGTGGGCTGAGGGAAGCTCAGGTTGGGCGAGAGGGAGGGAAGCCAGCCAGAGAAGGAAGGGGAGCAAAGGCCTGGCCGGGGTAGCCGTGGGGTTCCTGGGAAGGACTCAGGCCTCCACATCGTGCCCAGCTGTGTGGACGCTGGAAGATTCGCCCCAACTCCTAGCAACCAAACCCCAGCCCTTTCTTATTGTCAGGAAACTTATCAATGTTTTAAAGGCACAAGCAGACTGTGTGAGCAAGGGGGAGTGGGGAAGCCACTGAAGGAGAGGCAAAGAGAGGAAAGGCCGACACCATATTTACAGGAGCATCTGTAATGCTCCCCTGACTGGGAGTACAGTGGTTAAGCCAGACCAATGGATTTGAAAGGCGGAGGGGGGAGAAGCAGGGCAGGGAGGGGACTTTCATGATGGAGCCTGCCCTTAGGCAGGTGGCATGGATTCTTCCTTTATAATAGTACCGGTTCCACTTACTGGGCCTCAGCCTAAAGCTAGACCTGCCTGCCACGGGCTTTACGTATATTTATTATCATTAGTCCTCAAAACCCTCAGAGGAATGGGTCCTGTGATTCCCATTTGATAAGAAAATGAGGCACAGCAAGAAGGAATAACCTTTTGGCTGCAGAATTAAGGTTTGCGTTGGATGTGCCAGCTCTGGACCATCTCCCCACCGTCGTGCAGCTGTGATGCCACAGTTTACCTAAGGAATGGCCGCACGGGCCAGAGACCAAAGAAGCAAACGGATGATAGAGCATCTTTCTCAGTGTTAGTTGGTTCACAACTTCCCATTTTTTCCTCCTTTTTGTTCCCTAGAGTTGAAGGATTCCCTCTCCCTGTTCTGTTGGTTTTAAGAGGAATAAAGAAGACAAAATGTGAGACGCAAAGGGCTCCACGGAGTTGGGTAGGAAGCCAGTGCAGGGGCGCAAGGCCGAGGGCAGTGAGGCTGGGACGGTGCGTTGGTGGAGGGGCGTTGCTGTATCAGCTGCAGGCCTCTGCCCCCCAGGCAAGGCTCAGGCTCTGTGGCAGAAACGCTCTCGGGTCCCGGGGTTGGAGGAGTCACTTCACCCTCCCTTCCGGATAAACATCCTGAAGTTAAATATCAGAGAGGCCTTGCAGCAGGAGGATGCAATTAAGACTTCGAAAACTGATCCTCAGTTTTTAGTGTGCTAAGAATCACCTGGGGTGCTTGTTTAAAATGCTGCCTTCCTGGTCCCTGCTCTTGGAAACTCATTCAGCAGGTTGGAAGTGAGGCCCAGAATCCGCATATTTAAAACACCCCAAGCAATTCTGGTGCCAGGGGGATCCTCAGCCAGGCTAAGAAAAACACCCACTTGGAGGGTGAAGGTGCAGGATCTGAAACTTTTCTTTTACAAAAATAGCTTTTTTTGTCATTATAATTTAATCTCAGGAGCACCAGTTTTCTTATTCTGGGTGTAGATGTGGTAGGTATGTTTATGGAGCTGCCTTGCTGAAAGAAAGATAATGCACACGTGGTTATGTGCATAATTGCAGTTAATTATTATGTTGTGAACGTATGGTTAAACTCGATAAAGATTAACTTATAAAAACTCTTATTAAAAGTTCCCTGTTATTTGCCATTAATCAGTACCATGGATTTTTTAGGGGAGTTTGTTCATTCATCCACTTAATTAAAAAGCTTTTTCATTCTTGGTGTGTGGCTGGCCCTGTGCAAGGATGGGGAGACTGCACGCAGTGGGGCAGTGGGCCAGCAGCGGGGGGCTGACCGCTGCCCTCCAGGGATTTACAGTCTGGCCAGGGAGACAGATTCATCAAATCCCCAGCAACCACGGGCATTTCAATTTTGTGTATGTTTATTCTTATTTGTTAAGGTGTTTGTTAAATTCATTACTAAATGTGATTTTTATAAATGTAGAAGTATTTACATATATACAAATACAAAGCATACAAACAAAAAAATCCTTGTCAGGCCATATATTGTTATTTGGGCTTAAAAAAAAATTGACTGATATACAGATTTTGAACTTTCCAGGTGTCTCTGATTGGGTTAGGAAGATATATTCTATAAATTCTATACAAAGTTGGATTGTAGTTTTTTTTTAAATCAGTGAGTTCAGACTTCATCTCTAAACATGTTTAATTAAGATGTCTGAAAGATGCATTAATTTTTTTCCCCATCACATGTCTACTCTCTCCCCTATTTGTGAAACTAGCACATTAGGAAAGCAGTACCCAAGTGCTTTCAAGCACAAATGTACCTGAATGCAGAATTCCTTTCCAACAATGAGAAGCACAGAGAATTCTGATTCCTTGCTTAGCAGTTTCAGCATGTCCTCAATGCTATTTTCTTGCCAGACACTGGAGCGTGCAAATCATCTATGAGAGAACAAATCAATATGAGACAGAACTGTCATCAATAACCTCTGCTTCCTGATTTTCAGCGTTGCAGGTGGTGAGCTCTTTGACTTCTTAGCTGAAAAGGAATCTCTGACTGAAGAGGAAGCAACTGAATTTCTCAAACAAATTCTTAATGGTGTTTACTACCTGCATTCCCTTCAGATTGCCCACTTTGATCTCAAGGTATGTTGCTTGGCGTGAATCAGATGAAAGCTTACACGTACCACAGCATTCGCTGTTTGCTAAGAAAAATTGAGGGCGTCCGAAAGAGATACATGTTTTTTTCCTAGAGGGGTTTAACAAATGAAATTATCTATATAAATCAGCAAGTGTATAATGCATGCCTACTACAGGAATTCCTAACCAATGTGTGAGATAGAGGCTTAAGATTAATGATTACATTTGAGAATTCTTGGGGAAGAATCAAGGGGTCTTACCAGCTAGGTCTTTAAGAAAGGGGGCTGCTGTTGGTTATGGGGTATTTTCAACCTGGAGTAGCCATTGGCTGCCCAGTTTCCATCCCCTTCTGGCTACAGGCATGTAAGATGGAAGGTGTCTTGATCTCTACTCTCCCTCTTGATGCAAAGGCTTCTGGGCTGACTCAGTCTCTGGCAATCAATCAAGCCAAACTCTGAGACTGGCTAATTGTGATCTTTGCTTGGCTGGAGGCAAGACATTATCGGACGTAAAAAGGCGCATCATACTCCCATCCATCACAGAGGAGATGGTCTCTCTGAGAGGGGAAGATATACATATGAGCAACAGAAATGGCAATGTAAGATGCAGGGTACAATCCGAGGCAGCGAGAAGATTATCACAAACAGTGTGTGGTTGATTGCCAAGTGAATGATTCAGATCATTGGAGCTAGGATAGATGTAAGAGAAGGGAAGATTTTCTCCATACTTATTGTAGCAGAGCCGTCAAGACCCCATCTGGATCCCCCAACACTCACTAACACACATCCCAAAGACTGCTGCTGGGAGCTGGAAATGCCAGAGTAAATGCCCACTGAAGCAGCTCTTAGCAGTGGAGCTGGGGAGAAGGTGGATAAATACCCCAACTCCCTCGTGCTTCAGTTGGAAAATTCTGAGTGCTGCCCTTTCTCCCCAAGTCCTCCAAAGGGATTGTGCTCCAGTCACCCCTACCTTGATAAGACACTTTGTATCAGCTTCCTTCCTTCTGTTTCCTGTCTCCCCATTCCTCTACCAAGTATTCCCTGGAGTCCCCTCCTGCATAAGCTGCTTGCATCCAAATCCATGTCACAGGTCTTCTCCTGGGAGAACCTAAACCAAGACATTTATTTTTCCTGGTGTTCTCTTGCAACTACTCTTTTATCCCTACTTTTTGGTTGTTTTTTCAGGGGAGAGGAAGAACTACCTGCCCTCTTGTCCTCAGCATAACATATGATAGGGTTTTTTTTTTAATTGTGGAAAAATAAACATAAAATTTACCATTTTAAAGTATGCAGTTAAGTGACATGAAGTATATTCACATTGTTGTGCAACCGTCACCACCATCTATTTCTGGAAATTATTGATCTTCCCAAATTGAAACTATGTATCCATTAAACACTAACTCCACAACCCTCCTACCCCCAGCTGCTGGCGTCCACTATTCTACTTTCTGTCTCTATGATTTTGCCTATTCTAGGTATTTCATGTATGTGGAATCACACACTATTTCTCCTTTTGTGACTGGCTTATTTCAGTTCACATAGTGTCTTCAGGGTTCATCCATATTGTAGCACATGTCAGAATTTACTTTCTTTCTCAGGCTGAATGGTATTCCATTGTATGGTAGACCACGTTTTGTTTATCCATTCATCTGATGGACATCATGTTATTTCCACCTATGAACATTGCTGTACTATTTTTCTTTTTTTTAAGCCTGAAAACATAATGCTTTTGGATAGAAATGTTCCCAAACCTCGGATCAAGATCATTGACTTTGGGTTGGCCCATAAAATTGACTTTGGAAATGAATTCAAGAACATATTTGGGACACCAGAGTTTGTTGGTAAGTTTTCTTATTCCTGTGGTCATTCATTTCTCATAAATATTACGCTTGCAAAATTCACCCTGCTGCAACATCATTTCCCTGGTACATGTTTCTGGTTTTTATACATGAAGATTAGAATCTGTTGATTCACTTTCTTCTAAAACTAAATGTGCATTCATTTCCTCTTAGCTCCTGAGATAGTCAACTATGAACCTCTTGGTCTTGAGGCAGACATGTGGTAAGGAGCATACTCTTGATGTTGTCATCTTTCTGATTTATTTTACTATTCTTCTGATGTTGTTTTTCTTTTTATTTTGTGTCTAGGAGTATTGGGGTAATAACCTATATTCTGTAAGTACCCAAATCCACAACTCACGTTCTTTTCCTTTTTCTTTGAGACCATATGTTTTACTGACCATTCTATGTGTAGTGTTGATCAGTTCAGCTTATGTATGCTTTTTAAACATACTCATTTTACACCTCCACAACATGTTTAGTTTATACTAATTAAGCATTTTCTCCTAATTTGAAATGAGTCATCAGAAACTGCAGCATAATCACTGAAAGAAAGCATGGCTGTCTATTACTGCTGAGAAAATAGGAAAGGTTTTCTTTTTTTCTTAAACTACTAAATGCTGTTCTAAATTAACTGTGCTTTGCATTAAGCTGAAGATTTTGTGCATGACAGTTAAATGCCCTATAAAATGTAACTGAATTCTAAAGTGACTGCTCAAGCACCAGATTATAATGTTATTCCTCACTCCCTTTATCAGATATTATAGGAACAGAATGACAACACAAGAGGGACTTACTCATGTTCTGTGCCCTGCTTTATTAACAGCCTAAGTGGGGCGTCCCCATTTCTTGGAGACACTAAACAAGAAACGTTAGCGAACGTATCTGCTGTCAACTACGAATTTGAGGAAGAATACTTCAGTAATACCAGTGCCCTAGCCAGAGATTTCATAAGAAGACTCCTCGTCAAGGATCCAAAGTGAGTGTCCATTATACCCGAAAGGTGCCCAGCTGTGGCCTCAGCTAGACGAGAGTTAGCACCTGTCCTGTGCACACGGCCACGTTTATGCTACCCTGGTTGTTTCCTCCTGGCAAAGAGAAGCATGCCATGTGAAACGCTTCAGAAAATGCAGGCAGGGCCCCTTGTACCTGCTCAGTCAGCCCCTGTGGGCACAGTGAAATAATCACACAAAGACTGATATTGTTTTCGGCTCTCTTCCGTGAAGCAGGCCCCGAACTGCATTTTCCAGAGCATCTGCTTGGTAGGCACAGCCGGCATGGAAACAACCTTAGTGTTTGCTTCTATGGTCACCGCATTTTTTTTCTTTCCCCTCCCCCCACAAAGGAAGAGAATGACAATTCAAGATAGTTTGCAGCATCCCTGGATCAAGGTAAGTTGCATATTGCGATTGGTTTGGGGATTATAGGGCGACCTGGAATTCATTTGTCCTAGGGTATCACTAGACATTATGGGTTCTAACCATGGTCACGTCTGGAGTATTGTGTTTGCTGTTGGTGCGTACTTTAAGACAGCTGACAGCTGAGAGAATCCTCATGATAACAGAAGTAGTAAGGAGTGAGCTACCACAGTGCAGGATTGTGATGAGGAGCTGAAGGGCAGGTCCACTCAACAGCCTTGAGTTTGATTGTGGGATATGAGCCCAAACAATATTTTTTAAAATTCTTGAATTAACTTCCAGCATTTAAGTATCATATCAAATCTGGATTTCCAGCTTCTCTTGAAAAATCTGAAGATCTATCAACACTGAGCCCTCATTCCACAAGGCTGCCAGAAACTCTGCCCAGTTGCCTTTGTGCCAGGCCAGCGGCCACCCCCGACATATATACACCTTTACATTATTTGCCTGGCGCCTGTCAGCATTTGGGTTAAAGAACTGAAGTTGCTTCAGCTAGACCAGAAAGGACTAAGGGTGGGGAAGCATGGCAGTTACAGAATAAAATCATGGAACCAATAAGTGGATTGTGATGCAGTAACTTGCATTGCAGAAGTAGGTTTGGGGCAGCTGGAGACCTCTGTCTGTGCCAGCTGCCAGCAGTTGCCTGGGCTTCCCTAGAAGGCAACGGTGTCTCCTTCCTTCAGAGGTAGAGTTGCATGGCCTCCTGAAAGAATGCAGTAGGAGGGATTTTAATGCTGTAAGATAGACCGAATTTGCTAACATCTGAGGTCCCAACCATCTCTAAGTTACTTGATGATGTTAAGTTCACATGCCTCGTAATATGGCCTCACCGTGAATCATGCCATTCCCAGACTCTCTTATGGAAAGTTGTAATTCAGCTTGTCCAAGCTCAACTTTTCAACTTTCCCTCAAGATCCAGTCTTCATGGATTTGCTCAAACCCTTAGCCACAAGAGTTTAGCCTCTGGAGACTAGGTTCCTGGATCAGGCATATTATCCCAGCTCGTTTTGTTACTTTAGCAAGGTGAATGTGTAAGCATCCCAAATAATGAGAGGTTTTCAAAAGTTGTCATGTAACACATTTCTATAATTTAAGAGCTATAAATTGTCTTCCTTGGATTTTCATTTTAGCCTAAAGATACCCAACAAGCACTTAGTAGAAAAGCATCGGCAGTAAACATGGAGAAATTCAAGAAGTTCGCAGCCCGGAAAAAATGGAAAGTAAGATTGTTTGATTTGAAGGGATTAACTAATTCTGTGTCCCCTGTGGCTCTCCCTCTGCTCAGGGCTCACTTCTTCTGATACTGGCAATGCAGAACTGCATCCTTTTTAAAAATTCACTCTGTAGTCATCTGCACCATTACCCTATTTTCAAAGACAATCAAAAATACTATTTCAGTCCTATTAACTCATCTTTTCACATGTAATTTTGCATTTTTTTAAATTAAAACCATTCCCAAGGCAAATTTTTAAATCAGTACAATAAAATTATAGTGCAGTCTTTTTCTAAATGCAACAAGCCACATTTTAAATAGATTTGTTTCTTGTGGTAAGCACCGTAGCATTATGACTATACCAGAACTTGTGTAAATGGTTCTCTAAATCCAGCCTTGGTCTGTGAGTGGTTGGGATGAGGGTGGGGTGTGACCATGAGCATCTGCAATGTGATCCCTTCTCAGTGTGGATGGTTTCTGCAGGGGCTGAGTAGGATGTGGCTCTAAAGGGCATTCCAGCCAACCTTGAACAAATAAAAATTCAGGGTTAAGAAGGGGACAGGATGGCTTCCTGTGCACAGGGTCATGTCAAGCCCAGAGGAAGCAGGTACTTGCCATGTCTCCTCATCACTGGGCCAGAAGTGTACCTCATTGTACTCATCAGGTTGGGGTTGCCTTGATAGAGATGAGGAGGACCACAGCCATGGGGTACTCAAGACTTGACTCTTAGTCTCAAAGAAGCCCTGAAAATAAGGCTTAAAATGTAGAGTGAACCACCATAAGTTTCTCTTTCTCTCCCTCTCTTTCATTCACATACAGACACGCACACACACACACATTCTTTACCTGTTGCTTCTGCCTTTGAGAGTAAATGCAGAGGTGTTTGTCCTATAGGCTAAAGAGTCCCCAACCTGCTCATTTCGAACAACTGGATGAGTTTTGAGAGTCACACTGTCTGCCATTACCAGCTTGCCTGGGCACCAAAGACACAGGGCAAGACCCTTGCATACCATGCTTCTCTGAGGAGAGACGTGCAAGGGCTTTGTTAGGGTAAGATCCCATTCCTCAAAGAGTAGAGAGTGAATATGGAAAGAGAAGGGATGCATCCAGTTCTGCAGCTTAATAATGAAATGCAGGAGAATCTCTCTCTATTGTTGTCTTGATTTATAAGACCTTTAGAAATTTCTTTAAGCAAATATGATCCAACCTGCTTGTGGGATCGCCCACCCCTGAAGAATAATACATGCTGTCAGCATTGAATGCTATCTCAAAGGCTTTGTCATTTGCACTAATTTGAGTATTGTTATGTAAGCTCTCTCTCCTCCTCTCCCCCTGCATTTTTCTCACACTCTCTCTCTCTTTTTTTTTTTTTTAAAGCAATCTGTTCGCTTGATATCACTGTGCCAAAGATTATCCAGGTCATTCTTGTCCAGAAGTAACATGAGTGTTGCCAGAAGCGATGATACTCTGGTAAGCAAACCTTTTCCCTGGATAGGTTTGTTCTTAGCACTGTGTATTTACCGTGTTTAGGTTGTTTGATTTGTTCAGCAACCCAGAAAACCTGAAGTCTTGGGAACATCAGGCCTGTTCTTCCTCCTCTTGAGTGGGGGAGTTGGGGTGGCTGATTTGATCTACTCTATTACTGTTTCGTCCTTTTTCCTCTTTGTTTTGATTGGCTATATCTACTACCTCTAACACTACCACCCTCCCACCCTCCTCTTCCCCCCAACACAGTTTGATAAAAGAGAGGCTTACCAGTAGAAGAGGAAAGATCATATTCTAATTTTCATGAACTAAAACGAGAGCCCTCTGTTTCCACCAACCTTGGAGAATCTTAGACTGTAATAGTACAAAAGGGGCAGACAACCCTCCTTCTGAACACATACACACACACACACACACACACACACACACACACACACACACACAAACACACCAGAAAATCAGGGGAAATGCAGTGAGGCTGGCTGATATAGTTCGTGGTAGACCAGAAAGCTAAACCCACTCACTTTGTTGATGTTTTATTGACTTCCAAAGGCCCTTGAGAACAACTCAACGATTTTTTTCCCTTAATCCAAACTGAAACCTAATCACAGATTAACTCTTCAGATATGACTGGACACATCAGAATTCAACGAGACTTTCCCCAACAGTCAGACAACGGGGCTTTGTGAACCCTGGAGGTAAAGGGGACTCCAGAAAAGGCAGAAAGGGTGGTTCTGTGGGAACCAGCCTGCTCCTGTAACTGAATAGTCAGTGTTTCCTGAGTGGAATCCGGGGACTCCAAGGGCAGGATCACACATCAGCAGACACCAGCTCTTTTTTTACTCCCTGAAGCCAGTAGTTTTTTGGGTTTTTTTTTTGTTTTTTTGTTTTTTAATAGATCTTTATTGGAGTATAATTGCTTTACAATACTGTGTTAGTTTCTGTTGCACAACAAAGCAAATCAGCCATATGCATACACAAGTCCCCATATCCCCTTCCTCTTGAGCCTCCCTCCCATCCTCCCTATCCCACCCACGTAGGTCATCGCAAAGCACCGAGCCGATCTCCCTGTGCTATGCTGCTGTGAAGCCAGTAGTTTTACTCAAGTTCCAAATCTAACCTTATAGCCTGAAAAGAGATAGGAAATTTTAAAAAGAAAAAAAGAAGTAGCAGAGAAGCAAGTTAGGAGAAGGGAGAGAAAGAGGAGGAAGGCTGGACTGGGGAATTGTTTGAGGGTGGCAGTGGAACCAAGACAAGATATAAACTATTAATCTAAGTAAGGTGATGAGAACAATGAAATCTTATAAATTAAAATTGCCCTAAATAATCAGTTGGGAGACAGTTTGTTGCAATGAAGAGTTTAGGGTAAGAGAGGGACAAGGGCTTGTGTAGAAGCTCCAGGTGGGAAGACCCCCCTCCCCAGCCCTCAGGGTCTCTCTCTCATCATCTCAGTGTCCTGCTGATTGTGAGGCCGTGTTACAACAACTTATTCCTCCCATTCTCCCATTTCTTGTCACTCTCACTTTCAGGCAAATGTCTCTTAGTCTTCAACTTGGATTGTGATAGAAAAGCAAAACCAGTGGTGTTCTTAAACATGTACTCTGTGCAGATATTATTACGTCCCTCATGAAGCTTGTTTGGATTCAGATTTATAGAGAAGAGAAAGCAGAGTTCAGAGAAATGCTTTCTCCATTCCAACCCCCACAGGCAGAGGTTCAGCCTCTGTAGGTACGCTTTTCCAGATTTGAAATTTTAGTAGCAATACCTCTGTAAGTCCAAAACTTTTGTTTGGGACTTTTCTAGCTTATTTTTTTTGTTTTAATTTACCATATCGTGCAAATTTCTTATTATATATATTTAAGAAAGTACTTTGACAAAGTAGCAAAAATTTAACAAACTTACTGTTCCACAGTATCTAGTTATTTTCTCTTTGTAAATGAAATGCATCCATTTTCCTTTTTCTGGCCTTTATTTTTACATTTCTCCCCTTTTCAGACCTTCTTTTTTTAAAAAAAAAAAAAACATCATGTGGGTCTGGCCCTTAGGTTGCCAGTTTGTGGCCTCTGTTCTCAGCATTTCATATATATATATATTTTTTTTAATTTATTTATTTTTATATTTATTTTTGGCTGTGTTGGTTCTTCATTTCTGTGTGAAGGCTTTCTCTAGTGTGGCAAGCGGGGGCCACTCTTCATCGTGGTGCGCGGGTCTCTCACTATCGCGGCCTCTCTTGTTGCGGAGCACAGGCTCCAGACGCGCAGGCTCAGTAGTTGTGGCTCACGGGCCCAGTTGCTCCGCTGCATGTGGGATCTTCCCAGACCAGGGCTCGAACCCGTATCCCCTGCATTAGCAGGCAGACTCTCAACCACTGCGCCACCAGGGAAGCCCTCAGACCTTCTTTTTTAATAATTGTGGCCAGTTTTCAGAGAATTTTGCTATGTTGTGGAATACCTAGAGAATGAAGAATTTCTAGTGCTCAAAAAATGACAATCTGTAATTGCAAAAATTACAAAGTAAGACTTTCTTATTCAAAGATATCATTTCCTTGGTTCTATGGTTTTTAGAATCTGAGTTAGACCTGAAATTTTCTACAGTGGTTTCTGGGACTATATGTTTTTAAAGATTCCTAAGATAAACACAAAGTGTAGTTTGTCATCAGTCGTTGTTCTAAATCTGAATCTTAAGAGCTGTTTGCTCTCTGGGTTATAATGCAGGCAACATAAAGACACAGGTAAATAGTAGGTGCTGCTAGTTCCCAACATGGAAGGGGAAAAAAAATGACCTCCTGCTTCCCTTCATGACCAGGTGGATTTGGGGATTAAATGGCTTACTTTCCCCTGAACGCTCCTTTTAACAAATGAGCATTGGTTTCTCTGATGTTGGTAAAAGGAGCAGCATGACCAGCAATCTAACACTTTTTCCCTCTTCCACGTCTCTCTCAAGGATGAGGAAGACTCCTTCGTGATGAAAGCTATCATCCATGCCATCAACGATGACAATGTCCCAGGCCTGCAGCACCTCCTGGGCTCCTTGTCCAACTATGATGTTAACCAACCCAACAAGGTCTGATGCTGTCCTGCCTCGGGTAGTGGGGATCGGGGGGTTATGGTGACTGGGCACCACCAAGTCCAAGGTGGAAAGACCCCATCTGCTCTTCATTCTCCCTTACTGTTGTAAACTCCATACTGTGGGGAAAATCACTTCTGCTTAGAAAGTGAGCTGAGTTAGGAATAAGGTCTTTTTGCATTGAGGGCCTTTCTACACGCACCTAGCACGCACCTCTAACCATGAAATTTTAAATGTACTCATCGTGCAAATGAAAATGTCACTTTTGATTGTGAATCCAAAAGAGGAAGATGATGTGTCCTTCTGACTGTCTTCCATTCCTGTCACGCAGCACGGGAATGTGTCCTGTGTCTGTGGAGACACAGGAAGGTGTCTGGGGCAGCAGGGGTAGTTTGGGTTTTTCCTTTCCTACCAAACCTGAAAAATAGTTATTTTTTTTTTCTTGCCTTTTCCAGCATGGGACACCACCGTTACTTATTGCTGCTGGCTGTGGGAATATTCAAATACTACAGTTGCTCATTAAAAGAGGCTCAAGAATCGATATCCAGGATAAGGTCATAATTCTGTTTTATTGCAAATGAATTAATTTTTTAAGTATTTCCAAATGTCTCTAATCAAAAGGTAATAGAGAAAAATAACACATATGCCCTACTTTATATCTCAGTTTCCTATAAAAGAAGATGAACTACTTGAATAGCCTGTTCCTGTCTAACATGTTACAGAGAAAAAGGCAAACATTCATCTTCCTCGTGGCTCTGTTGCTCGACATCATCCTTTCTTCATGTCCTGCCCCAGATTGACTCCTTACTGATCATATTTACTCAGCGGTGTTATTTGATGTCACATTGAAAATGTTTTAATTATCCAATTAATCTCATCAGAAATGTATTTGCCCACACATTAATTAGGGCAACAGAGTAAGGAGGATATGCTTTGAGGTGTAGACCACATTGGAAGTGTAGACACAAGTGATGATCAGCTAATTGTCATTACAACGGGTTTGTCATCAGCTTCCATAGACTTTCAACTGAGCTGTAAATGGACTAGATCTGGCCCTTGACAATATAGGGAATTCTAACCAGAAGTTGAAATGAAGGTTTTAGGAAAAGAAAAACAACTTTTTATTTTGAAATAATTCTAGATTTACCAAAAAAAATCTGCAGAGATAGTATAGAGAGCTCCCTTATCCCTTTCACCCAGATTCCTGGAATGTTAATGTCTTACATAACCTTGGTCCCTTTGTCAAACTGAAAAGTGAAATGGGGTTTTATTCCTCTTGGGAGTTGCTCCTTTGGAGTTTGTCATCACATAGGAAGGGAAATAGAGCAACTGAGTGATATTTGCATTCAGATCCAGTCTGGGAATGTGACTCTGCCTTGGTTTTTGTACAGGGTGGATCCAATGCCATCTACTGGGCCTCTCGGCATGGCCATGTAGATACCTTGAAATTTCTCAATGAGAACAAATGCCCTTTGGATGTTAAAGACAAGGTAAGGCCACTTCTCTTCTTAAGGAAAGTAATAAAAGGCATGCCATCTGCATCATGACCCAAAGAACAAGGATTCAGGACCAAAATCTTCCTACATAGAATTTAAGTAGAAGTTTCTTTTTGCTGGTGGCTTAGTCTAATATTAAAATCTGATTTTAGCTGAAATCTGCCAAGTGGTTGCCATGTTATATAAGCAGTGAACTATCTTCCCCATAACATGAAAACTCAAAGTTCAGCCAGAAAGACAACCAGAAAGTGACCTGAGTCCTGGTCCTCTTCTTGACCCGCCATGTGCACATCTCTACCATTCTCCTCCTCTTTGATGTGACTGACAGTGCTGACCTTACGACCACTGGCACTAGAAGGGTTAATGAGACAATGCCTGTAAAGTAAGGCTTTTGGGGTAAAGATGTTATCACAATTATTGGTTTAGGAAGGTACCTTACTTTCACGTACCCATGTTTCATTCAGTCCACACAGCGGCCCTGTGAATTAATTGCAGGGCTGGGACCTGAACTTAAGATTCCTATTTTCTCATCTGTTATGTATTCCATTATGCAACCCCTCTCTGATTCTACTACTAGTAGACTGATTTGTCATGTTCAGTCCGGGCTGCCACATATAGTTGTATGGATTGTGCACTGCACCATATCTAAGGGAGGACATTCACATTAAAGACATAATTTTTTTTTTATTATTTTTCATTATTATTTTTTAAAGATTTATTTATTTATTTATTTTTGGCTGCATCGGGTCTTTGTTGCAGCACTTAAGATCTTTCGTTGACGTGCACGGGCTCTTCGTTGTGGCCTGTGGGCTCTGGAGCACGTGGACTCTGTAGTTGTGGCTCGCATACTCGGTAGTTGCGGCGTGCAGGCTTAGTTGCCCTGTGGCATGTGGGATCTTAGTTCCCTGACCAGGGATCAAACCTTCATCCCCTGCATTGGAAGGCAGATTCTTAACCACTGGACCACCAGGGAAGTCCCAACATACATTTATTACAGCAGTTTTCTGTCGGGTGGCAAAAAGTATCTCATTCTGTTATGTTTTTAGATCAGTTTATTCTGACAGTTTCATGGCAGATATAAATAAAATATCTTAAGGAAGTTGCATCTATTACTAATTCATAGAATGTTATTGTATGGGCTAATGGTAATGTTTTTAAAAATCTCTGAGAATGTAAGAAATTACATTCTAAACATAGACAAAATGAAATCAGAAACTTGCTAATAAATAAAACCCTGTGTTTAAAGAACTTAATATTAAAAAAGGAATTTTGTGTTTTGAAAAAAAATCACATAGCTGGAAGTGTCAGTATATAAAGAAAATTGAGACCAGCTATCACAAAAAAGGGAATGCACTCTTGCTTAGGGAGGGAGGGTTATCACACACAGGATGAGCCACGTGTGTGGATTTAACGCTAGCTACATAGTGGGTGCCCCACCCCAGGGTCCTTGGCCCAGTCACCAAAGGGGCATCTGGCCTGAGAGGGGCAGGTACCACCTCAGGGGAGGATGTGGAGCCAGGCATGGGTGGGAGTGGGATGGCTCCCAGGGGCCTCTGAATCTTTGGCTGTGTCTTTTGCAGTCTGGAGAGACAGCCCTTCATGTGGCAGCTCGCTATGGCCATGCCGATGTGGTTCAGTTACTGTGCAGCTTTGGCTCAAATCCCAACTTCCAGGACAAGGTGGGTCATGGTACCTGATGTCCTCACTTCTTTCTGCTTTTTGCACGGGTATACAGGCAGCCAGATGATATGTTTGGGTCTTACGGAGTTTTATCCAAGTTAGGTTTTCTGCTTAGATTGCAGAGGGCAGGGACTCAAACAAAAGCACTAACATTCATTCATTCATTCATTAATCCTCTGGACAACCCTATAATTCTCATTTTACAGATGAGGAAACTGAGGCAGAGAGAGGTTCAGGAACTTGCCCAAGGTAACACAGCTCAACAGTGGTGGAGCCGGTGCTCAAGCCCACACAGTCTGGTTCCAGACTCTGTGTTCATAACCACTACAGTACAGCAGCCTCTCGTAGACAGATACATGTGTCTAATGATGTTGATCATGAATATGTAGACCTCATGACCAACCTTTTTTTTTTTTTTTTAATTTTATTTATTTATTTATTTATGGCTGTGTTGGGTCTTCGTTTCTGTGCGAGGGCTTTCTCCAGCTGTGGCAAGCGGGGGCCACTCTTCATCGCGGTGCGCGGGCCTCTCACTATCGCGGCCTCTCTTGTTGCGGAGCACAGGCTCCAGACGCACAGGCTCAGTAGTTGTGGCTCACGGGCCCAGCCGCTCCGCGGCATGTGGGATCTTCCCAGACCAGGGCTCGAACCCGTGTCCCCTGCATTGGCAGGCAGATTCTCAACCACTGCGCCACCAGGGAAGCCCATGACCAACCATTTTTGTTAAAGCTTGGTTGTGTTGGTCCCTTCTTTGCCAGAGCAGTAATCAATTTATGTGACTCATCTTTATGCTATATTCATGACAGGAATCTTGAGGCATCAAGATTGTTAGAAGAGTTCTTGCTCAGAGAAGTGCTGTCCCGTGGTTAGTAGTCTCCAATGAAGTAAAGGACAGACAGCACTTTTACAAGAAAGATGATATAAATCCACCCACGCAGAGGCTCTATCGTTCAGAAGAGCTGAGCCGCTGGTTCCAGTGGGCTCCGCAAAGTCAGTTGTCAGTAAAATGCTGAGAAAGCTGAATTCGAATTAAGGAAAGCCGTCAGACCCATGCCCATTTTTTCACGTCAATGTTTTGCTCCAATAGCTACAAACGCTTTCAATCCGCTGCCTTGAGTTTGCTGCCAAGTTTGGCCAAGACTCTCACCATGCCTGTACTTTCTTTCATAGTCTTGCATTCTCCTCCTCTATGTACTTGTCTCCTTGGCCAGGAAGAAGAAACACCCCTGCACTGTGCTGCCTGGCACGGCTATTACTCTGTGGCCAAAGCCCTTTGTGAAGCTGGCTGCAATGTGAACATTAAGAATCGAGAAGGAGAGACCCCCCTCCTGACAGCCTCCGCCAGGGGCTACCACGACATCGTGGAGTGTCTGGCTGAGCACGGAGCCGACCTTAATGCATCCGACAAGGTACTTAGTGGGTCAATATATCCCACTCATTGAAAAGTGATCTTGGGGGCTGGAGGGACCACAAGACTTCTCAATTAGTTTACCTAAAATAACAAACTTGAGTGCAACAAGTTATATTATCCTTTCTCTTCTCCTATCCAAAGATTCTGTGATTCTAGATTCTGTTTAATAATTAATATTCATTTGTGGGCTGTAACAAAATTTACGAATTGGTCAGATGACTCAGGTCTCTATTTTTAGCCTTTTTAGCTTTGGAGCAGGTACAGTGATGATCACAGAGCCCAAGACAAATCCTCATTTAGGACTGAAATTGGCAACACACTATTAATTTGTAGATAGACAAAGAAATAGGTGGTTTATTTACTTCCATCACCTGCTATTTTGTAGAAAAACAATAAACTATTCTTATTTGTTTGGCAATCTCAATTCCAGGCCAGGTTTTCCTTTTTAATTAAGCAAATTCAGCATAATCTGTTCTTATTGTGAACTTGTACTTACAATGAGGCTGTGATGTTGCTATGTATAGTTAGATCTGGCACACTGTGGTTAATTTAGGAACTGCCACTTGTGGAGTATTTTCTGGGTACAGAGAAGTAGTTCTCAAGTGGGGTGACCTTGCCCCCAGGAGACACTGGTAGTGGCTGGAGACATATTTTGGTTGTCACAGCCAGGGTGGGGAATCTAGAAGATAAAGACCAATGGTGCTGCTGAACAGCCTACAATTCCCAGGACAGGTCCCAAATGTCAGTAGTGCTAACACTGAGCAACCCTAGAACAAGTACGTTACAGAAATGTTTCCAAACTCCCTCTACCCAGCTCCTAAAACTCAACACGTTTCTTCACCGGGGGTTCTATAGCAGGTGGAATGAATCCCGGGCTGATGCTCATATACATGACAGCCAGTCGCCTTGCTCTCTCAGTTTCTCCTGCTGTAAAATAAAATAATAAACTTTCTACTTAGGAAGTTAGTAAAGATTGCTGAGCAAATGTTTTGAAAAGTGTTTTTCAAATACTTGATAAAACAGGCCATTGGAGTACCAAAAATAACTTAAGTCCTATAAATTCAGAGACAGAAAGGAGTGTGGACTCTTCCTACCCGAATGTACTGGCCAAGCCTAGGTTAATTAAGCTGACGGTCAGCTTGGTCTGTGATTATTCAGAGTGATATGTATGGGGCCTCGCCCCGACCCCACCAGGAGTAAAGTTCACGGTTTTAATCCTCCTTCAGGCTTTGCAGTAACGGTCCCATTGCCAATTAAACCTGGCCCAGTGCAGCTGGAAAGGCAAGCGGCCAGGCCCACATGCCCAAGCGAAAGCGCTCACGGCCCCTGGTGTTTGTTGCAGGACGGACACATAGCTCTTCATCTTGCTGTGAGACGATGTCAGATGGAGGTCATCCAGACTCTCATCAGCCAGGGCTGTTCCGTCGATTTCCAAGACAGGCATGGCAACACCCCCCTCCATGTGGCCTGCAAAGACGGCAACGTGCCGATTGTGGTGGCCCTCTGTGAAGCCAGCTGCAATTTGGATCTCTCCAACAAGGTAAAGCTGGAAGGAAGATCCCTGCAGAGTCTGTCTGTGTCTGTCTGTCCACGTGTTTCCAGGTTTGGGCAAGTTTCTCTCTGCATCTTTTCATTGTTCGAAGTCAGTATTGCTTATATGAACCTGTTCCTTTTTATAGGGCTCTCCACTTTAAGTATATTTTACATCCGACTTTTGAATAATTTCCTAGAGTAACAGAAAATTACATTAATAAGTACTTCCTACTGAGCCCGGCTTACCATTTATGGGCATCGAGAAAGAGAGAGAGAGAGAGAGTGTGTGTGCCTGTGTGTGTGTGTGTGTGTGTGTGTGCGTGCGTGTGTGCCTGCGTGCGCACGCATGCGCGTCCCCTCCTGTAGAGGAGTCAGAGAACATGGTACAAATTGGGGCATCTTCCTGGAGCACTAAGTCTTCAGGAAACACCTAATGAGTTATGATGTGATTGAAATTCCTAGGGCCAGATTTCTTCAGTTTCCCCCACTGAGAGTTTTATGGTCAAAAGTTCATAACATCTTTTTTGTGCTTAATAAGTTTGGTAAGACCAAGAGGATACTATCATTTGGTGAATGATAAAGAAATAAAAATCCCCATATGCTGACTCCTAGAAATTAGCTAACACCTTCTCTTTTCCCTGAATACCATCTAGATTTTCATTACCAAATATGATAGAACAGTTGGATATTCATGTGGTTTCAGCCCTGTAACTGTATGAAAGGCAAGCACTATTCTGTTACGATTATGTTAAAAACAAAGTCCAAGTAGAATTAATTTTTTAATTGCAGGAAATGTTTGTTTATAAATGGTAGACATGATACCAGCAGAATTTTATTATGATTTGTTTGAGGTAAAAAGAATTAATATCTGAAACAACTGGAAAATGATGCTTCTATCCAAAAAAATAGTCCTCTTGCATATTATGTGATTAATTCTAATGGGAATTGAAATTGGTAATCTTCATATTCTGGAAATATGAAAAGCCAATATACTAGGTCTTATCCATTAGCTGCTGGTTGCTTTCTTAGTTTATCCTATTCTAACCTTGCCAAGTCAGTTATATAAGTGGCTTAAGGAGGAAACTAAATGTAATATTAAGCAGCATCAAGACCTTGGCTTTCCTTCCAGGAGTCTTTAAATGAATAAAAAGCAGCTTTAGGAACCTCGTGGCACTCATTTGAATACCTTTGACTTGGCCATTGTACACTGTAACTTTGTGGGTCTCACGCCTTTTTCAGAAGGGTTGGTGTCAGCTTGTTTTCCTGTTCATTTTTTAGCTATTTATTTTAGGAAACATGATTGGGGCTGTAGAGGAGCTTAAAAGATGCACAGAAAAGTAAGAGAAAGGCATTATTTCTCCAGAAAGCACATCTGGCTTTACATGGTCTCACCCCAGTAACCAGCTGTCAGCGTGGACATGGCACAGTGACGGCCCGTGTCCCACAGGCAGACTGTCACTCCTTTCCCATGGTGTGTCCTGCCTTTTCCTTACCTGGACTCAATTCCCCCAGAGATAAAAATGGTCATTCAGATACTACCCCTGTCAGCAGTATGTGACAGGAACTTGTCACTATTTTTGACGCTCATTGCAGTGAAACAGACATGTCTTTGTCTGCATTCTTCTCATGTGAAAATCCGGAGAGTGGCTATTTACTCGACCACATCGGGAAATGCGGGAGAGGAGAGGAACTAGATGATGCAGAGTGCACGGCCCTTAACCCTTTGTTCCTTTCTGGATTGGCTCTTCTTCTCAGCGAAAGTAGAAAAAGCATGTCGATACACACGTGTGTGTGCATGCACACACACACAGATGCGCACACACATCCAGGAGCCTGCAAGAGAATTCCGTGCCTGCCAAGCATTGATGAATGCCCTTCTGTGACAACACTGTGCCAGGTGCAGGTGGGGAGTAGGGGTAGGCAGGGTATGGACGGCAGGGAATGGTTCTTGCCCTCAGGCTGCTTTTGGACAGACACACAGACATTTCAATATAACAGCATCTCATATTGCAATCACTGCTGTGATAGAGGTACAGGTGCTCCAGAAACATGGACATCTGGACATTAAAGAAACCGGGAAAAGCTTTTCAGAGGTGATCATTTTAAATGAGTAGGACTTGGACAGATGAAGAAGAGGGGAAAGCATATTTCAAGAAGAGGAGGGAGGCAGCTAGAAAGGGGCACTGAATCCAGATGGTGAAAGACCTTGAATGTAATGCTAAGGAGTTTGGGTTTTGTTCTGTCAATCATTGGGGGCCATCAAAAGTGTAAACTCTCCTAGTCCCTTTTATTCATCACACGCCTCTTCATTGACCTTCTTCCCTTCTATAAAACTATGCATCCTGTAACCAAGACTATCTTCCTTACACAGAAATCCAAACCCTTCCTCCAGGTCTTCCAAACCTCCTCCTTTCCTTCTCACTTTAACTCTAGGGTATTTGAAAGCTTCGTATCTGCTTTCTAAATCACTCTAGAAGCTAACAGTAAACAAAACATAAATATGCACATACATTGCAGCGTTATTTATAATCGCAAGAAATGGAACCACCTTAAGTGTCCATCCTCAGCAGGCTGGCTAAATGAGTTATGATATAGCCGTATATTGAATATTATTCAGGTATCTGAAAGAATGTAATAGATTTCCTTATAGACAGGAAAAATTATTCACAATCTATTGTTAGGTGAAAAAAGCAAGGGACAGAATAGAAGGTGGAGTGTGATTAATGTCTTGGCTTTTCAGATTATTTCTCTCCATTTATGGATTCATAGAGAAAAGCCTGGAAGGTTTGAGTAGGGCTAGTTCTGAGTAGGGGAATTGGGGGGAGGGGGAGGGGGAGGGAGGCTTCATTTTTCTACCATATATCCTTCTGTGTTGTTTGGATATTCTACCTGAGCATGTGTTAACTTCCTAACAGAAACCTGTATTTGCACATAAAAAGCATAAAGCAGAGACACCCAGACTTGCTCAGTTCATAACTTCCATAGTGTCTTAGTAATCTTTTTCATGGCTCCCCCGAGCAAAAGAAATACCTAAAGTTCTGTTTATTAAGTTGTTCAATCCAAACAACCTAGTATTTATGTCCTAACAACTTAGTAGCTGTGGGAATAAATGATCCACATAAATTGAAAGGAAACTATTTTTATTTCATTCTTAATTAACCCCAGTTGTGTATTAATGGTATGTGTATGCTTGTTGGTCACCTCATAACTCCTCAAACCTTGGACTCAGAGTGGACACCACCACCCTTATATCCTGTTCTACATGGATTTTCTCAAGATACTTGCCTCTTATCACAGCAGCGACCAACCCTCTGCTGTGCATACATGATGTCATTGAAGGGAAGGCAGTACCAGCTACTTTGAGACTTTGAACTACCTGGAGCTACTAGTTTCTCTGGTGTCTGAACCTGCTGGTTCCATCAAAAATTTAAAATGTTCCTCAGCGCCCCATGAGTTCACTGTAGTGCCTCCAGATGCCTTGGGTTTGGGAACCCATAGGCATAAAAAATGGTGGGTATGGCCTTGGAATTTCGCCTCATTAGAGTGTCTTCAGTGGCTGTGCTTCCATGCCTTTTTCCTTTGCTATATCTAAATTTGAACTGTGGTGCAGATCTTTCCGGAACTTTGGGGCCCTTGAGCCCTGACTCATGCCTCCTTTCTGCTGGCGCAGCAGGAGACTTAATTTAGTTATCTTATGATAAGCCTCCCACTCTTTCATCCTTTGAAGTTTTATTTTAAAGTTACTCTTTTAAATGAGAAATACTTGAAAATGTTTTGCTTGGCTTGCCTCCCCGAGGAGATGGCAAGTTTCTGGAGAAGGGAGACCTCGCCTCCTATTTCTTCTTGGAGGATCCCAGATCCCTACACCATGATGGCCCTGTGAGGTCACTCCATAAATGTCATCCTCAGCAGCAGCCGTGAGGACTCTCCTGGGTCTTTCTTGTCTCTTCCAGTATGGACGGACGCCTCTGCACCTTGCAGCCAACAACGGGATTCTGGACGTGGTCCGCTACCTCTGTCTGACGGGCGCCAACGTGGAGGCGCTGACTTCGGTGAGTAGCCCTCTGGCAGGAGAAAGCAACTGCAAACCCCTCAGGCCTCGAGGGCACAAGGGGAAAGGTATTGCTTGGCAACTGCACTCCAGAGCAGACAGGCTGCCGTTAAGCTTCAGCTCCTCCACTGCAGTTACGTAAACATTTGCCCACACAAACCCGGGTTAAGAGCCCGATAATGCCTCATCCTCTTCTTCCACCAGGACTTCACTGCCAGGAACACCTGCTGTTTCCCACTGGCCTTTTCGTTTCCTGTGTTACACAACAGGCCGTTGTGTTTTCTATTAGACTGTGTGTTTATCTTTTCTAAACGTGCCCCCTCCTTACAGGGAGGGAGGAGGAAGGCCCCCCAGCGTGGAGAGAACAGGTGACAAGAGCTGTTCTCTCTTTTTTAAAAAGTCCAGCTTTGCTCTTAGGCCCACGACATATTTTAAAATGAGATTTCTTTAAATCTCATTTCTTTAAGTGTCTTGCTCCCGACATTCCCCGTTCCAGACCTGGTACCTCCCTGCAGAAGAAACCCTTTGATTCACATTTCAAGAAATACCAAAGAGGAAAAATATGTCCGCTAAGAGATAAGGTTGCTGTTTTACTGCTGCAGTGAAACATTATCATTTGAGTTGTTTCAGGCCCAACAGTGGATTGAGTCTCCATTTGCTCATGTGGGAGATTCCTAAAACTCACTAGAACTTTGCTGACATAAAGTGTTTCTCTAAGGAGACCCATCGGAGTCTTGAAATATGGTGGCCAACCTTGGGAAAATCAGGGCTCTGAGGCTGGAGAGTCATACAGGGGTTGGCAAACTATGGACCATGGGCCAAATTCAGCCTGCTGCCTACTTCTTTTAATAAAGTTTTACTGGGACACAGCCACGCCCATTGTTTACACATTGTCTGTGCCCATTTTCACTCTACAAGGACAGACGAGCAATTGCAACAGAGACCCTATGGTCCTCAGAGCCCCAGACATCTGCTACCTGGCCCTTGACAGAAAAAGGGTACTGGCTCTTGGCCTAGGACATTGCCTCCCTGGCTGCGCTAATGTGACAAGTATGTGATTCCCTCCCCACAAGCAGTGGGTCTGTTCTCTGCAGTGTTGAGCCTCGAGCTGGGCTCTTCTGCAGGCCCAGTGCTTACCAGCACTCTACCTGGGATTGTCCCTTCTTAGGGCACCTCCTCGCCCATCACAAGCCCACCTGCCGCCGTGCAATGACCTGACGTGCCATTTTCAAACCCTGACCATCCATGTCTTGGCACTCAGTCCAGCTACTCCACGGTAGAGCACCGATGTACATTTTGATGGGGAGAAGTATTTTTTTGTTACAGATGTTGCCTCATAAAAAGTAAACTGTCGAAGATGGCTGTGAAGAGGCCAGCAGCTGCTCCTGCCCACCTGGCAGTGTGGGCCGGAACCTCTCAAATGTGTGACCTTCGGCCTCTGCTGGGTCCTTGGGCTGCCCCCTGACCACTGTGAGCCCACGGTCATCTCCCCTTGCCTTTGGCCGCCCCCTCAAGAGGCCCTCGGGTGTAACTCCTGCTCCCCACCCTTCCCAGCTCACTGCAGACGCTCCTCCCTGGTCCCTATGGGTCCACCTCATGGGACCTCAGTCGTTTATTCATTCAGCAGATACTGAGCGTACACTGTGCACCAGGCACAGAACAGGGAACACAGAGGGGCCAAGTCAGGCAAGCTGCCCCTCCCTCGGGAAACTCTAGTCTAACGGGAGAGAGTCAGACCCAGGGGTCACAGCAGTAAATATACAGTTACTGGATGGGACCTGTGAGAATTAAGAGCCAGAGTCCCCAGGGACGTTTCCAGGGGTGTCAGGAGCACTCCGCAGAGAGAGTGGAGACAGAAGGAAGGCCCTGGCCTGGCTGAGCTGGAGCACGGCCCGGACTGGCCTGGCCAAGGTGGGGCTTGGTGGGGCTGGACGTGCATGGCCCCCCCAACAGGCATGGTGGAGACGGGGGTCTCCTAGGGCGGGAAAGCCACGTGGGCTCCGCGCAGGGTGCGGGTCATCACAGAGGCGCCGTGCTGCGGGCTGAGGCCGGCTCCATGGAAGGACAGCTTGCTGCCTGTGTCATACTAGACTTTCTAGTAGCCACATCTGACACGGAAAAAGAAACAGGAAATTCATTTCACTAATATATTTTAATATGTTAAAAGTAACATATAAAGTAATGTATTTTGCACAATAACGTGCAAAATGTTATGATTTTGACTTGTAATCAGTATTTATAAATTATTGAGATACTTCCAGTTCTTTGATTGAAGTCTTCGAAATCCGGGTACGTTTTATACCCACAGCACATCTTAGCTCGGCCTCGTTTCCAGCCCCGCAGAGCCGCGTGTGGGCTGGGCTGCCGCCTTATTGGACGGCACAGCCCAGCCCTCTTCGTGGGCCAGCTTTTCCCCTCTGCCTGACCGCAGGGTTCTTCCCATCGGGCACCACCTCCCTCGACCCTAGCGCCTCTAGCTGTTACCCTCCCTCTCCCAGTCTGTCCTCAGCCGGGATAACTGAGAAGAGTCTTCTGAAGGTCTGATCCTCTTTTTCCTTCCCTCCCACCTCTCCTCCGCCCACCACAGTCTGTCCTCGACTCCCGGAGTTCCCTCGACTCTGCAGAAGCCCCAGTCACCTCGCCTTCAAAACTTTTTTATTGTAAAATAAAACATTTTTTTTAAGGAAAGGACATGAGCAAAAGTAAAACTTGGTGGATTTGACAAACACCTTTGTAACCCCACTAAGGTCAAGAGGTAGAATTTTCGAGGCCACCCCAGAAACCCCTGGTGGCCTGTCCCAGCTGCAGCTCACCCCCACCCCTGCCCCCAGTGGAAGCCCCACTCTGACTTTTGTTGTACTATAATCACTTCCTTCCTTACCTTTCTCTGTTGTCTTTCTCACCTAAGGGCCAGCAGTTATGTCTAGTTATCTCTCCAGGACACGGCACTTCCTTGACACTCTCTCTGGCCTTGGATAAGAAGATCCTACTTGCCCCTGCTTCCCCTCCCATCTCTGCTGCCCTCCTCCAGCTCCAAGTCTTCTTGCTGCTGTTCCACCCCCCTGGCCGGCTGCCCTCCCGCTCTCTGCCCCCTGCTCCTCCCACCAGCCCCAAGGCTGCAGCTGCACCTGAGAACTCAGGCCCACGTCCGGGTCTCCAGCCCCACTTGTCCCCTGAGCACTGCGCTGGGACCCAGCCTGGTGGACACCACCTCTGGAAGGTCCCCCACCTCCATGCTGCATCCTCTCCCTCCGGGTCTGCTCTCCTCCCTCAGTGTCTGCCCTTTGCAAAAGCCTTCTGCGTACATCCAGTCGTCTGGTCCAGGAAACGTGGATGCTCTCTTCCCTGGCATCACGCTGGTGGCCACATCCTGGATTCTTCTCGAACTCACAGCTCTTTGTCCTCTGCCTCCACTTGGTTAAGATCTCACTGTGTATTTCCCCCAGGACCAGCTCTGCCTCGGAACTGGTCCCTCACCTGTAGCCTCATGGCCCTCCTGACAGTTCCGACCCAGCACCACATTCATCCTTCTGGAAAAGCCAGTCTGCAGTGGACTCCAGTTGCAAATCATCCCGGGGCTCCGTTGCCTTCAGGATGTGCCCTCCATGGCCTGGTCCCTGCCCACTGCCCACATCACTCTTCACCATGCACCCCCTTGGCTAGACCAAACTGAGTGGGACTATTTGCAGGTCCTGGGACCTCGCTCATTCCCACCTCATCCAGTTGGCACATGCTGTTCCTTCCCTCTGGAGCCTCCTCTGTTTCCAGCCCCACCCCTTGCACATAGTGCCCCCACGTACACACACATACCCCTGCCGTGAGGCAATAAGACATGCTTCTGCCTTCACAGGGAGAGCCTTTCAGTGCCTAGTGGGCACCCAGGCACATAGTAGTGCGTGATATTGGTGTCAGGAAGATTCCGGGACACTAACTCCTTGTCATCTTCCAGTATTCAACTGGAACCCCAGGACGCCTCCTCTTTCCCAGTCCCCTTCAGTGGGTGTTATTTGCCCCCTTTCTTGCTCTGTTGGGATTGACCGCTGATTCTCCCATGAGGCTGTGTGCCCTTGGCCATGATCACGTGTAACTTGTCCTCGTCTCCTAACTGGTGTCCCTGCTCCCATCCTGCCCTGTCCACAGTCTGTTCCTCACACAGCAGCCTGCCTGGCCCTGTGCAGACATATGTCAGATCATGTCCCTCATCTGTTCAGAGCTTCCTTCAGGGTAAAAGTCCTCGTGATGGGGATGTCCCTAAAGATCCACATTGCCTCCCTGTCCCCATGTCTTTCTCCTCCTCCTCCCCTTGCTCCACCTGCACCAGTCACACGAGCTTCCTTGATATTCTTCAAACATGAGAGTCATCCTGCTGCCTCAGGGCCTTTGCACTTGCTGTTCTTTGCAAGACTTCCTCAGGTATCCAAATGTCTTGCTCACTCACCTCCTTCAGGTTTTGACTCAAATATTGCCTTCTCAGTGAGACCTCCCAGACCACTGTGTGTGACAAGCAGGGCAGTGAGTGCTAGGATCGCTCGCGGGCCAGCTGCAGAGCTGGCAACTTGCTCAGGGGTCCATGGTGGCACAGGGCCAGAATGAAGAGATCCAGCTCCTACCCTTTTCCCTCTTGGACAGAAAGTCAGGGAGTTTTGGGACACTCTCAGCTCTTTTTTTTTTTTTTTTTTTTTGATGATTACTGCTGCTTGCTTTTTCTGTGCCTGGTACTTTGTCGGTTCTTTCCATTTGGTTTTCTCTAATCTGCTCAAGAACCTATGCAGTCAGGGTGTCATTTCTCATGCTGTAGATGAAGAAACCCAGGCTTCGGGAGACCGAGTGACTGACCACACAGCTGGGGAGGGGCAGAATCCGGACTTAAACCTGGGTCCTTCTCACTCCAAAGTTCAAACTCTTTCTACTACACTGGCAGACATTTCTTTTGGAAGCCCAAACAGTGTCCTTTAGAGCAACATGTTTTGCAAACTGTGAAGTGCTGTGCAAACGTAAGGAATTGTTATTGATGGCTGTTTTCCTGCCATTTGAGAGACTTAACAGTGGAGAGTAACTTTGCCAGTGAACATCCTCTGTCTGTGTGCTATGCAGATCTGAGGTCTTCAAGGGAAATTCATGGCCAGTCACACCAGAGGACAGAAAATTTAAGTCGAAGCTCAGATTTCTTCCAACTAAGGCAATGGTCCCAAAACTTCGCTGCACAATAGAATCACCTGGGAGGGCTTTCAAACCCTAATGTCCAGATCGCACCCCAGAAAGGTAGAAGCAGAGCATACGGGTGGGAGCCCGGCAGCAGGAGTTCTTAAAGACCCTGGTGATTCCAATGTGCTGTGAGATTTGGGAACCAAGGCCTGTTCTTATCATGTCAGGAAGGATCTAGACAGTTTGGCATGCATCCCTGGTTTGGATGTGGTGCCTGACAAATTACCTAATTCACCCCAAAGCAAACCAGAAGCTTTCGTCTGCCCGTTGGAGCCATTTCAGGACTTGAGGGGGGCAGAGAGAGGTGGGTGGCATGACTGTAAAGCACGCCTCCTCCAGAGTGCCCACCTGAGCTTCGACCACAGCCTACGGCTGTGGTTCTCAGCTGGGCAGTTTCACCCCCCAGGGGACGTTTGGCAATGTCCAGAAACACGGGGTTGTCACAACTCGTGGAAGGGGAATGCTACTGGTGTCTGGTGATGGAGGCCAAGGTGCTGCTAGCCATCCCACAGCGCCCGGGACAGCCTTCCACAGCAGAGGGTCGTCCTGGCCAAAATGTCAGTAGTGCCGAGGCTGAGAAAAGCTGATCTGACGGTAGGGATTGTGACCTGGGTTGAGAGATTGGCAGGTGTGCTGTCAGTCAGATCCGGGCATTCCCCCAGCCTCCCCGGGGAATAGAACTTTAACTGTCACTGGTGAACACTGAGAGATGGGCCAAAGGCCCCTTAGTCTTTTATTTAAAAAAATATTGCTTTTATTTCTTCTGAAGTTGCCTCTCATCTTTTCTACTTTTAAATTTGTAATAATTCCTAAAACTGCAGCAGAAAGATCCCTCAGCCTCGGTTCCCTCCTCGGTAGTGAGTGAACAGCCCGCGTTCCTGCCGCCCTGGAGTGGCTCTGAGGTTACTGCACACGATGCACTGAGATTATTAGGAGGCGCTCAATAAATGTTAGCCATCATCGTGCATGTTCACGGCCTGGAAACAGAAAGGAATTCGTTCAGTGTGAAACTGCAGCCCTGTGAAAATTCTCTAATTAAAAAGCAAACACCAAAGTGCTGTGGACCCTTATTTCCTCCTTTTATGTTCACCAAAAATCTTCAGATCAAAATTGTAAAACTCAGCCTTTTCTTTGAAACGCACAGTAATTACCAGTAGCTAGCTTGATAGGAGTGCTGCAGATTGTCCAAGGAAGGATTTTAAGACGTTAGCTTCCACTAACTAGAATTTGCCAGCAAATGACAATCTTTATCGTTGGCCTAACTGAAGAGAGGAGGCTCAGGACGCAGGGTAATCTGCCCGCTGACGAGGTGCCCAGTTTGATTAAAGCCTGTGGGCCTGAGACGTCTCGCCATTGGACCTCAAAGCACCGATGCACGGTTTTTTCTACTTCTTATCTTCCTTTTTTTGGACAATCAAGTGAAATAAGGATTCCACAGAAAGGGAAATAATCCAGGACATGGTGTCTTGTCCACCTTATTTGCTTCTGATGCCTGTCACACTGTTTCTGCCTCAGATGGCAGTACTGGTGTATGGAAAACACAGCTCTCTGTCGTGAAGGAAAATACTAATCGTTTTTCTCCAACAGGATGGAAAGACAGCAGAAGATCTTGCTAAATCGGAACAGCATGAACACGTAGCAGGTCTCCTCACAAGACTCCGAAAGGTGAGAAATTGTGGTCTGAAATGCTCTGTTTTTATGTGAAAGATTCTGTTTTTTCCCTTGTAAACTATGAGGATGAACAAAAGAGGCTTTGGACACACAGGTAGTACCAAAAGGCACTGGTCCTGTGCTGTGGTTTGCATATCGATTTGCATGAACACATTGGCTACCTCTCTGATTTCTTCTTCTGTATCGAGACTTGGAAATCATTGGCCTCTTTGCAGTCGCTATGCCTGGTTTCCCTCCTCCTACCCGCTTTGTAATACCTGCCCCCTCCCCACTGTGAAGTAGAGGGGAAATGAGAAAGCTGACTCTGCTTCTTTCTTTCTTTCTTAATGTTTCGAGCTCAAAGATATCACTTGTGCTTCAGTGTATCAAACATTGTTGCTCTAAGGTTTGAGGAAACATGACAAAAATAAGTAAATGAAGGTGTACCTTTCCAGCCCACATCATAGCATAGAGAGACTTCAAAATAGTCACACCCTTTAAGCTAGGGATTCTATGTCTGTGACTCTATCCTGAAAAATGGAAGAAACCCAGAGAAAAAAGTTCTATGCACAAAGATGTCCATTGCAGTGTTATTTATAATACAGTAATAAAAATTGGAAACATTGAATGACCAACAGTGAAGTCTAGTAAATTGACAGAAGCTATAAAATAGAGTGGTTTGGGGCCGTGAAAATGTTTTTGAAGAGGTTTTAGTAACAGGAGT
This sequence comes from Balaenoptera musculus, assembly GCF_009873245.2. Lineage (NCBI taxonomy): Eukaryota > Metazoa > Chordata > Mammalia > Artiodactyla > Balaenopteridae > Balaenoptera > Balaenoptera musculus. The sequence goes on along the minus strand of NC_045790.1, from coordinate 30,200,644 downwards.
TTATTGCTTAGGATGTTCCTGGGCTTCAAAGCAGAAGATAAATTATGTGCACATTATAATCTCAGCTATGTCTTTTTAAAATGCATGGAAAGAAAAGGGTAACAGTGGTGTCTTTGGATTTTGCTTTTTTAATTAACACTCTTCTTTAAACATTACTGTATTTTTTCCAAATTTCCTATAATAATCATGTAATAATTTTTCAAAACACAAACTTTATAGAAATAAAAAAAAAATTACTCAGTTAAGTGCTCATTGAAAAGGTATTGTCCAGAATAAGCTTGGGGTATCCTACAAAGATCCTGCCATATAAATTGAAAAGTGCCTGGGGGACGGATTATAATGTCTTATAATCACAGTAACTTTCACAGCTACTGAAAGTTTGAATTTTCATAGTGGTCCCCTGGTCCCCTGGTCCTGGTTGAGGGGGGAGTGAGAAGGGACACATACGTAGGTTGGAATGATTTCTTCCCCAGTGCTCAGAGTTGACCTGGGGAAGATAATTCATTTTCACACCTTTGTGCTTTGGATCCTGTGAACTGATAAACACTGAGATCCCCCAGGCCACTGCAGGGGTTCAGTCTCCCCTTTGATCTAGAGGTTCTAGAAAGAGATCCCTCCTTATTCACACGTTCTTACAGGAAAGACTTAAATTAACTCTGGGCTTCGAATTCTCCTACTCTGTACCACCACGGACTGTCTCATTGTGAGGGAGAATTTGAACTAGAAAAACAAGAGAAAACTTTTTGTTTACAGGCAAAACAAGGGGGGTGCGGGGGAGCCTATGAGTCTGTCAGCAAATCAATAATGCACTTTCACATAAAATCTCCTAATCTTAAAATTCACTTTATTTGAAGCTATATTCAGCCAAATGAAACACAACTTCAGGCCACCGGTTTGCAACCTCTGACTTTTGCTGGATTTTATAGTAGGGAGCCCCACATTTGAGCGTGTGTGGAGTCTTACGTTCATAGACAAATTGTCACAATATAAGAGCTGTTTTAAATTGATTCCCCTTTATAGTATTCATCCATAGTGGAAAGAAACTGAAGCAAAATCTGGCCTTTCCACAGTCTGGATGAGCACACATTTTTACAGTTAATAATTTAGCCTCTAGTATGGTCCACTGGTAGAAAGAAACACCTTATTAGGCTTAACACCTTAGCAGGTATATAAACATGCTGAGTCAGGTATTCTCAGGTTTCCCAAATTCCACAGAGTGGGATTTTAACCCACCTGCCACTCCTGGCGCCATCGTCCTGATCTGAGCCCCAGCATTGTCCTTGCGGGTGTTTTGTGGGCTCAGCTGGCACACGGGGAGCCCCCTCACAAGTGTAGCACTCTGGACAATCCCATTGCCACATACTTTCTTGGAGTGCTGTTCACCATCTCAGGAACTCTTGTTATACAGCAGTGACCCAGGGGAAGGTGCAGTCTATTCATCTTTAAGCAAAAATCAACTGCAAACCACGATCTCCAGTGGTCTGAGGGTCACCCTTGGCCGAGGGACGAGGCTTTTCCTTGGACTGTGCTGTGTTTTACTGCCCATCTACCCCTTAGGAAGATCCTTCCTTTTATTTAAAAACAGATTGCTATGCTGGGTGCAAACCCAGATGTCTATTATGGCAGGTTGGAAACAACGGGTAAATGCCCAGAAAAAAGACAGGAAGGAGAGCACCCAACACGATAGCTGAGGTTGGGTGGATTGGATGGGTGTAATATGTTTCGACTACTTTTATAATTAGGAATATATATAGGAGGTGCAGCTCCACACATCTCAGGGAAGGGTGGCTGTTTCCAGACCAGAATTTTGAATTCCGGGTGGCGTGGGTTCTTGCCTGGTCCCAGTTTGGCTTTCCCTTTTTTTTTTCTTCCGTTAATTTGCACTTTGTTTTTTGGTGTCTAGATTTTTTTAAGAGAGAATATTACGTTTAGTATTTTACCATTATCCTGTGGTTTTTGTAAGGAGACAAAGAAAGTCATTTCAATGCCTGTGAATATAGTACGTCATCTCTGTTAGAGCCCAAAATCTACCTAAAGGTTCCCCTCTCATCTTTGCTTTGAGAGGCAAAATATGGGTTAAAGGCTGAGAGCACAGACTCAGGAGTCCCCACTCTGACATCTAGCTGGATGAACTAGCCAACTGTTTAACAGCCCTGGGCCTCACTTTCCCTGTTTGTTAAATGGGCTGAATATAGTGCTACTCACGGGATGGTAATGAGGGTCGGATGGGTGATGTAAATGTTGTCCTTAGGGCAGTGCCTGCACACAGTAAGCACCATGTGTTTGCCACAGTCGGCATCCTTGCTTGCATCCTGTGGACCACTCTCTGAGTCCCGGGGAAACATGGAGGTTTCCGTGGAGGCTCCTCTTGTGACCCACCCCACCCCCGGGAGCAGATGTTGGGGTGTCAGCAATAGCAAATGTGGCAGGGTACACTTGAGAGTCATTTTTAGTAACAGCCACCATTTACTCCTCGGTATGTGTGGCAGCACTGTAATTTTACATCCCTGAGATGGGGACGTTCCTGCAGGAAACCTGGACTCCACAAGGTTAAGCAACATTAGTGCAGAGCAGAGATCCAGACCAAAACAGGTCTGCTTTCAGGGCTCGATCAGGGGCTCAGGGCTTCTTCGGTGCTGATTCCTCGCCAGCCAGGGATGGTCCTTTCCCCCAGTGAGCTCACGGGCTTTGTGGCAGGCATGGGTCACCTTCCGCGGGGTCACCCAGAGCCCCATTCCCTTCAGCAGAGTTTTCCCCAACTCTGTGTTCAGTGAGACGTGCGTTTCGCTTGCCTTTGTCATTCCCTCGAACGGCTCTAGACCTCAGCGCTCTGAGTCGCCAGAAAGGGAGGAGTTGGCTGCCAAGCATTTCTAACCACCCTCTATCTTTTTTTTTTTTTAAATAAATTCAAAAAATAAATAACTGCTTGGGATTTGGGGACACCCAGCACTGGAACCTGATTCTTGAAAATGATCGCGATGTCCCAGTTCATCCCTGGAGAATGCATCACAGAGGACTTGTGGGCGGTTGCCTCAAGGAGCAGCCTCTACCTGCAGAGAAAGCCAAGAAAGTAGATTTATGTGCAATCATAACCGGGATTGTCTGCAGGAAGAGACTGTCCACAACCCAGTACAATGGGCGAGGGGAACGGGAAGAGGGTAACTTATACTTAGGGGCATCTTATCGCCATTTCCTTTCAATGTCATTGTCTCCTCCATATGTGCCAGTGTTTCTCACCAGGGTGTTATCAGCATCAGCATGTTGGGTGGGTGGAACTTCCTGTCCTTGGAGGATGCGAGGACCCCCAAGCGTCTAATGTCTAAGGTATTCCCTCCCCCATTCATTGTGGAAACCAAAAAAACTGCCTCTACACTTTTCCTAACACCCCTTAGGGTGTTGCCACCCTCAGTCCTACCACCCCCACGTAGATCCTAAGCACAGTCATGGAGAGAAGTCCGTGTCTGGGACAGCAGGGAGGTTGGCCTTAAATTGCCTTGCTATGCCATTTGGTTTCTAAGGGCCAAATTAGCAACAGAAATGTTCCCTGTGTTTTCACCTTTAATCAGTTGGCAAGGCTAGGAACGTATTTTTAAACATTTGTTAGGGGTAAGCCACGGAATTTTCTCTTCCGGAAATAGAACCAAAGTCATCTTGTTCTTCTGCCTGATCCAGGTGTTGGTATGTCCCAGGGTTTCATCTGTTCACTCTTAACCCCCTCCCAGTGGGTAGTGTCATCTTTGCCTTTGACTTCAACTGTTGACACATACTGAGGACTTTCCAACCCTCCCTCCATCCCTCATCTCCTTCTAGAAGCCCACACCTGCGTGTCCATAGATCTTTTTTTTTTTTTTTTAATTTATTTATTTTTGGCTGTATTTGGTCTTCGTTGCTGCGTGTGGGCTTTCTCTAGTTGCAGTGAGCGGGGGCTACTCTTTGTTGCGGTGCACGGGCTTCTCATTGCTGTGGCTTCTCTTGTTGCGGAGCACGGGCTCTAGGCATGCAGGCTTCAGTAGTTGTGGCACACGGGCTCTAGAGCACAGTCTTAGTAGTTGTGGCGCACGGGCTTAGTTGCTGTGCGGCATGTGGGATCTTCCCGGATCAGGGCTCGAACCCGTGTCCCCTGCATTGGCAGGTGGGTTCTTAACCACTGTGCCACCAGGGAAGCCCATGTCCATAGATATTCTGATCTCCATCTGATGATTCACAAACTTGATGTGTTTAAAAGTCTATTCTTCATCTTCCTCTCTAGTCTGTTCTTCCCTAGTGAATGCATGACTCTTTCCAATCACGGAAATCAGAAATTTGGAAAAAAAAAAAGAAAAAGTCATCGTGTTGACCAGCACAGGACAGCAGAGGGTGGGCCGGAGGAGACTGAGAGAAGATTTTGATCCTTTGAGCAGGGGGCTGACTTCGGGGATGTGAGACCCTTGCAGCCAGCACATCTGGGCAGGTGGGGGGAGAGGGCGGCCGAGCTGGGGCTTGTGAGGGTAGGAAGAACACAGTGCATCTTCCTCTCTGATCCAGTTCAACAGGAGATGATTTGGGGGTAGTGGCCTGTTGAGGCCCCAGGTAGTGTCTGGGAGAGCCCACCATACACATCTCTCCCCAGCTGCGTGTCCAGTGCCATCACATTCGGGGCTTGAAATCAGCCGTGGTGGTGGTATTTACACCACAGGAATCAGCAAACACTACAGATCAGGCCTTTCCCCCCCCCTCCCTCCAAGCCCCCTGCAACGAGCTGGTTTTCCAGCACACCATTGCTACGGGGTCTCTGGAGGCTCCCACAATTCCACCTTGCATTGTAGGCACCACCTTCTTATAAGAAGGAGCTGCACCCTCTACTGTGCCCGGTGCTCACCCCCACTACTAAACAAAGCCCCCTTCAGCCCTCCAAACCTGCCCAAGAACTGTGTTGTTACTTAGCCAAACCACTTCTCCTTCTCCTAGAGAAAGGAGGGGTGCATGTTATGACAGGCAGGGAGGGCTTGCACTTAGATTTTGCATTGGCATCCATTTTTACTATCACTGCAAGGTCCATTCTCATCTGATTTTAAAATACTACTTTCAAGGGGGTTTGGGGAGTTGGCTTATTTTTATTTTGTTTGATTGTCCTTCTAATCAGCTTTTCTGTAAACTGATATTAAAAGTAGTTGCTTTTCCTAAGCCTGAGACTAGACAGTGAAGAAACATGCCCAGGAATATTTTGAAAAATAGGACAAAGTTGGGAGTTTGCCCAGAATTTAAAATTCACCACAAGTAAACTGCATTTGCATAATTAAGAGTTGCTGCTCCCATCCTGCTGGGTCTAATTGCGTCCTGCCACGTGTGGAAAGCCCTGTCATCTCTCCATGCTCTTATTTGGCTTTCCCAGTTTGGAGATGGTCCTCTCTGTCAATCTGCTGATGTTTAGTTACCTTTGCAGGTGAGAAAGTGAAAGCTAAATTGCCAGGGGCCAAAAGGTGCTGGAAGAAAGGAAACTAGAAACCCAAATTAACCAGGCCTTCAAAAAGCAATGCAGTTTCCAAATAATGCAGTTTCCAAATAATACTCGTTTAAAAGATAGTCACAGTATCTACTATAGGCCAAGAACTGTTCTAGGCACCAAAGAGACCACAGCAAACAAAAGAGGCAAGACCAGCCAATAAACAAATAAGAAAATGCCAGGTAGGTCAGGGGGTGGCAAACATTGGCCATAGAGCCAAAACCCGCCCATCACCTGTTTTTGTAAATAAAGTTTTATTGGAGCACAGCTACACCCCTCCATTTACTCCTGTCTCTGGCTGGTTTCTAGACACGTACGTGGCAGTCACAACAGAGACCACCTGGTCCTTTACAGAAAGGTTTGCTGCCCCCTGGTGTAAGTGTAGGGGATTCAAACGGGGTGAAATGAGAGAAAGCAAGGGGATGGCAGGTGGTGACTGCTTTCCACATACTGGTGTGGGGATGCATCTCTGATGGTGACATTTAAACCAACACCCAAAGCCAAGAAAGAGGAGCCAACCAGAGGAAGGGCTGGGAGAAGGCAGAGGGAATGAGTGAAAAGGGCCTGAGGCAGTAAAGAGTCAGGTGTGTTCTAGGAAATAAATCAAAAATGAGGGGGTGATGGGGTTAGCAACAGAGTTTGAGTGTGGTCTTTGGGGCAGAAAATGATGTCCGAGGAGATCTGATCTGAAAGATAGGCCCAGCTTTACAGATCTTGGTAAGGTGATTGGGTATTGGTCCAGGTGTGTTAAGTAAGTAGGTTAGGAATTTCCCTCTGCTCAGACCGAGAGACCAGATAGAAGGTGGTCTTGGCGGCCAGGTGAGATAGGACAGCTGCTTGGACCAGTGTTGTCCAGGCTCAATTACTTTGTGAGCTTTGGGCAAGAATACAAATGGGAGCTCACTTTCCTGTGTAAATATTTAAAGTATATAGTTAAAGCTAACAGGGAAATATGTGCTCTAGCCTCCCACTTTCACAAACGCACCTTTGTGAGCACCTGGAAGCCCAGGTTCTGGTTTAGGATTCTAATTCCTCGGGGTTCACTGCTGCTGCTTCCCCCCAGCTTCCCAGCCTGCTTGCAAGAGGCCTCACCACGTCCCAGCCACATCCGCCAGGCTTTGGGGGCGAGGGGGACAGGACACGAGAATATTTCAACACATGAGCCAAGACTTGGGTAACAAAGAACCCTCCACACCCCCGGGCAGTGTCCCTGCTCATGCTCCCCCGGCCCAGCCAGTGAGGACCTGACCAGCCCGGGCACAGGGAGGGTCTTAGAGCTTCTGTTAAATATAGACCACGGATGGACTTTAGTGCTCCCCCTCCAAAGAAATCGATATTCTACCACCTTCTAGAGCTAGCCAAGAGCACACTCCGTACCTTCCTTTGCGCCTCTCCGCATCAAAACCATAGTCTGCATTGGAGAGCACACACTCTTAGGCTGGTGCAAGCTGCCTTCCCGGGGACCCCGGTCTGAATGCGCCACCCGTCCCTGCTGCGACATCTAGTGGTGAAAAGTGGAAACGCATCACCCACCAGGAGGGGAGGGATTTCAGAAACTTCTGTCTCAGACTGCTACATCAAATTCAGTTATGTTCAGATTCTCCGGAGTTCTTAGTGAGCACGAGGAGGGGTCATCCTCGAGGACGAGGTTAAATTTCCTTAGACAGGAAATCTCGACTATATCTTGCTTTTCCTTGCCTTTCAAGATAATGGTGGATTCTGTCAGTCTTGATGGAGAGCAGTTTCCTGGCTCATCTTCCCAAGGGCAAGGTGAAGGGTGAATGAGTCCATCCCAGCCCAGGCCAGCAGGTCCTGGTGGAAGGGGAAAGGAAGGGCCAGGAGATGTGCAAAGGCCCTGGGCAGAGAGCGGGAACGTGGGATGGCTTGCAACCCCTGTACCCCTTTCTTTGGCCTGCGAATTATTTTTCTCACCTGCCCTGCATTCACCTCCACTTGAAAGGTGAGAATGCATGTGTGTTCGTATGATCGTCTGGAATTGAGGACATTGTAAAAGCCGAGCTGTCAGTCCAGTGAAGCAGTATTTTCTTGGACAAAACAAGATTTCTTGAGGACAGTTATTATTGGGGAAACAACATGTGAGCTAGTGATGGGTCCTGAGATGAGCACAGCCCCTCCAGATGAAGGCTCAATCTGCAATTTCATAAAAAAAAAAAAACTTGAAGCCTCCCTGGGGCTCCCCGAGGATGTGGAGCCTGTTAACACAGGCCAGCAATCCAACTCATTTGCTTAGGAAAAATGAGGTGCCGAAATGTGCCCTTTGTCCATGCAAATCCAGAGCAGGGGGGCCCCTTTTCATTCTACTTGTCTTTATTGTAGCAATGACTTATAAATCTTACTTTAAATCGGGACCCTGCACCAACTGGGAAGTGTCTTCTGAGTGGGACAAGCTGGAAATGGCCCTCCTTGGATATTCACAGTGCTTGTAACTCAAGACATCCCCACTTTGAGATTCTGCTCTCGATCTGCAAATTCTTGTTTACCGCTCCCTGCTCCCCACTCCCCATCTGAGAAACCCACCACCTCCCTTTCACTGACAGCAGTGGTAGAAAAGAGACCTGGTGGTGAGTTCTGTCTTTGCCTTGGGCAAGTGCCTTGGCTCCTCTGAGCCTTGGTTTCCACATCTGAAATGGAGAACGACCACATTAACCACAAAGGTTTCTTTGAGGTTTAATAAGGGATGTGAGTGAAAACACAGCATAAGCTGGAAGATACAAACGTGGAAGTTACTGCTGCAGACAGGAAATGCATCTGTCACAACTCCTCCGGGTGTTCACGAAAGAATAATTCATGACCCTTCCGGGGGTACTGCAGTGGGCGTGTAGCAGAGGAAAGAGACCGGCTCAACCCCAACTTCAGCAAAGACAAGTGGGGATTTATAGCCAAGGAGCAAGGGTGTGGGGGCCAGTGGGTGGAAAATTGCTAAGAGGAAACCCAAAGGCTGGGAGGCTTCTTGCTGGATTGACTGCTTTGGCTTCTCTTATTAGATGGTCAGCCGGTTGTGGCCACAAGAGGAGACAGGGGGGAGGCTCAGGGCAAAACATAGCTTTTTATATCATAGGTCGCAGAGAGACAGGGGTTAGAGCATTGTCACAGAGCTCAGACTCAAGCCAGGGGCAAGCTGCGAGCCCCCGTGGCAAGTGCCTTTACTAGGGATCAGGGTGGGTACATGAGGAAAGGCAGGGAGAGTGGGGGGCAGTGTCACTGGTGCGTTTGAATGTCACGGGGTCACCCTTGGGAGGGTAGGAAGGGGGACTTGTGGCTGAGCCCACCTTGCACACCGGTCGGTGCACCTGGGCCGACACTCACAGCCTGTTTGTGGGGATGTTGAGGCAGCGGGAAAATAGGAAGTTTTAAAGGTTATAATATTCATCAGGATTCTTGCTGAAGGCGCGCCAGGGTGATCAGGTGTCAAGGTTGGGCATGAAGAATTTGCTCAGATATCAGGGGTGGGGGATTTTCTGTAAACGTGACCCTGCAGGATTCTTGTTTAACCTGGACTAACCGGACCAAGGTCACAGCCCACTGTCACTGGCTCCTCTTCCCTCTTGCCTCCATTTCTGGGGCTGACCTGGGAAGCAGGCAAACAGATCGCCAGCCACTGCCGGCCCGCCACTGCCCTGCGTGGAATGGGGAGGAGTGAGTGGGGCTCTCAGCATCCGGCAGTGCTGAGCAAAGTGGAGACATACCATCTCTCAGCTGCGTGGGGCAAGCCCACCTTGGTTCAGAGCTGCTGCTGGAAGCACGCAGGGTAGCACCTGTGTCCTTCAGTTCCCTCGGTGCAAGTCTGCTCAGAGAGGAAGGGCCTGTGGGGACTCGTGCAGAAGGGACAGAAGTGCCCTCACTCCTTCACACAGGACAGACATGTTGGCCAAAGCTCACAGTGTCAGGATCAGGAAGGCACGAAACAGAAGAGAGCAGGGAGCGATTCACTGCGCAGTGCGTCCAGACCTAATGACGGGATTGAAGCTGGAAGCAGGTTTTCTGCCTTTGCACTGTGTCAGGAGAAGCAGATACTGGCTTCACACAAAGGAACTGTGCGTGTTAGGTGGCTGCGTGTCAGGAAGTAGGTGGAGAACTTTTTAATTTACTCAGTGAGGCACTCCTAGCGGAAGGGGATGCTCAGAGTTCAGACACTCAGCGTGAGGTGGGTGGAGGTGTAGCGGGGGCCTGACTTAAAGGGAAGATAAAGGGCTGGTTTCGGAGATTAAATTAGAATGAGAGATGGTAGATTTGTTTCAGGGGGTCATGGGCTCATCAGCAGCAGTAGATGGCACGGGGGAGAATGCCAGCGCCCCATTTCTTCATGCCTGCTCGGCAGCACCCCAGTGAGTAACTGTCTCAGGAGAGAACTTTTCAGCTTCTGTACTGACTTGAGTAACAATTCAGGGGAATTGCTGGCAAGATACCCCAGCTTTTTCCACCCAGTGCAGTGCTTGAGGTTAGAAAAAGAAACCAGATCACTGTCCAAACCATGGTGTCCAACCCTAGCCGACCCAATACTTTATCATGTACATGTTGTGATGCCCCTTTACTCTCCCGAAATAAAATTCAAAGATAACAATGTACCTACACAGGTAATTTTAAAAGATCAATAGAGGGACTTCCCTGGTGGTCCAGTGGTTAAGACTCACGTGCTCCCAATGCAGGGGGCCCAGGTTCGACCCCTGGTCTGGGAACTAGATCCCGCGTGCCACAACTAAGAGCCTGGCGTGCTGCAACTAAAGATCCCACATGCCACAACTAAGACCTGGCACAGCCAAATAAATAAATATTTAAAAAATACAAATAAAATAAAAGATCAATAGAATGCCCTAACTATAATATAACAAAGACATCAAAGGAATATATATAGTATAATAGAATGTGTATGTAAGTGCGGAGCACAGGCAAAGAGGAGACATTGTGAAATTGGCAGATACTTGGACCCATCTGCAGAATCACTGAATGTAACACCTACAGATGCCACGGATGTGGGAGGGATAGCAACTCAAATACAGCAGCAACAGGCTGACGTTTCAGAAGTGGGGATCAGAGCTCCTGAAAGATTAGGAAAAAAACCCATGTATATATAATTCCACCAGTGTATAAAATAGTTGCATTCTTGGGAAAGTCACTATGTATTAAACCAAGCCCTCCCAAAACCCTCTGGGTCATATGTAAAATGCAATTAAGTCCTAAGCTCAGATGATCATAAACAAGGTTTTTCTCTTATATAAATGCTCAGCAGACGCTCAGAAGTCAGGCAGACTCAAGAGAATTCTTACTGCTCAGGCCATTGTATGTACACGTCAGGACCCCTAGCCCCCACCTACCCACCGCCAGCAGCATCCCCCAACGCTGAGAACTAAAGCTGCCGTCGTCCATTTCCAAAATGCCAGCTAGGGGACAGTGTTGCCCCTGCTGAGAAAGATGGGTCAGAGTTTACCAAGAGAAAATGCGGGTAGGAACTCAGGAGAGCTGTGTTTGTTACTGAGCACGCTCCCATCCTTGGTCGTTGGTGGAAAAAGTAACGGTGGCTCAGCTGGAAGAGATCAGCAGTACATCAGCGCCTCCCAGGATTTGGGTCTGGAAGCAGTGGTCCGGCCAGGTCTGAGATCACACTGAAAGGGAAAGGCAGACACTTGCCTCCGATACGCTCTTGTGTGGGTCACCCCTGAGTACATCATTTACACAACACCTCTTTATTGGGCATCCTACCTGTGCCAGGTGCTGGGGATACCGTCTCTCCCCTCAAGGTTTGGCCCCTAGTCTAAAGGAGAAGAGTGTCACGTGATTACCCTACAGTCTAGTGGGGTGACGATGGAGAGCCACACGTGCACTTGAGCCTGCTTGTGAGGAAACCTCCTGGAGAGGCCACAGCAAGATAGGTCTCCTGGGATGCGTGGAAGTTAACAAGCTAAAGCAGAGGGGATCATCGTGGGTAGGGGAGAAGGGCTCGACCTCAGGCTGCAAGCCACAGTTCTGACAGGCTGTTATTACTGGGTTAGGAGCTGGGAAGCGGGCCGGGTGTGTGAGGCTGGGATGGAGCCAGGGTGACATGATCAATGCCCCACCACGTAGCCCTTGAGGTGGGTTCTCTGGGGGCACAGAGCACCTCACCAACACCATCCCTTCAAAAGCACCCATGTTATATTTGATGTCACACTGTTCGCATGTCTGTGTCCCCCCAAAACTGCGGATCTGGGGAGGGTGTAGATCTTCCTGTTCCAGCACACGGGAGGTCCTCCATAAATGTTTGATGATGAATCTGTGAATTATCCAGGGCTGCGGAGACTCCTGCTTCTCCCCTGTAGGGCTGAGAAAGAAGAAAGCGGAAAGGTTGTCATGGCCCCCAGGCCCCTCCCCAGCATTTAGCTTTGTACCTTGTGATGCCCTTCTTCTCATCATCTTGTACCTTCAGAGTGTCGTAAAGGAGCAAGACCCCTCCACACAGAAGGAGCAGGTGACCTGACCAGTCTAACGGGGCTGACCCCGTTTCACTTTTGAATTGACCACTTGGCAGGAATTGCTCCATCCAATTCATTGTGCATCAAAATGCAATGGAAGTAGGCAAATCCACTGAGACAGAGCACACTGGTGGTTGCCCGCAGCCCGGCAGAGAGGGTCCTGGGAAGTGACTGCTCATGGGCACAGAGTTTCCTTGTGGGGGGATGAAAACGCTCTGGGACCAGATAGCAGTGATGTTTGTACAACATTGTACATGCACTAAAAGCCTCTGAATGGTTCACTTTAAAATGGTGAATTGTATGTTTATTTTACATTTAAATTTTTTTAATGCGGTGGGGACAGAACAGACTGTATCTACCACGTGGGTAGAAATTTCAGGTTGGGGTGCAAACTTCCAGTTATAAGTTAAATAAGTCTTGGGGATGTAACATACAGCATGGTGACTGTGCCGCACATTTGAAAGTTGATGAGAATAGATCTTTAAAATTCTCATCACAAGGAAAAAAATTGTTACTATGTGTGGTGATGGATGGTAACTAGACTTACTGTGGTGATAATTTCACAATATACACAAACATCAAATCATTTACACTGTACACCTGAAACTAATATAACTTTATAGGTCACTTATACCTCAATTTTTTTTAAAAGGCAAAGAAAACTCGCAGACTGGAAGGATGCAGCAGGGGTCCTGAACCGTGGGAATCCGCGTGTGCCTTTTGCTCAGGGGCTGCTCTTCTCCTGTGACTAACAGGCCCTCTCTCATCTATATTCAGGACACTCACCGAGGACTCTTCATCCAGCAGCTGAGACCCACACAGAACCTGCAGCCGAGAATCAAGCTGAAGCTGTTCGGCCACTCGGGGTCTGGGAAGACCACCCTGGTGGAATCTCTCAAGTGTGGGCTGCTGAGGAGCTTCTTCCGAAGACGCCGGCCCCGGCTCTCCTCCACCAACTCCACCCGGTTCCCACCCTCACCCCTGGCCTCCAAGCCGGCAGGTAGGCACCCCACCAGCCCCTGTCTCTCCACTGGGTACTTCCAAGGTCAAGGTCTGGGAGGAGGTGTGGCTTTGTTTGGAGCCCTTGGCCTGAGGCTGACCGGTTCCCGCCGCCTTGGTGGCTTCCAGGTGTGGTCCTCCCGTCTCTTGGCCAGTGAGCGCACCCTGCCCTGGTGCTAGCGAGGAAAGGGCCTCACTGAAATCACGGTCCGCAATCACAAGCGTGCAAAATAGCACAATCGTGTTCTGCTCGGGGACTCTACCCTTGAAGACACAAAGAGCTTGTTTGGACTGACATAGGTTCAAGGTTGCACGGATGGAATATCAGCCCGCAGAACGGGTCCTCACCCCTTATGCTTTCTTCTTGGAATGCTGCGGGCACATCCAGGAATGCGAGAACACAGAGCCACAAAACTGGGTGCACGGGGAAGCCCGTCCTCGCGTATCCGGAAGTGGGGTGGTGGCTTTGAAAGGCTCCTTAATGGCTTTTCAGTGAGCCCGTCTGTTCACCTGGACCCTAGTTGGGAAGCTGATTTTGCCGTCTGCCTCCACCTCCCACAGACACGAGTATCAACGGGTTCACACCCGGAACTCCAGGGTGGCCTGTCCTTCCCCAGGGAGAAACATCTGCAGTGAGCAAGAGGAAGTGGTGCAGTCTGGGGTGTCATTTTTCCTAAACCCACCCTTTTAGAGTGAGGAAATTAAGGTTTTCAAAGATAAGAATAGAGACCTTCAGAGAGTTTCCTAAACAATGTCGATGTTGAAGCTCTGTGCCTCAGACTCACTTTCTGTACATATTACGAAGGTGTCATACCTGTTCCCTAGGATGAAAACAAATGTTTTAAAGTTTGTGTTTCTATGTAATTTCGCTCTCTACGAGGAAGGATGTCTGGGCAGCATTAGCTAGAGTGAGGGACAGCTGACTGAGATCTGCATGCCCCTTTCAACTTCTTCCCTCTGAACACAGTAATAGAATTGGAATTAGGGGAAGAAGTGTAACCAAAATGGATATATAATTAGAATGATTACAATATTGCTAACACGTGTTGCTAATGCATGCTGAGTACTAACTGTGTGCCAGGAGCTGGGCAAAATGTGGTACGTGTGACACCTCATTTAATCCACGTGACAGGCTTATTGGCATTTTTACCACCCTTTTACTGAAGCCTTGAGGGGTCAAGTAGACTGCCCGGAGTCACACAGCTGGCGATTCATGAAGTGTCTGGCTTCTGAGCCAGGGCTTATTAATGATACTTATAACTCCGTCTGACTTGGGGCATATTTGTGCTCATGTTTTCCATTTTCCACTGTAATTTTGCTCAATTTCAGTATGTAAGATAGGTCTACACCTTCTCAGAAGCCAATAGTTTTCCAGGTTTAATGATTAAGTTGAGCCTCTTACGTGTGGACCAGGCCAGTATTGCTTCAAGGTTCAAAGTGAGCTTCTCTAGCAGTTCCTTGTGTCACCCCTAGAGGGAACCAGCTCTCTCCTGCTGTGGGTTAAGGTCACTCCAATCTGACTCTGGGGGGATGGGGGGCAGAGGGGCAGAGAGACAGAAACAAAGAGCAGAGACAGAGAAAGACAAAGAGATGAGAGCTATCCAGATCTGTGACCTGGAATTTTTGTAAGTCGTATTGGATATGAATTTATGCCTCAGGAGCCCATGGGCTAAACTGAACCAGCCACATATCAAGTGACATCTGGGTTCCCCCGGAGGGAGAACGGCTCAACCCTCACCCCTCAGAAGTAATATCTCCATTCATCTTCCTTCTGGTCAATTTCCCGCATCTGGAAGAATCCAGAAGTAGATTCTTGATAAAATGCAGCTCAGGATGGCTGGATTATCAGCAAATCTCACTGTGTCCTTCAGCCAGGACTTAGAGAAACTTGGGTCATGGGGCTGACTGACACAAGATTCTCTCGAGGACAACAGGTGCTCTGGACCAGGTGAGTCTCCCCACTACACTCAGCAGAGAGAAAAGTAACTCGAGGCGCTGGGAAATAAGGTCAGAGGTCAGCAGCCTAGTGAGCTGCAGCGTTCTGTGTAGTATGAGGGAAAGGAGAAACACTGAATTAACTTCCAACGTTTAAAAGTCAAGATGTCTGGACTTCCCTGATGGCACAGTGGTTAAGAATCCGCCTGCCAATGTAGGGGACACGGATTCGATCCCTGGTCCAGGAAGATCCCACATGCCGCGGAGCAACTAAGCCCTTGTGCCACAACTACTGAGCCTGCGCTCTAGAGCCCACGAGCCACAACTACTGAGCCCGCAAGCCCACAGCCCGTGTTCCTCAACAAGAGAAGCCACTGCAATGAGAAGCCCGCGTGCAGCAACGAAGACCCAATGCAGCCCAAAATAAATAAATAAATAAAATCAAGAGGTCTCACCTAAAAAGCTGGCTGTTTGGTTTCTTGTAACAAGTTGGTAGCTCTGGCCACACTGGATTCACATTTCCGCCTGGAGCCGGTCAGTGGAGAGGAGGGGCTACCCCATGTAGAGGGGCCCAGGCTCTGCATTTCACCCTGTCTCACACAGCGCCCTAACTCCAGGCGGGAGAGCTCAGGAGCAGACGCCTCCACGCCCGTGTCCGAAGGTTTGCCCTGTGGCAGAAATGACATTTCAGGAGTGCATTGGAGTGTGTGACCCCTGGACTAAGGTCACACCTAGTTCATCCCAGAGCTGTCTGGCCAGAGCCAGGCAGCCTCCCGCAGGGCCCGGGCAAGAACGGAAGAGGCCCGCGCTGCTTCATGCCCAGGTGGCTTCGGTCTGCTCCGAGGGGGTGGGTGAAGTTTCTATCCAGACAACCCCTGCAGGTGACAAGATTCGTCCTCGGTTCATTCTAGTCCTGCCTGAGGCCGGGAAGAGCCCGGAGGCTGTGTGTGCAGGAGGCTCCGGAGCAGGCCCTCCTCCTGCCCTGCCCAGCGCGGGGCGAGCACACCCTGGGCTGAGGGAGCGCAGCAGCCTGCAGGGCCTGGACCCCGCCAGTCCTCGACTGGGCCCGGCCCTAACAAAACAGCAGAAGGGAGTCCTGGAAAAGCAGCGTGGCACAAATAGGAAGCACCAGGAGGGCCACCTGCGGGAGACCCGGCCGGAGGCAGCTGGCAGGCCCTAGGGGCCTCGTGTGCCGTAGGGGCATGGACGGAGCAACGTTTCTTTGTTAGGCACTTGAGGAAAGCCTGCTCTGGAGTGTGGCCTCCAGGGAAGGAAATCCGTCTCCAGAAACAGCAGCATTTTCCCTTCACAGTGGCATCGCTAGCGCCTGGGGGCCATGCTCTGCTGTGTCCCAGGCCAGAGCTCTGGACGCCCCTGACCTCTGCTAGAATGGTCAGGCCTTCTTCCTTTCCCTGGGAGAGGTGCCCACGTGGGCACATTTACATCACTCAGGCAGCAGGAAGGTCGTTTGCCTTTAGAAACGTGGCTTTGCGTCGCACTGGAGGCTAAAGGCTGAGCCACCAGCCAGGAGACAGGATGGGGTGGTGTGGGGACCTGGGGGCAGCCGCTCACGGCACGTGGCTGCCACGCACACACTGCCTTTGTGGCCAGCTGAGTGCCATAGCTGTTGAACTGTGGTTCTGCGGTAGGAAGGAAACCCCCGGTGCCAGCGGAGGAGCGCGCGGCCAGAAAGATCACTGCAGGAGGCTGGCTGTTGCCTGCTCACCAGAGAGGAGCGTTTGCAGGAAGTCTCTTCTGACCAGGGTGCAAAAGCGGCTTCTCCCTCGGGGCCTGCCACTTTTTACCACTAGGGGTCAGTCGTTAGCAAAAAAGGTTTTCCTCCTATGATTTTAATGTTTCCCTGTGAAATTGTTATTTTAATAATACTGTATACAAATTCTGTCCTAACCTTTCATCCTCCCAACAAAAACTGTCTGTGAGGTGCCGGAGTGCCTGTCATTTACCGAATCCGTTCTGGTCTCCCTCGGCAAGCCCCAGCCCACAGTGCCACTAAGACAAAGCTTATTCCCGACAGAGGTCGCCCCGGACACAGGTTTCCGGGCACAGGGAAATGGACAAACCCGTTCTTGTGAAGTCGCATGGCTTTTCTCAGACTTGGACTAACAATCTCTAAAGAAATACACTAAAATGTCCATCACTCTGGCCTAGAGATTTGAGTCATTTTGTTTTCTTCTTTACATTTCTGTTTGCCAAGTTTTCTACTTTTATAACCCGGGGCGGTGGGGAGCTCCAGTTTTCTCCTCCTCCCTGCCAACCCCTTGGATATTCCCATTGTCCTGTCCTCAGTCTGAAGTCTTTGGTCTTTAAACAAGGGTTACCTTTGTGTTTGGATCACCAATTTTAAAAGTCAGGTGGCCCAGGTGAAATGGTCATTTCTTTAGTCTCTTGCAGTGACTGTCACTATTAACTCTGAACCAAAGGTACGAACTATATGGTGCGATTCGGTTCACTGAGCCCCTCCCTGATGCACTCATGGAGCCTCCCCCTGCGCCCACCCCAGTTCTAGCCCTGAAGCGGAGAGGCCAGCTCTGCCTTCACAGTGCTGTCGGGGGTCTGTTGCGAGAGACGGGCAAAAGCCGGAAGGAGGTCAGGACCGAGGGCACACAGGGCACCGCTCCTGGCCCAGGGGACCCAAATGTGTTATTCAGCTGATTCCCCTGCTCCACAAAGTTCTACCATTATTATTTATGTAATATTTTTAAAACTGATTCTTTTTATTTACTAAAAGACATAGGCTTGAAAGTGAAATCGCTAATGTCCTTACCATAAATGGAAAACCCATACCACTACTACCAATAAATAAAAATAAATGCAATGAACAGCAATATGATTAAAATCTAGCTATATACTGTTGCCCACTCCCTCTTTTTTTTTTTTCCTGGAAAGAGGAAGAACATGCTTCCATCTTTTTCTTTTTCTTTTTTTTTTTAATCGGGGTATAGATTTTTACACTCCCTCTTTATTAAAAGGGAAGATTAGCAAGGATTGAAGACATGCTAAAAACTTAATGTCACAAATTGAGACTTGCCCCTAGAGCAATTTAAAGACCTTCAAGGGGATTTTATAAAGGAATGGCCTTCTCACTGTGTGATTCAGCATTACTTAATGTCATGGCCTGCTACTGTCTAAGATCATTTTGCATTCAACCTAACAATCTCGTGTACCAGAGTGGTACTCATCTCATCTGTATCAGTCAGGGTCCTGGTGGAGATTTAATGAAAGTTCAAAGTCACAGGCACAATTCACAGGAACATATACAAGAGACGGTGAAGCATCTGGAGGCTAGGAACAGAGGGGAGCCATTAGTTACCACCCCTGAGGCTGAAAAGGCAAGAGGAAGAAGTCACGATCCTGGGAAAGCTGGAGCTCCAGGGGAGAAGCCGCCAGGGGGTCTAGGGTCAGAGACACAACTGGTATCAGAAAAGCAGCAGGCAGTGAGGAGGGAAAATATACACCTCGACCTTTCTCTCCTCCCAGCCTCTACAGTGCCTCCCATTGGTGGACCCTAACCGGAGGCAAATGGCAAGCAAGTCTGGGAGATGCAGTCCATGGGGTTAGCCTCTCGGGACACAGAGCAGCGCAGGAAAGGATGCGGGAGGTGGAGCAAACAATCAACACAATGTCCCTGGGAAACACTGCTGCCCAGCCTACAGGAGAGGCACACACACAAACCAGCCTGAAGCAGGGGTGGGGCAAGGACAGAGCGCAAAGTCTGGGAAGGAGGGCAGGGGGCAAGGTCTAACGTGCTTGCTCTCTGGCCTGCAGTTTCCGTGAGCATCAACAACCTGTACCCGGGCTGTGAGAATGTGAGCGTCAGGAGCCGCAGCATGATGTTCGAGCCGGGCCTCACCAAGGGAATGCTAGAGGTGTTCGGGGCCCCGTCCCACCACCCGCACTGCCCCGCCGATGACCAGTCCACAAAGGCCATCGACATCCAGAACGCCTACTTGAACGGTATGGCTCTCCCACCCCAAATGGGAAGGACCTCGAGTTTCCCCCCAGGGAGCCTGGCCCAGCGGGCATCCATCACAGCCGCACAAAGGATGGAAGAAGGGCCAGCACAGAGCGATGTGGGGAGTGACCCAGGACTGAAGCATGGCTGGTTAACACCCCCAAAAAGTAAAACTAAACCCCCTGGTGTCCCTGGCAAAGCACTGGGCACACAGAGGTGCTTAATAAATGACTTGAGTAAATTAGTACATTTTTTAAAGTACTGCTGAACTTCCACTTGGATGGGAAATCTCATAAAATACGGTCCCACTAGCATTTTGATGTTCCCGAGTTTGAAACCCAAGTGCTGCTCCCCCGGAGCTCCCAGGGCCCCCAGCTGGGCCCAAGGCACTGGAACACAAGCCTCGTTGAGACACGGTCCGGAGCAGGGATAGAGCAGTTTCTCTGAGGCTAAGTTCCCACAGCTGTGAGGATTTTACGAGCTCGTGTTTATTAAAGGTCCTAGTATAATGTCTAGCAGGGAGAGGCTCTCAAAAAGTGGAAATTGGGAGCATCTTCATGAAGGCCCTTTTATTATACTAAACCCAGTGAAAAATAGAATACTCAGGGTGTTTACCTAAAGCAGTGGTTCTTAGACTCCAGCGTGCGCACAAATCCCCTGGGGGGCATGTGAAAACACAGACTTGCCAGCCCGCCCTCGAGCGTCTGATTCAGCCCATCTGGGGAGTTTCTTGGTAATGCTGCTGCTGGGACCAGGGACCCTAATAAAATAGAATTGAAGTCCGTGTGCATTCTGCTCTCTTAAAAGTTGAGTGTTCTCTGAGCTCCCTGGAGCAGAGCTGGCCCCGCAGCATAGGGAGAGCAGAGGTGTGCCCTCAGCACCCATCACCCCTACCCTCATCCCTCGATCTCCCCTGGC